>NW_004524578.1:19896548-19909232 GCF_000260255.1 Octodon degus
AATGTGATGCCTAAGTTTGCCTAGGCAGGTACCACTAGACTGCTAAGCTATCTCACTGGCCTGAATAATAAAAAAAAAAAAAATCTAAACAGAATAAAATACCCTGCCACCACATGCCACCACGCAAGCCCCACTTCTGAGGCATGCTGAGCTGGCCATGGAGTTCAGGCATGGTGGCAAACACCTGTAATCCCCAGTGCTGGGGAGGCTGAAAACAGGAGGATCACTGTGAGTCCGAGCTGCATAGTCGGTCCCTGTACCAAACACATTAAAAAGATAAAGAATTTCAAAACAAGTGTCATAGGGTTTTAAAGTAACAGAAAATGACTTTAATCATTAGCCATAGTCTTAGCTTTAAAACTGACCATTGAGACTTGTTCTACAGCTGGGTGCAGTAACACATGCCTATAATCCCTGCAACTCAGGAGGCTGAGGCAGGAGGATCATGAGTGCAAGGCCAGCCTAGGAAACTGAAGGAGACCGCTGAGTTATCTTGCCAGCCTGAGATAACTCAAAAAGGAATGAACAAAACTGTTCATGTAGCAAGACTCACCTTAAAAAATTAACTGATGATCTGAATGCAACAGGTCTATTAAACACAACCTAAGAAGATTAACAGAAAAGAGCTATCTCTAGGAAGTGTATAATTATTACAACAAGCTGCATGTGTTGGTTTACGCTTGTCATCTTAGTATTCCTAGGCCCAGGCAAGAGGAGTACTGTGAGTTCAAGGCCACCTTGGGCTACATATCAAGACTGTCTCAAACAAAAAACAAAACATAAAAGATGTAAAAAAAAAAATTGTCAATAAAACAAAGATAAAGAATGGGGGGAAGGAATGGTGTAAACAGTTTAAATAAAAAAAGAGGACAGAATTTCTTTTCTCTCAAATAAATGAGATTAAATTTACTATATTTGGGTCTACCAAAATTAGGACTACTTTATTTCTTGGGGTCAACCTTTCCCTTTCCTTTTATTCTTTTTGTTGTCAAGATGTCTATTTCAGGACATCAAGAGACAGATTGCAAAAAAGACTATTCTAAGACATTTGCTGCCAGGTAACATTCAGATGTTTGTTTCTAGTCTTAAGCTAAAAGTGGAGGTTTTCGGGGGTGGTTCCTGAAAAATCCAGCCCAGATCTAAAAGCCTCACGAGGTGTCTGTTCAAAGAGGTGAAGCAACTGTAACTCTAAACCTGAACTGCATCTCAACTGGGGCAGCAGGAGTAAGCCAGTCTGTGCTCTGATCAGTGTAAACATCAAACAGACAGGATTTTTTGTTTCTTTAAATAATAGCACTGGGGTTGAACCTTGTGTCTTGTGAGTGCTAGGCAAGTGCTCTACCGAAGAGCTCCACCTGAGCACCTTCCTCCCCACTTTTAGTACTGAAGCACAGTGTTGCTATTTCACGTGAAATGGCCTCAAACTTGTTGTCTTCCTGCCTGGGCCCCCTAAGCTGTTGGGATTACAGGTGTGTGTCACCCCACTAAACTTGACAGGAATTTTCAAAATTGTACATTTTGTAGGCTGAGGCAGGAGGATCACTACAAGTTCAGGGCCAGCCTGAGCTATTTGGTGAGGTCAAAGCCAGCCTGGAATACATAGTGAGACCCTGTTTCAGAAAAAAAAGGAAAAAGTTACATGTTTTCTTCACATATTTATATATATATGCTATAGCTCATCTTCTGGAAAGAGCCATATTACTGTGTGACTTACTTAGAGCTGTCAAAATTTACAGTTTCCTCCATTTAGAAATGCATTAATAATTGGATATTAAGTGATCTCCAAACTTATTTCTCTAAGGATCTTCCATATTAGTTTTTTTTTTTTTTTTTGCAGAACCAGGGATTGAACTCAGGCCCTTGTGCTTGACAGGGAAGCACTTATTCCACTGAGCCATCTCCCCAGCCCTTCCATATTAGTTTTTATTACATAGGTTTAAACTTGTCTTTTTCTTACTTTCATCCTTAGTAAAAATGTATTTAAAGTAATTCTCAGCCTTTCATAAGTAGGTTATTCTTTCATCAGATATAATTATATTTAGGTATATAAGAGGAAAAATTAAAACAATGGATAAAAAAACATAAAAAGGACCTTCAGGTTACATTTTGCAGAAGAAATCAAGAACAGAAGTCATTAAGGTATGGTAGGGCTGGTGAGATGGCTCAGTGGTCTAAAGCACCTACTTAGAACAAGCTTAGCAAAGCACATAGACGGGGGTTCAATCCCCCAGCACCACATGCCTGCCAGCCCCGCCCCCAGGCGGGCTGAGCTGGCCACACACACACACACACACACAAATAAATAAAATAAATACATTAAAAAAAAAAAAGGTATGGTAAAAGGCTCAAACTATATGTAATTTACCTGACCCAAACACCACGGTACAAAATGCATAAAGTTAAAATGATTAAAAATATAAGAGAAGTAATTGAAACAGAATTACAAGTAGATTTGGTATCACAACAGATGACAAATACCAGAAATTCAGAAGATGGGACAAGACTGGAGTGGGGGACATGCTTGGGTGAGGAGCCCAGGTGGCTTTGAGCAATTCACACTCTCTCACCAGTTTCCTTATTTGTAAAATAGGGACGCTAAGTAACGTAATTTCTATGATTCCTTCTAGACTTTGCCCTCTAATATTCTAGAGTTAATAGGTACTATATGTAGTAGGAATAAAATGGGATGTATAGAAAATACCCCTTTAAACAAAATGCTGATGAGCAATCAAAAAACTGTCATAGAGAAAAATTTAACACATACAAAAAAGTAGACTTAACAGGGTTTTGTACTTGAACTTGGTAAAAATAAGCTAATAAGTAAACCATAAGCAAAACTCAGAAAATTTAAAATATAAAAATTGGAGCAAAGAAAAATCTTATGAAGCTATAGACTATTTTCAAATAGTTGTCATTAAGATACTACAATTCTAAGTTGGCAGTGGTTCTCAGCACCTTGTCACAGATTCCAGTGACAATCTGGTGAACGAGCTACACCCCTTTTTCACAATGAACACAATTTTATAATATTTCAAAGGTTTCTAAATCCTACCAACAGTCCATAACCTTTGGTTAAAAACAAAACAAAACAAAAACCACTTTCATTTGGACCTACCCAGAAGAAAACAGTAAACTGATTACAGAAGTTAATATCTTAGAGCACAGAATAACTTTGGGGAAAATGACAGAGAAGCCAACAAAGAAAAATTAGAACTAGTAACATCAAGAGGTCATTTTTGGGCTGGGGAGATGGCTCAGTAGAATAAGCGCTTGCCTGGCAAGCACATGGGCCTGAGTTCAATCCCTGGTTCCTCAAAAAAAAAAAAAAAAGAGGGGCCGGGGAGATGGCTCAGTTGAATAATCGCTTGCCTAGCAAGTGCAGGAGCCTGAGTTCAATCCCCGGTTCCACAAAAACAAACAAACAAAAAAAAAAAAGAGGTCATTTTTGAAAAGGCTAGTAAGAGTGCAAATAATAAAACAAAATATGAAAGGAGTAAATGAAACAAAGAAAAGAAAACCAGTGCCATACATGGTAGTCCATCCTTGGTTTGTCTTTGGTACCGTGGATCTAACTCAAGATCTTGCACTTGCCAGGCAGGCTCTTATGCTACTGAGCTATAGGTGGTTCATCCTTGTAATCCCACCATTCAGGAGGTTAAAGCAGGAGGACTGCAAGTTCAAGGGCAGTCCTGAGATATATAGTGAGTTCAAGGACAACTGGGACTTCAAAGCATGATCCTATCTCACAAAATTAGAAAGAAAAGATACAACCTAAGAAAGGCACAAAAGTATTAAGTTCCACAGCATGACTGCTGATTTAAAAATCTAAATTACATACACTTTTTCATGAAAATATGAATCATCAATATTAATACAAGGCTGGAGAGATAGCTCAGCGGGCTAAGCACCTGCACGCTCAAGGACCTGAGTGCTGGCCCTGGAACTGGGCATGGTGGCACATGCCTGTAACCCCAGTGCTGGGGAGGCAGAGATAGGAGGATTACAAAGAGTCTGAACTGCACAGGGACGGGCTGGAGAGATGGCTCAGTGGTCTAAAGCACCTACTTGAAACAAGCTTGGCAAAGCACAGGGACCGCGGTTCAATCCTCCAGCGCCACATGCCAGTCAGCCCCGCCCCCTGGTGGGCTGAGCTGGCCACACACACACACACAATAAATAAATGTAATAAATAAAAATAAATAAATATTTGAACTGCACAGGGAGATTCTGTACCAAATAAACAAACAAACAAACAAACAAACAAAATATCGATACAAGAAACAAAACCAAAATGAGCTGTCAAATGGAGAATTTTTTAAAACTTCAAAAAAAATTTATAAAACAAATATGGTCTTTACCCTAAAATAATCATAAAAATAAAGTAAGGAACAATTTCATGCTTGCTAACTTCCAATGAGCCTGCGACAAGGACTGGAACAGCTATCCCTGTGTGATCAGCTCACTCTCCCTCCCAGTAGCCACTTTCTTCAGCCTCCTGCCTGCTGCTCTTCCACAGCACAGAGATCTACAAGCATCCCAGACCCCTCTTCCACGGCTGACCAATAGAGCAGCTCAGGCTCTCTACCTGGAACTGTGGGTGCCATCATGTCTTCCACCTTCTCAAAAGCCTTAACGTTACCCACTATTTACCACACTTATTCTCAACTATTAGCTTCCTCTAGCTTTTAAGTATGAAAGAAATTATTTCTTCCGGGATAAATAAAAACGCAAACACAACACTCATAGGACCCCTGTGTCTTCCACTTACACACAGACTTCTGGTTCTTGTGCAGAGCTTAACTTGAGGACTGTTCCCTCACCACTTCCCCAACCCTAGCTTCTCTTCTCACACAAATGTGGCTTCTCACAATGCCAGCACCCAAAGAAGGGTCACTAATCTCCATATTAATCAATCAACAGTCCTTTTCAATTCTTAGCTTCCCTGACCCAGCAGAAGCAGTGACTCTAATCTGTTTTGAAATATAGACAGTGACTTCTTACTGATGCTCTGGACAGTTCATTTCTGCTCAGGATTCGCGAGTCCTCAGGAAAACCTACTATTGCAGGAGCAGTGTAAGAGTGGTTAAAGTCCAGCTCTGAGCCAGGTAAGCCTGCCACTAGCTCCGTGCCCTTGGACATCATGTCCTCAGAACCACCGACTTTTCATCTAAGAGATGCTACCACTTCAGGACAGCTATAACACAAAATGAAGAAATCAGTATTTTTGGAGTGCTAACAATGGGGCCTGGCAGACAGTTGGCAATATTCAGTGTCTGATTAAGTCCCTTCTGATGTACCTTATAGTAACGCGCTTTTCCCTGCAGTATAGGTGCATTCGGGCATTCACATTTTAATTTGATTGTTTTCTCCACGAAATTGCAAATACTATATAACTATGGACCTTTATCATGTTATGTTTGACCCATAACATTTTTAAGTGCTTAGAACTACATCAATATTTATTGAAAAAAGGATAAAAATGTTAGAGAATACAGAAAAGATTTTTTTTTTTTTTTTTTTTTTTTTTTTGAGACAGGGTCTCTCTATGAAGTTTGGGCTGGCCTTGTGCTCACTTTTGTAGCCACCAGGGTGTTGTCCAATTCACAATGATCCCTCTATCTCAACCTCTGGAGTGCTGGGATTACAGGTGTGTGCCACCACACCTGGTTCCAGGCTGGCACCAGGGCTGAGGAATCAAATTCTGGTCCTTTTGCTTACCAGATAGGTGCTTATGCCTCTGAGCCCCCAGAAAAGATTTTTAAGAGGTTTACAATATCATCAACCAATGCTATCCTCAGAAATATGAAGTTGGAAAAACATGTGAAACCAGTAATATGACATACAGTATTATCTCAACTGCTTAATAAAAACTAGTGATTAGGGGCCGGCCAGATAGCTCAGTGGACTAAAGTGCCTGCTTTGGCAGAGCACAGCAGCTGGGGTTCGATTCCCAATCCCTGGTGTGCTGTGCTGGCCCCGTCCCTGAGGCATACTGAGATGGTGACTGAGACTGGGTGTGGTGGTACATGCCCGTAATACCAGCAATTGGGAGGCTGAAAACAGGACAATCACTACAAATCCATATGTAGTGAAACCCTGTAGACCCTATCTTAAACAAAAATAAAAACTAGTGATTAGATCAATAGATTTTATAAAGTACATAATCCCTGAGATACAATGTACATAAAACAACATGTGCTACTCTTTGGTTGGTGTATAACTAAGTAAATAACTCAATTAAGGTACAAGGCACAGAGCAATCCCCAAAACACAGGATTCCCTATACCCTTTTCCCAGTTAGATTAATTTTGCTAATCTTTTTCTTGACTCCTATACATGAAATCATACAATATCTATTATCAATGCATCTTTTAAATGGCAGCTGATAAAATTCAAACCATTTCTAACACATTAAAACTTAAGTATTTAAAAAATATCAAGGAATACCTGGGTGTGGTGGTCCACATCTGTAATCCCAGCATTTGTGGGTGGAGGGAGGATTGCCCCAAGTTTGAGGCCAGACTGGGCTACAAAATGAGTTCAAGGACAGCCTGCACTACAAAGCAAGACCTTATCTCCAAGGACACCTATCAATCCTGAGAACCTGAACATCAGGGGGTATTTTGGTACTAGGAATTGAACTCAGGACCTTGCACTTGGCAGGCCAGGACTTGTGCCACTGAGCTACATCCCTGGTCCCCTGAACATCAGTTTTGATAGAGCAACATTTGAGGAAAGGAAGAGCCTGAGGTACAACGTTTAAGGGCCATCCACTATGAGAAGTCTTCCTCTACAAACCAGCATTCCAAAGAGCTACATCTTTCAAGAAGAGTAAATCAAAGTCCAATCCAGCTTCCACTCCTAGGAATCCTAAGGAAAAGTAAAGTTACTTACTGTTGAAGAATGGAGTATAGAAGAAGACACTGAAATCACAAGTTTTCAAATAATTTTCATCACAATTTTTTTTTTTTTTCTTTTCTTCTTCTGTATTTAGAATAGGGTCTACAGAGTCTCACTACGTAGACTGGACTCCTAGTGATTCTCCTGTTTTCAGCCTCCCAAGCACTGGAATTACAGGCATGCACCACCATGCCCGGTCTCAATCACCATCTCAGTGCATCCCAGGGACAGGGCCGGCACAGCACTCCAGGGATCGAACCCCAGCCACTGTGCTCTGCCTAAGCAGGTGCTTTAGGAAGCTGAGTTATCAAGCCAGAACTTCACCACCTAATTTTTAAAAACTCAGTAAATTGTAATATTAGGATTAAGGTGAGCCCAACTCCAAGATAACTGGCAAGTAGAAAACCTCTAGAAGAAAACTTTTTTTTTTTTGGAGACAAAATCTCACTATGTATTTTCAGGCTGGCCTTGAACTCACAGCAGTCTTCCTGCCTCAACCTCTCAAGTACTAGGATTACAGATGTGAACCCCCAGACCCATCTTGGAGGAATATAATCTTTTCCTAGCCTGAAATAATCAGCACACGTAATTGTGCAAGGACAATGCATAGCAACATAGCCATGCACACATGAAAACAGCACTAGGAATGAATCAGTAGACAAAGTGCTATCACAGCATGCTGACAGAAATAAGACAAACTTGGAAGTATCTGCAGGAAACAGCTAGAGAATCACCTTGCCAACAGAACTTCCAAGAATGAAAAATAAAAATTAACAAGACAGTTTTACCACATTACACAAAGCTAAAGTGATAATTAGTAAATTGAAGGGAAAGCCAAAGCCAAGTGCCCAGGACCTACTTCCAGTGCCTTGGATCTTTCACATTCCTACTTGGTCCAAGACTTCTGAACAAAGGACAAGTTGGGAGCACATAGCCTTGGAAGTTAAAGGTGGCACCAATCTGGGGCCACACACGCCAGGAGCCATCTAGGGTAGTCCCAGTGAAGCCCTCTCGTACCCTTCCCTGGTGATATTTCCTCATACTGCAGAGAAAGAGTTCCTTCCAGCTCAGAAGCAAGGAGATGTGCCCTGGTCTCTCTGGAGGGAAGGTGTGCAAATGTCCACCCCCCACTTCAACAGCTCAGCTCCGAACACCAGGCTCCTCTCTGGCTCTGTCCTGAACTGCATGTGCACATGTCCTCACTGCTTGACACACTGCCCTCCGGGAATGGGGCAAGCAGAATGATGCAGGACAGGACGCTGTTGGCTAATTTTGCTGTAATACGGAACTTGTATCTGACCCAGTGTTATCACTACATGCACCTGTATTTATGTGTGTATACATAAACAACTAGCAGAGTAGGGCTGGGCAGGCATGGTGGTGCACACTTATAATCCCAGCCCTCCAGAGGATGAAGGATGAGGATCAGAGTTCAGTGTTCAAGGTCAGCCTGGACTGCATAACAAAGACCCTGTCTCAAGACAACAAACATTCTGAGTTCAATCCCCAGTACCACAAAAAAAAAAAAAAAAAAAAAAGACAACAAACAAACATAAAATGCTATCTTGGGGCTAGGGATATAGCTCAGCAGCACAAACATCTGCCTGGTAAGCACAAGGTCCCAAGTTTGATCCCCAACACTAAATAAATAAATAATAAATCCTTACTACCTTAATATTAACTCTAATATTGTATAATAAAATGCTGGGTTTTTTTTTTGTTTGTCCCCCCCGCCCCATGCCAGAGATCAAACTCCGTACTGGAGACTGAACTTAGGACCTTGCTTATGCCACTGAGCTACCTCCCCAGCCCTAAACTGCGATCTTAATCCAGGCATAGTGTGGTGCATTACTATAGTCCTATCACTTGGGAAGCTGAGGCAAGAGGCTCCCTGAAAGTTTAAGGCCAGTCTGGCCTACATAGCAAGATCCTGTCTCAATCAATCAATCAATCAATCAATCAATCAATATTTTTAAGTGCTATATTACAAGTACAGTAAATACAATTTCAAGTCCTTCCTAGTTTCTGACTTAATAGATGCATACACCAGAGAGAAGATATAAAAAGAGACAGGAAGACACAGGAAAAAGCCTAACATAAATCTAGCCAGAGTTCCAGAAAGAGAAAACAGGGCAGAATTAACATTCGAGAGTGTAACAGCTGGAACTTTTCCAGAACTCATTAAATAACTACTTCCTAGATTCAAGAAAGTCAATAAATTCCAAGCAGAAGAAATAAACATCACTTTGTAACATTTGGACAAAAGCCCCAATTTCTCACTGCACGTAACTGAATAGGTGTGGAGCACATGCTTGGGGGGGCTGGGAACAGACCGCCAGCACCAAATGAACAAAACTCTGATTTCTCTTCAGCACAAATGGAAACCAGAACACAGTGGAATGGCATCTTTGCTATGCTGGTAAAAATTAATCTAGAATTTTTTTCCTCACAAAAGTATTCTTCAAAAATCAAAGATACCAGGCTGGGGAGATAGCTCAGTAGAATAAATGCTTGCCTGGCAAGCACAGGGTCCTGAGTTCAATCCCCAGTACCACAAAAAAAGGATAAAGAATTCTTTTTTTTTTTTTAATTTTATTTATTTATGTGTGTGTGGTCAGCTCAGCCCACCAGGGGGCGGGGCTGGCAGGCATGTGGTGCTGGGGGACTGAACCACAGTCCCTGTGCTTTGCTAAGCTTGTTCTAAGTAGGTGCTTTAGACCACTGAGCCATCTCACCAGCCCCAAGAATTCTTAAAAAAAAAAAATCAAGGATACCATGCCAGGTGTGGTAGCACATGCCTGTAACCTCAGCACTTGAGAGGCTGAGGCAGAAGGACTACTGTCAATGTGAGCCTAGCCTGAGCTACAGAGTGAGTCCAAGACCAGCTTGAGATAGGAAAAACCTGTCTCAAAAAGACAACCACCAATCAAGGATACTGACTTTGTATTTCATTTGCCTGCCTGCCTGCCTGCCTGCCTGCCTGCCTGCCTGCCTGCCTGCCTGCCTGCCTGCCTGCCTGCCTACCTACCTACCTACCTGCCTACCTACCTGAGCTACCTATTTGCTTCTGGAGACAGTCTATGTAGTCCAGGCCAGCCTTGAACTCGCTATGCAGCAGAACCCAAAGCTAACCCATGAGTTAGCCGTGAACTCTTCATGATTCTTCTACCTTAGCCTCTACGTGCTGAGATTGTATACACGCATGTACCACTATATGTGGCTACTTTAGAGGTAAAATGTGTACTTTATTTATTTTAGTGGCTTTTCTATTGAACCCAGGGCCTCAGAGACTGAGGGAGGAAAACGGGAAGGGAAATTCAAGCCCTGACTGGCCCACTTTGTGAGAACATGTCTCAAAATTAGAAAAAATGAAGCTGGGTATGGTGACACACTCCTGTAATATCAGTCCTCAGGAAGCTGACGCAGGAGGATTGCTGGAGTTCAGGACCTGCCTAGGCTACAAAGTGAGCTCAAGGCCAGCCTGAACTGCATAGTGGAACCCTGTCTCAAAAAGATAATAAATTAAAATAAATAAAATAAAATAAAACAAAAAAATAAAAAAGAGGAGGGGCACCACAGGGGCTACAGTGGTCCCTCACTTGTTGCAGAGGTTACATTCCAGACAGCCCCGAGATAAGTGAAAAATCAGGGAAGTAGCGGTGTATTTTAGTATATATACACACACACCCTCCTTGCACTCTTATAAACCTTTCCCACATATTTATTTTTAATCTTTTATTTATTTGGTACAGGGTCTCGCTATGCATGAGGTATCAGGGATCGAACCTGAGTCCTTGAGCTTGTCAAGCACTCAGACCCTCTGGCTATCTGCCTGGCCCCACTCACAGTTTTAAAAACACTAATATGCTTAAGCATTTTCTTTTCGTATTTTTTATTACAGGGTCTCACTAAACTTCCTGTTTTCAGACTCCCAAACCCTGGGATTACAGAAGCGCGCCACCACGGCACACCAGTTGTGTCTGCTTAAGCAGGTACTTTAATCCACTAAACTATCTGGTTGGCCCCTATTCTTAACCATTTTTTAACTTGTAAACCTACATTTTTAAAAAAATGTATTTGGTTGTTACGGGGTCTTACTACACAGCTCAACTCATAGCAGCCCTCCTGCTCTCAGCCTCCCCAGTGCTGGAGATTACAGGCAGGCCTGCACCACGAGGCCTAGATTCCATGGCCTGCTTAGAACACCCTGGGGGTTGGGCTCAAACTGTGGTTCCTGTGCTTGCCTAAACAAGCACTTCAGTTCACTGAGCTATCTTAGCAGCCCAACCTATGTAATCCCAACAACATATGTACACTATATAGTACTGAAAAATCCATAATAAATAATTTAGATCTTTTTTTTGAAAACCACAGCATGTCATGTGGTGCTGAGGATCGAAGGCTGGTCCCTGTGCTTACCTAAGCAGGTGCTTAGTCTGCTGAGCTGTAACCTTTTTATTCTTGTACGGCTTCAACATCATATCAAAAGAAAACAGAACCCCTACAAAAAGAAAAACTGTGAATGAACAAAGAATGTTCAACAAGAAAAGGACAGATAAATACTTTTTTTATTAAAACAAATAGTAATGAGTTACATATTTAATTTGTAAGACAATTGTGTTAGTTCTCAAAGAGTATCATTTGAAAAGACATACAAAAACCTTCTGCCAGCTTTGATGCACATCAAGGGATATTTCATAAAGCCAAAATAGCAGAACTGAGAAGTCTTAACTCAAAAAAATTAAAGTTATAACTCAAATGGACTTTTTAGAAAAGTGATGTGGTAGCTAATCTCAAAAAAGTCAGAATCATTCACTGATGAGTTTAGGAAGCAATGCATGAAAAGCTTGGCAGATATAATTTGTCCTATAAAAAAAATAAGCTTTTCTAAAATCAGTGTGTCTCACCAGACTGTAGCCAGGCAAAATGAAGAAACTGGAAAAATCTATCAAAAGAGATCTGGAGAGCAAAGCTGCTAATTTCAAACTTTATGCTTTGGTGAGAGACTCAAGTACTGATGAGACAGATAATAGCTCAACTTCCATTTTCATTAGCGGTACTGGTAATAAATATAATGTCACTGTAGAAATGGCTTCTTTGGTGGCATTAAAAGACACAACTTTAAAGCACCTGCTTAGGCAGACACAGGGACTGGGGTTCAATCCCCATTGTGCCGTGCTGGCCCCACCCCCAGGGCGCAATGAGATGGTGCCTGAGACTGGGCATGGTGGCACACACCTGTAATTTCAGCACTTGGATGGCTGAAAAACAGGAGGATCACTATGAGTCCAATCTGTGTAGTGAGATCCTGTATTAAATACATTAAAAAAAAAAAATAAAGACAACTAAACTGATTTCCATGAATCAGTAAAAATAACATTAAAGCAATTTTCTTTAACTTTTGGCAAAATACCTGGTTGGCTACTCAGGGTGAGACCAAGATGGTTGGTAAAAAGTGAAGTAAATAAGATCCACATGTGCAAACATCATATTGTTTCCTTAGTGTGACAACCTGAAAGAGAAAATAAAATCTTAACAGATTTATTTCCCGGTACAACAGATACCGGAAAAATGGAAAGAACCTGTTCAAAAGGAAGGAATTATTGAGTTAAGAAGGTCAGGAGAAGGAGTGGGGTGGGGAGATATATCTATGTATGTAAGCAGTATGGTTTGTACAATTGTACTGTGGATTTCTGTTGTTCTATGGAAAGGCACAGTTGGTGCTCAATTTGTTTTGTCTCCTTTTTTTCAATTCTTAGATCTTTTTTGGTCTTTAACTTTTTT
>NW_004524578.1:19909687-19931401 GCF_000260255.1 Octodon degus
AAAAAAAAAATTAAGGGCTGGTGAGATGGCTCAGTGGTCTAAAGCACCTACTCAGAATAAGCTTAGCAAAGCACAGGGACCACAGTTCAATCCCCCAGCACCACATGCCAGCCAGCCCCGCCCCCTGGTGGGCTGAGCTGGCCACACACAAATAAATAAATAAATAAATAAATAAAATTTAAAAAAAATAAAAAAAATAAAAAATTGTTTCAATCTCTCTTTCTTCCTTTACTTGGTACAGGGTCTTACTTTCACAGCTCAGACTCAGTGATCCTCCTGTCTCAACCTCCTCAGTGCTGGGGTTAGAGGCATGCCCATGCCCAGTTTTGGTGACCAGCACAACACACCCAGAGGTTCTGGAAGCTGGCACAGCATATGGTACAGGAGATGCTACCCAGGTCCTTGTTCTTGCCTGGCAAGCACTTAGACCACTTTCTCCCTAGCCCCTTAATTTCTCATATATATCTTTTCTTTTGTATTTTAAAGAAGGGTCTACAGCATGCTCAGGGTCTCACTACTAGATCAGACTCACAGTGATCCGCCTGTTTACAGCTTCCCAAGAGCTGGGATTACAGGTGTGCACCACCATCCCCAGTCTCAATTGCTGATGCAGCAAGCCCCGGGGGCAGGGCCAGGAGGCAAGCCTGGGAATTGAACCCCTCGCCCCTGCCCCTGCTTGCAGGAGCTTTAATCTGCTGAGCTATTTGGCCAGCCCTAAGACTGAGATTTCTAAGGCCTATATGTGACTTTCTTTGGGGGGAGGACTCAATATATTGACAAACAGGGACGGTACTTTTTGGCGGGACCTGGTTTGAACTCAGGCTTGCACTTGCCAGGGAAGCGCTTATTCCACTGAGCCATCTCCCCGGCCCAAAATATATTGACAACTCCACTGTAACTTTAAAAATCTGGTTTCTCCACCAGACACATGTCCCCCACACAGACCTATCACCCAGGAGCTCATAGAGCGCATCAGGTGCTGCCCAAGAACAGCATCTCCTGTCACTAAGCCTCGGACACCTCCTGGACCAAGTCACTCCCCGCTCCAAAGAAACCCATTTCTAAGGAGAAGAAAAGGAGAGCTTCCTCATGGAAGACAGGAGAAGGAAAGAAACGCTCATAATGTTTGCCCAAGTGTTCTCCTAGCTGTCTCACCTCTAATAGCTCAGGAAGTCTACGCAGGTTGCATGGACTTCTCAAGGGAGCTCCCTCCCTGACTTAGGACAGGAGGAAACTGCCTTCTTGCTGTCTAGGACAACTACATCCTTCGCTGGAAGATGTGATCAATGGTATTTTATTTTACAAAGATGAAGGAAAAAGCAGTCATCTGATTTCATTTGACTTAAAGAAAAAAAAGTGCTCTACCAAATTAAAGTATCAGGTCAATGCACAATGACAAACTGCAAACCTTTAATACAATATGGTTAAACATGATATTCAAATAGTAAACTTTTCAAGCACATGAAGATCATTATCTGAAAGACAAATGGGGCTCTTATTGTTTCCTTGTATAACTATAAAATCAACTATATCTGACAGTGATGATCTTGGTATTTGTTAGAATGTCTGATGTAAAAAAAGAGGAATGCCTGATGTAAGGTAATATCTTTTTTTTTGTAGGACAGAAGATATTTATTTTATTATTTTTTTCCCATAATTTTATTGAGAAACAAATAGCAATGAGACAGTTTCAAATCAAATTGGTAGGACAGTTTCAATAATTAACACATTGCATACATTCTTCCTAGTGGTTAATTGCTGTACAAGATGCGGACATGATATCCTATTTACAAACACCATTAGAACAAATCCCTCTATTCATTAAGAGAATGTAACTATATATCTATCCTAACCACTTTGAATACACAAATACAAAATGGACATTCATCTGTATCTCCTTTTTTTGTTAAGTTCCGTTATTTGAATATTATAAGTGTGTAATCTCAGCAAAATATTCTAAAAGAGTCCAGTAGCCCATAATAGTATTGGGTCTTCCGCTTGACTGGCAATGTCAGAAATTGTTGACCTGAGTCCCCTACAGCTCAACATAACACCATAGCTTTACTTCTTATACTTCGTTTTTATACTTTTCTGCTGGATGGTTAAGACCAAGGTAAAGCAGGACCTATGCAACAAGAGTTGTAGCTTTTGGGTCTGATAAGGTCAGTGAAATCCCCTCAGGATTTATCCTGAGATCCTGTACCTCAGAGGTAATGTCAACTTAACCATCAGAGACTTAGGTCATCACAATGCCCATCTTCAGCACTCATCATCAGAGGACAGAGCATCATCTTCATCTCTGACTTCTCCGAATCTCTCTACAGACTCCCCTTCTGGACTGTGGTAAGTTACGGTCCTAGTAAGAATTGCTGAATTATTATGGTGGTTGTCTGACATGGCTGAAGCCCTTAAAAGAACAGCTTATCTTCCCCATGACCACTTCCTCCACCTTCCCCACTCCAGCCCTGGCTACAACTTCCTGTGACCTTTCCCGCCCACACAAGGGAGCCTCCAATCAGCTCCTTATACGTCACTAAACCCACCCCTCAAGCTCCGCCCCTGGCAGAAGTCCAGAGTCTCAGGCTTCCTGTCTCAGGTCAGAGGATCTGCCCATCTCCTGCCCTTGTCCTCTCCGCGTGTTTAGAGTTAATAAAGGCTTTCCCTCCCCCATTTCTGCTTCTCTGCTGCGCCGCCATTGCTGCTGCCTCTAAAACCTATCAGACTGTATTTTAATATTCAGTCTTTCTGTTAGTTTTTGTGCTGCAAGCTTCACACGCATTTCCTCACAATTCTGATTCTGCTGTTGCTGAAGTGTCACTCTTCTGTGGTCAGCAGCTGCATGGGCAGATGGTGCAGCGGCAGGAGCCATGCTGCTGTGATGTCATCAGGGTGCTGCTTGTCCCTGCACCACCGCTCCTCTGAGGACACAGGAGACTCTCCCCTCTGACAGTGACCAGCTGTGCCTCTGTGCAGTGACAGTAACATATTGGTTTTAAATTTGTATGGTGGGGGCACTGGGTTCTTGGCTTGCATTCTAGCACTTCCATGGAATGAGGCCTCTTAGGGGGCCCACTACAGAGGCTTGTCAAGGTCTCGGCACTCGTGCTTGCTCCTGAGCAGTGCTCACTGTGGTCTGCAACCGTGCTCCTTTGCAACTTGTCAATAAGCAGTTTGTTCAAGGCACCAGAAATATCTTCTTGAATAAAAGTATGTATGCTGACCATGGAAAAATTATTCACTTTTCCAAAGTAGCAGGGTAAAATATTAAAACGATTTTATGATTAGCAAAATAAAATCAAGTCTTCTATGGAATCAAAAGGAAAATTTGTGCCAGAACTTGATGAAAAATGAGTAACCGACTTTTCATTTTTGGCAGATTTGATCATTCATCTAATGAGTTAAACATGCATCTAGAAGGTGAAAATCAACTTGTCTGTTCTATGCTTCAAACCATAACAGTGCTCAAAATAAAATTTAAGTTATGGCAAATTCAAGTTATGGCAGAAAATTTTATGCATCTTGATATGTTGGCTACGCCCAGCCCTGGGACCAGTGAAAAGCATGCAATTTTGCTTTCCATTTTGATATAAGAATTTGAGGACTGGTTTTAAAACTTCAAAGAAAACCAATTATTTGGTATATCTATGATTCCATTTTCAGCCAACATACACTCCTTGTGAACTTCTACATGAAACAGAGCCATAGTCTGATATTTATCTCAAAGAAAAATCTGACTGTGCTCAAGACCCATCTTTCCCAAGAAAAATACCCTCCCTTCATGATCACACCTTCATGTCATCACTTGGCAGTGTGCTCTTTGTGACAAACCTCTGGAGACTACCTCAATGACTTAAAGAACCGCAACCACTTCCATCAAACCAGACAATATTAGTGTCAAAGAAAAACGGTCACATGTTCCATCAGTTTTGTTTATGTTGTTTTTTTCGTGTGTGTGTGTGTGTGTGTGTGTGTGTGTGTGTGGGGCCAGCTCAGCCCACCAGGGGGCGCAGCTGGCTGGCATGTGGTGCTGGGGGATTGAACCGTGGTCCCTTTGCTTTAGCTAAGCTTATTCAAATAGGTGCTTTAGACCACTGAGCCATCTCACCAGCCCCTATGTTGTTTTTTTCTTTGTTTTTATTTTTTTGAGACAGGGTCGCACTATGTAGTTCAGGATAGGGAACCTGTCGGTTAGCTCAGTTGTTTAAGCCCCTGCTTATGCAAACTCAGTCAGGCACAGGATAATGGTTAGATCCCCAGCTCCACATGCCTTATCAGACCCGCCCTTAAGGCAGCCTGAGCCCGCCCCCCCAAAAAAAATTCCTTGTAGTTCAGGCTGGTCCTGAACTCACTATGTACCCCAAGCTGGCTTTGAACTTGGCAATCCTACCATTATGTTGTTTTTTAGTGTTACTATAATAAAATTTAAAAATTAACTAAGTTTTCTTACTTATACATATTAACTACATATTTTATATGTGGCCCACAACAGTTCCTCTCCACTCAGAGCAGCCCAGGCTCACTTACAGGTGGACACGACAGTACAAGACACTGGCCAAGGGCAAAGTGCACCCTACTCCAGCCTTCAAAGGCACTCAGTCCTGCCACTGCTTCAATTTTAGCCAAGGGGGGCCCATTTAGGCTTCTGAACTATGAAACTATACAGTAAAAAATCTGTACCGTTTAGTCTCTAAGTTTGGGCTATGGAGATAGCTCAGTGGTCTAAGCGCCTGTGTAGGCAAGCACAAGGACCTTGGTTCCCAAGGACCTGAGTTCAGTCCCTGATACCACATGCCATACCAGCCCCACCCTGGGCGCACCAAGCCAGTCACAGACCGGGTGTGGTTATGCATGCCTGTAATCCCAGCGCTGGGGAGGCTGAAAAAGGAGAATCATTACAAGTCCAAGCTGTGTAGTGAGACCCTGTATCAAATACATAAAAAAATAAAAATAAAGCCTCCAAGTTTGTGGCAATTTGGCAAGTAGTTGTTTTATGCAGATTCATAGGTATGAGGTCAATACACAAACAATTTCTATTTCAGGTTGCTGATAAACAGCTATAAAACAGAACTTCTAAAAGCTTATTTACAATGGCATCAAAATTTAAACATCCCCAAGTCTATATAAAAAACTATGACGGGGCTGGAGAGATGGCTCAGTGGTCTAAAGCACCTACTTGAAACAAGCTTGGCAAAGCACAGGGACTGCGGTTCGATCCCCCAGCACCACATGCCAGCCAGCCCCGCCCCCAGGTGGGCTGAGCTGGCCACACACACACACACACAATAAATGTAATAAATAAAAAAATAAATAAATAATTAAAAAAAAAGCTATGACCATTGTATCTTTTCAGAAAACTTAAATCATTATTTAAAAACTCAAGACACAAATAAACCACTGATCAAACTGTCAAGATGCCAATTCTTGGGCTGGGGAGATGGCTCAGTAGAATAAGAGCTTTTAAAAAAAAAATGCCAATTCTCCCCTAATTGTTTTACAGCTTGATGTAATTCCAAGCAAAATTCTATATTTTCTAGAGAAACTTAATAGCTGAGTCTAAAATTTACAGTGTACCTGATCTACAAACTTGATTCTATGATTCTGATAAAAACCAAACTGAATGATAACTAAATCAATTTTCCTACAAGGTCAACATTGAACCTAATAAATTAAATTTTAAAAAAACATTGAGGGGCTGGAGAGATGGCTCAGTGGTCTAAAGCACCTACTTGGAACAAGCTTAGCAAAGCACAGGGACCACGGTTCAATCCCCCAGCACCACATGCCAGCCAGCCCCGCCCCCAGGTGGGCTAAGCTGGCCACACACACACACACACACACACACACAAATAAATAATTAAAAAAAAACAAACAAACACACATTGAACCTAACCACTGAATTTGAATTGATTCTCATCAACTCAGTTTGTGACCAAAATTGAAGAATCAAGCTTGTGAGCTGAGGTACCATTGAATATGAAGGTATAAAATTCCAAAAATATTCAAGATATTCTAAAAAATTACAAGGTGAAAGATTTGCTTTGCAAGATATATTTGCTCTGTGGAGAAATGCCTTGAAGAACAATGAGGTACTACTGGTACACTATCGGGAAACCAATGAGTGAAAGTCTTTGAAGAACCCACAGACAAGCCCAGACACAAATAATCCAAACCGTACTGCTGGGCACAGAAAAGACAGTCTTTTCACAACTGGTGCTTGGACACTGGATGTCCACAAAGGGAGAAAGAAAATTTAAACTCTATTTCAAGCAGGGAAGGGTGCTGCATGCCTGTAATTTCAGCACTTGGAGGCTGAGGCAGGAAGAGCATCATAAATTCAAGGCCAGTCTGCAGTAGAGTTCAATGTTAGCCTGGACTATAATGAGACCCTGTGTCAAACACAAAAACAGAAACACCAATAATTCTAATTCCTACATATAAATCATAGTGAAGCGAAATGCACATCTAAACGTTAAAGATAAAATAATAAAGCCTGTAGAAAAATAACTTCATAACATCTAAGAGATTTTATTTATTTATTTATTTATTTTAATGTATTTGGTACAGGGTCTCACTACACAGCTTGGACTCGTAGTGATTCTCCTGTTTTCAGCCTCCCCAGTGCTGGGATTACAGGCATACACCCGGACTCAGTGGCCCACTCAGGGCATTCAGGGGTGGAGCTGGAGCACAATGTGGTATCACATATTGAACCCTGGCCCTTCCAAGAGGTTCTTAAAATAATACAAAAAGCACTAAGACCATGCTCCTGCCCAGCAATGAGTTAGGACCCATGGGACTCAGCACAGTGGTCACAGGTAAGACTAGACAGCAACTCCAAGAAACAGGTGTTAGAGGCAGCATGGGCAAAACAGCCTTATGAGCCCAGGAAAGGTTTAAAAGTCAAGTTCCAAAAAAAAAAAAAAAAAAAAAAAAAAGTCAAGTTCCAGACACCAGCCAAAAGCCAATCTGGCAAGGAGCTTGTCCCAAAGAACAATCTTAGGTCTACTATGTTAACTTTCCTATCCAAGTCACACAATATTTCACAATAAAAGATGTTTCTAAAAGGTTACCAAAATTATGTTGGACCCATAAAGAAGGCCAAAGAAAAGATATTTGTTATATATGTATATATGCATTTGCATGTACATATATAAAGCTGAAAATAATAGTACTGTATTCAGAATGTAAAACTAAGATCTTCAAAACAGTAAGATAAAGACATACAATTTAACAGAAAAGAAAGAAAACTTGAAACTTAAAGAGAGAACACAATCCATAAACACAAGATACTCATCCTTCTAATATTCAGGGAAATTAATTAATTAATTAATTAATTAATTTTGCGGAACTGGCCATTGAACTCAGGCTCTTGTGCTTGCCAGGGAAGCACTTATTCTACTGAGCCATCTCCCTGGCCCCTATTCAGGGAAATTAAAGTCATAGGAAATACTACTATTCACACACTCATCAGATTGGCAAAAATCAGAAATATGTCAGGTATTAAACAAGTTGGGCAATAGAAAATCCAGTACTTTGGTAGAAGCACAGTTACTTTTGCAAACAATCTGGCGTTATAAAGTAAAATGTATGCACACACATAAGACTCAATTCTTCCACCAGAGACTTAAATCACCACTTGCTACCTTGTGCTCAATCACACCAAGAGAGCAAAGCCTACAGAGCCCCAAAGGTTGGGACTTGGTGAATGTGAACCCAGAAGGCTGGGTGTCCCACACCCTTGCCATACTCCTCACCATGTGTCACATCTTCTATCTGCTCTTCCTGAGCTGGATCTTTTTCTAACAAAGCTTACTCTAGTAAGCAAACTTTTTCTTGCTTTCTGTGAGATTTTCTAGCAAATTACTGAAGCCTAAGTAAAATAATAAAAAGCAATAAATAAATAGAATTCATTGAAAGAGGAAAAAAAATTACTGAAGGCAATATAGAGGGAACTTTTGAGAATCTCCACTTGGAGTTGAGTTGAAGTTGTGGGTTATGTGGAGTCTCCAATTGGGACAGGACTCGAAGCAAAAGCAAGGGGTGCTGGGAGTCTCCATTGTGGGACTACAAGCCCTTGCCATACTGGGGTCTGCAGTGTTGGAACTGAGATAAGCTGTAGGACACACAATCATTGTCTGCTGCAGAAATGAAGGAAAAAGCCCACTACTATTCAGAAAGCTGAATTGTTACGACAGGAATGAAATGTAACAAGGGTACAGACAACAGGCTTTTCTTTACATTGGTACATACTGTAGAAGATCAACTTTTAAAAAGATGGAAACCCTGCAATACTCAACAATACAGATAGATGAACACTGAAGACTTTTTTCTTTTCAGTGTGGGGAATCAAATCCTGAGCCTTCATACTGAGCTTCATTGACAGGCCATTTCTTTCTTTTTCTTTTTTTTTTTTTCCCCTTGAGACAGGGCCTCACTAAGTCACTAAATTTCCCAGGTGGGGCCTGAATTTATGATCCTTCTGCCCAGCCTCCAAAACTGCTGGGATCACAGGTATGTACCACCATACCCAGCATGGAAGATCCTTATTTTATTTTCATTTCCAGTCTCTATGGTCTTTTTGAGACAGAATCTTGCTATGTAGTCCAGGTTGGTCTCAAACTCACAGCCATCCTCTTGCCTCAACCTCCTAAATGAAAGGATTGTGAAGTTTTTAAATTAAGACTCTTGTTTTATCAAAAAATAAAAAAAATAAATTAAGACTCTTGCACTTACATCACATGTATATTTTGTCTCTCCACTATTTCAATATCTGACCATCAATACTACACCCTATCATAACATTTCATAAATACTTAAAAGCAAGCAAAGGGTGGAGCTCCATCTTGAAAAACTACACTGGCAGTTTGGACAACACATTCTCACCAGTGGAACCTGGAGGCCATTTATCAACAATGCAGGTAAAGTTGTCGCTTTGCTTTCTAGAAACAGATACCATTACAAAAATAAAATAGGGGGTCGAGGAGATAGCTCAGTGGAATAAGAACTTGCCTGGCAAGCGCAAGGACCTGAGTTCAATCCCTGGTTCCGAAAGAAAAAAAAAAAAAAAAAAAAGAAAAGAAAACAAATTGTCCACAGTTTAAATTATTTCCTTGAAGATATTTTGCTAAGAGAAATATACCAGTCACAGAAGGACAAATACAGGATTCCACTACTATGAGGTATCTACAGTAGTCAGATGTGCAGGTGAGGACTGGGTTGCACTAATAAAGGATGCACAGAGTCAGCAATGCAGTGTGAGGAAGAGGATGAGATCAGCAGTACAATACTGTGCTTACACTATATTGTTCAAAATCTATTTGATGGGTAGATGCCAGGCTAAGTAAGTGTTCTTATCGTAATAAAAAAATTCAACATTGCTAAACATGGCATAATCACACAATGGAATGTTTTACAGCAATAAAGTTAAGTGCATTAATAAAATTCATTTTAAAACTATAAAAAATGGGGCCAGTGAGATAGCTCAGCAGACTAAATGCCTCCTTAGGGAAGCACAGGGGCAAGGGTTCAATCCCCAGCACCACATGCCATGCCTGCCACACTGCCAGGTGTGGTGACGCAAGCCTATAATCCCAGCGCTGGGGAGGCTAAAACAGGAGGATCACCACAAGTCCAAGCTGCATACTGAGACCTGTACCAAATACATTTTTTAAAAAAAGTTTTAAATTTAAAAACCAATATCTATAATATGGTATAAAAAAACAGAATGTTAATCAAACAAGACAGACATACTGAAGTACATAATCATCACCTTTACAGACTCTGAAACCAAGCAAAACTGAGCCATATTATCCATAGATGCATAGAAGTATGAAGACAAAAAATTATTATCCCCCAAATCAGGATAACAGTCATCCCCATTGTGAGGAAAAGGTTATTAAGAAACATTCCTAGGGGCTGGGGAGATAGCTCAGTAGAATAAGTGCTTGCCAGAGTTCAATCCCAGGTTCCTCAAAAATAAATAAATAAATAAATAAAATTAAAGAAACATTTCTAGAATACTTGCTGGGAGCGGGGTGCAGTATTGAGAATGGAACTCAGGAGTTATCACACTGGGCCATATTCCCAGTTGTTTTAGTTTATATTTTGACACAGGGCCTCACTACATTGCTCAGGCTGTGCTCAAACTTGCAATACTTCTGCCTCAGCCTCTCAGAGTGCTGGGACTATAGGTATATATCATATCTGCCTATGTTCTATTTCTTGATCTCAATATGAGTGCTGTGTAGTAATTTTATAAGTAGTCTTTTGTTTATTTACTTTTTAAGACAGCCTTTTGCTCTGTAATTCAGGCCAGTAATGAATTCACTTCTGTAGCCCAAGCTGGCTTAGAACTTGAACTTGAATGGATCATCCTGTTTTAGCCTCCCAAGTACTGGGATGACATGCCTGTGCCACCCTCCTGGCTACAATTAGGTTTTTTTTTTGTTTTTTTTTTTTTTTTTTTTTTTTTTTTTTTAGGGTCTCACTGCATAGCTAGGACTCTCGGTGATTCTATTTTCAGTCTCTCCAGCACTAGTGTGCCACCACGCCCATCTCGGTGGCTGGCCCGGCATGTGGTAATGGGGACTGAACCCTGGTCCCCGCACTTGCTTAAGCAAACACTTAGTCTGCTGAGCTATCTCACCAGCTCTTACAATTAGTTTTTATATTTACTATTACACAACATAATTTGGGCAGGGAGGTTTCTGTAAAATCTTCTACCCAAGTTCTGAAAGAGCTACAATACTGAACAATAAAATTTTAATACATAATTACATTTTATAACATTTTTAATGTATCTTGTTTCTCATAATAAATTTTTAAAAATACCTGAAGTGACTGAAAGGAATTTTTTTTTTTTCCCCAGTACTAGGGATTGAACTCAGGACCCTGCACTTTCCAGGAAGGCGCTTATTCTACTGAGCTATCTCCCTGGCCCAAGACACAGAAATTTTTAAACCACACCATTGTAGAGAACAAGTCCTTGTGTTGTAAAGTCCAAGAACTGGTACTGACTTCGATTTGTATTTTTCATTCAGCTAGTATTTACCCAGTAACTACTGTATGCCAGAAGACATGGTAGACACTACAGTGCAGAGAAAGAATTACCACTTCCAGACTAGTGGGAAATAGACATATCAACACACAATTA
Source organism: Octodon degus (assembly GCF_000260255.1). NCBI lineage: Eukaryota > Metazoa > Chordata > Mammalia > Rodentia > Octodontidae > Octodon > Octodon degus. The sequence goes on from NW_004524578.1 coordinate 19,920,840, forward strand.
TAATGCAACAACAACAAAAAAAATTATAATGCAACACAGTTAAGTCTGACATGAAATGCTTTCTTAAAAAGCCTAATGGTTCCCAGATGAAACAAAAAACAAGAAAACTGTTAGAGAAGCTTTACACAAAACACTTGAGTTGGGTATTTGAGAAGTGGAACCTTTCAGACAGGACTGAGCCCGTGAACAGCCTGCACTATTTTGACAAAGACTGAGGTAGATGAGGTGTGTGGTTAGGGCAACAGTTACTCAAAGGCCTCACACTTTCATGGTACAGATGGTTAAGTCAGAAATTAACAGGCAGTCAGGAGTCAGCACACAACACATGAAACTGTGGGTGGAGATGACCTGGAAGGTCTGCAGCCTTCCTAGAGAATGACAGCAGCTTGAACTTACACTATAAATGGCACCAGCTGGTCCAGTGAGCCTAGTCCGATGCATGGGTGAGTAACCAAAACATCCTGACCCCTATTCCTGTCCCTTCTCTTTATTCTTCCTACTTTAGAAGCTGAAGATAAACTGACATCAATAATGCCCACCTTACAGCCTTGCTATGTCACTTGCTTCTCCCTATTGGATCCATATTAGTTAAACTACTATATTTATAGTCTTTTTTTTTTTTTAGTTTTTTTTTATTTATGTGTGTGTGTGTGTGTGGCCAGCTCAGCCCACCAGGGGGCGGGGCTGGCTGGCATGTAGTGCTGGGGGATTGAACCGCTGTCCCTGATGCTTTGCTAAGCTTGTTCTAAGTAGGTGCTTTAGGCCACTGAGCCATCTCACCAGCCCCTTATTTATAGTCTTATATGTTGGTTGTAGTTTAACCCATAGCTACCCAGATTGTGATTTTATGTATGAATTACCCCTGGACAAAGCCTTGGTAGCAGCCCACTTTTAGGATCCCTCTTGCCTCTCAGTGGCTTTCTCTCAATGACCTTTTCCCACTCTTACCCTGCTTTGTCTTCATGTTATCCTACAGGTAATAGACACCTTGGAGGTTTTTACTCAGTTCCCAAAGTAATGTTACCTTGGACCTCTATCTTTTCTTCAGAAAAAAAAAAAGTGCTAAAGGATACATACAGAAAAGTATAGAAGATAGACTGATATCCATATATTCATCAACCAAATAAAGAAGTTAAATTTGGTCCTATATTTTTTTTCTGCAAAAGAACATTTCCTATATATTTTAAAATCTCACTCCTTTTAATCTCTCTCCTCTCCCACCTCCAGGCAACACTAACATACATGTCCATAAATTCCCCTCCAAATTGTTCTCACTCATTATGGTTTCTTGTGACAGAATCTTGCTATGTAGTTTATGCTGGCCTTGAACTCATTGCAAACCTTCCACCTCAGCCTCTGACTACTCAGATTACAGGCACGCACCACCATGGCCAGCTACATTTTTGTTCTTTTACTATATATGTAACACTGTCACTATGAGGAGTTTTGTAGTACTAAGGCTTGAGTCCAAGGCTTTGTGCATGTCACCCAAATTCTGTACTTCCTGGCTACATCCCTCGCCCTAATTTTTAATTGTTGGCTTCCTCATTAGTAAAGCAAGACAACAATTATCTCTCTGAGTTACCCTTAGGATTGCCAGTTATATGCAGAATGTGGCCACCAAGGTGACTGGAATTGGAAGTGACTGAAGACTTAGAAAGCACATTTTCTACTAGTAGCCTATAAGTTACTTCCTGAGAATGTAGCAACCCACCTAACAAAATGCCGATTCAACTGAATCTACTATTTCCCAACTTCTGATTTCTCACCCGGCCTCTCCGGTTCCTGCCTCTTCATCTAGATTGCGGCACAGGGACGCTACTGCCTTACTGGTGGCATCGTAGCTGTCAGGTACCCACCCCGACCGCACACCATTAGTACTGCACCTCCTGAGGAGTCCGAAGAAAGCCTGATGTGCAAGATGTTTTGCAGCCAGGCAGCTCTTAATTCAAATCCTGTCTCAAACATTTAATCACAAATCGTTCCTTCAGTACTGGGCCCTCTTTGCGCTTCAGAGCCTCCATGTGTAAAAAGAGGAAGACTTTACCCACTTCTCTGCACAAGAGAACGCTTACCATGTATTTCACACTTTGAAGCCATTTAGTGCATATATTTAATCCTAGTAGAACTATGCAAAAGTCATCTCTGACACGCGACAAACAGCAGATTTACACCTGAGAGACCCTGGGTGGCAGGCGCGTGGCGGTCCTGGTTGCCCCTCCGGTTAGCAGGGCGGCGCCGGAGTCTGGCCCACGGCGACCCGCGGCCACAGCCTGAGGCCCTAGGGCCCTGGGACGCGCAGAATCCGCTGTCGGCCCGGCGCTCTCCGGGGGAGCCCGCCTCACCGAGCACTCCGTAGGCCCAGGTGGGGAAGCGCGAACAACGGGGAACCGCCCTAAAGACCGCTAACTCAGGGCCGGGACGCCAAGAGAGGACCTGGGCCACGGCTGGCGAGTCGCGGTTTCGCGCGTGCCGCACTCACCTTTCCCGCCGGCTCAGTACGCGCGGAACCAAGATCCAAACTCCGCGCGCCGCGACCGCGTCCCCAGCGCGCGGCGCCAGCTCACTTCGCGCCGCCGAGTCGGAGATCCTGATTGGCTGCACCCGGAGGCAGATGACCAATACCATTTCCTCTATCATTTGTCTCCGCCCAGGGCGGGGCCGACGTACCGTGCCGGGAGGGCCGCAAATTCCCAAAACCCAATCAGAGGCCCCAAGGGAAGGTCAGGTGACTGTGGTTCTACGCTGACTTCCGGCGCTAGCTGGGTCTTTTGTTTTTGTGCGATTCCTGTGTGTTGGTGAAAGATTTAAATGGAGCAGGCTCCAGGAACCAGTCGGTGGTGTTATTGACAGGAGCCGAGACTTCCCGGTTCTCACAGGCCAGACCAAGTTTCTGGATCGCCATCTGTAGGTTCTGAACGTCTAGCAGGAGCCTTTGGTGACCTGGCCTTTACGCCCGGGTTGGTAACGCTGGCCTCTGCAGCACCCTTACTTCTGTGCACAAGCAACCGTAAATTGTTCTTGGCAGGAAGAGGGGTGACAGCCTCAGATGCTTCAAGGGATACCGAAGTGTCTGAGTGGGACGCTCAAGTTGCAGCTGATTCTCCCACCCACAATACGAGCCCTGTGATGCCAGGAGGTCTTTATTCCTCAATCATCCTGCTTTGTCTTCCCTCATTTCCTACCTTTAAGAAAAACCTAAGACATGAATTAATAAATTGATCTAGACATGTGGGAACCGGTTTAATGGTTTCTAAATAAAAACAGAACTACCCAGTGACCCAGCAATACCTCTATTGACATTTTCTCAAAAAAAAAAAAAAAAAAAATGAAATTGCCGGGGAGGTGGCTCAGAATAATAAGTGCTTCCCTGGCAAGCACAAGGGCCTGAGTTCAATCCCCGGTTGGGCGCGGGGGAGGGGGGGGCAAAGCTATGGGCCGGCCAAATAGCTCAGTGGATTGAAGCTCCTGCAAGCAGGGACAGGGCCCAAGGGTTTGATCCCTGGGCCTGTCGTGCTGGCCCCGCCCCCGGGGCGTGCTGAGAGAGCAGTTGAGATTGGGTGTGGCAGCACGCGCACCTGTAATCCCAGCTCTTGGGAAGCTGTAAACAGGTGGATCACTGAGTCGGATCTAATAGTGAGACCTTGAACACCCTGTAGACCCTTCCCTAAAATACAAAAAGAAAAAAAAGAAAGAAAGAAAAAGAAAAAAGGCCAAGTATGGAATGAAGAATGAATGAATGAAGAAACCAGCACAAAATAGTAGAATATTAGCCTAAAAAAGAGAACTATCTGTCCTATTTGTCACAATGTAGGTGAGCCCAGAAAACGTTTTGCTAAGAGATGCAAACCAGTCACAAAACATTATTCCATGATTTCTTTATGTGAAATCTTAAAAAACTCAAAGCACATCAAATACACAAAAATAGAGAAAACCATTGGAGTGGAGAGCTTGTAGGTCAGAGGACACAGAAATAGTGGATATGTTGAATGAAAAAAATCTAGAGATCTAATGCACAAGAGTTACAGGTAATAAAAACGTTCTGTATATTGTATTCATATTAAATGAATAGGCTTTAGCCACTCTTGCACAAAAATTATTAGAACGGGGGCTGGGGAGATAGCTCAGTAGAATAAGCGCTTGCCTGGCAAGCGCAAGGGCCTGAGTTCAATCCCCAGTTGGGGGGGGGGGCAGGGGGGAGGCGGGGAGGAGAAGGAAATTCTTAGAACATATTAGAAATGTTGGATATGGTTGTATGCTTCATTACAGTCACCTTTTCAGGGTTTTCTGTTTTTTGTTTGTTTGTTTTGCTTTTTAATGTATTTAGTACAAGGTCTCACTATGCAGTTCAGACTCCTAGTGATCTTGTTTTCAGCCTTTCCAGTGCTGGGATTACAGGTGTGGCCACCACGCGGTTCTCTATTCACTGGCTCAGTGGGCCCAGGGTTGGAGCAAGTGGGGCATGTGGTGCTTGATTTTTGATTTTTGAGACAGGATCTCACTATGTAGTTCAGGCTGTCCTTGAACTCCCTGCTAGTCCAGGCTGCTCAAACTGACAGCAATCCTTCTGCCTCAGTCTCCCTAGTGCTCAGATTTTAGGCATGCACCACCATGCCTGGCTACAGGAACCTTTTTAACTACCTATATGTATTCCAAATCATCATGTAATGTACCTCCACTATGAACTTTTTTTTTTTTTTTTTTTGTTGGTGTTTTTGGACGTTGAACCCAGGGCTTTTGCACTGAGCTAAGTCTCAAGCCCTATTTATGTTAGGCTTTTTTTTTTTTTTTTTTTAACTGAGAATTGAACTCATGTCTTCACACTTGTCAGGTGGGCACTGGGCGACTGAGCTGGATTCCCAGCCCTTTATTTTTCAGATAGTCCCTCATCTCATTAAGTTGCTGAATTGCCTGGGCTGGGCTTGAATTTGTGATCTTCCCATCTTGGCTGGCCAGAGCACTAGGATTGCAGCCAGGGGAGCAATTTAGTTTAACTATCTTAATTGGCTTTATTTTTCTTTTAGAATCCAACAACATTTTGTTCTATAAACTAGAATGGATGTTCTAGAAAGGTTGGTTGCATCAACAAGAAAGGGCTGAAGACATCAGAAAGGAGGATAGGTTATTTCTTTTTGTCTTCCTTTTTTTCTTTCTTTTTCTTTTTAATCTTTCTTTTTTTTTTTTTTCTTTGCAACAGGGTCTTGCTGTGTAGTTCGGCTGGCCTCAAACTCCGGGGATCCTTCTGCCTCAGCCTTCCAAGTGCATTACAGATGTGCATTACCGCGTCCAGCTCCGAATTGGTTCTTTTTTTTTTTTTTTTTTTTTTCCCGAATTGGTTCTTTTAAAGCTCCTTGTAAAGCACAGGCAGGAGACAAAATAGAACACTCATCAGTTAAGGTCATATCACTTCAGGTTATTTTTTGTAATGATTAAAGGATATTAAGAGTAAAGCACCTGCTTAGGCAGAGTGCGGCGGCCAGGGTTGGATCCCCTACTTGCCGTGCCGGTCCTGCCCCATGCAGGTCCTGCCCCCAGGGCACACTGAGACAGCGATTGAGACTGGGCATGGTGGCACAAGCCTGTAATCCCAACACTTGGGGGGCTCAAAACAGGAGAAACACTATGAGTACTATCTAGGTAGTGAGACCCTGTAGACCCTGTCCTAAATACAGAAAATAAATAAATAAAAATAAAGAGTAAAGCAGAGGGAACTTCATTATCAGCCAATTAAAACTTGCCTGGTGAGGAAAATTGGTTGTCTTTCCTCCCCATCTCCCTTCTCCCCTCCTCCTCCCCTTACTTCACCTTCTCCTCCTTTCCCCTCCCCTCTGCCCTCGCCCCTCTCCCTGTCTCTTCTCCCCTCTCCTCTACCCCACCTTCCCTCTCTCCTGTTCCCTTTCCCCTCTCCCCTCTCCTCTGCCCTCTGCTGTCTCCTCTCTTGATTTCTAGGAAGGTCAGATTCGGATCTCATCCTGAGTGACTCCATTTTTATTTTTAGCTTCTCCTGGGGCCTAGTGCAGGGCCCTAGTCCAAAACAATTTAACAGTAACAAAAATATATGTGCATATATACTAATATTTATGCTAAAATATATATTTTTTTCTTTGTTGGAACCGAGGATTGAACTCAGGCCCTTGTGCTTGCCAGGCAAGCACTTATTCTACTGAGCCATCTCCCCGGCCTATGCTAAAATATTTTATTTTCTCCTCCTGAGTCTAGGGTTGGTTTCTTTTCCTCTACACCCTTGCACCCACCCCTTTGTTCCTACTCTTTTAGTGACCTGACACCAAAGACCAAAGTTTTTGGTTTCTGTCTCCACTGAAAGGAAAAAGGAAAGGGAAAGCCTGCCTACCACCTCCTTGCAGGGGCCTCTGTGTGCAGCCTGACTTGTCCCCTCCCACACTTCTTCTCAAAATCTTTTAGAATAGATCATAGGGCTGGGGACATAGCTCGGTGGTCTAAGCACATGCCTGGCAAGTGCAAGTACCCAAGTTTTATCCCCAGTACCACATGCTGTGCCCCTGTGCTGGTCACCGAAACCAGCTGTGGTGGGGTACATCTGTAATCCCAGCATTGAGGAGGCTGAGACAGGAGGATTACTATGAGTTTGAGCTGTGTAGCAAATCCCTGTACCAAATAAAAGATTAGAGTAGATTGTATCTCTGGAAAGATAAAAGTTTTTCTTTTCCTTTTCAATTCTTTCCTTTTCTGTCTCCCTTCTGTCTAGGACATACACACACACAAACACACACCTACCTGGTAAGCTTCTGGTGGTCACAGGAGTCTCAGCTGTGAGCAGTTACTTCCTCCCTTGTCCCATCGGGCTGCTGTCTATACCTAAAGGACAATGGCACTGCATCCCTATTTGATGACAGTTCAGTTTTGTCAAGACACCTTTATTTGCACTCCATGGATGGGTGGTGTCCACTGTACTGAAGAGATTGGAGAGACTGTGGGAGGACAGCAAGGACAGGCTATGTATAGTGAAAACCAGGAAGCAAAGAGTGGCCAGAGGGGGCTGGTGAGATGGCTCAGTGGAATAAGTGCTTCCCTGGCAAGTGCAAGGGCCTGAGTTCAATCCCTGGTTCCACCAAAAAAGAAAAAAAAGAAGAGTGGCCAGATGGCCCATGGGCTCACAGGGTCACCTCTGGGTGCTCCGTAAGTTCACAGCATGGAGCTCAGTCCTCACTCCACTGCTATGGGTGCTGCCTGTTGGCCAGACTGAATGTTGTTGCCTGAGTGTGGGTTTGTCTTGAAAGTTAACCTGGCCATCTGTTGTTCTCTCTTGCCTTCCCACCATGTGTCATGGGGTAAGGCAGCACAAAAGCCCTTGCCAGATGTGGACTGCTTCACCTGGACTTCTCAGCCACCAGAGCTATAGGTAATGCATCTCTGTTCTTTATAAACGGTTAGTTTATTGCTTGTTTTCTTTTTTGAGACAAGTTCTCACTATGTAGCCCAGGCTGGCCTTGAACTCATCCTGCTCCTGCCTCGGCCTCTGAGTGCTAGGATGACAGGTGTGCACACCTGGCTACTGTGATATTCTGTTGTAGTAACATAAAATGGACTAAGACAAATAATCATTTAATTTCTTAGGTACAGTACCTGCACCTCAGCTGTGCCTGGTGTCCTCAGTCCTCAGCCCTGTTTCCATCTCAAGGGACTGAAATCCAAGATGGTGCTGGGCAGGGAGGACCAGAGAGGATCTCAGGATCTCACTGCATCTACTCAATCCTCCTCACTTTGGATCCACTCTTCACCCCAACTCTAGAGATACCTGAACCTGTCCTTTATTTATTTATTTATTTATTTATTTATTTATGGAACTGGGGATTGAACTCAGACCCTTGGGCTTGCCAGGCAAGCACCTAGTCTACTGAGCTATCTACCCCGCCCTATTTCTGTTCCTTTTTAAGATTATAACAATGTTATGTGTCAGGTTTCGTGGGACCAGGGATGCCTAGAGACTCAATAACACATCACTCTGGATATTTCTATGGAGGTATTGTGGATGAAACTAGCATTTAAATCCATAGAGTTGACTAAAGTAGTTTAGCCTGTCTTACAACCAAACACCACTCACTGGGTGCCTTATACAACACAATGTATTTCTCATAGCTGTGGTGGTCTAAAAGTCCAAGGTCATGGTGCCTCTTCCTGGCCTGAGGCTCTTCTCTGAGTCTCAGGTTGTGGGGGAGGAAAAGATCCCTCTGCTGTCTCTCCTTATATGGGCACTGATCTGGGCAGGAGGGATACCAGGGCACACCAGGGTGGGCAGGACTTCAGTGTAGGGCTTTGGGGAAAGATGGAGAAGAATCTCCTAATAATGTGACAGGGCTGCAGCCTACAAGAACGAGAAGGTGACTTTCTCTACCCTAAGAAGGGACTTCCCCAGCAGCCAGCCTCAGACGTTGTCGGCAACTGTAATGGCATAATTTGGATTCTTGTTACGCAAAATCAAAGAATAAAATGGGGGACAAAGAAGGTAAATAGGAGGTGTGTTTATTAAGAAGAGAGAAATATCTCCCAGTAGGGAAGAGACTCAAACGTGTGTTATAACAGGACTTTTTTCTTTAGTTTTTGTACCAAAAAATGACCAGGGCTCAGATGACTCTGAGTCAAAGTAAGGTCAAATCCTGTAGGACTAGAACCAGCTTACTTCAATTAGAAATGGCCTATGAGGGGAACTATCTGCTCAGGCCCCCCTCCTGTCCATTTCTCAGACAGGAGCTTTCTTTCTCTCAATAAATATATTCTGCTCATAACCTCCGTTTGTTCCTAAAATTCATTCTTTGGTTTTAGAGAACATGAACTCGTGCAGGTCAGGTCGAGAGATCGTTTTTCCCCTATGTCATTTGGAGGTTCCCAGTATCATTTGGAGTCACCCACCCGAGACCAGTTTTTCTCCCTGTATCATTTTGGAGGTTTCCACTGAGATCATTGGACAGAGGTATGAATTTGCTTTTCTTTCACAAATTCTGGATTGGGACTTGCTTAGGTAACAAATTTTTACCATAGTTTTGTCCCACCTCCTGCCCACCTAAGCGAGTTCCCATTCTCTCTACCTTAGCCTCACATGGTTTTACACTCTAAAAATCCTTGGAAGAGACAACTTCCCAGGGAACTACCCGCTCTGGCCCCCGTTCTGTCCCTCTCTTGGACAGGAGCTTTCTTTCTCTCAATAAATATATTCTGCTAAAAAAAGAAAAAAAGAAATGGCCCATGAGGAATCAAGGCACAGGGGCTGGAGAGATGGCTCAGTGGTCTAAAGCACCTACTTGAAACAAGCTTGGCAAAGCACAGGGACCACGGTTCGATCCCCAGCACCACATGCCAGCCAGACCTGCCTCCTGGTGGGCTGAGCTGGCCACACAGACACACACAATAAATAAATGTAATAAATAAAAATAAATAAATATTAAAAAAAAAAAAAGGAATCAAGGCACATAGCAAGCATATGTCTTCAGGGGCCTGTTGGCCTCTGTCCTATCAGAGTGGTTCATTAAAAGGACAAAGTGAAAAGGAAAAAAAAAAAAACCACTTTCTGGATAGGGAGGAGCAGGAGTTGTCATAGCAGGCACCGGTCACCTTACTGCTACCTTGCTTGTAACATCCCTGGACTTAATGGCCCTCCTCGTTCTTGTTAAGTTTTGATGCCAGGCTCCTGCTTATCTGATCAAGCCCTGGTCATGCTGCCTCTACCTTGGGCAGAATGCCTCTCTATCTGCCTGCTGTCTTCTCCCTAACTTGTCTGTCTGTCATGCACCTTTGGCTCTTCCTTTCTGATGGTCTTTGAATCAAAACATTAGCCTCCTCTTCTATAGGCTGATTCTTGGCTTTTTTTTTTTTTTTTGGTGGTACCAGGGATCAAACTCAGGACCTTGCACTTGCCAGGCAAGCACTTATTCCACTGAGCTATTTCCCCAGCCCCTGATTATTGGCTTTGGGTTTACTAACCTACTTATTGTGTGTGAGCCAATTTTTACAATAAAATCTCTTCTTCCTTTTTTCTGGGGGTGTGTGGGGGAGGGGACACTGGCGCTTGAACCCAGGGCCTTAATACTGAGGTACATCCCCAGCCCTTTTTTATTTTGAGACATAGTCTCACTGAAGCAAGACACAGTGGCTCATGCCTGTAATCCCAGCACTCAGGAGACTGAAGCAGAAGGATCATTGTGAGTTTGAGGCCAGCCTGCTCTACATAGACAGTTCAAGGCCAGCCTAAAGTATATAGTGACACTGTCTCAAAAAAACCCATACATACATACATAAATAAAATCAAGAAAGAGCCTCCCTAAATTGCCCAGGCCAGGCCCAGGCTTTTTTTTTTTTTTTTTTTTTTTAAATGTTGGCTTTCCTTGCAGCCCTCCTTTTTCTCTAATTTTGGTCTGCAAACTTAAGTTGTTAACCATCCAGAAGACAAGCTTATTTTTTTTTTAATAAGATTTTTATTTATTTATGTGTGTGTGTGTGTGTGTGTGTGTGGCCAGTTCAGCCCACTAGGGGGCGGGGCTGGCTGGCATGTGGTGCTGGGGGATTGAACCGCGGTCCCTGTGCTTTGC
>NW_004524578.1:19931561-19940571 GCF_000260255.1 Octodon degus
GGGCCCAGGACTGTCTCTTCCTGCTTTTGCTAACACAGTTAGCTTCACCCAAGATTGTTGCTGCTGTCCTTCCTGTTCGACTCATCCTTACTGATTTATTATCATTTCTTACAAATCAGTTTACTCTAGTTTAGCAGAGTTTCGGAGGGAATGAATCAAATGTGTGTGTGTGTGTGTGTGTGTGTGTGTGTGTGTGTGTGTTTAATCTGCACTTTCAGCCCAGAATGCTTGTACTTTTTAATTCTTAAAAATGATTTAAATAACATTTCCTGGAAACTGTGTTCCCACCCAATATGTCAGCAGCCTTCTGCTGACCTCCTCCTTAATAAAAGACCTCAAGAGAGATTTCTTCATCTCCCTTTCTTCTGTGTCCTTAAGGGCCACCACGCTGCTAAATAAATTATAATTATGCCTGCCCCAGCCATTACTTGGACATGGTACATCAGCCAAAGACAGATCCTCCCTTTCTGTCAGAGGAGCGGCCGTCCTCGGAGGACCTGGCCTCACACGATTTCACAAATACCTTCTTGGCCAGGCCTGGGCTTCACTGACAGCAAATATTAAAGTGCGCTTCAAAAATCAAAACCTCTATTACACCTACCTCAAGCTAACAGCATTCAATGGCTACCTTGTCCTTTAAACCTAAGAGGCTTTTTCTTCTCTTAAAAGGCCCTGGAAGCTCCTGCCTTGCATATCTCTGGTTACAGTAACCACCTGGCTCTTTCTACCATTAAAAACAACTTTTTTCAAGATTTATTTATTACCTCTCCCCCACTGGATTTTATTGATACGTTGTAGATAATGCATAAGGATCACATTCATCATGGAGAATTTCTACCCTTAAGTGCTACAACTTGATTCTTTTTCTTCCTTTTCCTCCTTCCCCAGTCTCTCTTCAACCCCTCCTCCCCTCCCCATCCATTAAAAACAATTACCTTGGCTGCACAGACGCACGTGAAGGGAACAGGAACCGTCCCCATCCTGGTGGCATTGGACCTGCGGCCAGCCTGTGTCCCATGACTAGGACATCCATCTCGGAGCAGGTCCCTTCGGTTTTCTTCCTGGCTCCTTTCGCACGGTGTTGCTCATCAGCACAACTCTCTTGAAACACAAAATGCGGCTCCTCTACTGGAGGGACCGCAGTGGGCTCTGGCCTCCTACTGTCTGTCACCTTATGCAACAGGGTCTGGGCCCCGGTTTCGGGGTGTGAGGCTGCAGAATGTGCCTCTTTGATGACTGCGCAGATGGCAGTAGACTGCTTTCATCAAAACATGCACCCTTCCAGTACATCTGTCAATATTTGAATTGATTCAGCTAAAACGTTTGGGTTGTTAGTATTTATGGGAAAGCAGAGAAGAAAAATAGATCCCCAAATGTCTTTGGGTTAATGAGTTATGTGTGTTTGACAAGTATGTTCTTAGGAAGCCTTATGACTTTCTGGCTGAAAGTATTCTGGTGTGAGTTTGAGGACTTTTTGGAAATGACACCCAGACATGATCTATGAAAAGGAAGAATTAATTAGGTGGATTTTGATAAAATTAAGCATTTCTGTTGTGTGAGCTAGGTACAGTGGCTTGTGCCTCTAGTTCTAGCCAGGTGGGAGGCTGAGGTGGGAGGATCTCTTGACCTGAGGAATTCAAGGCCAGCCTTAGCAATATAGCAAAATCCCATCTTCCAAAAAAAAAAAAAAAATCTATTCCATGACAATTAAATACCTATATCTTGTACTCTGAGTAACTAGTTTAAAGATAACAATATGCCATGTGTTAATCATTATTACTTTCCTATTACCTTCTTTTGAAATTTCATTTTATTTTCTCTTTAAAAACTAACAATAAGAAAATATTCTGACTAAAAAATGAACCAAAGATCTTAACAGACATGGCCAAGGAGCACATGGAAATGCGGTCCACATGCTGTCATAAGGGAAATGCTAGCTAAACAGTACTGCAAGCCCACTCCGTGCCTATTAGAATGGTCAGGATCCAGACTACTTGGTGGGCGCAGTGACACACACCTGTGATCCCAGCACCGGGAGGCTGAGGCAGGAGGATCACTGCAAGTTCAGTGCCTGCATGGGCTATATAGTGAGCTCAAGAGCAGCCTGAAAAACATAGTGAGACCCCATCTCATACAAGCAAAACAAAACAAAAGAAGATCCAGGGTGCTGACAGCTCCCAGTGCCAGGAAGGACACAGAACAGCAGGGACTCCCATTCACTGCTGCTGGGAGTGAAAACTGGCCTTGTTCCCTTGGAAGGCTGTTGGCTAGTTTCCTCTGAAACCACACACGTTCTTATCACATAATCCAGCAATGGTATTCCTGGGTATTTTCTCCAGTTGAAAACTTATGTCCACACAAGAAACCTGCAGCAAACAAACAAACCTACACCTTGATATTCATAACAGCTTTATTCACAATTGCCAAAGCTTAGAAGCCTCCAAGACGACCTTCCACAGGTGACTGGGCAGATAAGCTGCAGTGCATCTAGCAGGTAGAACAGCATCGCGTGCCACGGAAGTGAGCTCTCAAGCCACGCAGAAGCACGGGAGGGACACAAGGGCAGGTTTCTAAGTGAAAGGAGCCAATCTGGAAAAGCCTCATATTGTATCATTGGCATTATATGACATTCTGGAAAAGGCGAAACTATGGAGACCAGTGTTTCCCAGGGGAGGGAAGAATGAATAGGCAGAGACTAGAGGATTTTTAGGGCAGTGAAAATACTTGTGGTGATCACATATTGTGTACGTTTGTCCACAGATTGTACAAAAACGCAAGAGAGTCTTTTCTTCTTAATTCTCCCTCCCGCCCCCCAGTACTGAGGTTTCAACCCAGGGCCTCCCACAGGACGCCGGGTAAGCACTCTACCACTGAGCTACATCCCAGGCCCGTAGGGTGAATCTTAGTGTAAACTGTGGACTTCAGGGGATGATAATGTCGCTGTGTGCTCATCCTCTGTAAAAAGTGTCATTGTGCTGGAGGACAGAGATGATGGGAAAGGTGGGTGCAGGCCATATACAAGGGGTGATTGAAAAACACCATGAATAGTTAACTTTTAAAAAATATACACATACAGGGGCTGGAGAGATGGCTCAGTGGTCTAAAGCACCTACTTGAAGCAAGCTTGGCAAAGCACAGGGACCGCGGTTCGATCCCCAGCACCACATGCCAGCCAGACCCACCCCCTGGTGGGCTGAGCTGGCCACACACACACACAATAAATAAATGTAATAAATAAAAATAAATAAATATTTAAAAAAAAGTGTTAAAAAATAAAATAAAAAATAAAAAATAAAAAATATACACATACAAAACAGTTAGGATAGATATACATCTACTTTCTCTTAACTCAGTGAGAAGAAAGATTTGTACTAATAGTGTTTGGACAGGATATCATGTCTGTATCTTGTACTATGAAGAACCACTATGAAGACAACAATATGCAATGTATTAATTATTGAAACTGTCCTACTAATCAGTTTTGAAACTGTCTCATTGCTATTTGTTTCTCAATAAAATTAATTTAAAAAATAAAGAAATTAAAAAAAAATTTATTGTGGGGCCAGCCAAATAGCTCAGCCGACTAAAGCATCTGTTAGGCAGAACACAGGGGCAGGAGGCTTCACCTCTGGCCTGCTCTGCCAGCCCCACCCCTGGGGCTTACTGAGACAGCGATTGAGACTGGGTGTGGTGGCGCACACCTGTAATCCCAGTGCTGGGGAGGCTGAAAACAGGAGGATTGCTAAGAGTCTGTGCAGTGAGACCCTATACCAAATACATAAAAAAAAATTTTTTTAATTCAATGTGTTATAGTAAAAGACACATTCCTGTTAATTGCCCTTAAAATGCTCCCCTTCACTCATATACAGGTATCCCGTCATCCTTGCTGCTCTCCTCAAGCAACTGTGGAACTTTTCTTTCCTGTCTTTGGTTGCACTGTTGTGGCTGCCTGTGTGCCCTGCACTGATTCGAAACCTTTTCCTGTCATGGTCATTCTGCTTTGAGCAAGAGCCAGCAGTCTCAGAGTGCCAGATTTGATGAAGAAGATGGATGAACACACAGTGTAATCTTTTTATGAAATTTCCATAAATATTTTTAATTCATTCAGGAAATAAGGAAGCCAAGGGCCTGCCAAATAGTGGGCGCAGGGGCTGGGGTTTAATCCCCAGGCCTGCTGTGCCAACCCTGCCTCTGGGGCACGCTGAGACAGCAAAAAAGACTGGGCGTGGTGGCGCACGCCTATAATCCCAGCTCTTGGGAGGCTGTAAACAGGCGGATCACTACGAGTCCAATCTAGTAGTGAGACCCTGAACACCCTGTAGACCCTTCCTTAAAATAAATAATAAAAAAAAATAAGGCAGCCATGAAAAGACACTCACAAAAGAGGGTCTTCAGAACTGCTTCAGAAAGTGGCAAGAACAATGGGATAAGTGTATTTGAAAAAAGGGTCAGTACTTTGAAGAGGATAATGGCCAATGTGTCTTTTACTATCACAATTGTTAAATGCTTCATTTGACTATTCAGTGTATTTTTCTTCTCACGCTATGAGCTAATTCGGTAATTTTCTCTTTAATTTTGGTATAAAACTAAAAATTCCCTTAAAAAAATAGCCTTTAAAAAGATCCTTAGCTACTTAGGTCCCTTTATCCCTTCTTGGGCCATGACTTTGTTTTTATCTTCATGCTCCAAAACCAAACAACCGGGAGCCGGGGAGATGGCTCACTGGAATAAGCGCTTCCATGGCAAGCGCAAGGGTCTAAGTTCAACCCCCAGTTCCGCCAAAAAACAAAACAAAACAACAAACAACCTTTCAAATGCGGAAGGAAGTTGTACTGCAGCTGCTGGTTTTAGATCCACTTAGAATAGACATTCCCTGGTTGGTCACTTGATGGCGCCGAAGAGTCTTATTCCTCGCTCAGCTCACGTGTGAGGTAAGAGAAAGGGTTTGATTAGTCATTATATACTACGTGTCCCTGTGCATTGCATTGTGGACCCCAGTACTTTCATATCTGTCATGTTAAAATATATAATAGAGGGATATCTATAACAGCATTATTCTTTTTTGAGACAGAGCCTGTAGCCCAAGTTGGCCTTGAACTCACAGCAATACTCTTGCCTCAGCCTCCTGAGTGCTGGAATTACAGGTGTGCACCACCATACCCTGTGTTTATGGTTAATTTAATACAAATGAAAGACCATTGACTACATAAATAGAAATGCATGTTCATAGATGCATAAAAGTGCTACTATAGGGGCCGGGGAGATGGCTCAGTGGAATAAGCGCTTCCCTGGCAAGCACAAGAGCCTGAGTTCAATTCCTGGTTCTGCCAAAAAAAAAAAAAAAAAAGAATAGTATTTTTTTTTAAAAAGTGCTACTATATAAAAATATGATATACCATCATCCCTAAAGAGTTATTAAATGTTTTCCTTATCAGATTTGTGATCTCTCTGCTATATAAATTAGTCTAAACTTCATAGGTCAAACAGGAAAGAAAGTCTGTGGATCCTCTCAGATGCACTAAGATGCTCCTGACACATTCAGCACAGGTGAGTGGGAAAAGGACAAAATGGGGCTGTGAAGGCCAAACCGGCCAGGGCGTGTGCAGATGCCGGACTCACGTGGCCTAGATCTTGTCCAGCGTTCTCGCAAGTTTAAGACACAGGCCTGTCAAAGAGACAAGGTGTTCTCATCTTGGAGCAGTAATGGATTGGCCTATGACACTTTCCACTGTGCTCCCCAGGAACCCACTTAAAGGAAATCACACATTAGACCACAGCTCTCAGATCAGGGCGAAGCATCCTTGGGCTTCTGCTGGAGCTTCCTGCTGGAGTCCCACACACTCCTGGCTCTTTCTCCATCCTGGGGCTATCCTCAGCCTGCATGCCCTTTGGTTCTTTCTCTTTTCTTTTGTCTTTCAGCACTGGGGACTGAACCAGGGCCTGTGCACTGGGCCCTGCGACTGTGGAGGGGCTGCGTTTCACACCCATGCCCAGAGGAAGCAGGACTGTCCTGGCCACTGCCTGCACAGCCCCTGCATCTGAGGTGGGACAGGCTGTGGTTGGGCCTTGGCCAGCACCACTCCCTTGTCTGGCTTCTTTCCTTTCCTCAGCCCCTTCCCTCATTCCTTTAATTGTTTCTCCTGGGAGCACTTCCTGTACAAATGATTTGCCTTCAACTCCTGTCTCAATATTTGCTTTCAGAAACCTGACCTAAGAAACCAGCCATCCCAGATAAGCCATGCTGCCATTGTAGCCTAAAGCTGGAATATACATCAGCCCTGGGGGAAGGGGGGCTACAAACTCCACTGGGAGATCTTGGGCCTTGAACCCTTTCCTGCAAAAGTACTTCTGCTCTGTGGCAGGCAGGAGGGGCCTGTGGAGATACTGTGGGGGTGCTTGCAGCTTTGCCCTTGACAGAAGGAAAAAAAGCAAACTAAAACCAAAAGATGCTGGGGAAACAACCCCTGCAGTCATTTGTGCTTGTGGGGAGCAGGCCCCAGGGGCTTTTGGTCGTGGTTTTGTTCTTCCTGGCTGCTGTGGAATGTTACTTGGGCTCTGTTTTAACTTCTTATTCAGTCCACGAGGGGTTGCAACCCCCAAACAAACACATTTTGCCAATCTAAGCAAGCTGTGAGAACCCACCGTTCCCTGAAGTATTGGCCACCCACTTGGTTCTAATTACAATTTTCTCACTTCTCCTCTCACCAGAGAAAGCAAACAATGGCTCGTCCTGGTGGAGACACCCGGACACTACACACTCGCCGGTGCTTTCTTCTTTCTTCTTGGCTCTGCTTGAGTGCACCCTGGAAGCTATGATATGAAACATAGACACTTGCAGATAAACAGAAGTCAACAGGATTCATCCTCATCAGACCTGTGCTAAAAGAAGTGCTAAGGGTTGTCCACCAGCTGAAGAGCAAGGGTACCAGATAAAACTGGGAACCACAGGAAGAATGAAAGGCTTTAGAGATGAGTAAATACAAAAGACTGCAGCTTTTGCTACTTTGCTGTAATTCTTTTAAAAGAACACTGACTACTGCAAGGAAAGCTAACAACTACTTATTATAAGGTAATGGTGTAAAAGGCTAGGTGTGGCGCCACACACCTGTACTCTCTGAGGCAGGAAGATCACAAGTTTGATCCTGGGTGACTTTGATGACATAGTGAGACCTAGGATAAAAACAAAACATGAGATAAAAGGACTGGAGATGTAGCTTAAGGATAAGGCTCTGGGGTCAACACCCAGTACAACAAAAACGTAAAAGTAAAATACCAGACAATAATGGCCCAAAGATGGGGTGAATGGAATTACTCTTTTTTAGGTTATAAATATTCTGGAAATTGATATAACTTGATCTAAGAAGAATGTGATAAATTAAGAGTACACACTACAATCATCTAGAGCTAAAGTGACAATATTATATAAGGAGTTAGAGCTAAAAATATAATAGAAGAAATAAAATAGACTACTAAAATATTTAGTTAATGAAGGCAGGAAAGGAAAAATAAAGAACAAAAAGCAGGTAGAAGAAGCAGAAAACAAATAGTAGGATGGTAGATTACTTTAATCATATTAATCATTACATTAAATATGAATGGATTAAACATTTCAATTAAAAGGGCAAGATTATCAAACTGGATAAAAATAACCCAGATCTATTCCCTCTTAAGAGAGTTACTTTAAATATAGAGAGACAGATTAAGTGAAAATAAAAGGATAGGGAAATATACATATGTATTATGCAGCTATAATTCAGATAGTAAGAACAAATACAAATGAGAATAGGAACAAATGTGAAAGCCAGTGTGGTTATATTAACATCAAATAAAGCAAGCTCAAGATAAAAGGTACTGCCAGGTAGAAGGGATAAAATTCACACTGATAAAAAGGTCAGTGCATCAAGAAGACCGAACAGTTCTAAATGTGTACACTTATTACTCTATCAGTTTTCCAAGGTGGTTGTGCTAAAGTGCCACAGACTGGGTGGCTTCATGAACAGACGTTACTGTTCTCAGTTCCGAAGTTTAGAAATGGAGACAATGGAGTTAGGGGGGCTGGTTCTTTCTAGGCCTTTCTCTCTCTTTTTTTTTTTTTTTTGGCAGAACCGGGGATTGAACTCAGATCCTTGCATTTGTCAGTCAAGCGCTTATCTTACTGAGCCATCTCCCCGGCCCCTGGAATAAGTTTTTTTTTTTTGCTCTAAATGCCCTAAGGGGTGGTTTGTCTGGCTGGAGTGTTGTGGGGATCGAACTACAGCAACCTGAGGCTGACAGCTTTGTGGAAGCAGCCACTTAAACAACTGAGCTAAGGCCAGGCCCCCTCTAGGCCTTTCTCGCTCTAACATCACATTATCTTCCCTCCTTTGGTTTCTGTGTCCAGATTTTTTCTTCGAAGGACAGCAGTAATACTGGATTAACCTCACCCTATGACCTCATTTTGACCTGATTGCCTCTGTCACGATTCCGTCTCCACGTACAATCACGTCCCGAGGTATTTGGGGTTAGGACTTCAGTAGACTTTTGTGGGCAGGTACGATCCAGTCCATTGCAGAAGGGAAGAAGCTGAGGCTGCAGCTCAGTGGTAGAGCACATGCCTAGCATGCTCATGGTCCTGGGTTCAATTCCCAGCACTGCAAAACAAAACAAAAACAAAACTCCACAGAGTGTGCGAGCCAGAAATTAACAGAACTAAACAGATAACTAGACAAACCCCAGATAGAGCAAGATAAAACCAGTAAGTGCCCGTCCTGCCCCTGGGGTGTGCTGAGCTGCTGATTGAGACTGGGTGTGGTGGCTCATGCCTGTAATCCCAGCACTTGGGAGGCTGTAAACAGGAGGATCACTATGAGCCCCATCTAGTAGTGAGATCTTGAACACCCTGTAGGCCCTTCCCTAAAATACAGGAAAAAAAAAAGTCTTTAAGAAAAACCAGGCCTGGAGAGATGGCTCAGTGGTCTAAAGCACCTACTTGAAACAAGCTTGGCAAAGCACAGGGACCGCGGTTCGATCC
>NW_004524578.1:19940790-19953828 GCF_000260255.1 Octodon degus
GAGATGGCTCAGTAGGATAAGCGCTTGACTGGCAAACGCAAGGATCTGAGTTCAATCCCCGGTTCCGCAAAAAAAAAAAAAAAAAAAAAAAAAAATTGCAGAAAGCAGTTTTCAAAGACACATGGAACATTTTCCATGGTAGGCTACATGTTCAACTACAAAAAAATCAATATGTATTACAAACTCACATCTAATAGATTATGTTCTCTGACCACCGAGAAATTATAGTTAGAATAGTAATGCAAAGAAATCTAAGACAACCTCATGTATTTGGAAGTTAGAAAGCATACAACTAACTCATAGGCCAAAGAAAATTTAAATATATTTCATTGCCTAAATGTGGTAGAGTGCCCCTGGAATCTGAGCACTCTGGAGGCTGAGGCAGGAGGATCACCAATGAGTCTGAGGACAGCCTAGACTACATAGTGAGCTCAAGGTCAGCCTGAACTGTACAGTGAGATCCTGTCTCAAAACACCAAAGTGAATGAATGAATGAATGAATGAATGAAAATATCTTGCACTAAAAGGTAATGATAACATACAAAAATTATGGGATGCAGGTAAAGCTAATTTTAGAGGAAAATGTATAGTTTTCAATATGTATATTCCAAAAGAAGTCTAGCTAGAAAAAAAAAAAATTAAGTTCAGAGTAAACAGAAAAAAGGCAATAATAAAAGTGGAAAACAAGGGCCGGGGAGATGGCTCAGTAGAATAAGCGCTTCCTTGGCAAGCGCAAGGACCTGAGTTCAATCCCCGGTTCTGCACAAAAAAAAAAAAAAAAAGTGGAAAACAGACATAGAAAACCAACAAAAAACAAAAGAAATTAAAAATATAAGCTTTTGCAAAGATTAATGATATTCATAAACCCACTGGGTGTGTTTACACATGCCTATAACCCCAGCACTCAGGAGGCTGAAGCAGGAGGATCATGAGTTTGAGGCCAGCCTGAGATATGTAGATTTTGCCTCAGAAATCCAAATAATAATAAACCCCAGCAAGAAACAGCAAGAAATAAGAGTGGTGGTTAGGGAAGAAGGAAATAAAAGTGGATCCAGAGTGAAGTCTACTTGATTGTTCCTTCTACTATTATTGCAAGATATCTATATAGATATAGGAGATTTCTCTATATAAATAGAAGTTTAAGCCAAGTGGGTGACCTATCACAGGCCTCACATGCTGAGTGAGAGAAGCAGGCTTGCAGCCTACGGGAAGGCAGAGCAGGAAACTGGGAGGGGGACATTCCAGGTAAAGAAATGGGCTGACAGCTCAGGCCTCTGGCCCTTCTGACCTGGCTGTACCATAAGCTTCCTGGTGTCCCTGTCACACAGAGGGCTCTGAGCTGCAATCAGGTGTCCACACCAGCTTGTCGCCTTCTTGAAGTCCCTTAACTGCCACTTACACTCCTCCTGCGGATCCAGCCAAAACATCCTGTAAAGCCAGGCTTTTCCCTACAATATTATGGAAGGAGAGGATTAAGCTTTGCAGGGGAGAAGACAAGTGTTTAAATTTAGACGCTGTGGAAGAAAGCACATCTTGTGTTGCATCTAAATCAGACGCAAGGCAGAGGCTCCTCTTTATTCTGAAAGCCAGCAGCTGCTCAGAGAGGAGCAGATTGAACCACTTCCTCCCTGCTCAGAAATTCTCAGAGTAAACACACACACATAGCTAGAAGAACAAAGAAAAGGGCTGGTGAGATGGCTCAGTGGTCTAAAGCACCTATTTAGAACAAGCTTAGCAAAGCACAGGGACTGTGGTTCAATCCCCAGCACCACATGCCAGCCGGCCCCGCCCCCTGGTGGGCTGAGCTGGCCACACACACACAAAACAAATAAATAAATAAATAAAAAAAAAAAAAAAAAAAAAAAAAAAAAAAAAAAAAAGAACAAAGAAAAGGAGGAAAAGAAAAGTAGTTCATGATGGTATTTGCCACCTCAGAACACAGGTACAAGAGATGACGGGAAAATATGGTGTCTGTGTAAATTTTAAAAACTTATTACAGTAACAGTGCATTGTTGTGAATCCCCTTCAGAGTCTTCCCTTTCACACCTAACACACTCATCCTGAGATTCTTGCCACCTTCTGAAGCAGCTCTGGAAGTCCTCCTTCCTGAGTGTCTACAGTGAGCGCCACTGCCGCCAAGTGCCATGCAACAGAAAGAAAGGCTCCTCGTAAAAATACGACCGTCGGTCCTCCAGCTTATTTGCCAGATCTGGTTCTGTGGGACTATTGGCTCTTTCTATGTGAAAACGACCACAGTAGGGAGATGGGTTTAGTCAATTTGGGACATTGAGGCACCTTCAGCAGCACAACTGAAGACACTGATGAGAAGACTTTCAGAGCTGCTTCAGAAAGTGACAAGAATGGTGGGATGGGTGTGTTTGAAGGGAGAGGAATATTTGGAGGGAGATTAAAGCAGTATGTCTTTTAGTGTAATAAATTCTTAAAATTTAAGCACGCACCATATTTGTTGATTGCGCATGTCTCATGTCACCGAGTTCCTGTGAGATTGCTCCTCCCAAAGCAGGAAGGGTGGTATTGCAGGTAGGCCCTAATCAGTGCCCTAAGACGGGCTCGTTATGGCGTGAGGGCAGAAAAGGGAAAACACAGGAAAGAGTTATTTCTCTTTTAGATAATTTTTATGATGAAAATGCTCCAACATGCACAGAAACCCTTCTATACCCATCACCCAGATGGAACAATCCCAGCCTGTAGTACAAGGAAGAATCAAATTCAGCATTGCTGGGAACTTGTTTCAACTCAATCAGTCAGCTAATCAAAGCTCTTTGTTTAATTTCAGTTTCCTTATCCACATAAAGAAAGGCCACACAATTCATCAGCTACACCTCTTTTCATAGCCAGGTCAAATACTTAGGCTCTGTTCGGGTCCTTTGTCTTAGTTGATCCCTTTTAAATAAGTTGGGGGAGGTGTATTATTTTGTACATGTTTTTCTTTTTTCTTTTTTGCGGAACCAGGGATTGAACTCAGGCCCTTGCACTTGCCAGGGAAGCGCTCATTCCACTGAGCCATCTCCCCAGCCCCTGTACATGTTTTTCTACAAAAGTGAGAGTCACATTTTCTAGTCTTACAATCTGCTGTGTTTGAGATGGTGAACAGGGAACTCACATACCAGTAACCAGTGATCGGAGGGAAAGGAACCTTCTCAGTGGGTCTCTGGGAGAGACTTTTGGGGCTTGGTATCTGAGGCAGTGGGCCATGCCGCCCAGTGCAGGTCCCAGGGAGATGAGGGGAACAGCCATGCTGAGGGCCCTAGGATGAGTCCTGGACAATGGGGCAGAGGTGGAAGTCCTTTCCCTCCAGATTCTCCTCCTTGCCCTGGTCCCTCCCACTTCTGGAACCCCAGTTCCTCCTCTGTCACCTGTTTCTTTCCTTCACTTTTTCCTGGGGCTGGCTGGTTCTTGCCCTCCACTGTCTACTGGGGCTGGCTGGTTCTTGCTCATCAACCACATCTCAGCCCCCAAATCTCTCCCCTGATCTTGCAGTCCCGAATTTCACTAGGAAGCTCCACTCTCACAGGCCACTGCTGTGTCATTTACAGAGTGCATACTGAGAGAGGCCTACCTCTATCTGGCCCCAGTGAGTGAAGGAATGCAAGGAGGGGTGACGCATTCTCCGGCTGGATGTTCTTCCCAGAACTGCGCAAGGTTTGCAAGGTTTGTTGTTATCATCAGCAGTTCCCCTCGGTGGCCTGCGGTATGCACCCTGCCACATGTCACTCCTCACCCCTCCCCGCCCTGTCCCCTTGGAGCCCAGTGTGCAGGCAGTGCAGGGGTGCAGAGGTGGTGCTTTGGAGTCAAAGCTGTTCTTTTTCAATTTCGGAAGTGACTTCAAATGTGCTTCTGGTTAGGAAGGAGAGGTCAAGGGGGCCAGAGGAGGAGGATTTTGGCTCAAGAGGAGAGGGGGCTGCTGCTACCCAGCACCAGGGGCTCAGCATGGGTTGAGGCCCCAGGCAAGTGGGCTGACCCTCCCAGGCCCAGCAAGTGGCACCAGGCCACCTGAGGGAAATTATCAGCAGGGCAGTTCTGAGTCACCCTCCTATGGCTGCTAAGGAGCTAGCGCAGGGTCCTTACCACTGAGCTATGGCCTGGCCATTTTTTATTTTGAGATGTGGTCAGCCACTAAGTTGCCCACTCTGGACTTGAACTTACAATCCTCCTGCCTCAGCCTCCTGAGTGCTGGGATTACAGGTGTGCACCACCACACCCAGTTGGGGAGAGAGCTTTTCGGGAACCCGCAGTGGAGTTGAGTGCACTGGGGTTCAGTAGCATGCTGCCAGGCCTGGGGTGGCACCACGGTGGCTGCTAACAGTTCCGTCTTCCCTGTTGCTACAGGCTGCAGCCTGGCATCTGCCACTGGCTGGCATCTGATGAGCCAGTGCCTCCATCAGTGCCCACATAATCACCCCAGGGAGCTCTCTCTGCATCCACTCCTGTCCTGCCCTCTGACGTGAGTCTCACAATTGTTACCGAGTATTGCTGGAGCTCTGCGCATCCACCTGCTCTGTGAGACATCGGACACGGAGAGGCCACCCGGTATCTTAGGAGGACGTGGGTGGGTTGGTGCTTGGGTGATCAGCAAAGGACACTTCACTAGAAGGAAGTGGAGTCTTCACAAAAGGGATGGGGACAATGATGAGCCTGGTCTGGAAAGGACAGGAACAGGGCCTGAAGGCAGCAGCTGACTGTCCCTTCCGGCCTTACTTCAAGGAGGTAAAGCCCTAACTTTTTCACCGCCTTTGCTGCCTCTTGGCAAGGACCCACGTCCACCTGCCTCAGCGGGCCAGTGCCCTTCTGCCCTCAGCCTGACTCCCCCAGCAAATCAAAGTGCCAGTCATGAGTCCAGGGAAGTAGAGGAAGGGCTGAACTGACAAGGCTACAGGATGTTCAGAGATCTTCCTGATTTTACAAATGAGTTCAGAGTGTTGAGCTTCTAAATGAGCTCCCACAGTTCTCAAGGGTCTTACCCTCATGGTGGAGATGTAGCCGTCTGTTTTTCACAACTATAATGAAATACCTGAGGCTGAGAACTTTACAAAGAGAAAGGTTAGAGCTGGGCATGGTGGTGCACACCTATAATCCCAGCACTGGGGAGGCTGAGGCAGGAGGGTCCCTTTGAGTTCAAGGCTAGCCCTGGCGTATAACAGTGAGTTCATGGTCAGCTTGGTCTATATATAGCAAGACCCCATCTCAAAAAACAATACAGTAACAGACATATTTCCATTCATCCTCCTCAAAAAGTCTCCCCTTCTGCAAAGACACTCTTCCCGTCCTTCTTGCCACGTGCGGAAGCAGCTCTGTGGTCAAGAGTCCTGAGTGTCTGTAGGTGCATGGTCATAGCTGCCTCCGTGTCTTGAATAGATTCAAAATATTTCCCTTTCGAGCTCATTTAGACTTTGGGGATGAGCTACAAGTCGCACAGAGCCGGCTGCAGTGAGTGAGGCACCCGAGGAGGCAGTGTGATGAGCTGCCTTTCCGCTGGGTGGCCCGCTGCGGCGGCAGTCACGGTAGCTTTTTTTTTTTTTTTTAATTTTTTTTATTTATGTGTGTGTGTGTGTGTGTGTGTGTGTGTGTGTGTGTGGCCAGCTCAGCCCACCAGGGGGCGGGGCTGGCTGGCATGTGGTGCTGGGGGATTGAACCGTGGTCCCTGTGCTTTGCGAAGCTTGTTCTAAGTAGGTGCCCTAGACCACTGAGCCATCTCACCAGCCCCAAGTCACGGTAGTTTTTAATCACACCCCATAAAGATACTAAGGACAGAGCACTTCCAGAGCTGCATCAGAGAGAGCAAGAGAGACTGCATAGGGGCCGGCCGGGGAGGTGGCTCAGTGGAATAAGTGCTCCTCAGGCAAGCGCAAGGGTCTGAGTTCAAGCCCCGGTTCCGCCAAAAACAAACAAACAAGAGTGACTGCATAAGTGTGTTGGTGATGGGGGAGTGTTTCCAGGGAGGTAAATATGGCTTTCATTATAATAAATTTTTTAATTCATCTTTTTTTCTTTTTTTTTTTTTGTGGAACCGGGGATTGAACTCAGGCCCTTGAGCTTGCCATAATTCATCTTTAAACAATAAACAATCACTATATTTTTTTTATCACATCCCATAAATCTTTCCTCTTCCAGATCCACCACCCCCTAATAATGCCACACTAATAATGACCCAGCTCCCCCTGCAGGACTCTTTGGGTGACAAACCACGCCAGAGTTACTACACTGAGTCTCACTCGCAGGGGCAGTGGCACTGTGGCCTTCAGGGGCAGCACGGCATGCACGCTGGAGCCCCTCCCCATCCGTGTCTGCCTGGCCAGGCCACACACATGGCCCCCGGGTGCTGCACTCTGTCACACTTGCTGACACATGGATTACACAAGCAGGGCCATAGGCCTTTTCTTAACCTCATAATGTTGTTGTTTTTTTTTTCTAAAAGTGGAAGACACTGTGTTAGTCACTGTTTTACAAGGTTAAAAACTCCTGTTTGTCCTTATGATTCATTTTGGTAGCTTTGCGGTGGTGTACTGATTCATGACGACTCACTCCACATCTGGAATGAAGTAAATGGGACTTTCTCCTGGTGACAGTAAGATGATCTTACATGAGGTGGATGCAAGAAAGGGCCTGGTGGGCTGGGGTAATTCTATCATCTTCAGGACCCAAGTCATTGAGATTCAGCCCCAGCTCAGAAGTTCACAATGAGCCACCGCATCAGCACTGCGCTTTCTCCTGAGGATGCCCTGTGGGTCACAGATGGACAGTGTAGCCATTAAACCCAACTGAATACACAGGGAAGGCGAGGCAGGACAATAACATGAGCATCACATCAGGACTCAGATGTTCTCTGGTTTGTTCCAGGAAGTCTTCCTCTGAATCCCAGAGGATACCCAGTGGTTTTTAATGGAGGGTGACTTTCTACCCAGAGGGGCCTTGGGCAATGTCTGTTTGGGTCGGGAGGAGCAGCTGGCATTTAGGAGAGGGAAGAGAGACAGCTGGGTGCCCCAGAGCTCCTGGCCAGCCCCAGCCAAGAGTGTTGAGGCTGGCACACCCTGAACTGAGCCTAGCTGACCCCAAGTCCCAAGTGACCTGAGGGCTGTCACCAACTGACTTCATGAAAAGGCCTCCAGATATGGTGAAAACATGAAAATTCATGTCTCTTTGTGGTTTACAAAAAGTATATTTTTTGCCAAGATCTTGGCCACTAAATCTTATTCTTTACTGAAAGCAACCAGAGCCTCTGAGCTAGGCCTGGGACAGGGAAGGACAAAGACAATGGAGCCTGACAAAAGTACCCGGGAGCCAGTGTGAAGTGGTCTGAGGCCAAACAGCGGATGATCTGAGCAGCAGCAAGATTCTGGGAACCTGTATCACTCTGAGGGTCGAAGCCAGGACACTGTGTGTGCGAGGTTAAAATCCATGTGTGTATGTTGAAAGAGGGGCAAAGAATCCATAGCTAGAGTCAGGGAGATAGTTCAGTGGCACAGAGCCTGCCTGGCAAGCCCAAGGTCTTGAGGTCAATTCCCGGTATTAAAAAAAAAAAAAAATATGGGGCTGGGGAGATGGCTCAGTAGAACAAGTGCTTGCCTGGCAAGTGCAAAGGCCTGAGTTCAACCCCTGGTTCCACACACACATACACACAAAAAAAATTAAATCCAAAGCTATCTCTTTATCACATGACTTGTAGAAGCTTCCTTTATGAAAAAAAAAAAAAAATACTGTGCCGTGTGTGTGTGTGTGTGTGTGTGTGTGTGTGTGTGATGGTGCTGGGGGATTGAACTCAGGGCCTTCTCACTGGGATGGCTTCATGCTAGCTCTTGTTTTACTTTTTATTTTGGGACACAGTCTCACTAAGTCACTGAGGTACTGCAGCTGGGCTCAAACCAGTGATCTTCCGGCCCCAGCCCCATTCATTGCCTCTTCCATCAAGGCGGCCTCATCTTTCTTTCATGCCTTCCACACTGGAGGGAGGAGGTTTGTGTCACCAGGGGAGCACCTGTGTGAGGCTACTCTGCAAGGGAGCCCAGGTGAATGTGTACAGTGTCCACACTGTCACCCTCGATCCAACTGTGACTGAGTACATTCCCTGGATGGCTCCAGCTCAGGATGGGAAAAAAGGAGAGAAAGAGGAGCATCATGGGAGCGGACAATCGCAGCCCCGATGGAGCTCTGAAGCTTCCCCTTAGAACTGAGAGCCAGGGGCTGGGGAGATAGCGCAGTAGAATAAGCACAAAGGGTGTGTGTGCTTGTGTGTGCATGGAAAGTTCTTCAGGCTCTGTCCGTAAGATGTGTAGAGTTTGCTATAGGTATGTTATGTCTGCACTTAAATATCTCCTCTCTCCACTCCATGATGGCTTGTATCTTAAGTGTCCCCTGATGGCCTATATGATAAGGGCGCGGCTCCCAGCTATGTGCTTTACGTGATGGTTTAGGCCTAGTGAAAGGAAGTTGAATCATTGGAGATGAGTTGTGTTCTGGATGGGGACAATGGAACCTCGCCCTTTCCTCTTCCCAGCAGCCACCAGTGAGCAGCTTTGTCCCACCCTCATGCCCCAAGCATGACATTCTCTTCACAGCCCTGAAGACAGAAAATAGAGTCAGGTGCCCATGAACTGAGACCCCTGAATCCAGGAGCCAGAACAGACCCCTCCCATTTAAAGATGATTATTATTCCAAGGACTTTGTCTCAGAATGGAAAGTTGACTGGTATAATTTCTTTAAAATTTAAAAAAAATCTTTTATTTATTTATTTGGTACAGGGTCTCACTGTGCAGCTCCGACTCATAGTGATCCTCCTCTCTCAGCCTCCCTAGTGCTAGGATTACATGCATGTACCACCACATGTGGTTTTGGTGGCTGGCTCAGCGCAGTATATGTGGTATCTGGAATAAAACGCAGGTCCTTGTGCTTGCCAGGAAGATGCTTTGGCCGCTGGGCTATCTTCCCAGCCTGACTGATAATTTCTGATAGTGGGGTAATTAGTGTCCACCATCTTTCCCTAAGCAGCCTGGCCTGAGGCTGCTCAATTTTATTGATTCTGAAGTAACAGGTTTCATTGATTTTTCTCAATTATTTTTCTGTTTCCTATTTTGCTGATTTCTTTTTTGATCTTCATTTTTTCTTACTTTGATTTAATTTGCTCTTCTTTTACTAGTTGTTTTTTTTCCTTTTGTTGGTCGGGGGGTGGTTATAGGGAATCAAACTCAGGACGTTGTGCTTGCCAGGCAGGTGTGGTGTCACTAAGTTGTGTTCTTGACCAACTAATTTCTTAAAATAGAACCTGAGCAGCATTGATTTTCAATTCTTCTTTCATTTTTTTTTTTTTTTTTTTTCAGTACCAGGGATTGAACTCAGGACCCTGCACTTGCCAGCAGGAGCTTATTCTACTGAGCCATCTCCCCAGCCCATTTTCTATCTTTCTTTTGAGACAGGACCCAACTATGTAGTTCAGGATGGCCCTGAGCTCATTTTGTAGCCCAGGCTGGTCTTGAACTTGAAGCAATCCTCTTGCCTCAGCCTCCCACATGCTGTGATTACCTCCCACGTGCACTACTGCACCTGGCTTGCTTT
This sequence comes from Octodon degus, assembly GCF_000260255.1. Lineage (NCBI taxonomy): Eukaryota > Metazoa > Chordata > Mammalia > Rodentia > Octodontidae > Octodon > Octodon degus. Next base: position 19,950,358 of record NW_004524578.1, read on the forward strand.
CTTCTTTTCTAATGTGTACATTAAGACTGAGAAGCCAGGGAGATGGCTCAGTGGAATAAGCACTTCCCTGGCAAGCAGAAGGGCCTGCGTTCAATCCCCGGTTCTGGAAAAAAAAAAAAAAAAAGTACTATGAGAGATAGCTCAGCAGACTAAGCACCTGCTTAGGCAAGTGCAGGGACTGGGGTTCAATCCCTGGCACCACATGCCTTGCTGGCCCCGCCCCTGGGCACTCTGAGCCAGTCACGGAGACCAGGTGTGGGGGCACACGCCTGTAATCCCAACGCTGGGGAGGCTAAAACAGGAGGATCACTAAGAGTCCAAGCTGCATACAGATCCTGTACCAAATACATTTTTTTAAAAAAGGCTACGAGAGCACCGGGCCCTGCTATCCTTCCTGACCCTGGGGCTGCCCTCATCTCGGGGCAGCCTGGACCCAGGCACCCATTCCAGGCTCTGCTCATGGGCTCCACCAGGTAAGTGTGCACAGCTTGCCACGCCCGGCCCCTCCGTGGGCCCCGCTGGACCAACTTCTCCAGAAAGGAGCCCAGTGTTAGGAGTTGTCCAGCCTCTGGGGCTTCTGAGGCGTCAGCACTGCAGCCGCTTTTCTCAATCTGCTAGTCAGGAGAGCGGCTTTCCCTTTCCTCTCCAGCTGTTCTGTTGCTTTATTCTATCGACCAATACGTTCATAGCATATAATAAAAATGAACCTGGTGGCTTGTAGCGGTTTCCCTTAGGAAAAGCAACACACTTCCACGGCCTCTTAAACAGAGGGCTCCCATTGTTTAGCGTTTTGGGCAGTGCAGAAAAGCAGCCCCCAGACAGGCAGTGGTGCCTGCAGGCACTTCCACAGTACAGGTGCCCTGCGTGTCGCACAGCAGTGGGCCGTGGAGTCTGAGGACCTTGCTGTCACTGGCACTAGTTCAACTTTATCTCTAAAGTGGAGTTTTTAGGGGCTGAGGAGAGGACTCAATAGAGTAAGTGCTGCCCTGGCAAGCGCAAGGGCCTGAGTTCAACCTCCGGTTCTGCCAATAAATAAATAAAGTGGAGTTTTCGCCTCTTTTTGTTGCTTCACATTCCATTTTTCCTTAAGTGCTGCAGCGTTGCAGTGTCCCCCACCTGTCCCTCCCTGTGCTGCCACCGTGTGGGCAGGAGAGAAGGCACTCCAGATTTGCGGGGCGCAGGGGGGTGGGGGGTGTGTGTCCTGGAGGCAGGGTGAGGACACAGACAGAGGCCTTAGGAGGGGCTTCCCATCTCCCACAAAGGTCCTTCAACTGGGTGGTAGGGATGGGTGTATTTTCTGCTAGTCCTTATTCTCTCTTGTATGTCATATTTAATTTTTTTTTTTTTTTTAATTAAAGTTACTGCACGTGAGCACTGTGAATGGTGCTGAGCAAAGCTCAGGAAGCGAAGTCCACCCCTCCCTCTGGGGCTCCCCTACTCCATGACTCACCAGACACAAATCCAGAAGTGTGCTTTAAGGAACTTTCAGGTGGCCCAAGCCAGCCACATTGACACAAACAAGCTTAGCCATTCTCCCTGCTGTGCTTAGCACTGTCCTTCCCACAGCCTTCAAATGTGCTCAGCCTGGGCTCCAAGGCCACCTGCAGTGACCTTCATCCTGTGCCCCTTCTGGATGGGAAGAAGCCTCCTTCTTGATGCAATGCTACTTAAATCCCTTTAAAATAAGAAAGCAGATGGAAAGATCTAGATGCCAAGAAGCCCCAGGATCACAAGTGCTCATTCTACTTCCCCCTTTCTCCACAACACCACACAGATCTGATTACTTCCACACTGGCTTTAGTCTCTTCTTTGGTGCTCTTGGAAAATAATAATCCAGAAGTGAACTCTGCCCTTTCTGGGAGCAGACCCAGTGGCCTTGAGCAGACCACTTGCTTCCTGCGAAGGAAGGGGGTCTTTGAACCTCCACGCTCCTTTTGGGAGCAGAGACAATTTGCAATAACATCTTCTAATCTAAATTCCATTTCTGGGCTGGAGAGATAGCTCAGTAGAATAAGCTCTTGCCTCGCAAGCACAGGGTCCTGAGTTCAATCCCTGGTACCTTTAAAAAAAAAATCCATTTCTTCATTTAAACCAGTCCTTTCTGCTCAGTAATTGGCACAATATGGGGACAAGAATTTTTCCAGAAAATTTTGAAAAACTCCATATTAATGTTATAACCGAGCTGAAAGGTGTCTTTGTGAGCAAGGGACCACACGGGTTTGGGTTGGGACTTCAATCACACACAGTCCCGGTGGTTTGTTCCTCTTCCTGTGTGACGGCATCAGCTGACCAGTAGGCCTTGGGGGAAGCTTTAACCAGGGCGCTCCAGGACCTCCACAGTGGTGTTTCTACAATGTTTGGTCTGTTCTGTGCTCTGCTGTATCTACTACTGTTTCAATCCATTCTGGCTGCTATAACACAGTACTCCAGACAAGGTGCATACAAGACGGTATCTATCGCCCTCTGCTTCCGCGGCTGGAACGAGATGAGGGTGCCGGAAGTGGGGACTGTGGCAGCTGCTCTGGCCTGTAGATCATGGATTCCCACCCGAGCCTCAGGACAGAGCAGGGAGAGCAACAAGGAGAGCTCTAGGATCTTTTAGTAAGGGCTTTTATCCCGTTCATTCCCATAATTCCACCTCCCAAGGCCATCATCTTGGGGCTAGAATTGCCACAGACAGGTCAGGGGGATGCAAAGGCCATGTTCCAGGACTGTTCTTTCTTACCTCTGCGGCGGTGTCTGCCTTCTCCAGCTCTGCTGGGACAGCTGTACCGCGGACTCTTCAGTCCTCATTGTTATCAGCTTCCCAGCATCTCTTCTTCCTGAGAAGGCCCCCTTTCTCCTCTTTTCTTTTTTCTGATATTAGGGGTGGAATTCAGGGCCTTTGAACTGAACTACTTTCTCGTCCTTTTTATTTATTTATTTTTTATTTTTTGGTGGAACCGGGGATTGAACTCAGACCCTTGCACTTGCCAGCGAAGCACTTATTCTACTGAGTCATCTCCCTGGCTCCAGCCCTTTTTAAAAAAATTCTTGGGGCTGGGGAGATAGCTTGGTGGTCTAAACATCTACCTGGCAAGTGCAAGAACCCAAGTTCAAACCCCGGGTGCACCATGCCAGCCACCGAAAGCAGACATGGTGGCATACACTGTAATCCCAGTGCTGGATAAGCTGAGACAGGAGGATTGCTATGAGTCCACACTGCATAGGGGGACCCTGTAGCAAATAAATAAATAAATAAATAAATAAATGGCTAAAAAAAACCCTACTATTTTTTTTTAAAGTGAATATACAATTTATTTAACATTCAAACTTCATTAAGACATGTGCAATATGGCAATTTTACTGGGGATTTAACCCTACCTAGGATATGATTGCTTGCTGGGGCTTAGCAACAGGGTCCAGTTCACACTTAGCACTAATTAAATAGTTATTGAATAAATACAATACCAAAACAAAATGCATTCAAAT
>NW_004524578.1:19953928-19957678 GCF_000260255.1 Octodon degus
CCCTACTATTTTTTGAGGGGACAGTTTCACTAAATTGCCCAGGCTGGGCTCAAATCCTCTTGCCTCAGCCTCCCAGGGTGAAGGATTAGAGATATGTGCCACCATGCCTGGTCCCTTTCCCCTATTTTGTCACCTTCTTCTCCCTGGGCAGCTGGTGATCTGGCCACTTCCCTGCTCATTTCATACCAACCTGGAGGATCTCATTTACTCCACTGTGACCTGGGATAATTCAGTGAGGACAAGGGTCTCTCTCCATTTAAAATCTAGGGAGCCACCAACCTCATGACCTGGGCTTAAGGCCTCCCCAGGTGTCCTCTGAGTTCCAGAGACTCTGGCTTTATCCCCCTGAGGCCTGACTTCCTTCCCAGGCCTGCTGACCATCTGCACTAAGTAGGTTCAGAGGGCCAACTCAACCTCTTTTCCTTGATCCTCCGTACTTTTGAGGCTGCTGAAGATGGAATGAGTGGTAGGCTCCTCCTAGTGCTTAGTCACACTTCACGGTGGGCTCTGAGACTGTGACAAAGGTTTTGGAGTCATGCTAGCCGATGCCAAGCCGCCTGCCATCTTGCTTCCCTTCCTCCCACCTCAGCTTCCCTTCCCGCTGCCTCCATTTGCCTTGGCGGTGCCAGTCTTGCTTGTCATCTGAAGCACCTTCGCTCCTCTGAGTCTCTGCTCTACTGTGTCCTGCCCCTTCCAGAGTGGGAGTTTCACCTTTTCAACTAAAGCAACTTCTTAGCACGACATTTTCCCACACAAAGCTAGTCTCTTAACAGAAACTCTACAGCCAACTAGTAATTAAAAAAAAAAAAAAAATTCCCCCACCTTGTTCCAGGCTTCTTTCTCCTCAGCTCCCACCCCACACAGTGGGTCTGAGTGAGAACACATCCTCCTCCCTTGTAAGCCAGGCTTTTCTCCTTGTCAGACACAGTTGGCATCTTCCTTTGACCAGGAGTCTGCCTGCGTGGGCCCTGCCTGTCACCTCCAGGCCAGTGTCACTTCTGACCCAGACAATTGTGTTGGTGCACACCCTCTGCGTTAGTCAGCTTTCTTGGTATGAAACAAAATATCCACCACCTACAACCTACAGCAGAAGAGGCTTACTTGGCACATGGTTCCAGTGGACCCAGCCTATGGCTGGCTAATTCCAGAGCAAGACAGGTATGGGGCAAGGGTGTGGTGAAGGAACAGTGTCGTTACCATGGCAGCCAGAAAGCAGAGAGAGAAGGGCAGAGCCAGGGCAAGAAAACACCCTTCCAAGGGCTGGCCAGATAGCTCAGCGGACCAAAGTGCCTGTTTAGGCACAGCGTGCTGCGCCGGCCCCGCCCCTGGGCACGCTGAGTAGGCGATTGAGACTGGGTGTGGTGGTGTGCGCCACCTGTAATCCCAGTGCTTGGGAGGCTGAAAAAGGAGGATCACTACGAGTCTGATCTACAAAGTGAGACCTTGTAGAACCTGTACTAAATACATTAAAAAAAAAAAAAGAAAAGAAAAGAAAGTAAAGAAGAAAAAAAAAGAATACCTCCTTCTAGGCCATATCCCCAGGGTAGAACCTGTACTAAATACATTAAAAAAAAAAAAAAAGAAAAGAAAAGAAAGTAAAGAAGAAAAAAAAAGAATACCTCCTTCTAGGCCATATCCCCAGGGACCCAGCTCTTCCGACAGGACTCCATCTCCTAACAGCCCAGACAGCTCTGAACTCATCAGTGGTGAATTCATTGCCAAGTTACAGGACCCATGATCCAATCACTTTCTCAAGCTCATGAGACTTTTGGGGACATTCTAGATCTCAACTGTAACACCCCTTCTCACCCATCCTCACGGCACCACAGGCATCTTCCTAAGAAGCAAATCACACACACACACACACACACACACACACACACACACACCCTGCACTGCTTTACTGCTTTGCATTCAGCTCCCTTGGTCTCATTGTCCTCAGGTGCAGGTGGTTCCCTGTGATGTCCCAGCTGCTCCTTTCTGCCATGCATTCCCAGGGACTACACTTTCTAGAATTCTCTAGGTCTTCGCATTTGCAGTCTCCTTTCCATCTCCCCTGTGCACCTGCCCCCTCAGGCTTGCTCTTCACATCTCTGTTACCTCTTTGGGAAATCTGTCCCTCACCTTTCCTGGGAGTGAGGTGTTAATTGTGTCTGCTATGGTCATAATAATATATATTGTGGACTCATGTAAACACTTTGCTGTTACTTAGGAAGATGAGGGGAAGGGTGTATTTGTGTGAGACTGTGGGCATGTGCAGCAGACAGGATGTGTGTGATAAGAGAGAGTTTAATCTCTGTCTTCCAAAGCAAGAAGTCAGAAGTCAGATGATGGCTTGAATAAAATAATCAATACTCATCTAGAATTATAAAAATAAATGGTTTACAAGTTTGATCTTTGCAGGGCTGGGTCAGAAACCATTGCTATGTAACTGATGTTCAATGTACAACTCATCAAATTAACAAATCAGGCAAATAAGTAATTGGAGCTGCTTTGCTTAGGCTAGGAGGGCAGGCCTAGCTCTGGAATTCCCCAAGTGGGAAATCAGACCATGATTTCACAAAGTCCCCTGGAGATACTTGAAAACCTCCCTGTGTATTGGACAAAAAATGCCCATTTAAACGACAATCACTCTCTGTGACTGGGGGAGGCAGAATGTGATTGCACTTGGTTGCTACAAAGGAGCCAGGGGAGACCTCTTTTCTTTGTGGTCTGCTCAATATTCAGAATCTAAAGCAAGAGCCACTCCCAGCTATAGCACCTGCAAATGGGCCCTAGCCCCAGTGTGTGACCGCTGTCTTTTCAAGAGGCTCCGACAAGTCATTGTAGAGCTGTGCTCATCCTTTCCAGAGGGCCAGAGAAAGAGCTCTGCTCCCAAAGCCATCTCTGATGACATGGAGAATTTTTTTTTTTCATTTATGTATTTGGTACAAGGTCTCACTTCTCAGCTCAGACTCATAGTGATCTTCCTGTTTTCAGCCTCCCCAGTGCTGGGATTACAGGCTGTGACACCACGCCCGGACTTGGTTGCTGGCACAGAGTGCCCTGAGGGCAGGGTCAGTGCAGGGGTGGTGCGAGGCTGGTGAGAGGTAGGGACGGGCCATGCAGCATGAGGGACTGGGGATCAAACCCTCATCCCTGCACTTGCCAAAGTAGACACTTAGTCCACTGAGCTATCTCGCCAGCCACCCCCCCCTCCTTTTTTGGTGCAGTATTAGGAATTGAAGTTAGGACCTTGTGCTTTCCAGGCAGGCCCTTATGCCACTGAGCTATTTCCCTGGTGACATGGAGAATTTGTTAGACAAAATCTTGGCCACATGAAATCAAGGAAAGTGCACATTTTGATTTAGTTCTTCCTGGGCCAAAGTTTTACATAGACTCCCAGCAATGTCAAGGCTGATCCATAATTATAGTATCTTTAAATTAGGAAGCGGCTGTGTGGAGATGCTAAGACAACTTGAAAATCTCTCCACTGCAATCTTGGAGAACAGGGACATTTTTTTTACTCTCTCATTTCATGGTAACGTGGGAAACCAATCCTAGGGGTCTTAGGAATGTATTTATAAAGTCTGCAAAGGAGAGCACGAAGCATCAGGAGATGCAGGCAGGTCTCCCCCCTTGTCACCTCTTTCTGGGCGACTTTAACATAGAAGCTTTCTTTTGCAGCATTTTAAAGAAATAGTTCTTTTGCAAATGGGGGAGGCCGGGGAGATAGCTCAGAGGCTTAAGTGCCTGCCTGGCAAGTGCAAG
>NW_004524578.1:19960993-19971604 GCF_000260255.1 Octodon degus
GACGCATGCTCCTCGGCAAGTTTATCAGCTTTTGCCACAGCTTCTTCAATGGGTCCCACCATGTAAAAGGCCTGTTCTGGGAGATGGTCATAGTCGCCTGCCAAAATCTGCTGGAATCCTTTGATGGTCTCCTTCAGGGGTACCAGCTTCCCCATATGCCCTGTGAAGACCTCAGCAAGCTGGAATGACTGAGACAAGAAATGCTGCATTTTCCGTGCTCGGGACACAGTCAACTTGTCCTCCTCAGAAAGTTCATCCATACCCAGGATGGCAATGATGTCCTGGAGGGATTTGTAGTCCTGAAGGATCTTTTGCACCCCACGGGCAACATCATAATGCTCGCTGCCAACAATGTTAGGATCCATGATGCGAGAGGTGGAGTCCAGAGGATCCACAGCTGGATAGATACCCAGCTCAGCAATAGCACGAGACAGCACGGTAGTAGCATCCAAATGGGCAAAAGTAGTAGCTGGGGCAGGGTCAGTCAAGTCATCAGCTGGGATGTAGAGAGCTTGTACAGAGGTGATACATCCTTTCTTGGTGGTGGTGATTCTTTCTTGCATAGTACCCATGTCAGTTGCTAGGGTTGGCTTATAGCCTACAGCAGAAGGAATTCTGCCCAGTAAGGCAGACACCTCTGAGCCAGCCTGGGTAAAGCAAAAGATGTTATCGATAAACAGCAGTACATCTTGACCTTCTTGGTCTCTAAAATATTCGGCCACAGTCAGCCCAGTCAGGGCTACCCGGGCACGAGCACCAGGTGGTTCATTCATTTGACCATATTCCAATGCTACCTTTGAGGTAGCATCTTTTAAATTGATTACACCAGATTCAATCATTTCATGATATAAATCATTGCCTTCTCGGGTCCTCTCACCAACACCAGCAAACACCGAATAACCACCATGGGCTTTGGCAACATTGTTGATTAACTCCATGATCAACACAGTCTTGCCAACTCCAGCACCACCAAACAGCCCAATTTTGCCACCTTTGGCATAGGGAGCTAGCAGATCCACAACCTTGATCCCAGTCACCAGAATTTCCTGCTCAACACTCATCTCTATGAACTCAGGAGCCTCAGCATGAGTAGGAGCAAATTGTTTGGTTTTGATAGGCCCTCTCTCATCAATAGGTTCTCCAATGACATTCATGATTCTGCCCAAGGTCTCAGGACCAACAGGAATTTTGATTGGTGCACCAGAATCCAGGACTTTCTGGTCTCTGACTAGGCCTTCTGTACCATCCATAGCAATCGTTCTTACTGTACTCTCACCCAGATGCTGAGCCACTTCCAAAACCAGCCGGGTCTCCCTGCCTTGCACTTCCAAGGCGTTCAGAATGGGTGGCAATCCTTCATCAAACTGGACGTCCACCACTGCACCGATGACCGCCACCATGCGCCCGGTGGCGGCGCCTGACTTGGGCGACGGAGATGTTTGCGCCGCATAGTCTCTGGCAGGCTGGACCGCTGCCGGGGCGGCCCGCAGTAAAAGCTGAGCTTGGGGGAGCGACGCCGAAGGGCTGAGTCCCCGCAAGGCCCCGGAGGCCGACGCGGCGGCCACACGACCCACAAGACTCAACATGGCGGAGTCCGGGTGGAGACTGAGTGGCCTGATGGCTTTTGCAGTTGTGTGTACAGGTTAGTTGGCTGGCTTTCTGTCACTAGGTCAAATACCTGAGACAATCACTGACACCAGCTTTGGGTTCTGGCAGAGAAAGCAAAGGGGTGGGCCTGTCATCTCCCACAAGGGCAGACCCCAATAACTTGGAAGTCTCCTTCAAGGCCCCGCCTCCCAGACTTCACACCTCCCACTGGTGTCACTCTGGGGCTAAGCCTTCAACATACCAATCTTTGCTGAACACTCAAGATTCCTAGGGCTGGGGGTGTAGCTGAGGTGAGGGGCTGAGCACTTGCTTACCCAGGTGTGACCTGGCTTCAATCCCCAGAACTGCAGAATTAAAAAAAAAAGAAAAGAAAAAGTGAGAAAAAAGAGAGGGAGATTAGAGCTACAGCAATATGTGTATGTGTATGTGTATGTGTATGTGTATGTGTATGTGTAAGTGTTTGTACTGGGGATTGAACCTAAAGCCTTTATTTATTTATTTATTTATTTATTTATTTATTTATTTTTTGGAAGCTCGAAATGCCTTTAGGGCATTTCTCGTTTGCAGTGACTCTGGTTTGGAACCCCAGAAGCTTGAGCTTCAGGGCTTTGTTTAAGCAGGCACTTAAACAACTGAGCTGCTGGGCAGGTCCCCTAAAGCCTTTACACTGAGCTATACTCCCAATGGTTTTCATTTTTTATTTTTCACTAAGTTGTCCAGGTGGGGCTAGAGCTTATGATCCTCCTGCTCAGGTCCCCAGAGTGCTGGGATTACAGGTATGTACCACCATGACTCGCAACAAGGTTTGATGACTGATCCTGGCCTGTTTGGTTTGTTTAAATCTAGAAACTCAAGGTTTGTTCCCCCACCTCCCACTCTACCTTCACACTCATTCTAAACCCTGCCTTCATCCCACTTCCCTCCGACCTTGTCCCTGCTGTCCTGACCCACCTGCCTCCTCCTTAGTAACCCAAGTGGCTTCCAGGGCCAGCCAAGAGCTGAAGCACACACTGCCCCACTCTCCTGTCTGCACCTGAGGGGTGGCAGCTGCTTGCTGAGATGGCCCAGGATGACGGCCCAGGACATAGGACATGATCGTGTACTCCCTTTTCTACATGCTCCTGAGACCCTGACCTGGCTCAGGTTTACTTTCTCCATCTTGTTCAGGCTCCCTGGCTGCTCATGTGTGAGCCTGATGGAAGCAAGTGGAGTTTGTATGAACTGTACTCTAATGTGTGTTCAAAATTGAGGTGCAAGAAAGAGAGACAGGCGGGGGACTGCTGGAACAGTGCCATTTGCTCAGAGAGAGCAAGCAAGGGAGCAAGAGAGCCTGAGGCTGCCTCAGCTGGGGGTCTCGTGGACTGCTCTGTGCCTCTTGTATTGTGGGGCTTTCAGTGTGACAAGTAGGACTCTGTCTGGGGCCCTATGCTTCCTGTCATGACCCATAAGGCCAGCATCCTTGTCACCTGGTACTGCATCCAAGAAACAGTCATCTGCTCCCTTTCTGGAAGAAAAACTGGTTGGACTAGATTTTTTGATAGATGATGTAGCACAGTGTAGGAATTTGTGGGTGATCCAAGGAATTTTCAAGAGCACCTGCCTCATCTGGGATAAAGTTTTCCACAGAGACGGAAGAATCATTCGATCTCCAGATAAGATGTGACCCATGTACTAGACTGTCATCCACAATGTCACCCATGGTGTTTGGGCAGCTGCAGGCTCCTTAGTGACTATGTGGACAGACACTGTACCCAGAGCCTCACCCATAGCCTATGACAAACTACAGCAAGTTTGAGACAGATGGCCAGACCAACAGACCTACGGACAGACAGACAGACAAGGCCATCAGACCCTGCCTTCAAGAACATGAAACTGAAAACAGCAAAGAATGACACAGTTCCTGATGGGGCTGAGACTTTCAAGTCCCGCACTGCCATTTCTGTGATGTCCACGGGGGTTCATGGATTAACACGCACAGGGACAACCAGTTAGTGCCCAGGATGTGCCAGGCACTGCCCCAACTACCGGGCACACAGTAACCTCCGAGGCTGCTCTCAGCAATGAGTAAGTCCGGGAAGACAGCAGAACTGGCGTGGCCTGTGCGTCCTGAGCACCGTGGGCACCCGGATCACAACAGCAAATGTTCTCAGAGCTACACAAACTAAAAACAGGACAGACAGTAAAATGTGGCTGGAGGATGAGGTGGGACACCTGCCGGGCCCAGCTGCAGAACTGACACTACTGTGGATGACATGGAGTGGGGGGAGCCTGCTTTGTAACCTCTGTGCACTGAGACCACTCAGGATTCAAAAGGCATTTTCTTCCAGTGGTAAATTAAACTGAGCTCACTGTGCTTTATAAGCTTTCCCAGCGGTATAAAATATTTGCTTTCATGTCCTCATTTTATAAGCTCCTTTTTTTTTTTCTTTTCACTTTTAAACTTTCTTGGTTAGAAGCTAAAGACACAGTTACACACGTCCAGGCCTGTGCAGGGTGGAGACCGAGGATTGTACTTTTCTTCCCCTTGGTGACTGGGCTGCGGGTTGCTAAGGCCAGCAGCTCGCCTGGCTTGTGTGCAGATAGCGCCCTCCACTGGAGGCCTTCCGTAGGAGCTCCTCCAAGCTTTCAGCATGACTGCTTGCAGAGAAAGGTCCTGGGTGGTTTGCATGTTTTTTTTCCACCATAGGCTGCTTTTCAGCAGATAACATACCACGAAAATTCTTTTTTTTTTTTTTTTTTGAGGCAGGGTCTTACTCTGTAGTTCAGACTGGCCTCAAATTTATAGTGATCCTCCTGCCTCAGCTTCCCAAGGGCTGGGATTACAGGTGTATGCCACCACATCTGGCATATTCCACTTTATTAATGAAAACATTTTGGTGGTAAACTTAAAAGAGCTTGTTAGCTGGTATAATGGCTCATGCTTGTAATTCCAGCACTTGAGAGGCTGAGGTAGGAGGATTGCAAATTCAAGCCCAGCCTGGCCACATTAGTGACTTATAAAATTCTGTTTCAAAATAAAAAATAATAATAATGATCTGAGTATGTGCTTCAGTTTGAAGGTCTTGGGTTCAATTCCTAATATCACACACACACACACACACACACACACACACACACACATTTCAGATGGAGCTCAATGCTGAAAGGAAGTTAACACACAGTGAGAACAGAGTGACAGGCAGGGCTGGGGCTACATTTGATGGAGTGGTCAGGGAAGCCTCTGAGGAGGAGGCCTGAGAAATGACAAGGACATAGGATGGAAAGAAGTGCAGCAGAACACCCAGGGTGAGGCAGGGATGTTGAGGCAGATGGAGGGTGCTGTTTTGGTTTGCAGGGAAGTAAGAAGATTGAGGGCAGCAGCCAGTCCACGCCAGGCCTTGAAGACCCTGTTCAGAAGCCACCGGAGTGTTTTACACAGGGACTGGAGCCAGCCTGACCCCCAGTGATCCCAGCCTCTGGATGTGTCCATTGGGCGTGGCTCCTCTCACACTAGCCTGTATAACCAATAGGACCCTGCAGAAAGGGCAGGATGTGACCTTCAATGCTGGGTCATAAAAGTGCTCGACTCCCTCTTTCTATCCTGGGGAAGCAGCTGTGACCAGGAAATTGTCAGCCGAGGGTGACAATTGTCAGCTGTGGCTGCACGAGTGAGACACCGAGGAAGCTGAGTCTCCAGTCTGCACTGGCCTTCTCCACTAAAGTCTTGGCTGTAGCAGCATGGGGCACCCTGAGCTAGAATTGCCCAGCTGAGCATCACTGAAGTCTTCCACCCCCAGGTATGTGTGTGTGACAAATGCTTTTGTCCTGAGCCAGAGTCTTATGATTTACTATTGCTCTCCACTGCCCATAGCTGCTGTGGGTCTGGTTGATGGGGCTTGTGCTTGGGTAGCTGGGTATCTCGGCCAGTGGCCCAAACAGGAGCAGTGATTCAGAGTAGCTTGGATGGCAGAGGCTGGAGCAGAGAGCACCCCAGGAGCACCGAGTCTCTGCTGTTGTGTGGAGGGAAACAGCAAAGACCTGCCCTGCAGCTTGATTATGGGCTTTGGTTCTGGCCCAGCGCTCACAAGTTGCTGCATCTTCTTCACTGTAAATGCTCCCAGACTGCGGTGATATGAGTGAGCTCTCTTCCTCTTTCCACCCAGAGCAATTCCAGTCCCAGTGCTGGGCTGCTGGCCTGTCTCCTGCTCCACAGTGCTGATGTGCCGTGATGGTTCCTCCCCCTATGGCACCCTCTCTGGGCAGGTGGTCAGAGCTTGTGGCTATGCCTGCTGGTGGGCTGAGGTGGATGTTAGGGGCATTTTAATAGGATTTAGTGACAGGTGCCTGAGTCTCAGCTCACTCTAATGACTTTTTGAAAGTCAGAAACAGCAATTTTCTTTCTTTTGTCATTTTCCATTTTATTTTTATTTATTTATTTATTTTTGGCAGAACCAGGGATTGAACTCAGGCCCTTGTGCTTGCCAGGGAAGCACTTATTCTACTGAGCCATCTTTCTGGGCCCATCATTTTCCATTTTACCATCAAGTACAAAACATATTATTTAAGTATAAAACTAAGTAAAGAGATACAATACTACAAATAGGGAACACTGCTTTCTCTTCCAAGCCTTTGATTATGTAGCTGGCCTCCAATTTTTGTCTAATACAAAGAGTCCTTTGACACAGCATGCTTGGCCCCATATCCAAGTACAGTGATCCAAAGGATGGATTGTTGGAAGTTTATTGGCACATTTGATATGCCAATAATTCTTCCAAATGCCCTTCCAAAGACTGTATCAATATATAATGCTTGAAGTATACAAGAGTACTTCTTTCCTTATGCCAATGTTAGATATTATCAAGTTTTCAATGTGCATTTCTGACATAAATGTCATTTCTAGACTGCTGGCCATTTGAATTTCTCCTGTGAGTTGCCTGTTCTTACACTTTGCCCAGTTATATATTGAAATAGAAAGCTTTATCTTCTGTCTGAAGAGACCATTTCATGGCTATTATGCACGTTGCACACATTGTCATTTGTCCTTTGTCTTTGTTGGTCTTTTAGAACTCATCAAGTTTTATGAGGCCAACTCTGCTTTTCCTTTAGAGATTCTAGATTTTGCTTAGAAAGGTTTTTGGTATTCTAAGAGTACAAAAATTTTTATCATATTTCCAAGGACCTCAATAATTCTGTTTAATAGCAGATTCTACATTATCCTCCAGTTGTACCAGCCCACAAGGCTTGTGTATTCCCCAAGCTCTCTTAAAGTCTGTGTTAATGGTGAGTAGTATGTGTCTCATCATTTAAATTAGCACATCTTCAATTGTGAGGCCTAGAGTCTGTCTGTCTGTCTGTCTGTCTTTCGTTCGTTGGTACAGGGCCTTGCTAAACAGCTTGGACTTGTGATCCTCCTGTCTCAGCCTCCCCAGTGCTGGAATTACAGCCATGCACCACCATTCCTGGCTCTGGGGCCAGCACAACATATAGTATTGGGGACCGAACCTGGGTCCTTGCACTGCCAGGTAGGCAATTAGACCACTGAGCTATCTCCCCAGCCCCTAGTCTTTTCACATGGTTGTTACTTGGGTTTCTTGCTCTGTGAGTGCCTGGTTTTTCTGTTGTTGGCCTATTGGACTTTATCTTATTGATGGAAGGGTGGCTGTTAAGGAAGGAAATGAGCCCTGCATCCTCACCTGCATGGTAAATCATTTCCCCCAGTTACTTATCTCTGCTGTCTGCCACCACATCTGCTGCTAGCCACCTGCTGCAGCAGACGGGAGAGGAGGGAGCCCTCACCACACCCAGCATTCCCAGGGCCAAGCTGCTACCAGGCGCAAAAGCCAGCATGTCCCTCAGGCCGGCTCCTCCCTTCCCAAATTCCTCTTCTCAACACACTGACGCTTGGACTTTTCACCTTCCATTCAGCTCCATCTATTTGCTGTTCAGTTTTCAGGGTTATTTCTCTTAATTTCTGAAAATGAGGGCATCCTTTTGAAGTTTCTAGCTTGACTAGATTTTCAAAATACATCCTTTCTTGGTTATGTTTAGAGATTTGTGAGATGCAAAAGTGGAATAAGTGCTCAGCTGCTGTTTTGAGCCACTCTCTCTGTTGTTAATTCTAATGTAGTCACATAATTGATTCCTCTCAGTTTGTGTCTTGTGGTTTTTTGTTTTTTTTTGTTTTTTTTTTTGCGGAACCAGGTATTGAACTCAGGCCCTTACGCCTGCCAGGGAAGCGCTTATTCCACTGAGCCATTTCCCCGGCCCCTGTCTGGTGGTTTTAAAATTGATTTTCTCTAAACTTTCAGGCCTAGAATCAAGCCATCTGCAAACAAAATCATTTTACCAAGCTCATTTACTGTTTAACAAGCTCACATGTGTGAGTCACACTCTCATTCATTCAAGTGAGATGATGAAGCACACCTTTTTTTTTTAAATTAAAGAATAAAAACTGACCTCTCCCCCAGAGGCTGGGGACTTGGGCTCCATGTTCCTTCATGGTCCCTGCAAGGCTCCGACTGACCACCAGAGGGCACTGTGTGGAGCAGCAGGAGCATACTCTCTCCAATGTGCGTTCATTTACTTAGATTTTTTTTTCTTTTACTCAGATTAATGTTGGAGATCAATAGATGTGATAAGAGCACCCATGAACCCATCACACTTGGCCATACATGTTGGAAGCTCTGTGGTTCCCACTTACGCACTGTCTCTGTCCTACTCTTCCTATCTCCCTTGGGCTGTCAAAGCCTGACCTTCCTCAGCCCTCACCAGCCCTTTCCTGCAGCTCTGCAGAGCCCAGAAGCCCACGGGAGTGAGCGGTGGCAGTGGGAGGGTAGGGGCTGCTGGGGTCTCAGGGTTCCAGATGGAAAGGGTTTGGAGTGTGCACAGCTTGAGAGCTGCTGATGACCAGGGCAACCCTGGAGATTGGTGGCATTTGAAGCCCCTGGGGGCCTGCAGTGCCCTGGTTTGGGCACCCTTCATGGTGCTCTGAGCCCCAGCCTCTGCCCAGCCTCAGTGTGGGGTGCTGGCCTCCAGCCTCCCCACGCCCCCCCCCCCAGTGGGAAAGGATGGATTGGTATTGGTCTTGGTGCCAGAGAAGTGGGATAGTGTCACACAGCAAATCCCCAGAGCCAGCTCAGAGCTCTAGCTGCAGGAAGTGACACCGTGGGTCACCAGCTCCCAGGCCTGCCTGATGGGAAACAGAAGGCAGTGTGGCCAAGCCAGCCAGATGGGGAACAGCCACGTCCCCAGGGTGCTCCCCAGGGAGTCTGTCTTCACAAGAAGTGAGCTGGAGCAATTCTGCCTGGGGCGCTCAGGAGAAAGTTCAGCCAAGCAGCACACAAGGGGCATCACAATCTGAGCTCCAGGTGCTGCCATTAGTGCAGCTGTTCCAGCAACTTTCAAGCTTTGCCTCTCTCCATTCCTTCTTCAGGTTCTGAGAGAAGATAGCCGATGGACTGTGTGCATGAGCAAGCATCACAAGGATAGTTTCGCTGGCCTGGTTTCCGGCTCCAGGAGGGGACAGCCCAGGAAACCTCCAGCTGCTGTGGTTCTGCCTGGAGCCAATGGAAGGCCCAAGTACTTGTAGAGCTGGTTGGAGGAAGCAGGCTGAAGAAGCTGCAGCACTTACAGGGCCAGGCATGGAGCAAGGCGAGAGTACTAGTCCTCCAAGGTTGGTCCTGAGGCCGCTGCACCAATAGCTAGTCCACCAGGAGATGCGGCTGGCCACTGCAGACGCCCAGAGGACAGCTTGGTTCTCCACACATCCTCTTCTTGTCTTTGTGAGGTCTAGCAAACATAGACCCATTTAGTAGAAAGGGAAACAGCAAAAATAATAGCAAACATTTAGGAAGCACCTCAAGAGGTGGGCATCCCTATCCCATTTGATAGATGTAGACACAGGCACAGAGAGGCCCCAGGCGGGCAGGAAGGCTGGACACCAGACACAAGGCAGATCTGTCTTTCCAGAGCCAGGCTGTGGCACCTAAGCAGTGAACGCCTCTTGGTCTTGGTCCAGTGCATGTCCCTTCCGGCCTGAAGCACTGGCTCCCTTCACACTCAGAAGGGTGCTGGCTGCCATGATGCATTCGGAAATGAGGGAACAGACTGACTGTCACAGCAAGACGCTGCTGGGCAGAGCTTGAGACATGTGGTTCCCAGCCTCCCCCAGCCACCTGGGGTTCTGCCTCTCGTGCCCACTCTATTGGGCCCTTGGGGGTCCTGCTAATGTGGTGGCCCTCACTGCCCAGTTTCTTGGAAGCAGCTTTCCCAGAGAGTGCCATCACTCCAAGGCTCCTGGTTCATATTTGGATAAAAAGCTTGGTTTTCTCCTTATGACACCCCATGTGCAAAGCAGTGGTTCTTCTATCTGTGGTTCTGTTTTCATAGTTTTAGTTCCTTGTGGTGAACCATAGTCCAAGAATATTCAATGGACAATTCCAGAAATAAACAATTAAAAATAATTTTTTGGAAACAAGTTCTTTGTGGTCCAGGCTGATCCCAAACTTCTGGGCTCTAGCAATCTTTTGGCCTCAGTTTCCCAAGTAACCTGAGACTACATACAGGTAGGTACCACCATGACCATCTATAATTCAGAAATTATAATTTTTATTATACTACATTGTTATGATTATTCTATTTTATTAGTTTTTGATTGTTATTGTTAATCTCTTACTGTGCCCAGTGTACATAGATAGTTGCAGGGCTGCCCATGGTCCCAGGCACCAGTGGGACACTCGGAACATGGTGGGGACAAAGGGAGATTGCTGTACCAAACAGATCTCCTCCCTGTTTTCTTTCTTTCTTTTTTTTTTTTTTAAATTTATTTATTTATTTGTGTGTGTGTGTGTGTGTGGCCAGCTCAGCCCACCAGGGGGCGGGGCTGGCTGGCATGTGGTGCTGGGGGACTGAACCGCAGTCCCTGTGCTTTGCTTAGCTTGTTCTAAGTAGGTGCTTTAGACCACTGAGCCATCTCACCAGCCCCCAACCCAGCTTTCTTAGTAGGTTTTAATGCAGTGTTTTTTA
>NW_004524578.1:19971704-19987824 GCF_000260255.1 Octodon degus
CTGGCATGTGGTGCTGGGGGATTGAACCGCGGTCCCTGTGCTTTGCTAAGCTTGTTCTAAGTAGGTGCTTTAGACCACTGAGCCATCTCACCAGCCCCTCCTCCCTGTTTTCATGCACTTCTGGGAAGTGGACATTTGGCCCCTGGGAGGAGTGATAGGCCCTGAAGTGGATCCCTAGGCTCCTCCTCAGATTGGGCTCTTCCCTGGGGGACAGAGTGAGTCAGGATGATCCTGGTGCTGGGAGTCAGAGTGAGTCAGGCACAGCCAATGCCTTTGGTCACTTAGAGAACAGGAGGAAGGCATGCTCTTCCCCAGAATCAGCTCTGCAGTTCCAAAAGCAGAGCCATGTGCAGAGGTCACAGAGGTGTGTCTGCCACCTGTCTGACCTGACTTCACAGGCTCACCACTCTAAGTGCTCATTTTGGGCTCAGGTGTCTGAGACTGGACAAGGAGCCCTCCCGGTTCCAGTGGGTCCTGGCCAAACCAGCTCCTGGGCACAGGTTGGCTTGGGGTCTGTCCTGTTTCTTTTCCTCTAATACCAAAGGTTGGGCTGGGGAGATGGCTCAGTAGAATAAGCGCTTCCCTGGCAAGCGCAAGGGCCTGAGTTCAATCCCCAGTTCCGCAAAAAAAAAAAAAATAATAATAATTAAAAAAATAATTAAAACCAAGGGCCACACAGGCCAGCTCTGCTTATGGCAATGGCAGAAGCACATGGGAACAGGCTGTGTTGCAAAAATGTCACATCATGGCTTTGTGCATCTCTCTGGCTCCAAGCATCTCATTGGCCAGAGCAAGTCACAGAGCAGAGCACAGCAAAGGTACCTGGAGGCAGGTGTTGGGACTTGCACAGCCTGCAGGTGCCTGCCCTCTGGGTGGGGGAGCTAAACAGATAGCGGCAACCAAAAAACTGACAAAAAGTCACTTTTTAAAGGGCTCAAGGAGAAGGTCTGCCAAATAACTCAGCGGATTAAAGTGCCTGCAAGCAGGCACAGGGGATGGGGGTTCGATCCCCTGGCCTGCTCTGCTGCCCTGCCCCTCCCCCCCAGCACTGAGACAGCGATTGAGACTGGGCATGGTGTCACACACCTGTAATCCCAGCTCTTGGGAGGCTGTAAACAGGCAGATCACTAAGAGTCCGATCTAGTAGTGAGACCCTGAACACCCTGTAGACCCTTCCTAAAATATAAAAAATAAAATAAAAGGTCAAGGAATGCGGGGTGTGGTGATGCATGCCTGTAATCCCAGCACTTGGGAGGCTGAGGCAGGAGGATCACTGCAAGTTCAAGATCAGCCTGGGCTACAAAGTGAGCCCATGCACAGCCTGAGCTGCATAATTAGAACCTGTCTGAAAAAGACAAAAATAAAAATAAGAGGTCAAGAAGAAGCCCTATGAGGCAGGAAAACTACAGGTTTAAGTTCAGCCTAGGGAACTTCACAAGACTTTGTCTCAAAATACAAACAAGAGAGGTAACTCAGTGCAAAAACTATGGGATAATCCCCAACTGAGGATTAGGAGTGGGAGTGAAGGAAATAACTGTTTGCCTAGCAAGAACCGAAACATTTTAGCAGGCTTCCCTGAGGAGGTGTCATTGGATGTAGGCCTTGCAGGAGACATGGGGTTTTGCCCAGTGAGGGCATGAGGGGATGGGCACTGCTTGTGGTATGAAGTGTGTGAGGTGGGGTTCCCTCATATGCTTTTTTTTTTTTTTTTAGTACAGGGTCTATAGGGTCTCACTATGTACATCAGATTCATAGCAATCCACCTGTGTTCAGATTCCCAAGAGCTGGGATTACAGGTGTGAGCCACCACACCCAGTCTCAATTGCCATCTCAGTGTGCCCTGGTTGTGGGGCTGGCAATAGCATGCTGGGCATCAGGGATTGAACATCAAACCCGGCCGCTGCATCTGCCTAAGCAGGCACTTTAATCTGCTGAGTTATTTGGTTGGCTGGCCCTGTTTTTTTTTTTGTTGTTGTTTGGTTTTTTTTGTGTACATGTGTGTGCAGCGTCTTACTACACAGCTTGGACTCACAGTGATCATTCTGATTTCTGCCTCTCTACTGCTGGGATTTTCGGACTTCATCACTGGCTCACTGTGCTGGGGGATGGGGCCAGCATGAGGTGCCAGGGATCAAAGCCGGCCCCTACACTTACCTAAGCAAGCTCTTAGTCCGCTGAGATATACCGCCAGCACCCCCTCCTTTTTTTGAGACAGGGTCTTTCTGTGGTGAAGGCTGGCCTTGAACTCACTAGGTCATCCTGGCAGACCTTGAACTCACAGCATCCATCTCTCTGCCTCCAAAACGCTGGGATTACAGGTATGCACCACCACACCTGGCTACACTCACTTTCTTTATTCCTAGATTCTAAAATACCAACTATGTGTCATCAAATACAAGGCCAAGAGCTAGATTTTTCACACATAAGTGCAGGCGAGGCAGTGTTGGTGCATGTACCAGTCTTACAGGCACACACCGGCTAATTTCACAGCTCATCTGTGCCTGACACAAGCAGTTCAGCCCTGCTGGGAGATTCCAGGGTGACAAGCTGAGCCACTGAGGCAGAGTGCAAATAGCTCTGGGATAGGAAAGCAGAAAATCTGCATCTAGAAGGAGGCCAGACAATGGTGGGAACGATGGTTACAGGACAGGATGTAAGCAGTGTAAGTCAGGACAATGTAAAAATGCCAACTCACAAAATTGGGCAGGGAAGGAACTAGGAAATGGCAGTGAGCTCATTTCCTCCTCCCAACCAGGGGTGTCCAGAGATGCCACCTGTAGCCAAGGTGAAAGCACAGATCCAGCCACTTACTAGCTTGCTTGATTTCAGAGAAATAATTCAGACACATAAGCAACAGTGTAATGATTTGTGGCTTGGCAAGCTCTATAGTGACGTATGTACTGGTTTCCTTTCATTCTCTTGTTTAAATCCTTTTTCTAAAGAGCAGGTATTATATGAGCTCATTTCTTGAACATTTCCACACAGCTGCCTGAGCTGTGTTCTGTGTATATATAGAAATGCTCTGTCCTGGTACCCTCAGGACTTTTTTGTGGGGTCCTGGGTTTCTGGATCACTTGAAAGATTTATTTTTGGAACCTTTGTTATTTTGAGGTAGGATCTTGCTTTGTAGACCAGGATGGTGTTGAACTCACTATGCTGCCCAGGTTGGCCTTGAACTTGTAGTGATCTTCCTGATTAAGCCTTCCCAATGCTGAGGTTATAGGTGTGCACCACCAGGCCCACGTGTTTTTGGCTTGGAACTGTTTAGTGTCATGTTTTTCACAATAAGCATGTACTATTTTTATAAAGGGAAAGCCCTTTGATTTGTTTTGCTATTTTTTTTTTCTTGAGACAGGGTCTTACAATGTAGTCTAGATTGGTCTCAAACTCACAGTGATCTGCCTGTCTCAGTCTCCTAAGTACCAGGAATACTAGCATGTACTACTACGCCTGGCAGTAAAATCCTTTTTAAAAAATTAAAGCACTTTTTAAAAACTATTATTTTTGGTACTGGGAATTAAACTTAGGGCTTCGTGCTTGCCAGGCAGGCACTGCACCACTGAGCTACATCCCTGGCCCAGAACACATTTCTTGAGAAGAAGAAAAAACTGCTTCTTCGGCAGGTTCCCACTTCACTTGTGTGGACTGCCCAGGGTGGCAGCCAGGCACCTGGACTTGCTCCTGGGACCAGCCTCAGGTCCCAGGGTGAGAGGCACAGCTGTCACAGGTGGCCTGCGGCAGAGGCAGCTGTGGTCCCCCAGGTGGTTCAATATGCACTTTTGGCCCTTGGGAATTGGGGCAGTGGCAAGTGGGGAGGCCACTGGTGAGAGGAACTGGGACTTGGGGTGCAAGGTTTTGAGCCTCTGGCTCTAACTGGGTGACCTGGGCTTCTCCAGGCCTGAGAAACCATCCTTATTGGGCCTTGCTGTCAGGTTCTGTGACAGACATGTGGCACACAGTGTTTGGAGAGCTATAGGGGGCACAGGATTTACTTCTTACCAACACCACTGCCAGCTTGGGCCTTGGTTATGTAGGAGTGGCAGGCTGGCTGTCACTGGGCCCGAGAGCCATGTTTTCTGGCTCAGCTCCATCCTTTGCTCATGTTGGGACACATCCCCAGAGAACCCTGATTTCCACACTTGTATAGCAGATCACACTAAGTGAGCAACAGAACTGAGTTACATCAGAAGCATGACCAAAATCCAGAATTTCCAAGTGATTGACACTGTCTTAGAAAAAAGTGACAGGTCCATGCAGCAGATAATAAATACTTACAGTCACTGACAATGATTGAGCACTTAGTATGTGCTGGGCACAATTTTGAGTGCTTGAATTGTGCACACTGATCTCACCCTCTCAGCACCACAACATGGAGCTGCTGTTCCATTCTAGAGAGGAGGATACTGAGGCAGAGAGACTGAAACTAGTCTTCCTGTTGATTCCTTATGCAGGGCCAGAGAGGAGGAAGCCGGGTTAAGAGGTCACTGAGGGAAAACATGGCCCAGCTGAAATGGGCCAGGCCCTGAGATGTAGAAGCCAAGAGACTGGGCATGGCCTCTGGGATGCTCACAGTCCCTTGGAGGAGTGGAGATGAGCCCAAGCTGATGACAGGAGGGAGAGATAGAGGAGTGGCTGTCAGGCTGGGGTCTGTGCAGGAGAGGAGAGGGCGTCCCGTGAGATGTATACACCGAGTGGTGAAGCAAGAAAGAAAAAGGCTTTGTGAGAAAGGGGGTGGACCAAGGGCTCCAGTGTGCAGAAAGTTCAGAATGGAGCTGGGCAGAGAGGGATACAGATGGGTGGGCTGGAAGGGAGTAGGCTGGATCTTACAGCAGGAGTTCTGCTGGGAAGGAAGAAGCAGCAGTTGAGGGGAGGTGGCCTGGTGCTTGGTTTTGGGAGGGAAGACTGAGGTGCATAAAGTTCCAGAGGAAGATCAGATCACAGGACACCAGAAATCGGGGGGGGGGGGAGGGCGGGGTTCAATCCCCAGGACTGAAAAAAAAAAAGTGGGGGAAACAGAATTGGGCAAGTTTATAGGTGAGAAGCCAGGTGTAAGGATATAAACTTGTAATCTCAGCACTCACGAGGCTGAGGCAGGAGAATCACTGTGAATTCAAGGCCAACCCTGGCTACACAGTGAGTTCAAAGTCAGCCTGAATTACTGAATTATATAGTGACATCCTGTCTCAAAAAAAAGAAAAGAAGTTACATGGGAGAAGGGACAGGTGGGAGCAGTGGGGCATGAGAGCTGTCGGAGAGTTTGCAAATATGAGACCGGACAGGAGACCTCAGCAGTTTAAAAAGGACTGAGAGGGGAGGAGTGGGGAGGGTAGGTGGTAACTAGGTAAGTGGGCAGGGAGGGTCACAGGACTTTTCCTGGGTGTGGTGAAGACGAGGTACAGTGGCACATAGCAACAAGAGGGCACTAAAGGCGTCATGGAGGCCCAGGCTGGGACAGAGCAAAGGGAGGGTGGGAGAGGACTAGCAGGCTGAGAAGGGGCAAGGGACAGAATTCACAGAGGGGTCAAAGAACAGGGGGTGTAGACCAGAGTCCCGGAAGTCAGGGTCAGAGGTGGGCTTTCCCAGGCTGTTCTCACGACCCAGATTCATGGTGGTGCCAGTGGGTACCATGTCCTTCCTGAGAAGGGCATAGCGGGGTCTGGCCAGAGAGGCAGCAGAGCTAGGGGCCTCCAGAATGTCTTCTGTTCTTGGCACTTGCTGCAAAGGATCTTGCACTCTGTGCACGTGGTAACAATCCAATCCCCACATACTCCCTGCACCAGGTGAAGAATAATGATCACTGTCACACGCTTTAATGTGCCACTTTTAATTATGAAAGATGTAAAATGATGCATTATAAAACTTGGAAGCTATTTATACAAAACCCAATTTTTAAATATTGTTTAACAAGGGCCCTGGGAGTTAGCACGCAGGCGGGAAGTCTGACTAGTTGCTGCCATGGTCCCAACCACAAAGCAATGGAGCCGCACTGGCTCAGAACCACATGCACATGGATCAGAAGCTCCTGGAGAGTCAGGGAGAGCGTCTTTCACAGCGCACATGGACTTGGACACACAACATCTCAGCTCACGCAACACACACCAGACTTAGAAATGAAACAGGGTGAAGGAGAAGTGTGGTGGCCCTGATGCGATCAGGACAAGTTTCTCCTAATGCCCTATGTCTTCAAAACAATACAGAACAAAGAAATGGAAACACAGAGAGGCTTTTAGTCCTATGTTGTTTAACTGCTAGTAAATGAGGGTAGCAGGACTGATTTCTTGTGGTAAAATGAAATATTAAAAATAACCTTGTCTGAAGTCTGGAGCCACTTCCCATGATGAGGACCACGGTTGGTTAGCTCCAAAGGCAGCAGACAGCACAGACTTAAGCCCAAGACAGGGTGACACCAGACCTGGTATGTCCACAGCCCCATCCCGAAAAGTGGACTGTACATTGCCTAAAACCTTCATAAGAAAAAATCAGTGGGAGGGCCCTGGGGAAAATTTAATTCAGTGCTAAACTACACTGTCCTCAATACCACCTTCTCAGGGCACCCCCCCCCCAACAGTCCCTGCAGAGCCCATGGCAGTGCAACTCCTCCTGTGGGCCTTGGGGTGGGGTGGGGGACAGCAGGGCTGCTGTGCAAAGCTGACTGGGCACCATGACACAGTGGTGCCCCAGGGTAAGGCACTATATAGAGAGCAGATTACGTTGGCACTTCCTCTCTGCAAAAACCGTAACTCTCATAACTGATGGCATCCCCCTTCAGGGACATCCCCTTCTAGGGGCCTCTGACACAGGAGCTGGATTCTGTTGGCACACTGGGGTGCTGGGTAGCATGCCCATGAAGAGCACTGCACTGTAACAGAGTTGCCCTGCTCCAAGATCTCAAGCATGGAGGCATCTAGGAGTTTAACTGGGAATAAGACTTGCAGAGGAGGCCAACAGCTCATTCCTGAGCAGAAATCTGATGAGGGGGGACTCTAGGATGACCTCTACCTCAACAGCAGAGGCTCAGGCAAACAGGAACAGTCAAGTTCTGAGGAGGGTGGAGTGATGCACCATGGACTTGGAAAGGTCAGAGGTCAGGCCTCTGAGGACAGAAGAGAAATGGGCAAGTGCTGGTGAGCTCACCAGCTGGGATGGAAACAATGCCCTTGCCATGGGCAGAGTATGCTGGCTCCTTGTTCATCCGTGTGCACAAAGGCTCCGGCATGTACCCGCTTCAGGGCTCCCTACCCCACCTGGTGGCTCTCTGCATGGCTTCTGGACACTACAGGTTCCATTCCCAGGCTCAGTTGTGGAAGCAGGCACTGCTGGAAATCTCATATTACTGTTTAAGGCATTAATGTGTTCATGATAGTTCTGTGGTCTGGGCCTTTGTTTACTATGAACCTACTGCTCCAACTTCATAGCACAAATCTCTATCTGAAGCAATTTAGAGAAGAGCATAGATATCAGACAGCAGCTCTCATGAAGTGAAAGCCTCATGAGGATCTGCAGGTGCGAGCCCTGGGGAGGGCTGGGTTCGCTCAGACATACTAGATCCACTTGAGTGGCAATTCCCACCTTCTGCTGTGGAGCAGAACCCCAAGGAGAAGGATCTGACCATCTAGTGTTAGAAGCATAGTAAAGTGCACAGTGACTCCAGCACAGGCACCAGCATGGGGAGAGTTAAGCTCAAAAGCCCCTGGTAGGGAATGGAGCAGTTCCAGGCAAGATACCTTGCCACCGGGCAGACCTAAGTGTGCACCCAGCACACAGTTGTGCAGCATGGTTTCCATGCTAAATGCTTTTAAGGCACTAGGAATAAGGGACAGTCTCTGCTCTCTGGGAGCTTGTTGTCAGGCAGGTTTACAGGAAACTCCCACTCCACAAAGCAGAGCTCAAAGCTGGGGGCACCCCAGCTGGCTCACAGGGAGGGAAACTTGTGCTTGTCTGGAGTTGTCCCTGTGTCTGTGGGCTACCTATGGCGCCCCTTCTTCCTCAGCCTCCAGAAGGAGCTCAGTTCTTCTCAGGCTCATCCATTCCCTGGGCACTTTTTAGTAGCTAAATAAAATAGTCTTCCTTTTCTTCTTGTCTTTAAGGAAAAGGTGTAAAGCAGCAGAAAAGAGACTAGAGACTTGGAGAAAACAAACTAGCATTCTGTTTGCCAGACTCAAGCCTGTCCTTGGGCTGGTGGCTAAATTTCTTCATACGATAAGTACGGTGCCTGACAAAGCTGTGGCTTGTTGGTGTGGCTCTGAGAGAAGCTGTGGGATGGTACCAGCTGGAGGGCACCACATGGCTGGGTCAGAGAAGGCAGTGTGGTGCTCCAGTACCATCGCATGACACTGAGCCAGCTCTGAAGTGAGGGCCCTGATGACCTCCCACACCAGGCTGTCTTCCAAGTAGATTGAGATCAGTGGCTCTGAGCTACCGAGGCCTTCTGTTATGTGAGCTTTTCTACTTGTACACACAGACTAAATGGCCAGTAGAAAGATAGATGAAAGCATCAGACAATGAGCTTTCCAGTTCCCCAGAAGCTCCAGAGCAACACAATGTGTGTGCGGGCCCAAGAGACAGGATGTCTAGAGAAGTTGTGATGTCTGAGGGAGGACCACATGAAAGCTCAGAGCCGAGGAACAGGCTCCCTCTGTGTGGAGATAACTAAAGTCCTAGTAGGTTACTGGCTCCAATCTATTCCACTCTAGTTTGGCTAGTTCAGAAATCTTCCTGCTGTGGTCTCCTGCTCACAGTCGGTCAGCTCGAAACGTCTCTTCCACTGAGGGGTCAAGCAGGCCCATGCTGGAGTCACTTAACATATTGAGTCCATCTAGGCTCAGGGGTTCAATTTGGAGTTCTTCTTCCAGTGGAAATGCAGTGTCCATGTTCAGGCTGACCTCAGGCATGCCTGCCAGTGCACTGCTGAGGTCTTTGAAAAGGCTGGTGCTTGAATCTTCTGAAAGGAGCAGCGAGAGGGAAGAACACTGCTGATTAGGAGGCATGAGATCTTGAGGCTACTCTGAGAGTCCCTGAAGGCAATTCCCAGAACACTATGCTATGCTCTTCCTAGTTAGGATAGTGGCACTGTATCTCCACTGTTCCCAGGTCTGCAGCTCTTGCCCTGGAGTACACAAGCTGGACCCTCAGTTCCACCAGTGCCAATATTTGTAGGTTTTCTCCTTTGCAATGGCTGTCAATCACCTCAGATTAAACATTTCAGAAACATTCTGATCTCCAGGCCCTTTCCCAACTACCCATGGTCCCTGGGGCCAATCATTTACATCATGGGAAATAAAGCGAGACAGAGGACTTTCCCTGTTGGCTGTATATAGTATGATGTGGTTCAAACTGTGTTTATAAAGATGATCATAACAACAAAATGAAATTGGTGGAGAAGCTAAGGGCAGTCCACACTCACCTGTCATGATGGCATTCGGGAAGTTCCCACAGTTTGAATACAGGTTTGGTCTCAAGTGAAATGAGTCCTGTGCTTCTCGGTGACCTTGCTGTGCCAGGGGCACCTGAAAGCATTGAAGGTCACATTGTGAGGAACAGTTTTTATATCTGAGGAGAGGGAATTCCCTTCTTTCCAGGGTCTCAGTGTGTTCCGCTGTCCTGACAATGCAGGCAAGACAGTCCTGTCAGGCATAGACCCTGCCTCCAAAGTCTACACCATGAGTAGCTTTTCCCCATCCATACTGTCAAGCTCACTAAAAGATTCCAGAAGACTCTAGTGTCACAGTTTCTGCAGCCCTGAGTCTCCAGTGCCCCTTTTCTTCAGCCTCACTGAGGCTGGTGCCAACTACCATCCATGGGAACTGTTCAAAGGCTCCATCTGTGGCCAAGGCCTCCCTTTCTCTCTGGTCTGGAAACATGAAGATGCAGAAGCCTTTCACTGTCACACCAAACGGACCTCAAGCCAGTGCCTCTCTAGTATAAACCCTTGTTGAGGATGAGATAGGCTAAGGTCTGTTGTAGATATCTTTCCTGAAATTAACTGTTCAAAGCATTTTTTAAAAAATGTCTCAAAAGGACTTTTCTCTGTTTTCTAGGATATGCTGACTCTCACCTAGCCTGAAACAGGCTCTTCGAAAACAGAGGTGCAACTGGGGAGATAGCTCAGTCAGTGGCTTCAAGGTCCTGAGTTTGATCCACAGTACCAAAAAAGAAAAAAAAGTATCATTCACTTAGAAAACAGGGAGGAAGAGCTGCGGTGTTGCTCACTGGCACAGTGTTTGCTCTGCATGTACAGGACCCAAGTTCCATCCCCAGTGCCACACACAGAAAACAAAAACAAAATGGGGAGTGGGGAAAGACTACTGGTTGTCATCACAAACCTTTACCACTTTCTATTTAGGAAATACTGTGGTGCTTCAGTTCACAAATACTTTTGTTTGTGAACAATGTGTTTCACAAGTAGAAGTTGTTTTTTTTCAGAACCAGGGACTGAACTCAGGCCCTTGCGCTTGCCAGGGAAGCACTTATTCCACTGAGCCATCTCCCCAGCCAAGTAGAAGTATTTTGTAAAATTTTGTTTTTTGTTTGCAAACTGCGCTGGGTGATGAACATGACTGTGGCCATCTTTCCCAAACAAACACAAATGTGGCCATCTTTTCTAGAAGTGAATGAACTGAGGTACCACTGTAATTACCTTTATTTGTTTTTCTATTATTTGTACTACTATTAAGTTCTATTTTACTGTTATTAAGTTCCAACTCTTCCTTCACTCTTCACTCCATCCTGGAGGTTGAGCCATACTTACTGAATATCTAGGGATAGTAAAAATGGTCAGTGTCAGGGAGAAGCAAAAGAAAGTGATTAAGTGAAAATATTTTCCTGAAGAACCATCCCCTATCCCACTCCTGGACTAAGCTTTGTAGGAGCCTCATACCAAGTTGGGTGTACCCATCCCCACTCTAACTCTACTACCAGAGCCAGGTTGTGTCCCACCATGCTTTAGTATCCTCAGCATGAAGGGTCACTATGGTCCTTTCAGTACCAGAGATTCTATAATCCTTTGACTACGGACGGTGTCATCAAAGTCTCCTAGTGCTGGTTCAAGCAGCAACTCTTTACAATCTGATACATGACATGGCAGCCAGGCCAGCAGCCTAAGAAGAGAGGCAGTCCAGGGCACCAAAGAAGAGCAGGCAGGGGTGATCACCCACCTGTGGGGGAAAGGCTGGGCCAGACCTCACAGACTGCTGGTCAAAGCCCACATCTGGGAAGAAGCTGTTCAAAGACGTCCCCTGCAGAGAAAAAGGAGGCAACCTTTTAGCTTGGTATCCAGAGCAGAACACTTGCCTCCTCCTGACTGCCACCCCCTCCTGACTGCCATCCTGTAGGGACTCACCTGGGATGGGAGAAACTGGAAGTCTGACAGGGGCAGGGATGAGGAGGCCTGGGTCTGTGGAGCATGGGGCTCCTGGGAGCGGGGCTGTGGCAGGAGGGGCTGCGGGAGCTCCTGGGATGTGGAGTAGTGGGACGGCGGGGACACCTGGGCCTGCGCTTCAGATGGCAGGAAGGACAGTGGGCTCTGCTCTGAGGACACCATCTATAAAAGAAAGTTAGCAATGAGCTTTGAGTCCTAGCTGTAAGCCCCTGGATCAGGATATGTCATGGTGTGATGTGACAAAAACCTGTATCTGCTCCTCATTGGGCCTTGGATCTCATTTCCCCACAAAGCATTTCCCACTCAGTGACATTTCTATTAACTTTAAAACCAAACAAGGTCCTGAGTTCGATTCCTGGTACCAAAACCACCAAACAATAATACAGTCAATTGAACCAACTTTCTCTGCTTTCTCAGTGAAGATTATGGTTTTTTTTTAAAGCCACAACTTCTAGTTAGATAGAAGGCTGACAAAGGCTCTTAGCTATGCTGCCTCTGCAGATCTTACTGAAACAATACACTAAAGCAACATTAAACCACAATAAACATTAATAAATAGCACCAAAATAATAAGCAACACTAAATGACAGACAACATGAGGACAAAGAGTGTGAGAGGAAAGAAAATAGCAACAAGACTTGGAAAACAGCAGAACTGCGAGACTCATACCAAGGCTAAGTGGGCAATCTGAGTGCCTGAGTGCCACTGCTGTGTGGGCAATCTGTGCCACTGCTGTGTCCCTAAAAGGGCTCTGAGCTGGAGAGAGCAGGCAGGGGTGACATGAAAGAGGGTCCAGACAAAGCTCCTGTGTGGGCAGCTGGCCCTGCAGAGCTCTCGCCTCGCCTGTGCTGCTGGTTCCCACTCTGTCCTCCCAGCCACCTGCCAGCAGTCCACAGGGCTGGCCACTGGAGAGCACAGGTCAGGGTCTATGGAAACCACAGGGCGAGGCTTTCTACTGAAAATACAGTGTTTACAAGAAGTCTCACTACCAGATCCTGACTGCACTGCTTTGGTTTCCAGCTTGGCTCTCACAATGCTGGAATCTACACATATGCTTAAACACCTGTGCTCTTCAGGGCTCTGAGCCAAATCTGAACTCCTAACACTTAGTCCATCAGAAGTTCCCCACCAAGCTGGGTGTGGTGGCCACACCTGTGATCCCAGAACTCTGGGAGGCTGAGGTAGGAGGATTTCAAGTTTGAGCTCAGCTTGAGCAAATCAGTGACTTGGCAAGATTCTGTTGCAAAATAAAAGCTAAAAAAGGGCTAGAGATGTAGTTCAGCATGAAGGCCCTGGGTTCAGTTCCTGGTACCAAAAAGAAAGAAAAAAAAAATGATTAACAAAAAAAGTAAGCTATTTTACTAACTCCTAGGAGAAAGTAAATGTTTACTTTTTTATTTTATAATATGCTATATGGTTCAACTCTGACTACATTATTATAACTACAGATTATGTGCTAACACAAATTATAATAAATGAGGGGGGTGAATAGGAAGTGTGTGTGTGTGTGTGTGTGTGTGTGTGTGTGTTGGGGGTGGCAGGAGAGGTGAAAGGAAACTAAGATTCTGATTTTTTTTTTTTTGCCATAATTTTATTGAGAAGATTCTGATCTTAATGGTAGGATGTCTTTAGATGATGTCTAATACCAAAAGTCTAGAGCAAAATAAGTATGGGCTAATATGGTTATTGCAGAGTCAGACGGAAGTGTGGAAAGTAACCACTGCTAGGCAGTGCAAAATGTGGTTCACAAGAGAGAGGAAGACAGTCTTACACAAGTGCTTTAGGTCAGTTTTCCTTTTTAACTATATGCATTATGACACTGATTATCTTAAAAATCTGAATATTAAACAAAAAAAGAAAACAACTCAAAGAGAGCAGGGTCTACCCATAGTTTCCTTAAAATATAGCCAGAAAACAAAAGAACTTCTATATTCTATAAAAAAAGTCCTACAAAATAAACTAAGGGCAATTCAATAACATAAAAAGAGCCATCAAAAACCAATTACAAAATGCCCTTCCCTGGAGAGATGATTCATACAGTCACGATCCCCCAGCTAAAATGGTGAAAAGCAACTAAATCCCTCCTTCTTCTAAACCATTACTCCTTTACAGTGCAGTGGTGAGTAAGTCCTGGTGTTCTAATACATCTAGGGTGTGGCCAACAGGGTAAAAATACACTCATTGGTGATATGGTAAGGAGAACTTCCCTAGAAGTGTAAAATAAAAACAAAATCCGTAAGTAAAAAATGAGACATTCCTACTTTTTTTTTTTTTTTTTTTTGAGACAGGGTCTTACTATGTAGCCCAGGCTGGCCTTGAGCTTGTGGCAGTCTTCCTGCCTCAGCCTCCCAAATGCGGGGATTATAGGTGTGTACCAACCACCACACCCAGGTAAAAATTTTTATTTCTGTCTCTGTCTCTCCCTCTCTCCCTCATCTTTTCCTCCCTCCCTCCCTTTTTTTTTTTTTTTTTGTGGTACTGGGATTCAAACCCAGGGCCTTGTACATACAGCAAGAGCTCTATCACTGAGCCACAGACAATTCAGTTTCCATATTTCTTTTTCTTTTTTGAGAGTATGTGGTAGTGGGAATTGAACTTAGGGCCTTTGCATTCAGCTACTTCTACAGACCTTTGTAGTCTTTTAAAGAAGGGTCTTCCTCAATTGTTCAGGCTAGGCTTGAACTCACAATCCTGCCTCAGCACCCAGAGTGCCAGGATTATAGCAATGTACCACCAATCTCCAGCTTCAACTCCTATTATGCTTTTTGTCTGTTTGCTTTTTTAGACAGGATCCTGCTAGATGGTTCAGGCTGGCCTTAGACTCACAATGCAGCACAGGCTGGCCATGAACTTGCTGTGATTCTCTTGTCTCAGCCTCCCCAGTGCTGGGATTACAGGTGTATGCCACCATATTGAACTTCCATTACTTCTATAATGAGTTTGTGACTTCAAACTGTGTCCCTCTCCTAAAAAACTTCAATTAGTCCTTTTATTGAGCTATCATCCTCATTATTCCTAGTATTTCATGAACAATATAAGTATTATTCTTTAAGTCTGTAGGGATTATTAGGGAAGAGGTGTAATCCATTATAGTATCAAAGATACTAAGTGTTTTCTTTGGCTAGCCCCTGTGGCTTAATATAGTCAGTCAATAATTGATTTTCCATACCAATTTAGAAACCCTAACCCGGTTTCCCTTAGCCATCTTAGACATATCTGGATTGAATCTCTTATATCCTATACTAAGTTCATGAGCTAGTGACTGCAAATTGATCAGTATTTGCTTAAGAGTAATCCACACCACAGTTCTGCTATTAGACAATCATTAATGCATTTTGAATTATTCACACTTCTGTTCTCTCTTAGTGTAATAATGGACCTAGTCCAAAGCAGCCCACAGAAGGGAAGCAATCCTGGAAGCTGGTATGTGTACCAGTGTTTACCTGGGAGGCAGGGTATGGGTTCAGCGGGCTGGTGGAAGAGAACTGTCTGCCGAAGCCCTGCTGTGCTTCTGGGCCAGGAGAGAGCGTGAGGGGACTCACAGGAGGCTGCCGGCGCCGTGAGGGGCCGCTCAGGTTTGTGGTGGGGAGAGATGGGTTGCTAAGGGAAAACAGACGCAGGGAAGGGTGCAAAGCAGATACACTGGCAACAGATGTCTGTGGGTGGCTATTTAGGGAAGAGGAAAGTGCTATCTTATTGAGGGTAGCTTGGATGGAAGGGTTACTCCGAGAACTCTGCAGACCTGAAAGACAACACATTCACAAATTACTTGTTACAGTTTCAGACCAATCTTTTTCTTTCTAAAGATGAAAAAAAACATTCTACTACCCCTATGTGATGGTGATGCTATATGTAAAGGTGCCCCTGGGGGCTCCTGCTACTGGAGCCCCTGGGGGACCCTGCTACTGGAAATGTCCCAGGTGCACCAGTGGCAAAAAGATACATTCATAGTAAGAGATGGTTCTGAGCAAAATGAGAACTACTGTTTCTAAAGAGGAATGGGGATGTGGAAATAACCCCTGGTGGGGTGACACTGGGTAAGCCGTGAGTAGCAGGCCCTAGTGTTCGGCATGCCCAGTTTAGATCACTGAAAGATAGCCAGGACCAGACCACCAATTCTGTTCAGAGCCCAACACGTCTCTGTCGAAGACACACTGCCTGAATTCTCTGCTGCTAGGGAGGACATCATTTCATTGAGAACTGTGGGTTCAGGAAGACTTCACTGTCCTCAGTGTGCTGGGGAGCCATAGGAAGGGCTGCTTCTTCCTTTCTCCCACCCAAGCTTCCTCTTGTTTTGGTTTCTGGGCTCTTAGGAAACTGCTCATCACAGTCTATTCCAATTCAGGGACAAGAAGGTTGATGATGATTTCTTATTTCTTGAGGGGTCAGGAAGGAGTTAATCCTAGCTGAGCAGTAAAGTTTGGAAAAGGTATTTCAATAGCATAAGCAGCTTGAACATGCATTCCATAGAACAGAGGCCCTGTTCTGTTCCCTGCTATGTACCTTAGCGCTTGGCACAAAGGAAAAATGCAGCTGCTGCACTGCATATATCTCATTTGGCAACAGCCATTTTTTAACATTCATTCCATCAGTCTTGCAGCAGCTGGGGTGAGTTGAAGTGTCTGTAGTTTTGTGTTGATTAAAAAAAAATGAAGTACTTAGGGCTGGGGAGATGGCTTACTAGAATAAGCGCTTGCCTGGCAAGCACAAGGGCCTGAGTTCAACCCCTGGTTCCACCAAAAA
>NW_004524578.1:19988059-19996248 GCF_000260255.1 Octodon degus
GTGGCAATTCTCCCCCCTCAGCCTCCTGAGTGCTGAGATTATAGACATGTTCTACCATGCCTGGCTACCTGGCAATTTTTATTTTTTAATATTATCCCCCCGCAATTGTTTTTTTTTATGGCAGAAGATGGCTATGATAAAATCCTAGCAGTTATCCTACCACCAAACAATCCATGAACAAAAGGTCAGATATAGTTAGCTCAAATAATAATTAGAGCTAGAGTTCTGAATTTAGATGTAATTTAAAAAATTCAGTCAAAAAGAAAGTTTAAACATCTTTTTAAAAATATGGGTGCCATACATTTTAATGAATGCCTAAACTATGAAAATGTGTTACTTGTTCTTCTGTGCTCTAGACAAACTGCTTTTCTTGAGGAAGAGAACAGCCAATGATTAAACAGTAGATTTTCAGTTTGAAGCAAAGTGTCAAAGCCCGCAACAGAAAATGCTACCTTTTTCCAGACCCTTCTGGAGCTGTGGCTGCTGCAGCTCCCACTACCCTTAGTATCCTCATTCAGAGAGTTCACCCAAAAGGGGATCACCCAGGCTAAAATCAAAAAAACACAGAAAGCTTTGGGAGTTTCTATTATGAAACAAGCCAAATGAACTCAGCTGAGAGACTGTGTCTTTTCCCCAGAGAGCACTCTAGGCCCCAAAGAACACACTGTCTGAAACACCCTGGACCAAAAAGAACCACATATGTCTTGATTTCTAGAAGTCAAAACCTAGATTCAGTGGAAAAAAAAACCAAAACAAAACACCAAAACCTTGCTTATTACCAAAGACAGTAAAATGAAGGGGAAAAAAACAAGATGAAAATAAAAGTGATCTCTGAAATCTGCTTTGCAAACTTAAAATTACATTGCATAATGGCAGCATCACTGCCTTCACAAACCTCCCAAATGACCCCATTCCATATGGGTGGCAAGTTCTGATCTGTGTAGACAAGTACTGTTGAGCCCAGGCTGGGAACCAGAAAACACATCCCGCCCTTACTGTCACTGAGACCCCTTCCCAGCAGTGCTAGGTGCACAGGACCATCACTACACAAGAGGACAAGCGCATCTGGCAGGTCCAAGCCAAGCATGGGGTGTGAACTGTGGACAAGCACACCTGTACAGTGATACCAATACAGCATTTTAGCATAGCTAAGGCCCAATCTTTAAGCATGTGAATACTTTTTAACAGTAATAGATTTCTACTTAATACATATGAAGTATAAACACATTTTTCATCATATTGGAAAATTTCCTAAATTCAAAATATCCTCTTTGTAAATCCAGTGGGAAACTGAAGACCTAGGGAGATACTAGCATACACAGATAAGAGTTATGAACATTATTTAGCCAGTATACAATGTACACTTTTTTTTGTACTCGAGACTGATCTCAGGGCCTTTGCACAAAGCTATACATACTGTCATTTCTTATGTTATTTTGACAAAAGGTTGGCTAGCCTGGGCTCCAACTTGTAAGCCTCTCAGTATTGGGATTAGAGATGTATGCCACTACACCTCACCTATACATATTTCTTGACTTCTAAATCATCTTTCCTAGACCTCAGAGATTAACAGATTTGTGATGATAATGAAATGATGCTTGGCAGAGAATTTATCAAACGGAACAGAAATAGAACCCCCAAAATGAAATGTCCACAAATCTAGTGGGTCCTGGTGGTATACAAGTCTAACTAAGATGCAGGCACTCTCATTCAATGATGCACTGAATGGGCCACAGGTCTGAGGCCACCTGTGATTAAGCTACCAGGCAAGGCCCTTCCTCAGCTGGATACTTACCAGAGGAGCTTCTTAAGCCCAGGTGAGTCATGGCAGCAGGGAGGTTTCCCACACTGCTCCCCACATTCACACTGCCCAGGAGGTGGTCGCTGGGCTCCAGAGAGGCTGGCAGTGGCGTCGAGCAGTGGAGGTTGGTCAGATCTGGCAGTGACCCTCCTGTGTTCAGGTTCCCCAGAAAGGGTGAGAGGCCTATGTTTTGCCCATTATGGGGGAGCGCACTGCAAAACAGAGATAAATACTACTTTTCACAATGCCCTTGGCTGTCAGGAAATGGAGTATATGTAGTAGCCAAGTAAGAACAGTAGATATCAAAGTTCAAAGTCCTAATGTAGACTGTTCTCCCCCATTTTGAGGGCCTGGGTGGTTGGTTTAACCTCTCTGAAATATAATTTCTGATCTATTAAATTGGACTGACGATGTCACCTATGGCTAGTGCTCTGTAAAATATTTGGCACTGTTTATTTCTACAATTCTATTTTGCTAGATTTCTAAACTATTTTTCCCACTCAAAAGATAAAAACATCATCTCTGGGCAACTAGATTCCTTCTAAGACAGACTGTTTTAATTACAGTTGTCTTAAACTTGAGAATGAGAAAAACACATTGCTGTTGAGCATGTATCAAAACCTGTTGGCTAGTTGCTGTGTACCAGGCCCAAGGCTACTGCTGTGGGGTGGTGACAAGGAATACTGAATATGGAGCATGCACCACATCTACACCTCCCAGCCAGGCCAGCCCTCAGCACTTATAGATGGAGGCCTGTGGCCACCTACTTTATCTTTAGCCTTATAAATCAAATGAACAAACCCTAAACAAACCAATTCTGTGTGTCTATCTTGGCAGATCACATCTTCTAAGAGCCTGGCAGCTTCAAACCTATAAGTTTTAGACTCCTCACACAGGGCAGCCCAGCCCACCACCCATGCCCTTACCCTGCCTTGCAGGGAACACAGGGGCTGTCCTAAGCCATATGGCCCAGCTCTGCCTACACCCAGTCACTCCACAGGTCTAGGAAACATACAAAGGGGATCCCCCTAGTCCTTTGGAGCTAGTCCCTCTACAGGGCTGGGCTGCAAAGCCTCAATCACAGCTCACAGACAGGCAGCAAGGCAGGAAGGACAGCCTGCAATGTGGCAGTTCTGCTGACGGGTGGGTAAACCGGGAGATAAAGTGACATGGGGAACAGGAAAGCAGTGTCATTATGTCAGTGTTCTGGAGGGGAGGTTTTGCCAAGGACATCCTGAGGACATGTGGTGACAGGGGTCAGGTCAGCGCGTGGCAAACGGCAGGCAGATGGGTGAGGAATGAAGAAGGAAGATAACAGGCTGTTGTGAAGAGTCTGGGACAGAAAACACAGCAAAGAGGGAGCCTAAGGCAAGTAACAGGAGGTCACTTTAGAAAGGCTACTGTGTGAGGGTGTATAGAGGAGCAGAAACAGACAGAAGCACAGATCAGAAGGCTCCCACAGTGGCCCAGGTCTGGTCCAGGAACAGAGATGGTGTTGAGAAGGAACAGGGTAAGGCAGGAGGGGGAACCTTCAGAAGACCTTTGGTCAGTACAGCATATATCAGGAGAGCCCCCACCATGACTGGGCCTTTCAGAGACCCAGAAGCAGCAGGAGAGAGCCAAAAAGAGCACAACTTGTGCTCTGATATGACTCAGGCCAGGTGGACAGCTGTGGACAGGTGAGCAGCAGATAGGGAGGCTTGCTGAGGACAGCTGCGCTGAATGTGGAGGCTGCAGACTTCAGGTGCTCAGGCAGCCTGAGCCAAGCAGGGTAAAGGCAAGTCACCTGGTGTGCCTAGGTCTGGGAGGACATGGCCACTAGGAAGGTCACTTAGGAAGGAAGCAAGAGAGCATCTGAGGCTGAGAATGGGTTATGGGAACAGAAAATTGGGGAAGGAGGAAAGACATTCCAGGTCTTCCTTAGGGTAGGATGGCTCCAGGACCTGGGGCAAGGAGCAGAGCCTGGAGCAAGAGAGGAGCTACAACAGAAAACAGGAGAACACAGGGACAAAGGGCAGGGTGGACGCTATCAAATTCACAGAGGGCTCCACAATGATGCCTGGGCTCCTGGCTCAAGGACCAGAGGGCACAGTGGGCAAGGAATAAGGCAGGGGTGGGGAAGAGCACAAACTTGATTTCAGACACTTGGAGATTTACCACATTGGATGACACATAGTATGACTCAGCCAAGTCCTAGAGGAAGGAACAGATATTTGGAGGAACAGTGGAGGTGGACACTGAGCCATGAGGAGTCAGGGGTGGGCAGGCCCTCATGAGTTAATCCTCTTCCAAAAGAAGGCTGACCATGCTGGCCCCACCCCTGGGGCGCACTGAGATGGGCATGATGGTGGGTGCCTGTAATCCCAGTGCTTGGGAGGCTGAAAACAGGAGGATCACTACAAGTCTGACACTGTAAACCCTGTACTAAATACATTAAAAGAAAAGAAAAGAAAAAGGGGGGGGGTGACAATTCTAGACCCAGAGGGAAGGCTAAGTACTGCAGAGAGGCCTCAGGAAAGCCAGCAGAGAGGAGGTCAGAGCTAGGGAGAGCAACCTTTCTGCTCCCACAGTAGGCGAGGGTGGCAGAGGACACCCAGGGACAGAGGAGGCTGAGTGCACCTCCATGGCCTCTCTTCCTGGGGTGAAAGGAGAACTGAACAAAATGCAGAGGTGTGGGGAGAATGGTGGTAGCAGAGGGGCCCACTGAGCAGGCAGTTTTGGTTGTAGAAAAACTAGATTTAAATGTGATCTTTCAGATGGGTAGGTATAAGGATCTGGCTATAGGGTAAAAGTTCAAGTACTAAAATGGTGAAATTGAGAATGTAGAGCTAGCTGCCTGCTGTGACAGCAGAGGGTGTCTTAAGTAAGAAAAGACTGACCCCAGGGCAATGAGGTGGGAATGAAGGCTGAGAGAGGGAGGGAAAAGGCTGCAAGTGGTGTGCACAGTGGCAAAATGAGGAGGACAGAAAAGTAACATGCAGAACAACTTCTCTGTAGTTGAGGGGAATACAGTAAGTCACTCTGTAAACATTGCTGCTACCCATCAGACCTGATAAAAGGCAGGGAATGTTCACTCTCCCCATTCCAAACCCTTGCCCTGGATAAGCCACCTTGTCTGAGCACCTCACAGCCCCAGCCTGCCTGGCTCCAGCCTTCTGCCTTGGGGTCTTCATGCCTGCCCTTTCCTTCACCTGAAGCCCTCCGCCCCTCACTTCACTCTTGATTCTGGTCACAGCTTGTCCTGTTAGAAAGGCTTCCTTGACATCTATCACTGCCCTTCTCCTTACTTTACTCTTCTCCATTTCATTTACCCTCACACAACACACATTCCATTGCTTGGCTTGTTTTTGCCTATCTGGCTCCCCTGGAACATGAGCTCCTTGCAAGTAGGGGCTCGATCTGTCTTGCTCATTGTTCTACCTGCAACCTAGAATTAAGGGGCCAATAAATATTTGTATGAACAAGAGTCATTGAATGGCATGTCAGCTCTAACAGAAGAACAAGAAAGCAATTTTCTTTATCTAAGAAATACTGGCTTTCCAATTCTCCTGGGTTAATGTATTGCAGCCCAGGTCTCCCTAGCTGTGGGCCCTCCAGGATGGGAATGGCTATTAAGCGAGAGCTCAGCCAAAACTGCTTCTTGAGGGAAATCCTGGCCCTTCTGTGGGCAGGGTGTCTGTACCCCTGGGTGGGCTGCTCTCCCTGTCCTGTACATACCCAGCAGGCTTTCTGACATTTTGAAGAGGTCAACTCTCTTCTCAGTTCAGTGTGCAAGTAATTATATGAGTTTATATTTAACTAACCAACAAGAATGTCTGCACAGCAGGTACCCAGTAGGGAGTGCCCTGAATGCACTGCTGTGGAAAGCTCCTGGGGAGCATGGCCTGAGTCCATCCAATTCACCATAAACCGTACAATGGGTGCCTGGGTCAAGCCAGGTCACTTGAAGATTCTACTTTCAAACCACATTTCACACCCAGGGAAGATTTGCTGGCACAGGTTCTGTGCTTCATGCAGCTCTCTGAGGAGCTACCCAGGAATTCCCCAGGGTCCTCTTTCAAGACTTCAGCAGGGCCTCCTCCAGCTGGCTGTGGTGGCAGAGGACACCGAACAGCTGTGTGAGAGGTGAGAGGTGGTCTCCTCTAGTGTGTCTGATGATGCCTGTGCTGCACACTTCCTTTAGCTCCTTATTCGCTCCTAGTCTTAATGCCCTCACCAATTTCACTTTCCATCTTTTTGTAGTAGATATATTTCTGTAAGCTACCTAAAATTTTTAGGGCTGGCGAGATGGCTCAGTGGTCTAAAGCACCTACTTAGAACAAGCTTAGCAAAGCACAGGGACGCGGTTCAATCCCCCAGCACCACATGCCAGCCAGCCCCGCCCCCAGGTGGGCTGAGCTGCCCCCCGACAAATAAATTAAATAAATAAATTTTTAAAAATAAATAAATAAATAAAATTTGTAGGAAGTAAGGCTATATACTATGAAATCCATTAAATAATTGGTAGTGTTACAGAAACTTCTTTTACATTGCAAATCTTTCTATTCATTTTCCAATTTTAACAGAAAATGTTTAAATTAAAAAATATT
The DNA here is from genome assembly GCF_000260255.1 of Octodon degus. Lineage (NCBI taxonomy): Eukaryota > Metazoa > Chordata > Mammalia > Rodentia > Octodontidae > Octodon > Octodon degus. The sequence goes on from NW_004524578.1 coordinate 19,994,450, forward strand.
ATAGTAAAAGACAAATTGTTATTCAATCAAAATATTAACCTCTTTTACTTTGGACACTCATACCATTGTTCTTGCCACTTTCTTTTTCATCTATTCCTCAGGTAATGCAATTTTGGTTGTGACCTTATTCAGTGGATCTGGCACCATGCCACTCGTAGCTCTTCCTCAAAGTCAAAGTGAGCATGAAAAGTGAAAAGTAAACATTTGAATGGATTCAAGACATTAAGGCAGCTGCAATAGCACAACTAAAGACATTCAAGAAATGGACTACCAGAGCTGCCTCAGAAAATAGCAAGAACAATGGGATAAACGTGTTCAAAGTAAGGGGGAGTTTCTGGAGGAAGATTAATGGGAATATGTCTTCTACTGTAATAAAAAATTTAAACATTTACCATATTTTTCAATTATACCTCATACATACCATAAAAGTCACTATTTCAACCATTTTTATGGGCACAACTCAATGACATTAAGCATCTTCAGAAGTTCTTTCAACTTCCATATGTCCAACTGGTGGCTTAATGGGCACTGTCATCCATTGTCCAACCTGTCACCTGAGAACCAGCAGGTGGGGGGGTTGTTATGGTTTGAGTCTAGATGTCCCTTTAAAGCCACATGTAGTCATGGGGTGGGCTTCCAGAGTTTGTGATTAATTCATGATCCAATGCTGGGATTATGGGGTGTGAGTGCTACATCTGCCCTGAGGGAAGATAGCAGGGAAGATAAGGGAAGGAAAGAGGCTTGCTCTCTGCTGCTGCTCCTCCCTTTTGGCTCTAGCTGTTTAGCTGCTTTCTGCCGCCATGAACTGCTTCCCTTTGCCATGTGCCACTCTTCCTTGGAGCCAGCTGAGTATGGACCGAAACCTTTACTAACTGTGAACTACATAAACCTTTCCTTCCTTAATTTTGGATGTCAGGTACTTTGTCCCAGCAATGAGAGAACATTAACTGAGACATGGGGCCACATGCTTCTGTTCTCCCATGTGAGCTATGTATTTGTCCAGAGTTAGTTGTGCTATTTTGAAACATATTAATGGTGGTTTTTTTTTTTTTTTTTTTTTTTTTTTTTTTTTTTTTTTTTTTTTTTTGCTATTTTAATTTTGTAATCAAATTACTTTAAGTACATGAAATATGAGTATTCAAAGCCAGCAGCTGTTTTCAGGGAGGATCACAGTTCTCAGAGCTTAGGGACAAAGCAGTAAGTCTTCTCTCAGGTAAAACTGGAGTTAGAAAGACCATTACTTACTTGCTACCTGTGACATCACAAGACCGAGGGCGTCCTGACAGGGACTGGATCTGGGAAAACAAAGAAAGTGAGGCTTACTCACTCAAGGCTAAATTCAGATTTTGAGAAGAGATTTTGAGCACTGGCAAGAGTCAACTTGCAGCTACAGTATCCTCACAGAGTGGATATGTAGATTCTGAGGAGACCTGGAAAATTCTTAACCTTGCCAGCATAAAGAAAGGATAACCTTAAGGTTGTCTCTTTTTTTGTCTTTTTGAGAGAGTTTCACTATGTAGTTCAGCCTGGCCTTGAACTCACTTTGTAGCCCAGGCTGGTCTCAAACTTGCATGGATTCTCCTAACTCAGCCATCCAAGTGCTTAAGATTGCCTTAATTGATGCTTTATTATTTTTCTTTCTAAATGAGAATTAATTCCTTCAAAAAAGGCCAGTGATTCCATTTGTGGAGTTTTTATTTTATTTTATTTCCTTTTTTTCCATAATTTTATTGAGAAACAAATAGCAATGAGACAGTTTCAAACCAAATTGGTAGGACAGTTTCAATAATTAACACATT
>NW_004524578.1:19997439-20042464 GCF_000260255.1 Octodon degus
CAGTGCAGTTGCTTAGTTCACAGGTATCAGTATATATAGTTAGTCAGGGTGAGAATCTTTCCAATTAACTGCTAGATTCAAAAATCTTCTGGAGATTCTTAGGATCACTGCCTTGCCCATCTTTTACATATAACTATATGGCTTGTCACTGTCATGTTTCCTAGCTCTTCTCCTTTCCCTCTCTTAATTAGTTAGTCCTCGAGTTCCTGCTTTCCTTTTACTTGTATTATACCTTTCTATTTATATTTCTTCTTTTGAGTTCTTATACTAGGGAAAGTATACTATGTTTAGTGTACCTAGGGGTGGGGCCAGCACATCATGCTGTGCCAGGGATCAAACCCTGGTCCCTGCACTTGCCTAAGCAGGTACTTAGTCTGCTGAGTTATCTCACCAGCCCTCACTGTATTTTGATAATATCTCATAGAGACATTCATGAAAAAGGACTGTCAAAACTGCTTCAGAAAGTGGCAAGAATGAAGCCAAGTATGGTGATACACACCTGCAACCCCAACATTCAGGAAACCAAGGCAGGAGAATCACTGTGAGTTCAAGGCCAGCCTCTATTTACTGTCAGTTCAAAGCTAGCCTAGACTACACAGCAATATCCTGTCTCAAAGCAGTTGCCTTGTTTGTTTTTGGTCTTTTTTTATTTTATTGTATTTTTTTGGTTGAATTGTTTTTTAGGGGAGGTTTTTTTTTTGTTTTTGGTGCTGAAGATCCAACCCAGGGCTTCCAGCCTGCTAGGCAAGTGTTCTACCACTGAGCCAAATCCCCGGCCCTTCCTGTCTCAAAACAAAACAAAATAAATAATAAAAAAGTATCAAAAATGACAGGATAAAAAAAGATAGGATAAGTGTGTTCAAAGTGAGGGAGTATATTTTGAGGGAGATTTAATGGTAATGTGTCTTGTACTGTAATTTTATTTTATTTCTTTTTTTTGTGAAACCGAGGATTGAACTCAGGCCCTCGCGCTTGCCAAGGAAGTGCTTATTACACTCAGCCATCTCCCCGGCCCCTTCGTATTATAATTTTAAAAATGTAAATGCATACCATAGTATTTGACTAACTCTTGTATAACTTGTTTTTATTTAAAATAAAACCCTCAAAGACCACTGAAGGCTACCAAATTAGAAGACTTGGAAGAAAACAGAGCTGAATCCCTTTTTTTTTTTTTTTTTTTTTGCGGTACCAGGGATTGAACTCAGGACCCTGCACTTGCCAGGCAATGAATCCAAGGGATTCTTCAGGTGGGGTCAATTAAGTCCAAAGATATTACTAGCAACTGCAACAGAACTGGGACAGAAGACTTTTCCCTAACTATGGCAGCTTCTCTAAGGGGAGATGGCTCTCTTTCCCTTTTGTCCACAGCAGAACATTTATGTGAGCCAGGTAAAGTCAGTACAGTTGCAGATGAAAAAACCCAAAGGCTCACAAAAACCACAGCAAAACAGATTGCACACTGTGGACTCTCAGAGGGGTTGGGTCAAAGGCCCTTGACATAAAAATGTGTAACACCTGTATCTGGTACAGCAGCAATTGTGGGGACTCTGACTTGTAACCAGCTCTCAGAGAAATTACAATCTGGGTAAAATACAAGGGCTTAACTGTTTTTTTCTTTTGAGTGAGTAAATTCAGATGAAAATCAGGAAATCAAGAGATTACTGCATAAATTCAGTGACACCATCATGATCATTTTCACTACAAACATTGTTCCCTAGCACATTTTTCCTACCTGTCCCCTGACAAATTTGCTCATCCCCTGACAAATTTTCTCTTCCCCTTTTCCCAGTTCTGTTTCTGCACCTGCAAGACTTGACAATGACCTTCAACCTGCAGACAAAGAGTGACACGTACACTTGTATGCTCACCCACCTCCTTGGTCTCCCATAGTTGCTTTGGCAATGGCTTCGGGACATTTAGCAGATTCTCCTCTTTCAATGGGCCAGGGAAAGGCACTACTAAAAGGGGAGAAAACAGTGTTATAAGGGAGCCATCTTACCTTTGGCCAAATAAATTATCTGTGTAAAAATGATTTGCTTAGGGACATTTGCTGGCCAACTGCTGGGGAAGGTGCTCTGAGCATCATGGTGCAGGTACAGAGATAAATAAGACGTGGACCCAACCTGTAAGGAAGTTATAGCCCAGCCTGGGCCTGAGGGCAACACCACAGCCACATGAAGTCAGGGGATTCTCAGAAGGCCACAGTGTTGTGCCATGCTGGTGAAGGCAGCAAGAACTCAGGAGGCCCTGGAACCTGGGCACTCAGGCAGTCTCTTAGAGGCACAGGAAAGGGCATCCCAAGGGAACAGGAAATAAAAACAAAGCTTAGAGACAGAGGAAGTTGTGGGCAGCTATGAATACACCAGTGCTTTTCACTTGCAGGACTGGCCAGGGAGAGGGGATGGTGGGAATGAAATGTAAAAAGTGAGGCCAGAACAATGAGGGCTCTACAGGCTGCAGTGGGGTATGAGGAGACTCAGGGATCGAGGAGAGATTCAAGGAGGGAAGGGAGAATGAAGGAGCAGGCAGAAAAGCCCCAGTGGAGCTACTCAGGGATGGGTGAGGATGGGGAATTAAAGGAACCGATACCCAGTGGACTGGAGGCTGTGGAGCTGAGAGGGCCCCAGCTTTAACACTGAGGTTAAACACAGATGCTGAGCTAAGCCATAAACGAGTGAAAGCTTTTTGTTGTAGAAATGAACCAGAAGACAAGAGCTGGATCTGGGATCAGGAGGGGATCCAGCACCAGACACAGACTCTGCAGATCTACGAACACTATTAGGGCCCAGAGGCCACATAGCCCCAGTGTGACTGTCATGCCTGTCCTGTCCTAGCTCCATGCATGGAGAAGTCACTTAAAACAGGGACCAGAACTTCTGAGTAAATTCTGAGAAAGGGACTTGAAACAAATGCTCTAAAATAAGTTTACTGTCTATATAAATAGAATGTGGAATACAACTATAATTGTGGACTGCTAGCATGAATGAAGTGTGGATGGGGGACATTTTCTTGGATAGCACCTTAAGAGCCCAACACAGTACTTTTCACAGGCAACATGCCCAGTGTCATCCTGAAAAGTATTACTTAGGCTATATTTCTAGGCTTTCTTGCTGTGCCCAGGTATCTCTCAATCCTGACTGTCAAACCACTCTCTTGTTCTGTACTGGCAAGATTGGAACCCAAGGCCTCAAGAACCACACGCTCCACCACTAAGCTACACCCCAGTCTGAAATACTCTCTTTTAAATACCTTATTTTGTCTTTTTTTTTCCTTCCAATGTTATTAATGGTCTAATCATGAATAAAAACTACTTCAAAAATGTAAAACCTGGGCCAGCCATATAGCTCAGCGGACTAAAGCCCACAGGGTTCTATCTCCATAGTGCTGTGCTGCTCCTGCCCCCAGGGCATGCTGAGATGGCGAATGAGACTCAGAGTAGTGGTGCACATCTGTAATCCTAGCGCTTGGGATGCTGAAAGCAGGAGAATCACTATGAGTATGATCTGTGTAGTGAGACCCTGTACTTAAAAAAAAAAAAGTAAAACCCATGCAAAGCCTTGCTTCACTTGCCATGGTGGCAGGTGTGTGTGTGTGCGTGCACGCAAAGTAGTGCCTTGGAGATGTAGGTCCTACAGTTGACTCTCTGAGTTGGAGCAAGAATAACAGGCTCTGAGAGTCTGCTCAAACCAACTGTTATAGTTTGTGTCTAGATACACTCATAAAGTTTTCAGTGGTGGCTGAATCTAGAGTGTGTGACTGATTTATAGTTCAATGCTGGGATTAAGGATATTCACTCATCCTAGGGAGTGTAGCCTTCGTACAATATAAAAAACAAAAAAAGGCTTGCTCTCTCTCTCTTTTTTTGTCTCTCTCTCTCCCTTTCTCCTTCCCTCCCTCTCTTCCCTTGTTTGCTTTTGCTGTCTTCTGCCACCATGAACTGCTTCTTCTATGGAATGCTCCTATGCCAAGTCATCCTGCCTTGGATCCAGTCAATTATGGACTAAAATGTCCACAAACTATGAGCTAAATAATATCTTTCGCTTTTTAACTTTGGGCGTCAGGTATTTTGTCCTAGCCATGAAAAAAGTAACTAAGATACTAACAGAATGGGAGACCATGAAGAGAAAAGCACTCTGGGCTCAGGATGCCATTCAGTGGTACAGTACTTGCCTGGCATGCTCAAGGCCCTGGGTTCAATCTCCAGGAATGAATGGAAAAAAAGAAGAGTAGAAAAGGGCCCTATAAAATAATTCTAGATGCCATGAAAATTTTCAAGGGCTGAGTTGGCAGTAGCTTCACAACTCAGGGCTGTTTCTCAAAAGACCTTGGTTACACGAATATGGTTGGGACAGGCTCCAGCAGCTTAATAGGAGTTGTTTTCTTTGAAAGGTTAATTGTTTTTAGTTTCTTCTCATATCTGAGATTTCTTTTTTTTTTGTTTGTTTGTTTGTTTGTTGATACATTTAATGTCAACATTTGGGGCAATTTTTAATATACTACAAAAATGACATTAATAACACCTCTATATAATAATATTTAAAATAAGAAAAATGGAACCCTTTTATACCATAGTTTCAAAAACTATTCTTTTTTTTTTTTGAGATGCCTAAGAAACTTTATTTTTTATTTTTTTTTCTTTTCAAAGTTTTAATGATAAACATATAGCAATGAGACAGTTTCAAATCAAATCGAAAGTACAGTTTCAACAAATAATACACTGCATACATTCTTCTCAGTGGTTAATTGCTGTACTATCTGAGATTTCTTGAGAATTCTTCAAAGAATTCACTGGGGAAATGCAAATGACAGTGAAACATTTCTTTATTTCTGTCCTAGTAGATTAGCTGTTTATTGATGTCTCAACATTTTATGATTCTATTCAGTTAAAATGGTTTGCTTAGAAGTAGAATATAGAGAACAGTGACAAACAGTGTCTCTTCTGTAAGATGTTCCTCATTTATCATATTCCTAGGAGGCTTATCTCTGTGACATAAACCTCACTTAGCTGTTCAGTTTCAGATTATGAAAATTAAATTTCAACATAAAAAGATTTAGGGAAAAGGAAACAGTGCCCAGTACTGAATGAATAAACAGTACTGGATCCTCATTTGTCAATGACTTTGAGTATCATTTTGGCAGATCTCCAACATGATTTTAATTGGCTTTATAAAGCTCAGCACCTTCTGAAAATTGTAATTCCATTTTGCATTCAATATGCATTCTTCTTGCACTGTTTATTTAAATTCATCAATTACTGACTTACAAAGGTTTTCTCAGTAGGCAGAGGCAGTGTTGTGGAAAGAAGGATACTGGGTTAACTAAGTATTTAAGTGACTGATCCATTCATATTTTCATATGGCTACAACTTTTGCTCCCCTGTACAACCATGTGAGACTGGAGACTGGGATAACAAGGAACCTTTGTAACCTAATCACTCATTTCCTTTCTCGTGGCCCTGATCGTGGTTAGTCTTGTTTCTAGGGCAGAAAAATAATCTAATCAGCAGCTGTCAATCTTCTGGAAAGTTCTAAAACATGAATTAGGCTGTTCAGAGAAGGTTATGCCCAGATCAGCACCCCACCCTGACATAGGTAAGCAAAATCAGCTCCTACCTTCCCTGGGCCCATCATTTTCCCCATCACAGAAACCTACAGGAAAGAATAAAACACTGTTACATGCTTTCATTTGCATTTATTCATGAATTCATAATTTTCTGACTTGAAAAAGGCTTTTGAAATTTGAAAGCAGTTTTGATACATCAAAGTTCATTCAAGGTACTTTTGTATTTGTACACCAAAAGTAGATGTAGTTATTTTGAGTCTAAAGTTGGTGCCAGGGCTGGCCCAATAGCTCAGAGGACTAAAGTACCTGCTTAGGCTGAGCACAGTGGCCTGGGTTCGATCCTCAGCATGCTGTGCCACCCCCCCCCCCCGGGCTTGCTAAAACCAGTGATTGAGACTGGGCGTGGTAGCGCATGGCCTGTAATCCCAGCGCTTGGTAGGCTGAAAATAGGAGAATCATTACAAGTCCGATCTACATAGTGAGACCCTATATATCCTGTAGATCCTGTCCTAAATTTTAAAAAATGGAAATAAAGTTGGTGCTAATCTGCTTTTCTTTCTCTTTAAAACTGTCCATCTTAAATTTCCTTACTGCCTCTGTCTGGAGAGAAGAATAATTTCTTCTTTCTTTTTTTCCTTTTGGTGGAACTGGGGATTGAACTCAGGCCCTTGTGCCTGCCAGGCAAGCAGTTATTCTACTAAGCTATCTCCCTAGCCTGAGAAGAATAATTTCACCAAAGCCGAAGAACCTGTCTTCAAATCACAGAGCACAGAAGTAGAACCTAAATACTCCTCCTACTGCTGTTTCCTGGGGAAAGCCAGAGCCACTGTGGATAGCATGGAACAGGCTGGCAGCTCCATGCTGGAGGCTATTTCCTGCTACTTATCTGTATTTTGCTCAGTCAGGTGGTGTATCTGGATTCCAAGTTGGTTTAAAGGGCATATGTGATAACTATTCACAAAGTTTTTAAAAATTTGACTTGGCAGAAGTTCTGGCTGAACAAAGAATATTTAATCCATAAAATATCCTACAGATGACGAAGTATAGAATTTCCTATCCCTCTAAATTAAAACTAAGGAACTGAACCAAAAATATTATATCTTACCATGCTCCTTAGGTCACCCATTACCCCAAATGAGAACAGAATCAGGTCAAAATTTTAAGTATAAGCCTTTAAATATAACTTACAGTTTAGACAAATTTCTTGGTAAACTTAAGCTATAGATTAACCTCATCAGCCCATAAAAATTAAATACTATCATCTAATAATTTTCCATCCAACATATATTTACTAAGTTCCTATCCTAAGTGTGAGTAGGGGGCAGGTAAACCAGGGTAGAAGAAAAGATGGACACGACAGCAAATTCCATAATGCAGGCAGAAGACAAAGTCTTCATAGTGCCTTGAGCAGATCCATAAAGGGAAGCACACCTCCAAAGCCAGAGTTTCTCCTGCGTCCACATAAACAGAATCTAAACAGTGATCGAAAAGTGTATTTTAGTACATATAAAGACCATTTGGGCACGCTTGATAAACTGCAGATTCTTGGATCCAATTCTCAAAGATACTGACTCAGAAGGTATGGGAACTGGCAGAGGAATCTATACCTCTAATAACCACCTCTGGACCTCTGCCTCAGACACCTAGGCCTGCTCTTCTGAGAGACTTGGATAAGGCTGTGGCTTGGGCTGTGTGAACAGGGGAACATTAGAAAGCTGGGAAGCAAGGTACACAGAGACAAAAGATGTGGCTCTACAGTCAGCACTGTCCAAATGAGAGGAAAGAAATTCCCAATTCATATTTTAGCTTTTTGGGAAAGAGCAGGGAAGTTGACCATTCTGATCAGTAAAATGTGATTATACTATTTAAATATAAAAACTAAACAGTCTGACATGGTATGTTGAAGCATCTCCTCATCATCAAGACCACTCTAGGTCTAATCACTAAATCCAGAGTAGCCTTGCAACATGGAGACTCAACCTAGGACCACCATGTGAAACTGCCCAGAGGATGTCCACCTCCTGTGACATCCATTAGTGTCCCTTCTCATCAGACTGGACAGAAGACAAGTATGGAACTTGTGGCAGGCACTACAGCACAGGGGGAAAGGGCATACAGCCAGTGTTACTGTTTGCTTACTATGTGCCAGGCACTTCACACAGATGGCCTCATGTTAACCTATGGGTGGGCACTGTTATCATGGCCAAGACCATACTGCTAGTTCTAGGGCTAGACCTTTGGTCTGAGTATCTTCAGAGTGGCCACATCCCTAACCAATTTGCTATACCCAGAGGGACTGAGAAAACTGGAGATAAGAGGGCAAGGGATACCTCAGTGAAAAGACAGGAGGAGGAGGAAGAAGAAGAAGAGGAGGAGTAGTGGAGAAGAGAGGAAGATGTGTGTGGCAGCGAGGGCACAGTATGGCTATAACAAAAGATGGACAGGATGGGAGGCAAAAAGGGGTGGAGTGGACTGGGAATCTGCCATGAGGTGGAGAGTCCCGGTCTGAGTCACAGTTAAACTTGCCAGGCTGTTCTTGCAATAGATGTGCGACAGACAGAAAGAGAAAAGCATCAAGTCACGGAGACCAGGTAGAAAAATTAATGAAATGGTCAGGCAAAAAGGAACGAAGTAGGTGGCAATGAGGCAGATTAGCGAAAGCAGAATGTGGCTACACTGGGGGAATAAGGGCCAGGGAATGAGGGTAATTAAGAATAACCCTGAAATTATGCTTCACACACCAGGGAATGGAGGTGTGATAACTGATGTGACATTAAGCTAGCACATACTCAAAACATTCAAGTTAGATTTTTCCTACTAGACTAAAAAATACCAGAAGATACAACTATAAATAAAGAGTTAAAAAACAAAAAAGGAACAAGTTGTGACTGAATATTTGGAAACAGAAAATTAATTCACATTGCTCCCATGGGGGGGGGGGAATGGGACAAGGATGACCAAGGTCAAATCTGTGTTCCAGGAAAATAGTGCTATAGAGGGCCAACCTAGCTGAGTATATCTGAGACCACATTCCTCCTATGCTGTCCCCTGCCTGGTGGGTCTAAAATAACTCCTTGATGCTAAGTGTAGGAGGAGGTAAGGGGTGGGTCCCTTCACTAGAATATGTCCTGGAAGAAACTCTGGGATTTCAGCCACTCTGTCCTGGGCCTTCCTGCCATTCCCAGTGACATCTTTAGAACTAGGGTGCTTATGCCAGTGAAACAAGGGCCCTTAACAGACCCACATCTCTTAGAGTTATTTGTATTTTAAATCTCTCCCTTGACTCTGCAGGCCAAAGTTTAGTGCAGGTTAGGAGGTCATGGAGGTACTTGTCCCCACCTCCAAAGGAGGAGCAGGGACTGCAGACCCCACAAGATGATAGCACCCACCACTCTAAATCGAGAGGAGACTCTTCCCCCTTCAGCCCCAGGCTGTGGGACAGGCTTGCACATCTGAGTGTCTACTAAACGACACTTGAAAAAGCACACACTGCCAGGAAAATAATCAATGTTTCTCTTTATAATGGTTCTTGGATAGTTAAACAAGGAAAGAAAAATTATAAGAATCTGGTTTGGTTGTAGAAATTTATTTGTCATTTATAACTCCTTATCATTCATGTTTAATTGTTGTGTGACTTAATAACCATTATTAAAAAATTACTAAACATGTATTAAATTAATAACTTTATTTTCTAGGGACACAGACTTCTGCTCACTGCTCCTGTGGTTCAGCTGTGAGCTGATGCTCCCTTGTCATCACTCCCAACAGTAACAATAGTGGTGCAGAATTACACCACTACGCCAGAGGAACGATTCCCAGGAAAGCACAGTTGTTATTGCTCTTCCTCCAGAACCTAGATCTGGGCTTCCACTGTAATTTCCCATCACTTTTTAAATCTTTATTTGGTTGGTCTTATAACAAGAATTTTTTTTTGTGAAGCTAGTTAGTATTTTTAAAATAAAAAAAAATCCAAAAGGAAAGAAAATGAAAAACTTTAACGAATTACAGGAGGAAAATATATAAAGCTATTTAAAATAGCTCCCACCAACAAATATAATTCTCCATAAATAATTCCCATCCTTGGAGACTTGAATAATATTTTAAACACACTAACTTTCCCATGTAAACACATCCATATTTGGGCGTGTTTCTGAGTTCTGCAATCCTTGTAGGGGAAGAGCACACTGGCACATGGACCGATATCTGAGCACATCTGGGTTGGACATTTCCATGGATGTCAGACTCGGACTTGTACTGATCCTCCTGTCTTCAGCCTCCCCAGCTCTGGGATTTCAGTGTACCACCATGCCCAGTCTCCATGGCTGTTTCAGCACACCCAGGGGTGGCCGGTTTGACATGTGGTGCCAGAGATCGAACCCCCGTCGATTTGCCTAAGTAAGCTCTTAGTCCACTAAGCTATCTCACCAGCCCTCGACCTGACAATTTCTGTTGATTTGCAAAGGAAAAGTCACCAAGATTTTTGGGTCACCTAGGGACTCTGGTTTAGGGTTTCTTCCCCTGCCCTTCCCCCTCTTTTTTCTTTGCTTTTGTTTTTGGAGATGGTGTCACTATGTAGTTCAGGCTGGCTTTGAAGTCACTAGGTAACCCTGGTTAGCCTTGAACTCATAGCAATCCTACTGCCCCAGTCTCAAGAGTTCTGGGATTACAGGTGTGGACTACCACACCCTGAAAAATCTTCTTCCTTTCTTAATCTTCTGTCTGCCTGGATCAACATTTATGTTCCTTCACTTTTTTTTTTTTTTTTCTTTTGTACTGGGGATCTAACTCAGGACCTTGTACTTGCCAAGCAGGTGCTTGTGCCACTGAGCTATACTACTGGCCTCCATTTTTCTTATTCATCCTCATACCTTCTGATATTTCTTATCTCTTCCCTCAGAGGCTACACCACTCAGCATAAATACTTTAGGTAACCACCTTAGCAAGCCTCAAAGACTCCTTAAGCCACTACTGGTTCCCTTGTTCTGTCTAGGCTTCTGCTTCCTTCTGAAGCCCTATCGCACCTGTAGACACCTCCACTGAGCACAGGCCCTGAGTTGCCGGGCTTTGTATATGTGCTCCCCTTCCCAGAGCCTGCAGCCGACCTGCTTTGTCCTCCCACACACCCACCTCTATAAGCAGTGAGCTCTACCCCATGTCTGATTCTGATACCTCTACCCCCATATTCTCAAAGCCTCACCTATGCAGGAAAGATGGGCAGAGGCCCCCACCCAATGCTGAAAGCTTTCAGACTCCACAAGCAAAGTCTACTCTGGAAACATATAAATCATATAAGTGAATGGAGTCCTCCCTGAACTGCACCCAGGGAACAAATACAATAGCTGTTACCATCAAACCCCATCCTTCCACACACAAGGAAAAGATACCATGAATGTTTCCTTAGCAAAGAACAGATATTAGACTTTAAATAGTCCAAGAAGTAAAGAAAACCAGAAAAACTGGTATCTAGGTCAAAGAGTCTCAATTCTTCTGGGAGTCAATCGATATATGGAATAGGTAACTCCAGACTCTTGTCTTTTCTAGTTTATAAACACCAGAAAGGCAGGCTTAGAAGGCCTCTGGTTTCAGGTGCATGCTAGACATCAGCACTCAGAGTGTTTTTTAGCAAGATCTCCATACATGTAAGCCACTGTATGACATCCTTGTATTTCTCCATCAATGAAGGCTCCTCTGTGCCATGCACTATGTTAGGTATCAAAGAAAACAAGACAAGTAGTTAAGAAGCTGCCTTTAAGAAATCTACTCTAGTCAGGCATAAAGTGCAAACCTATAATCCTAGCACTCAAGGAGGCTGAGGCAGGAAGATCCCAAGTTTTAGCCCAGTTTAGATAATTTAGCAAGATCCTGTCTCAAAATAAAAGATAAATGTGGCTGAGGATAAAACTTCAGTGTCCTAGGGGCCGGGGAGATAGCTCAGTGGAATAAGTGCTTGCCTGGCAAAGTCAAGGTCCTGAGTTTAATCCCTGGTACTATCAATCAATCAATCAATCAATCAAAACTTCAGTGTCCTTGGGTTCAATTTCCCAGTTTAAAAAAAAACAAACACAACAAAAACTACCCTAAACAAAGAGAAAGAAATACATCTCCATAAGGAAGCAGTCAAGTATGGCAGATCATAAGAGTACATGCACAGTAGTAGTTGGAACACAGTAGTTTGAATCAACACAGGGTGAAAGGCCAGAGGGACAGAAACATGGATATCAGCTGAGGCTGACAGACCCACAGGGTATTGGCCAGATAGGGTAGGACTGAGTTATGATAAGAAGAGATGCCAATAGGCTGGAAGAGCAATAGAACCCAAGTGGTTCACACAGCTGAAGAGCAGGAAGAGAGGAGCGAGGGCCTAAATTCTAAGGCACACATTGCTCCTAGAGGACTGTACTCCTTAAGTTGAGAGGTAGCACTGAGTATCTCAACAGGAGAATGAGAGGTGCAGATCCAGGTTTACTCTGGAAACAGATGGCAGGAGGCTGCCTTCCTTCCACTCCTCTTACTCCTGGCCCTGTTCCACTGCATCCCTCAAGCCCAAGGTAGACGGGATGGTGCCACCTCTCCTCCACTCTGTTCTGTACCCCCAATCTCCTGGAGAACAGACCCCACACTGGCATGTGCTACCTCATTCTGAAGCTCAGTCATAACCGCTCCATGGACCCACAAAGAGGAGCATTTTCCTGTTGCCTACCCTGCGGAACCCACCAAAAAACTGGAGGGGGGGGGGGAATGAGACTGGAAAGGGAGACAGTAAGGAAGCCACTATGAATGTCTCCATGAAGGGTGATGAACATGGGCAGGGAGGAAGTGTGAAGGCCAGATATGCCCACAAGGGAGTGCTCTCGCCAGGGAAGAACCTGGGAAGACACATCCTAATCTCACCTCAAATGCACACACTCCCCTGCCCTGGACTTTTCTCCTAAAGCCCTCACAGTGAAGAAGGTCATGTTCTCCATAAGCTTTGCTCTCTGGAGTGCTGTAGGCAGGGACTGTGCATCTTACCCATGTATGGGCCAGGCCAGGCTGATGGGCCCCCTCCTCCATAGGGGTCCTGGGGCTTGGTGCTCAGCGCACTTGTGTGAAGAGCAGAGTCGGAATTGGTCCTAAGGGGAAAGGAGAGATCTGGCTGAAAATCCATTTCCGCAGTGACATGCAGCATTCTTTGCTGAGTATTACCCATAGGAAAGGCGGCAAGAATGGGGATTTGCAATCATCCACGCAAAGGGGAGGGACCCACCTGAAGTCCCTTATGCACAAGGTCACTATACCCAAGGAAGACTGGTTTATACTCAGATAGCCTGACACTGAAGCAGATGGCACGGTGACTGTGACAGCTAAATGTGATATGTCAACCTAGATAGATTAAGAATTACCCAGCAAATTAGTAGAAAAGTGGTGGGTGTGTCTGAGGGTGACTGACAGGGACACTGCAAGCTTTGAAGGGAATGGGGCTGGTGAGATGGCTCAGTGGTCTAAAGCACCTACTTAGAACAAGCTAAGCTGAGCAAAGCACAGGAACTGCAGTTCAATCCCCCAGCACCACATGCCAGCCAGCCCCGCCCCCTGGTGGGCTGAGCTGGACACACACACAAAATAAATAAATAAATAAACAAAATTAAAAAAAAAAAAAAAAAAAGCTTCGAAGGGAAGACCCATCCTGAATGTGGGTGATGACAACCAACAGGCTTATAGCTGGGATGACAGGTGGCCATTCTGCATTCTTCTGCTTGATTCTACAGGCACCCGCTGTGAGCCTACATTTTTTATATATATTAAATCTGTGAATTCTAGCTAATAGTAATGATCTATTTCATCGTGGAGGGCCCTGGAATTATGCCTTCCCTATGGGACCTCCCTTTTCTTCTTCACAAGTCAAGATGGCTGTGGCCAGTATGTTTGGTGGCTATATCAGGTTTTCTACACCTGAGAATACCTGGTCCTATGGAAAAGACCTTCCAGAGTGATGGTTCTCAAACACTTCCAGGAAAATGCAACATCAAGATTATTTTCAAAATAACACCACAATGTTCCTTGTGCTCCCCCCAGCCCTGGGTACCCACAGCACACTGGGGTCTGACCTCCAGTATCCACATAGCTGATGCCACTCTAGACTAAGAGTGGAGCAGAGAAGCCTTCAGGTGCTTTGGAAAACAATGGTGTGAAACCTATTCTTGGTTTCTTAAAAAATAAAATTATGCATCTTTAGCAGACACACCTAAATGTAGCACCAGCACCTCTGCAGATTCAAGGACACTCAGGTGCACATTAGTCAAATGCAGAGACAACAGATCAAGTGTGGGTACAGATTGATATTAGACCATAAGGAGTTACAGTTAATTTTGTAAAGTGTAATAATGGCATTCTGGTTATGTTTTCTTTTTATTTTTCTATTTTTCATTTTTTATGTATTTAGTACAGGGTCTCATTACACAGATCAGACTTGTAGTGATCCTTCCTGTTTTTCAGCCTTCCAAGCGCTGGGATTACAGGCACACACCACCATGCCCAGTCTCAGTCGCTGTCTCAGCATGCCCCGGGGGGCAGGGCTGGCACAGTAGGCTGGGGATTGAAACCCCGGCCCCTGCGTCTTCCTAAGCAGGTATTTTAATCTGCTGGGCTATAAGGCCGGCCCTAAGTTTTCCTTTTGAAGGCTCTCATTAGTGTTGTACTGTTAGAGACACTTGCAGGTGAAATACATTGTGGAATTACAGTGTGAGGTAGGGGCAAAGAAGAAACAAGACTGGTAGAATGGAGGTCAAACTGAAGCTAAGTGACAGGCCCAAGGGGCTTTTCACAACCTTTTGTCTTTTGTGTATATTTAAAATTCTGTACTATGAAGTTTTTTTTATTTTTATTTTTTTTTCTGTATTTAAGACAGGATCTACAGGGTCTTACTATGTAGATTTGACTCATAGTGATCCTCCTGTTTTCAGCCTCCCAAGCACTGGGATTACAGGTGTGCACCACCACACCCAATCTCAATTGCCATCTCAGTGTGCCCCAAGGGCAGGACTGGCACAGCAGGCCGGGGATCGAACCCTGGCTGCTGTGCTTTGTCTCAGCAGGCACTTTAGTCTGCTGAACTATCAGGCTGGCCCACTATTAAGTTCTTGGAAGGTTTTTTTAAAATACCCAATCTCTTTACATATCAGTTCAGAAGCCCTGAACAAATCATTTAGCCTCATCAAACAGAAAATGACATTCATTTCTATAGTGTATTATAGGACTAAAAAAACTGATGCATGGGGCCGGGGGGATAGCTCAGTAGAATGAGCACTTGCCTGGCAAGCACAAGGGCCTGAGTTCAATCCCCAGTTCTGCAAAATAAAAATAAAAATAAAAAAACTGATGCAGGAAGAACACTTCCTCCTGGAGTGTGACCCAACATGATCATGAGAACAGCTGATGCTTACTGAACACTAACGCTTTCCATGTATTATCTCATTCAGTCCTCACAACTAGCCCATGATGGACATGATTATCTCCATTTTTCAGATGAGCAAAACTAAGGCATATAAATGTTCAATCTGTTCAAGGTCATGGTAAGAGGCAACCCTGGAGATCATACTCCAGGCCTCATGTTCTTATGCTGTGCCATACTGGGCTCTGCACACCAGTAAATGGGGGTTTGTTGTTAACATTCTACACAAACATTATTGACAAACACACTTGGAAGCTGGACACACATCCAGAATATCAGGAAAATAAATTTACTTTTATTGGAAATGGCCCATGTACCTGTTAAGAGCAGATGTTAATCTGAACCCAGGATGCTTTTCTTCTTTCCAAAGAGGCTGCTGTCTTTAGAAACCAGAACAACATAAAAGGAAAAAATGTTCAATACACAGGAGCCAAAGAAGACCTCAGATCTGAATCTGTGAACTGGCTCTTCTACTCATCTAGCTGCCTGACCTCAGAGTCACTGAAAAACAATCTATGCCTTGCTGATTTTGCTCTTCATTGTTAAAATGAGGCCAGACAAAATGATTTCTCAGGCCTGGCATCTCTCATTTCCAGGATAATTACCACAAACCCTAAGAACAGGGTTACTTAGCTGGGTTTGCAGGAGTTAACAAATGGGCAAATAAGCACCTTTGAATGCCTTTTGAAATTGGCCAAACCTCTGACTTCTCTCAAGGGGATTTGAGGTTTTAGACCAGATGTGTCAAAAATTACTCCCAATATGTATCTTAAGTTCCTTGTCAACCTGGATGCAAGAATTTTGATACTTTTTCTTGGCTATACATAAGAGAGTCATCAGTTTAAAACAATACTTTTTTCTGATTTAAGATAAAATATTGTAAAAAAAAAAAAAAGATAAAATATTGTATTTATCCTAAAAACTTGAGTGTCAGGATTCCTGAGGATAGCTAAAAACCTACTTGAGGTAGGGGCTCTTTTTCATTTCTGTGCCCCTCCCCAGGCCAGACTGCATTATCTGCAGTAAGTACTCATAAGTGCTCAGTCAGTATTTGCCCAGACAATGGAAGGAGAAAAGATCTCAACCAAGAGACTTGAGGGTTCCTGATAGATAAATCATAGATACGCACAAATCTGATCATGTGATCTTAAAATGATACCACACATGTAACAATGCAGTAGTTCTTTTCAGTTAATTTCATAATCTTTCATCCTATAGATGAAAGATTATGAAATCTTCAAAAGAAGTCAAAGAGACTCTAAATCAAACACACTGCATGAATACCACTTTAGGAGCCTTTCATTCCTTGTAGCAGGTTTTTAACACATCCTGAGAAAAGGGGTTTATTTCTCCATGTCTCAAATATGTATCAAATCAAAGCATGCTGTTGGTAAATGTATTCCAACTGTGTTTCTGTTTGGTTTAAGTATGAAGATCTAGATTTACTTAAGTAAGTTTTCACTTTGTACTTTCATACAAGCCCATGATAATACATAGAAAAACTTAAATTTTAAGCAGATTGTGTTTTATATTAAAAATTTCTAAAACAACAGTCAAGGTAGATAAAGTAAAACCATAATAGAAAAAAGCTCATATCTTTCAAGATATCTCAAGATATATAGCTTGCTTACCTTGGCCAACTCTCATCTAGGGGCTGTGAAGAATAATTGGCTCCAAATGTGCTACCATCAAAGTAGAATTTTTAATAAAGGAAAAATAAAATTAATGGAAACTTGAAGCAGAATTAAGAGGCTAAAATTGTGAAGAGTTAGACAACTGAGGTCTGGCCTCTTATCTTTATGTCTATACCTGACAGCTCTTAAAGCTTACTCTTACCAACTTCTGTAGGAGTCTTTTGCTGTCTTGTAACCAGTATTGCCTTTGCACAATGGATTTGGGGCACTTATGTTTGCCTGACCAGCTTCCCTTGTTTTCCCACTCCACACCTGGTTAGGCCTCCTGTCCCACAATCACACCAAACCCAATTATTTCCTGTCAAGCTACATCATACCCCTGGAGGCAGTGACTGGCCAGGGTGGGCTCAGTCCAGCAGAAGCCAGCAGAGTATTCCTGCTCCCCAGACAAAGCAGTGCCCTCACTGGAGAGGCCACAGGCTCTTTTAATCTTGTCTATGGAAAACTTGTCTGTGGGTGAAGTCAACAGAGATAAAGTCTATGACAGTACATGACTCCTTGGATCTAGTCCTTGGCTTCCAGTGACATTAATCAATAAATTTCCTCTTTCCAAGTTCAGGTGAATCCCTGTTACTCATTATCAAAAGAGAGCTGCCCTGGATTTATGGAGAAATGTAAACTTCCTGGTGTTGTTAAAGGCTCTCTTTATAAATTCTGTATTATTAATTGGGACTAGCATAGGGTAGAACATATTCCAGATAAACCTAGAAGCCAAGAGAATGCTATACAATACCTGCTGAACACAGGATGCTATCTGCACTGACTTATATATTTGTACCTATAGAATAGTCTTAAGGTATTATCATTATTATTATTATTATTATTATTATTATTATTCGTGGTACTGGAGATTGAACCCAAGGTCCTTACACTGAGCTATATCGCTAGACTTTTAAAGTTTTTCTTCTTAAATTTTGAGACACAATCTTACTAAATTGTCCAGGCTGGGCTTGAACTTACTCTTCCTGCCTTAGCCTCCCAGGGGCATGTGCTAGGATTACAAGTATGTGCCACCACTCAAGGCTTCAAAACATTTGTAATCTTATTATTCTCTTGCCAAAAATCTTTAGTTTTGTGCAGTGGCAGTATCATAGCCAACAAGGTTTGGCCAAGGTGAAATTATTGCTAATTTAAAAAATCTTGGGTGATTCTCTTCCACCTGAAAAGCAACAGCACCTTTGTTGGCCTGGTAACTGTGGTCCACAAATAGCTACAAGGCACTGATCTTCTCCTCCCCACTGTTGCTGGTCTGGGTTCCACACAGAGCCTGGCTCTTCCTGCTTCCTCATCTATGCTCCTGTCACTTCCCCTTCCTCTTCTAGGTGAAACACAACCTTTTCCAAAGCCCTGCTCACCCTTTATCACCTTCACCAAATCCACACCCACTCTTTTAGTCTCCTATATTAGTGTTGGAGAAAAATAATACTTGGTGGGTACCACTAATACTTTGTCTTGGCTAGGTAAGCCAAGACTTTATTTCTTAAGGTAAAAATCATAAAGATGATACAAAGTATATATTAGGCATCAGAAATGTAAAAACTGAATGGGTATAGTGGTGCATGCCTGTAATCTCAGCACTTAGGAGACAGAAGCAGGAGGATCACTGTGAGTTTGAGGCTAGCCTGTGCTATACAGTGAGTTTGAGGCCAGCTCAAACTACATAGTAAAACCCTGTCTGAAAAGAAAGAAATATGGCTAGGGAGATAGCTCGGTGGTCTAAGTGCCTATCTGACAAGTGCAAGGACCTGGATTTGATCCCATACCACTGAAACCAGGTGTGGTGGCACACACCTATAATCCCAGCTCTGGGAAGACTGAGACAGGAGGATCAGTAAAAGTCTGAGCTGCATAGTGAGACCCTATACTAAATAAATTCTAACAACCCTGGAAGGCAGATGATACTATCTCCCATTTAACAGCTGGAAAAACTGAAGACCAGTCGTGAAGAGTTGACAAATTGAGGCTCACAAAGCTGGCATGGCAGGTCAGGGTCATAGACCACTCACTGAGGACAAAGCTCAAGGCAAGTCATACTGTTTCTGAGGAAATGCACTGGCCCTGAGTCTTCATAAAACAGAAAATATTTCTGAATATTTTTGGAAAGATGGGGTTTAGAAAGGAAAGCCCGAGTGGCTTAGGCGAGAAGGAAATGGGACTTGGCCTATAGGCTTGGACTTGGCATCTCAAATGGCTACAGAACCTGGAATTAGCAAACATGGGCACTAATGAGGTCTGATGGATTTAGTGTAAACCACTTTCTTTGCCAGGAGAAGCAATAGGATTGTAAGTTTTACCTAAAGTTACCTTCCTTTGTCTTGTTTCATTATCTTGCTTTTTTTTTTTTTCGGAACCGGGGATTGAACTCAGGATCTTGCACTTGCCAGGGAAGCGCTTATTCCACTGAGCATCTCCCCGGCTCCTTATCTTGCTTCTTAATCTGATCTCGAGCCAGCACAATGAGGCCGAAGTATTTTTCAGGGAGATAGTTCTTCAATTTTAACTATTAGGTTTAATGTATGTGAAATTCAGACTGGAATACATCACAGCAGGAGACACAAAAGAAAAAGGTGATAGAAAAATAAGGACACCTTTGTGGCATGAAGATGACCAGTATTTTAGATGGCAAAGCCTTTAGGGCGGAGGCACTGAATCTGTGATATCTGCCTTCCTTTCTTCTGCAGGCCTGGATGAACCTCTTGCCCAGTAAAGTGTATTTCATGAAGCAGCTCTTCACCATTTTCCTTGGTGCACTGCCATCCTTACAGTCATGAAGTTCAACTACACACTGCATTCAAATGGGGAGGGACCATCCACCTTCAAGCTCAGTCAGGGTCTGAGTCATCCCAGTCTGCCCCCTCTCTGCCTTGGGCAGCAGGGTGAGTTCAACCCATTGACGAATGGAACCCAACACTTCACAACTCACAAACTGGGGTATGTCACAGGAGACAGCCCTCACTCCTCCCAGTGACAAACTGGAGTAGCTCTTGTTCCATGCAAGAGGACAGCTGTTGGCCAGTTATCCATGGTCATGTGTGCGCATGCATGTGAAGTTACTGTGCACAGAAGTGCAAAATAAGTCCATCTGGTATTTTTGTGTAAAGCTTGGTCTTCTCTTGGCTTCCTGTTTCCGTGCAACAAGCATGGTGGCTGGTCACTTTCTGTCCAACTCTCCCAGCAGCTGTGTGCTGCCAGGACAGAGTGTGCAGGGTGGGCCTATGACCTCTGACTTTCCATGTATGCAGCTCAGGGGTAAGTGGACTTGGAGCCTGCTTGATAGAACCCATCTACCTGGATATATTCTTTTTTTTTTTTTTCTTTTTTGGTGGCCTGTAGCCCTGTGCTCAAGCTAGGCTGCTTCTCCGAAGAACACACAGGGCCACCGATCCTTTTTTTTTTTTTTTTTAAGACAGTACAAAATAGTATTAAAACAAAAATTACAAATGATACAGAATTTCACTAAACAAAATAATATGAATTTCACAGTATGTGTTGTATTGCATAGTGTTGTCTTCAAATTAGCTGTTTATATTACCAGATATAAGCCCACTGTACCTAGATACATTCTTGGGTCAGATTTAATGTGTAAAACTACTCATAGTGGTTTTACCGAATGTCTCAGCTGTGTCCTTACTGTTACTCTATGTCCTCTTGTCCCTTAACCTCTAATTATGTCCTTGGAGATTACATATTAAAGTTAAATTTTAAGAGGTAGGTATATGACTGGGATTTGTTTGAGTCTTTATTTTCCTGTTTCTCTCTGCAAGCTGAGTGGCAAATGGGTCACAGGTGTAATCTTTTTTTCCTAAAATTCTAAAGACCAGTAGTTCTTTACTCTTCAAGAATATGGTTGTTAGATAAAAATTGGATTTTGTGATCACACAGATTTTGGAAATCCTGGGTTAAAGGTAGGAGGCTTACTTTTACTTAGTATAATTGTCTTATGTGGTTTAGATGTTTTTTGGCTTATAGTCTAGCTATTAATTTGTATATATGATAATTAATTTTCTAAAGACTTATATAAAAGAACCTGATGCTGGCAAAAAAGGAAGAGTGGAGAGAAGAGGGGGAAAAAAGGAATTGAGACATGTTATGTACATGTACATAATTCCCCACAGTGAAAATAATCATTATGTACTGTAAACATGCATTAGTAAAATAAAAAAAGTTTTCTTAAAGTTAGGAAGCATCTCACCTGTGGGCTTCTCCAAGCACTACAGTTCACTGTGAGGCTCCAAGAAAGGACAGAGAACACTGTATCTTTCAAATTTAACAGGCCACACATGTTAAGAAACAGTGTCCTGAAGTCTGTGCTCCAAAATTTCAAAGGAAGGCTCAAGGCCTCCAAAGAGGAGGGTCCTTCCTAACTCTGGCATCACTTCAGGCTCTTTCCTACTAGTGAACTCCCACTTTGTTGGCAAGCTTCCTAAACATTTATTTTTCTCCCCTTCAAAACACAGGTCAGTTTTAGAAGAAGGGATCGTCTGTGATTATTTAGTTCATCATTTTCTTTTCCAATGCATTACCCATGGGTCTAAGAAAACATGTTATTTGCTGCAAACTTCGGGAAATAGTTCAGAAACTCAACAAGATGGTTTTGGGGATGAACTACATTTGTGGCCCTTGGGAGTGAGGAGTGAGCAGGGCTGCTACAGTCACAGGTACTGTTGGAAGGTTAATGAGCTTCTGCTTTGAGCTCCCCACCCAGCCTGGCCAGGGACAGGTCTTGCTCATGGCTGCTGCTTATGCTACCAGCACAGCCCACTGCCCCAGCCATCTGCAAGGCAGCCACCCACTGCCAAAGGAATCTCTGTGCCCAAGCTCTGCCTTCTGGGCTGCCCACTCTGAGAGGAAGCCTGAGTATGTGCGGAACAATGTCTGTTTTATTTGGGATCAATGTATCCTCAGGCTGAACTCTTATCTAAGCCCATCATAAAATCATGCCCAAGCCAAGAAACTACCATCAACAAGAGAATTTTGTGTGCATCTGTTCTGTTTGTATCAACAGAAATTCAAACCAGTTTTCGTATTTTAAATGATAAAACTTCATTAAAAGGTAGGAGACAGCCGGGGAGATGGCTCAGTGGAATAAGCGCTTCCCTGGCAAGCACAAGGACCTGAGTTCAATCCCCGGTTCTGGAAAAAAAAAAAAAAAAAACCCGGTAGGAGACAAATGTTAAAAGCAATAATTTTTTTTTTTTTTTTTTTTTTTCCCCCGAATGCCTTCAAGGCATGACTGGCTGGCTTGTGTTGTGGGGATGGAACCACAGCAACCTGAGCCTGACTGCTTTGTTGAAGCAGCCACTTAAAGAACTGAGCTAAGGGGCAGGCCCCCAAAAGCAATAATTTTAAGCAAACTATTTCACAACAAACAGAATATAGTTCAAGAAAGAAAAGGACTCGGTTCTCCCTCTCCAAGTTCTCCTAAATAAATAACAACTTTGATGTAAAATCACTCCATATTTGTATTTTGGAGTGCATGGTCCCTTTATTCTTCAAAACAGACTCACTGACTCATTTATTAGCATCCATGGGACAAAGAACTTTCTCTGTATTGATATCCACTGCCTGAACCCTAATTAGGGGCTGAAGAGGAGACCACAGAGAGATAGCTCATGTCCTGTGAGTTAGAGTCATACTCTCTGGTGAACAGCTTTAACTATGTGAGGTGACAAAGCTTGTGGATGCTCTCGTGAGCTGACTTAGTCAGAAACAAAGTCCCCTGAACACATACTGCCTTCTCCTCTACTGGGACTGTGTGCACTCAAGTCCTTCTGCTGGGGCACTCCCTTCCCAGCTGCCTACTGTCAGGTATCACAAGTTACTCTATGAGGTAACTCTCCTTAATTATTGTTGTCTTTTGGCTATCCAAAAAGAGTGTAAACTCAAGAAAGTGGGACAGGGGCTGGGAAGATGGCTCAGTAGAATAAGTGCTTCCCTGGCAAGCACAAGGGCCTGAGTTCAATCCCTGGTTCCGCAAAAAAAAAAAAAAAAAGTGGGACAGTGTTCCTCCATACACTTTGACTGTTCCCAAGTCTGGCTCAAGCGGCTCCTCCTGTGTGTCCACCCCACACCAAGGTGCACTGGCCTTTGACACCATGCACGATACAGTGCCTGGCTGCTATTACTTCACAATTTATTTTTAAGTAAACAAACAATTCCTTTCTCTTTTCTTCAATTCCTCTATCTTCTCTTTTCATTACTAAAGATAAACACACACACACACACACACACACACACGCACACGCACACGCACACACACATTTTTAGGCTATACTTCAAAAAGTATCTGTGATAACCTGTATACAGTACATTCCTATGTGTATAATACACACATAAAATAAAATATATAATACACAGAAAGAATCTTTACAAGAAAGAGAGAACTGAGGAATTGAAAAAAGGTATACTGTTAAATCAAGAAAAGAAATACTGACTTTTGTTTGAAAATTCCAAGCAATTGATAAATTTGAGTGAACTGAATTGTGTCAATTTCCTTTTACCTTTTGCACTATATCTAAGATATCACCTACTCCAAAAACTCAAGATCACCATCTTCAAATTCAATATCAAATTCTCAAGATCACCACTTTCACTCCATGAAAATGGCCACATAAAGTCCAAAACTTCAAGGCAGTCACTTCTGTGGACCAAATACAGTATCTGTGGCAGGAGAGGGAGGAATCAGTCCCTAGACCTTTTCACCTCAGGAAGAACCTCAGTGGTTTCTCGGAGTTTCCTACAACTCCTCACATGGTGCCTCTGTATCCACAGCACTTATTACCCCAAGGGAGTGGACAGTGTGGCCTGAGGAGCCAGGATGCAGACTAGGCTGTCATAGGGTTTGGCCCAAGCCCAGCCTCCTCAGACTACAACAGCAAGACTCTGAGCAAGTCACTCTGATGCTGAGCTTCTTTATGGGAAGATGGGGGTTAATAAAATAAACGACTCAGTGAGCTCTG
Source organism: Octodon degus (assembly GCF_000260255.1). Taxonomy (NCBI): domain Eukaryota; kingdom Metazoa; phylum Chordata; class Mammalia; order Rodentia; family Octodontidae; genus Octodon; species Octodon degus. Next base: position 20,021,085 of record NW_004524578.1, read on the forward strand.
AGGACCAAATGACATATCACTTGCTCATCACAGTCCTTGGCATGGGTACATGCTCAGTAAATACCAGTGCCCTCCCCCACTTCCTGGTCCCTCTGCTGTGAGTCCAGCTTTGCCATCATTGCCAGGAATTCAGTTTCTGCAGGGAGAGGCACCACACCTTCTCCTCCTTCCTCCACCCTGCTATGGGCTGAGAAGGGTGAAGTGAAAGCAAATGGCCCCTGGCCATTTGGTCCTCTCTCATGACACCCAGTTCAATTCTGTGTCTCCAGTCACACAGAACTACACTTGTCACACAGCAGTGATCCCGCCCCCACCCCACCATCCTGCTCCTCCACTCCCTAACATGCAACAGTTTAATAAAACTGTCAGATGAATTAACTGTCTCCTTTTCTTTACTGCTTCTTAGCAACAGAGTTTGGTGTCAAGTATACATCACTAGATAAGAATTTCCCTAAATTCCAAGTTTATATTTTGGTTGTCATTTTTTCAGTTTGAAACTCTACAAATAGAAAATTGTAGGAGATTTCATCTTTAAGTTCCCAAAGCCAGGTCAGCAGGTCAACAGTAATAAAAATAAATCACAAATCTGTCTATCTGTTTTTGCTCAACAGAAGAAATCTAACTTGACTCAACGTCAGGCTTAACTCTGACTCTGCTGATCTCTGAAGACAATGTTGAAATTAACTTTATCAATGGTTTTATAAAGCAAACGCCCATAACAGTCTTTCCAAATTTGGCCAGAGAGATGTTTCTAGTTTTGAGCTCATTTAATTTTATTGCCTCCATTCATCAGATAAAATGAAGACATTGAGGCCACAGAAGAACTACAGGGATTATAAATCCTGAAAACTTTTCAAACACTCAAAACTTACGCTGCCCTCAGACAGTGAAAAGGATATCTGACGCCCTGGCTTGTCTGCCGGCCTTCGGTGCAGTGGGTGGAAGCGGTTCCTGGCTGGCCTCTCCACCAACCCATGGTGCCGGGTCCCACGGACATTGTCAGTCTGGTGAAATGATGGCTGCAGAATAAAGAGAGAAGAATTGGGTCTCTAACCACAAAACTGCCACTTACTCTCAAGAACAACCACTGGTAACAACAGATGAAAAGACTCAATTTATAATTCTACTATTGTGTACTAGTGTGCCGTGGAGAAATAATATAATTATAATTCTATAATTATAATTTCTATATAATTACAGAATAATTTAAAAATAATCTTTAGTTTACTAAGATGAAAGAATATGCAAAAAAGTTATCACAGAGCTGGGCATAGTGTAGTGCAGTAGGGCAAGTTTGTAATCCTACCACTTTGGTAGGCTGAAGCAGGAGGATTATAAATTCAAGCCTAAAGGCCAGCAATATAGCTCAATGCACTAAGCACTTGCTTAGGTAAGCGCAGGGGCCAGGATTCAATCCCTGGTACTACAGGGTGCGCCGGCCCTGCACCCAGGGCACACAGAACCTGAGATAGAGTCTGGGGGCGGGGGTGGCGCACACCTGTAATCCTAGCACTAGGGAGGCAGAAACAGGAGGATCACTATGAGTCTGAGCTGTGTATTAAGACCCTGCACAAAAACAAAGAAACAAATTCAAGCCCAGCCTGAACAATTTAGAAACCTAGTGAGACTCTGCCTCAAAGTAAAAAAATTAAAAAGGGCTGGGATATGGCTCAGAGCAAAGGCCGAGGGTTCAATCCCTAGTATGACCAAAAAAAAATGTTTTTATCATTAAAATGGAGAATTGGGGGACTATGGATTCATATGCCAACTCCCAAATACTTGAAATATAAAAGAGGTGTGTTTAAAATAGAAAAAACCTGGCAACCTATTCAGTGTATACAGTGTCCTTTAAAAGTTTGAACTGGATTCACAATGTTAAAATTCAGATTTGAGGCTCCTAGAGAAAAAGCAGAATGGTCTGACCATGCTGGCCCACAGTCCAATGCCGCAATGGCTACTCCTAGAGATAGAACTCTCTTGTTTTGCTGTTTTGTTTGGGGTTTTAGTGGTAGGGATTGAAACCCAGGCTGCACACATACTAGGCAAGCACTCTACCACTGAGTTATACCATAGCCCTTTTAAAATTTTTTATTATGAGATAGGGTCTTGCTAAGTTGCCAAGTGAGGCTGGACTCAAATTTGTGATTCTCCTGCCTCAGCCTCTTGAGTAGCTGGGACATAGACATGTGCCACTGTGCCCAGGTTCACTCTCCTGTTTTAATTTTTTCTGAACCAAGGATTGAACTCAGGCCCTTGCGCTTGCCAGGCAAGCACTTATTCTACTGAGCTATCTCCCTGGCCCCATGTTTTTAATATTTTACACCCAGATTACTCTACCAACTCATGATATTAGATATCTGTGTTTGCAACCCAAATGCAAGTGGAAGACATGTAACTCATTGCTTCCCAAAGGTACAAATGGAAATATAAATGCATTCGAGATGGTCAAACAAATCCAAAATCGTTTGTTCAATAGGGCTTGCAGTACATTCTTCACATTTTTGAGACTGAATCATAAAGGGCTGCCTTTATGATTGTCAGAGATGAATTCTAGGTTGGACCATTAAGTATCACATAACTGGGTGATATGTATACAACATTATGTAATAGATGTGTTTATTAAATATACAGAGATACTTTCTCTATCTTTCTGTTTTATTAAGGTATAACTGATAAACATAAAGTTCATTTATTTACAGTGTATGATGTGTTTTTTAAAATTTTATTTCATTTTGAAAAATAAAAACAAAACAAAAAGAAAAGCAATAGCAGAAATAAAAACAGAAACAGAGCAACATACAACAATACACATGTTACAGACTGTCAAATCAAGAATAACAAATTAACAATGGTTGTTATATTACATACTTTTATCATGAAATCTGTTGCTCAGATGATGTGAAGTTTTTTTTTTTTTTAATTTTTATTTAAATGTGTGTGTGTGTGTGTGGCCAGCTCAGCCCACCAGGGGGCGCGGCTGGCTGGCATGTGGTGCTGGGGGATTGAACCGCGGTCCCTGTGCTTTGTTAAACTTGTTCTAAGTAGGTGCTTTAGACCACTGAGCCATCTCACCAGCCCCGTGAAGTTTTGATATACCGATATATTGTGAAATGAACAGATCTAGTGAATTGACATTCTATCTGCACATAAACTTTTTTTAAAAAATGTATTTAGGACAGGGTCTACAGGGTCTCACTATGTAGATCAGACTCAATGCTCCTCCTGTTTTCAGACTTCCCAACTCAGGGATTATAGACATGTGCCACCACATCCAGTCTCAGCAAGCCTGGTACAGCACACCGGGGATGGAACCCTGGCCACTGAACTCTGCCTACGCAGGCACTTTAGTCCACTGAGCTATCTGGCCATCCCTGAACATAAACTTTTTAAAATAAATTTTCTTTTAAGTAAATGGAGTCATATATAAAACAGCTACATTTTTATGACTGAGGATATTTTTACTGAGGAGCTTCCTTTAGCTACAAACTGATCACTAATTTTTTGTTTGTTTTTCTTTTTGAGACAGGGTCTCACTATGCAGTTCAGGCTGGCCTTGAGCTCACTTTGTAGCCCAGAGTGTTTTCAACTCAAAATGATTCTCCTGCCTCAGCCTCCCTACTGCTAGATTACAGGCATGCACCACCATGCCCAGTCCTAATGTTTCTTTGTTAAACATATGTGAATTTTCCGATACTAGATTTAGGAATTACTCTTATTTCACTAGGCCAATTTAGTTTAACGGTTCCAATCTGTTTTTTATAATCCCAATCTATAAACTTGTAAAATAAAGAAACTTTGGCAAGGAACAACTTTTGGGCTGAAAGAAAAAGATCAGTATAACAGGTAAACTTCATCCAGCCTCAGGTAATAGAGCATAGTATATTTAATTTATCACTTTAGAGAGTGATAAATTAAAATACCTAAAAAAATAATGGGACAAAGTGAGGACAAGTGCTTCTGGGACAGAGGTAATAAGAAGCTCACAGTTCTGTTCACTCACACAGTAGGAACTTGTCAGCATCAGACAGTGTTCTACCCTCAGTCAGCTTCAAAATAAATGGCCTGGCCTTTCCTCAGATGTTAGCCATAAAATACCAAAAGCAAAAACAACTCTGGGTAAACAGTCCAGAATAAAGGAGATGAGGGATATAAGGCATATATTGATAACAGTGGCATAGGCAGTAACCCTCAAATAGGGGCTTTATCAGAGATAGTGAACCTTTTTTATTTTATTTTATTTATTTATTTTGTGGAACCAGGGATTGAATTCAGGCCCTTGCACTTGCCAGGCAAGCGCTTATTTTACTGAGCTATTGACTTTGGATGTGGCCCTGTGACAAAGTCCTTGCCTATGTGAGGCTCTGTCCAATCTCCAATATCACAAAAAATAGAAAATAAAATAAAAATCACTACTTCATATTACTTTTAAAATTATTAAAAATTATCCTGTTAAAAAATAAGTACCACATTATTTCCTGGAACAGATACTGCATAATCTTTAGACTTTCTTCCATAAAAAACTTATTCTTTTCGTCCGGGGAGATAGCTCAGCAGCATAAGTGCCTGCCTGTAAGGGCAAGGTCCTGAGTTTGATCCCTGGTACCAAAAAAAAAAAAAAAAGTATTCTTTTATAATTCTAGTTTATAATTTACAATTCTTTCATAATTCTAGTTCTATAAGACACAGACACTAGTAATACTTGAACTGCTTAATTATTATTTTTATTTTTACTTTAGTTTTTTGTGGTACTGGAGATTAAACTCAGGACCTTGTACTTGCCAGGTAGACACTTAAGTCACTGAACTATATCCTCAGCCCTGCTTAATGATTTTTAACTATACTCATGTTTATATTTCAGGAAATAGAGCTTTTTGTTGTTGTTGGTGGAACCGGGGATTGAACTCAGGTCCTTGGGCTTGCCAGGGAAGCACTTATTCCACTGAGCCATCTCCCTGGCCCCAGGAAATATAGCTTTAACATGTCTAAAAATAAACAACTACTATTAATATTAAAATAAATATATGGGAATGCTTTTATTAATCAAAAGGATATCAGAACATATTTTATTATCAGAAACCCGATCATCCAAGATAGAGAAAATTTTAAAAGACCGATGGCTTTGCGCTAAGAAAAAAGGGGTAAAGGGCCAGGGAGATGGCTCAGTGGAATAAGCGCTTCTCTGACAAGCACAGGGCCTGAGTTCAATCCCCGGTTCCTCCAAAAAAAAAAAAAAAAAAAAGAAAAATGAATGTTCTCTGTCAATATAATATATTCACTATAATAATCTTAAATGTCCTTGAAACAGAAGTTTCACTGAAGCATCTTACAAGAAGAGTTACTATCATCAGTTTCAGGAAGCCAGCCTCCAGGAACCCTGGGTGAGGGTCTTCAAAGCAGAGAGCTCCTGAAAAGTCATCTGGACTTCTGAAAATGCCTGCATTTTCTGTTTACAATTGTCTCTTTAGCATTAGCTTCTGCTGGCTCAAATCTCTTATTCCTATTGGAGTCTGGGGGATGGGTTGGGGGGGAGATCTCAATCTCTGTGAACACCTCTGGGTTGGGTATTTTCTCTTCTTCCTCACCATGCCACAGTCTCACTCTGTCCTTGTACTATTTGATCTTAATGCAACCCAAACTATATTTGGCATTAGCCTCCGCAATAACAGGGACCTGTGTTGCTCAACAAATGCTATGGGTTCAACCCCCAGCACCAAAAAATACAATAAATACAAAAAATAAATAACTACAATAATAAATAAATACAAAAAAATGAGGCTCTGTCTGAGTGTGGAGCTTAGGTGAAGCACTTTTGCGGCATGCACAGGTTCTGGGTTAGATCCCTTACAGCATAAAAAAAAGAGTAAAGAAGCCTGTTCAGCAATATACTGGCCTAAGTCTCTGGGTTCCAAAATGTCTACACAGACACATGCTTCCCCCACTCCTACCATCTTTTACTCTGATTTACTGAAAGCTAAAATACTATTATTTAAAAATGTTTTGTTAGCACAGTGGCCGGGGTTGAATCCCCAGCATGCTGTGCCAGTCCCGCCCCCAGGGCATGCTGAAACAGCAATTGAGACTGGGAGTGATGGTGTGCACCTGTAATCCCAGTGCTTGGGAGGCTGAAAACAGGAGAATCACTGCAAGTCTGATCTACATAGTGAGAACCTGTAGACCCTGTACCAAATACAAATAAATAAATAAATAAAATATTAAAAATATGAAAATATTTTTTAAAAATGTTTTGCTAATTCAACTTCCTTCCTTCCTTCGACAGGGTTTTGCTATGTAGTTCAGGCCAACATTGTACTCACATAGCCAGGCTGGCCTGGAACACTGAGGGGTCCTTCTGTCTCAGCCTCCCAACTGCTAGGATTACAGGTGTGCGTCAAACACCCAGCTCTAACTCCTTTTTTTTTTTTTTTTTAATACCAGGATCTAACTCAGGATCTTACACTTGCCAGGCAGGCGTTTATGTGGCTGAGCCATCTCTGCAGCACTTCCTTCAAGCTTATTGGGAAAATGAAATCACGTATGTGAACCTTCCCTGCCCCAGGGATACCTAGGCACTGGGAGGGAGAGCGAATGGTCAGTTGTGACCCACTCAGAAGCATCACATTAAAGGTTATCCTGCAGCAATCTTGTGTGCTCAGAAGGACCAGTATTGTTAGGGGCTTCCTCACAACACAGAGCTTCCCAAAATCTGTTCAGGGGACATAGATCTGTGTAAGGTCCCACGTGTTGATAGTACCATGTGACTTCTAGCAGCTGCATCCTAGACAAATAGCTCTTTTTAAAAGCTGAATGGGCCATGTGGCTTTATGTGGTTACTGGCTTACTAGAACACGACTTATGTTTTACCCTGACAATTGGCCCAAACAGGAGATGCATCTTCACAAGCTTCAGCTGCAGAAGGAGACGACAACTTTGGGAGGTGCTCAGAAGCTACTGACATACAAGTGAAAGAGAAGTGCTCAAGGTCCGAGTTATTGGATTAGTTGTTAAGTGTAGCAAAGGCAGTTCACAGAATAGTGATAGCAAAGAGTTATGCACTGAGAGGGAACCCTCACTGTTCTGGAAGGGCAGCAGAGAGTAACAGAGGTAAAAGAGCCTGCAAACCAGCACCTACACATGGTCCAAAAATACAGTGAACATTTAAACATGAAAAAATTTCTAACAGTAAAAGACAAGTTGCCATTAATTCCTCATTTCAAACACACTTAGTCCTTTATTCTTGCTACTTTCTGGAGCAATTTATAGTTTATGTTTTACAGCAACGTCTGCCAAACTAAAACATTAGTTTAGTCATCCTTATTTACCAGGTTTGGCACCATGCAACACATGACATTTGATTCTTCCTCATGGTAAAAATGACCACAAAAGGTAAACATTTGAAATCAATTCAGGACATGAAGGCAGCCATAATAGTACAACTAAGACATTCAGAAAGAGAGCTTCCAGAACCACCTCAGAAAGGGGCAAGAGGGGCAGGGAGATGGCTCAGTAGAACAAGCACTTGCCTGGCAAGGTCAAGGGCCTGAGTTCAATCCCCAGTTCTGAAAAGAAAAAAAAAAAAAAAAGAAAGAAAGAAAGAAAGAAAGAAAGAAAGAAAGAAAGAAAGAAAGAAAGAAAGAAAAGAAAAGGAAAAAAAAGGAGCAAGAACTATGACAATGTGTCAGAAGCAAAAAGAGTATTTTAGGGGGATTAATGACAATGTGTCCTTTACTATAATACATTTTAATATATACATTTTACTAGAATACATTTAAAATACATACAGTTTTTCATCACAACTTCATGCACACATTTAGGAGGGCCTCAGGCTCAAGCTCTGAGAAGCCCTATCCTGGGTCAGAACATGAAAGCCAAACATTAGTGAAGATTAGAGGCCTCTGCAGTATATAAATTGAGCATGGTGGCGCACTCCTTTCATCTTGGCACTCAGGAGTCTGAGGCAGGAGGATCACTGCAAGTTCAAGGCAAGCCTTAACTACATGGTGAGTTCAAGACCAGCCTACACTATGAAAAGCCCTATCCCCAGTCAGAACATGAGAACCAGACACCAATGAAAATGTTTACCTTCATGGTCATTTTGACTTTGGGGCAAAGCCAGAAGTTGCCTGATGTCAGACCGAGTGAATAAGGTGAAGGATTCACCATGTTTTTAAAAGCCTTTCTGTTCGATGAAACTTGACAGCAGCATTTGCCATATTTTCTTTCAAGCATAGTTCATAAAGGCACTCAGTACAGAGGACTTCCAGAACTGCTTCAGAAAGTGGCAAAAATGAATGGAGATCTAGGTTCTGTTGGAGACGGTGTCTACCAGGCCCTCTAGACTTCTGTCTGGAAATCCACATCTGTGCCTTCCAGGAGACTTACAGTTTCTGCTTCACATCAGAAAGTGTTTTGCTATCAGTGCCATCTGTGGCCTGCTCCCCCTGCCAGCTAACTGTAGGCCCAAAGTCCACCTTTCTTTGCCTGGAGCTATCTACCAACCAGTCTTTTCTCAGCTCAGCAATCAGGTCACCCTGGGAAGGAGCCAGCCCTGGACTGCCCAAAGTTTCCACTGACCTGCAAGCCTCCAAGCACTGACCTGCACTCCCAGCTGCTGCCACCTGTGTTGCCTCAGACTGTCACTAACCACACATTCCAAGCCTCCATCCTTTCCTCTTGTTGGGCCCAGGGATTCACATGAAGGCCTACGTTGCCTGCAGACTCTGAGAACAATTTCAGGATCAAAACCACTAAGCTGATTAAACATAGATAAAAATCTAAATTCCAGGTAAATTCTGATTTTTCTCACAATGAATGTTTGAAACATTATTCAAAATTCTTGAACATTTTTCCTCCTGTATGCTGTCCTTGCCATGCTGGTGTATGAGCACATGCTTGGTCTGCCCTGAGCTGTTCAGACTACTCCCAGATGTCTAGGGGAAGAGTGTTTGTACATGGGTCACAGGGATGTGATCCCCAGCTTGCCCAGGGTGCTGTTAGTTCCTTTGTTTTTTGTTTGTTTTTTTTTTTCCTTTTCTTTTTGAAACAGGGTCTTACTCTGCAGTTCAGGCTGACCTTAAACTCACTTTGTGGTCCAGGCTGTCCAGGAATTTGCAGCAATTCTGCCTTAGCCTTCTGAGTGCTGGGATTATAAGGTAATTTATATCTTTTGCTGTTGCTATTGTTCTTTTGTAGTAGCAGTGGGTACTGCACCCAGGGCTTCTGCCCTGAGTTACAGCCCCAGCCCTCTGTTATTCTGAGACAGGGTCTCACTAAGTAGCTAAACTGTGCAGGTTAGGCTCAAACTTGTGATTCTCTTGCCTCAGTCTCCCAGAGGTCTAGGATTACAGGCATGTGCCACCACACCTGGTTTCAGTTTATTTCATTAGTTCCTGGCAAGTGGGTGAGTACTGAAAAAATTTCTGGTGGGGAAGAGTAGAGACCTAACAAGATTATTATTGCAGGTCCCTTGAGCAAGGTTTTCGTATGTATGCAGGCTATTTTTTAAAAATTAATTTTATTGAGAAACAAATAGCAATAAGACAATTTCAAAACTGATTATAGGGGGCCGGGGAGATGGCTCAGTGGAATAAGCATTTGCCTGGCAAGTGCAAAGGCCTGAGTTCGATCCCTGGTTCCGAAAAAAAAAAAAAACAAAACACAAAAACTGATTAGTAGGACAGTTTCAACAATTAATACATTGCATATTGTTGTAGAGAAGCAGGGTTTTTTTTTTTTTAATTAGGCTTTCAAATAAGTCGGTTTAATGCCAGACAACACAGCTTTCAAAACAAAAAGATTGCAAGAGCAGACTATGGCAGGATTATAGGTTGGGTTTACTTTAAATTTACAGCTGAGGTATGAATAGTTGAATGAAAATTAAGAGACAATAGGCCACTGTATCATTTTTTTTCTTTTTTTAAAATAAAGTTTTATTTTTACATGTACAACAGACTCCAAGAACACACTTCACTGTAGTTATAGGTGTCAAGAGCTGTTATGGCAGGGCATCCAGATATCTGAATAGGAATGGAATCCAGGGTCACCATAATTGTACACACAAGGAATAGTTTATTTTTTGCCAGATTTCTTAATCCCACCTGTGGCCAGGGGACCCTTTCCCGTGACCTTCTTTTTTAGTTCCTCAAGTTTCTTCTTCCTTTTGCTTCTGTTTGAACACTCTATCTTCCTCATCCACCTCCTTGGCCTGTTTCTTGGGCTGCTTCAGGGGCTTCTTTTTGCCACCTTCGCAGCTGGACATGACTCCTGCACACCCTCCAAAAAAGAAGCCAGGGACAAGGATTTGTTTTTTATTTTATTTATTTATTTACTTATTGGCACAACCAGGGATTGAACTCAGGCCCTTGTGCTTGCCAAGCAAGTGCTTATTCTACTGAGCCATTTCCCCGTTCCCCAAACTATGGTTAATAGATGCTGTAGGCACCTTTTTTTTTTTTTTTTTTATCTGAGAGGTAAACAAAAGTAACCAAGGAACAATCATGCCTCTCCTGGAAACCTTGCAGGAGATCATCCTAGGGACAGCACACACGCATGCACATGCACGTGCGCGCGCGCACACACACACACACACACACACACACCACGTACACCAGGAGTGAGGAAGACCTTGTAGGATAAAGAGGATCCTGTCAATTTACTGTCTTGGCTCCTGGTTAAGGGGCCATCCAATTCCACCTCATAAATTGAGCAGAATGAAAAGAGCTTTATGGTTTGGTTGAGATAGTATATATACGGAGAGGAGAGGGAACTGACACCAAATACTCGAAAAGTCTCCAGAAGCCACCTCTCCATGTCTCCCACTAAAAGCTTCCTTTACTTTGGGCAGGGTTAGAGCCTGGCCACAGCTAGTGCTCACAGATGCTGGACAGATGGACAGACAGACTGGCAGACAGACGGACAGACAGACAGACAGACAGACAGACAGACACAGATGCCAGACGATGGGTCTTCAGCTCCTGAAACTCTCATAAAGCTCCCAAGTATTCTGGGAGCTGAGTCAAGCTTCCTCCTGGGCACTTTTGGGGGGCCTCTGGTCCAGTCTTGCAGAGCTGATCAGGTTCACAGAATCCAGGACCATTGAATGCATAGGGTTTTTTCAAATAGAGGCCAAGCCTTTTTTGGTTTACTGACTTAGTAGTAGATCTAGTATTCTGCAAAAGCCCCACTGAGCCCTGTTTCAAGGAATGGAAAGGGCTGAGGGCAGAATGACCCAGAGGAGGTGCCAGTGCCCACCTCATCGCTGGTCAGTGGGCCTGTCACCATGCTGGTACTTTTTGTTGTACCCTTTTTAGTTCATATTTTCAAATGATATATGAAAGGGAAGGGAAATCAATTAGATGAACCAAGCTCAAAGATTACTCCAGAAAATGATATAAATAATAGATATTTAGGGCTGGGAAGATAGCTTGGCAGTCTAAGTGCCTGTCTGGTAAGCACAAGGACCCAGGTTTGATTCCTGGTACCACATGCTGTACTGTCTGTGTAGCAAGATCCTGTACCAAATGAATAATAGATATTTAGGGCTGGGTTCTGTTTTAGATAGCTAAGGTCAAATTCAAACCAATCAACTCGATCACAGAGGGTCAGGCAAATAAAAATCACAAAGCATAAGCATGCCCAGTGTATGGGGTCTCTAGCTCATGCTACCAGCTCCCATTCGTGAAGAGATGAATGAAAAAAGGCAGTTTCAGCAGGCAGGCCTCCAAGGCTTCTCACTTGGAGAAGCTGGGTGGCCCCCTCTAGCTGAGTAGGATGTGAGCAGTGACATCTCTGAACCTGTACTCACACTGTGATTCCACACAGGAGGCTCCAACAAGCAGGCTCCACATCGGTATGTGTCCCCCAAAGGGAGAATAGATGAGTGCAGAGTATAGGGAAAGATGACAAATTCTGGTCCCATTTCATTTTCTATTTAAATACAATAAAGTGCTATGTCTATAATTTACACTCAAACTACATACCTAAATTGGGGATACAAAATTCCTTTTTACTATTACAGTGCATGATCAAAATGTTTAAATGGTAAAGTGTTGATAATTATTAAAACTGATGATGGCTTCTTGTTTAGTCTTCTACTTTTCTGTACAGCTAAAATTTTGCACAATAAAATAAAGTATTCAGGGATGACCATGGGTGGGTACAGCAGGAGACAATGCAGATCCCGAGCTGCTAAGGCACTTTCCTGTCTTTCTAGGTCCTGCTGCCCAGGCCCCCAGAGAAGGACAAGTTCAAAACCCCCAGCTTGGCCTGGTAAGGCAGCCTTTGGTGGTGTGGAGTTCCCCTTTCAACTTTGATGCTACTGCTGCTCACTAGAGACACTCACACTGGGTAAGAGAACTCTGCTCACCAACTTCCTCAAGAGGCAGTTCATCTACTGTTTTTAGTGATGGAAAGAAGTGTGAAAGGAAGAATTGGTTTTCAGTAAACCAAAGCTTGAGCTGAGATATGGCAGGGTAGGAGGAGCCAAACCTAGAGGCCAGTTACGGAGGAGGAGGAGGAGGAGGAGGAGGAAAAGGAGGAGGAGGAGGAGGAAAGGGAAGCCTCAGTACTGCAAGGCCAAATGGTCCGGGAGGAAAGGAGTCATGAGCCAAAGCACTGCCTTAGAAAATGGCACAGGAGATGGTGAGGGGCCCGCTTTGCTCCCCTTAGTGCAGCTCTGTTGCATTCTGAACCACATCAGATTCTCCACTGAGATTAAAACCAATTGAGACACTTCACCGAGTTTAGGAGAGATGGGTAATTTAGATTAAATGAGGGAGGTACATGAAACAAGAATAGTCAAATGTTGAAAATATTTAGACTAATGCTACATACATATGGGGGTTCTTTATTCTTTACTTAGGGATGTATTCCAAATTTATAAGTGAAAAGCTTAGTTATTTAATTTAAATAAACCTGTAACAAATCAATGGTATTTTTTCAGCTTTAACCCAGTGAATTCTATCCACAAGCTACAAATAGAGATGAAGGACAAGTTTTCAACTGTGGAATTATCAAAACAGCTTTATATCCCTGCACTATTAAAGTCTTTTTAAAAAAATTTTTAAAATCTTTTATTTATTTGGCACAGGGTCTCACTACTACACAGCTCAGACTCATAGTAATCCTCCTGTCTCAGCTTCCTAAGCATTGGGATTACAGGTATGGGCCACTATACCTGGTTTCGGTGACCAGCTCAGCATGGAGCTGGCACAGCATGTGGTACTGGGAATTGAACCAGGGTCCTTGCGCCTTCCAGGTTGGCACCTAGACCTAGACCACCAGGCTATCTGCCTAGCCCTTAAAATCTTCTTTAAAGAACAAGATTAAGTATATAATTTCACAAAGGAACTGAAAAAATGCCAGAAAAAAAGATATCTGGAGAGAATAAAATAATCTGGAATATTTCTTTAGATATAGTAACACATGGTAATTCTAAAGAAAGCATACTGGATTAAAAAAACCTCACATCCTGTTTTTTATTTAAAAGACCACGGGATACTTTTCCTCATCTGGCTCCTTGCTCACGAGAAGACATAGTGTCCTTTTCCACTGGATTTACCCAGGCACAGAGGCAGGAACAACCTTTCAGGTCAGTCTCACCAATCACACCGTGTCCTTACCAATGACCATTCACAGCCACCAGGGCCCTCTGAACATGGGAACAGACTACGTTCCCAGCAGGCATGTGTTCACATAGCCAAGCTTTGGGTACGTTCTGCTCCACAGTAAACTACAGTGTCCTTGAAGCATCTTTCGAGGCTTCAACCAGATGAGAGGTTTCTAAAAATTCATCACCAAAAGATCATTCATTCCCATGAGAAACCATACCACCAAAAGTAGGGGACTAGATCCATGGAACCAGATTCCCCATTGAAGTTTTTTCTTTTTTTTTGATGGTGGAACTGAGGATTGAACTCAGGCCCTTGTGCTTGCCAGGGAAGCGCTTATTCCACTGAACCATCTCCCCAGCCCTCCCCATTGACTTTTGTTTTGTTTTGTTTTTTTGAGGAACTGGGGATTGAACTCAGAACCTTGCACTTGCCAGGGAAGTGCTTATTCTACTGAGCCATCTCCCCGGCCCCCTCCCCATTGACTTTTAATCAAAGCTGGAACTAATGATGGTTACTTGCTTAGAGATGGAGATAAGCTGTTTTGGTATTCTGCTGGCAGGGCCCCTAGGGAGAGAACCTCTTTCTATCTGCAAGTCCCCACTCCTGGCCACAGACAATGGAGGGACACTGACTGCTCCACCTGATAAGCTGGTTTGTATACCACACGGTTTGGCTTCTTGTTAGGATGGGTTAATGTGGCACAGACCTGGGCAGCATGGACAGCTTCTTGGTTTGTAACCATCTTGGAAGGTTCCCTCCCTAGCAAGGAATGGACATGTCCCACTTTCTTGCCTGGCAACTAAAAGGCAACCCTGACAGCCCCATCTCCACTAGCTTTCTTTCAGGAAGACAGAAGATAAAAGGTTCTCAGTCCAGTCCCAGAGACTAGCCCAGGGAGCTAATGGAGCCACTGAGCATCTAGGAACAGAACTCTAATTGAACTTCATTGGGTTCTCAGAGATCCTGATGAGGAGATAGCACCTCAGCTGCAGCTCAGGCAATGGTTCTCATCAGCAGAGTTAGCTCCTACTATAAGTACAGACTTAGCAGAGTCCTCAAGTTGGGAGGCACATTTAAATGAACAAGGAGAAATAACCACATGGTAAATTAGGTATTTTGTAGGATTTCAGTGTTTTTGCTCCCTTGCTTTGCTCTTATATATTTTACTGTTAATTTGTCTAGGGTGCAGGGCATCAAACCATGGTATTGTGCATGCTAAACAAGTGCTTGGCCCTGGCCACACTCTCAGTCCTGGATTCCATGTTGTGAAGTATTCTTTCCATGCTTCCATGGAAGTGTACAATAAGCATAATACAACTAGAGATTAAAAGTCAAATATGGAGCTGGCAAGTTAACTCAGCAGTCTAAAGTGCCTGCTTAGGCAAGCTTAGGCAGACACAGAGGACCTCGGTTCAATCCCATGCTGCACCAGCCCTGCCCTCAGGGCAGGGTTGAGCTGGCCAAAAATAAAATAAAGCAAAAGTAAAATATGGGACTGGAGAGATAGCTCAAAGGTCTAAGTATCTGCATGGTGAGTGCAAGGACCCAGGTTCGATACCCAGTACCGCATGCAGTGCCAGCCCCAGAACCTCAAATGCACTATACCGGTCCTGAAACTGGGCATGGTGGTGCACGCCTATAATCCCTGTACAAGGGAGGCTGAAACAGGAGGATCACTATGATTATGAACTGCGTAGTGAGGCCTTGTATCAAATACAGAGAGACAGACAGACAGACAGACAGACAGAGATAGAGAGAGACAGAAACAGAGAGACAGAGAGAGAGAGAATATGAATATGGTGGTGCACACCTGTTGCCCCAGCACTTGGGATAGTGAGGTAGTGAGGTAAGCCCAGGTTACATAGAAAGTTCAAGATCAGCTTGAGCTACACAATGAGACCTTCCTCAAAATCTATAAGTAAATAAATAAATGTATATATTTATTTGTAAAATATGTTTAATCATTGCAATAATTAAGTTTTTGCTGTAAAACCACAATAGAACAGTGTGAAGTGCTTTATAATTATTTTTTCTTTTCTATATATTTTACTTAATAATTCTTGGGGAAATTTTTCAGGTTTTGCAGCATTTCTAGGAATAATTCCAATGATAATGGGAAGATTAAAATTTACAAGATTAACAGTCACAGTTATGTGTCATTTTGAGAAATGGAAACTGGGTGTGGTGGTGAGCACCTGCAATTCCAGCCTTCAGAAGGCTGAAGTAGGACGACTGAAGCTGAGTTTGAGGGCAGCCTGGACTACTCAGAGAGCTAAAGGTGAGCCTGAACTACATAGCAAAACCTTACCTCAAAAAGAAACAAAAGCAAAGACCTTTGTAAGTGCAGAGTCAGTATAGGATGTCTGCCAAAGTCAGGAAAAACCGTCCTCCTCTTTTCCTTCCCCACAAAACAGACTTAAGAGCCCACTTATCATGCTTCAGCTAACAGAACCAGGATGTTCCTGCCTGGCTACATTCCTCTTGAGACTCAGGCTCCATGACAATCTGTGCCCTCAGCACTGCTGGTCTCTGGGATGGGAGGGCATAGAAAAGGCTGAGGCTCAGACCTCATTGCCACCAAGGAAGGGTTTGCATCTTAGAGGCTCTAAGGTATAGAAAAGCAAAACAGATTATGGACACTTAGACCTATTAGTGACTAAGAAAACTTTACCTGTAATTTTAAGAGGCTGAGGCAGGAGGATCACCTTGAGTGTGAGGTAAGCCTGGGCTACATTCAGATCAAGGCCAGTCTGAACTCTATACTGAGACCCTGTCTCAAAAAAACAGAAAACTGGGGTCCTAATGAAATCATCACTTTTAAAGACAACTAACCAGTTTAGATCAAGTTATTTTAATAAGTAACACCTTTACAGTCTTAACAAATTTAAAATACAAAGTTAGTTAGTAGCAAGGCAACTTCTAGCCCTTATTTCCCTTCAACCCAGTTCCCATAGCTCAGTGGATAACCAGAGTATTTGCTTTTTGTAAATCCTCCAGATGACAATTATGTGTGAATAGCAAATATGAATTTGTCACTTCTCTACTTTACACAAACGGCACCATACTAATATACTATCATACTCTGCTTTTAAGCTTGATCTCCCATTTCCTAACCTGATAGTAATGTCACAAACATTCTCCAAGTAACTCAACACAAGTATTAGAGCACACAACAAAACAAATGCAAAACTGTCAGGGAACAAACACCCACTCCATGAGGGGATTACTCACTTCCAGACAGATCACACTGGTTGGTCTCTCTAAGCCCTTAATTCTAAGTATCACCTGGCCCTTGAACAACAAACATCTTTCTCCTCTCCTCTATGGCTCTATCCATGCACACCTTCATGCCAATAAGCCTCTCTGCATGACTTGGGGGCAGGGGAGGTCACAGAAAACAGTCTTGGCATGTCATTCTTTTCCTCCTCACTTGACTCTCCTTTTCTAAACACCACATTTGGTACTGAAGGAACTACTTCCACTCTCACTTCTGCTTCATTGACATTGCCCATGATAACCATATTCTTTCTTCCCTCATTACCAATTCAAATGCAATTATTCAGCTCAGAAGTTCTTTGACTTCTTGAAATCATCAGTTGTTACAATTTGGCCTCATCTAAACATTTTCTTCTTTAGGCTCCCATTTTTCAATCTGTCTTGTGTTTCTTTCCAGACTTCTTGCAGACCTGGAAGGTCTTGACCAGCCTTTTGATGCTCCAGGCTTCAACTGTCACACAACTACATTTGCAGCTCAGACCTCCCCAGAGCTCACTGGATGACTCTTGTGACTCTGCCTGCAGGCATTCCACACTCAATACCTGTACAAGTGAAGTTGCCATCTTCCTCCAAACCAGCCTAGGAATGGCACCACCCAAATGTCTAACCCAGAGAGTTTTGGGTCACTTTTGAGCATTTACTTCATCTCCTTGCCATTCCAGCTGAGTCAGCACCAAAGTCTTACCCTCTTGACCTATAGATCTCTCAAACCCACTACAACCTTCAGTTCCCCATCCACCCAGCTCCTCTCCCCAGATAACTGCAACCTTGCCACTGGTCCTCTAATCTCTACTCCTGCTTCCTCAAACCTAGTTTTCACATTGTAGCAGAACAATCTTGAAAACAACACAAATCTAATCCCATCACATGATGGTGTAAAATCTATTAACAAGATTTTTTTAAAAAGACTCTGCCTGGCTGTGATGGTGCATGCCTATAATCCCAGAAGTTTCAAGGCTGATGCATGAGGATCACCATGAGTTTGAGGCTAGCTTGGCCAATACAGTAGTTAAATGCCAGTCTATACTACACAGTGAGACCCTACTTCAAAAACAAAATGAAACAAAACTCTAATAACTCAATTGAGTACTACTGTGCCATAAAGAAGGATAGACTTGAGGCATTTTTAGGTAAATGGATACACCTTGAGATTACAATGTTAAATGAAATGTCAGACACACAAGTTGAAATACCACGTTTTATTTTATTCAAGAAGTCCAAAGTATAAATAAAGACCAAAAGAGGGAGATTTTTCTCAGAAGGGAAAGGGAACAAGAAATGGAGAAGGAGGGAAGGAAAAGAGGTTTCAAAAAGACAGCCAAAGGAAAAAAAAAAAGGAAATAGAGTTTTCTCAAATGAAAAAGGAATTAAGAGTTAGAACACAGGGCCAGCCAGATAGCTCAGCAGATTAAAGCGCCTGCTTAGGTAGATGCAGGGACTGGGGTCTGATCTCTGGCATGCTGTGCTGGCCCCACCTCCCGGGGCACGCTGAGATGTTGACTGTGACTGAGCCTGGGCGTGGTTGTGCATGTCTGTAAATCCAGTGCTTGGGAGGCTGAAAACAGGAGGATCACTAAGAGTCTGATCTGTGTAGTGAGACCCTGTACTAAAAAATACATTTGAGAGGGAGGGAAGGAGGGGGAGAGGGAGAGGGAGAGGGAGAGGGAGAACATGAACATGAAGGGATAGGGAGATGGGGACAAAGAAAAGGAATATATATATATATATATATATATATATTTCCCACAATTATATGTCCTATGATAAGAAATACCTGTAAGCCCAGCACTAGGGAGGCTGAAGTAGGAGGATCACTGTGAATCTAAGTCTAGCTTGAACTACATAGTGAAACCCCAACTCAAAAAAACAAATCAAATAAAATACAATTACTAAAATTTTAAAGATCCTAACAAGTCAATTTAAAAGTTCATCTGGAAAAACAAATATGCAAAAATAGTCTAAAAAAATTGGTGAGAAATAGCATGAAAGTTAATTAACCCTATCTGATGTTTAAAATAGAAGATGAAGCCTCAATAATTCATTAAAATAGTGTGATACTGGTATATGACTAGATCAACAAAAGGGAATACGAAGCCTCAAAATATAATCAGATACATTTAGTATATTACAGAGGAGATACCTGAAGTTAGCAGAGAAAAGATTATTCAAGAGACAAGTGTTAGAATAACTGTCCTGAAAACATTCAGCCAGAACCATATCATCCTCTTACATTAGCATAAGCTCCCAATGCACCAATGCATCAAAGATTTTAATTTTAGATTTATTTATTTATTTATTTATTTTTATTTTTTTTTTTTTTTTTTTTTACCAGGGAGCAAACTCAGGACCTTACACTTTCTAGGCAGTCACTTATGTCACTTAGCTATCTTTCCGGCCCTTTAATTTTAAAACTGAGACACAAGGCTACGGTTATAGCTCAGAGTACAACACTTGCCCCTATATACTTGCCCTAAGTTTAGTCCCCAACACAGCTAAACAATAAACATAGGCATGAAATGCTACAAGAAACAAAGGAAGACAGGTGTTTTTTCTTTCTTTTTTGTACTGGGGATCAAACTCAGGACCTTGCACTTCCCATGCAGGCTCTTGTGTGACTGAGCTATATCTCCAGCCAGGAAGACAATTTTTAAACTATGACAAAAACTTAGAACTAAACGAGAGACATAAAATTTTGATCCATAAAAATGTATATATGCTTGCATGAGAAAAATCTCATTATAAAGCAAGTCAAATGATAAGTGGCAAACTAGAAAAATATAAGTCAGATCACAGATAAGTGGCCACTTTTCCTAATATACAAAAAGCTCCTAAAAAATCAACAAGAAAGCTGGATACAGTGGCACATGTTTGCTATCCCAGCTACTCAGGAGGCTCACATTAGGAGGCTCACAAGTTTGAGACCAACCTAGGTAACTTGGTGAGACTCTGTCTTAAAATAAAAAATAAAAACAGCTAGGAGCATAGCTCAGTGGCAGAGCACTTATGTGTGTCTAGCACACATAAGGGCCTGAATTCAAGGCCTAATACCATCAAAAAAGAATCAGTTTATTCATAGTAAAAAAAAATACAAATAGCTCATAAACATAAGAAAAAGCACCTCACTCATAAGAAAAATACAAATTAAAGCGACACACAAACATCATTTTTCATCCACAGATTAACAAAGATCAAAAAGTTTGACCAAACCCCGAGCTGGGGAGGATGTGGACAAGCAGGCAGTCTCATGCAACGCAGGTCAGGATGTAAACTGTACAGCTCCCAGGGAGGGGAACTGGCAGTGTGCAACAAAATTGTAAACACATATGCTTGTTGCCCTAGCAATTTCATATGTAAAAACTTTCCTTGCTGCTACTACATCTGGATGTATGTGAAATTATGTGTGTAAAATACATTGTAGCATAATAAATATGTAGATGAGGAACTAGTTGAATAAACTGCGGTAAAGTCACATAGAAGATAGTACTTACAAAAAATGAAAATGGTGCTTCCAATGTGAAAAGAGTAAGATACAAAAATGTATATGGCTGGGGCCAGAGATGTAGCTCAGTGGCATAAGCACTTGCCTGGCAAGCGAAAAGTCCTGAATTTGATCCCCAGTACCTAAATAAATAAAAACAATAAATAAAATGTAGGGCTAGGGAGACAGCTTAGTAGAACAAATGCCTGGCTGGCAAGTGTAGGATCCTGAGTTCAATTCCTGGTACCACAAAAAAAACCACAACAAAAAACGTAGAGCACATCATGCATGTCCTCATCCACCTTATTTACCAGATCTGGCACTGTGTAACTTCTAGATCTTCCCCAAAGTCACACTGATCATGGAAGGCAAATGTTTGCTTTGTTTTTTGTTTTTGTTTTTGTTTTGGTGGTACCAGGGATTGAACTCAAGACCTTGTATTATAAATTTATTTTTGTTTTTGGGTTTTCTTTTTTTTTTTTTTTTTTGGTGGAAAGGTAAATATTTTGTTATATGTCTTCTAGGTAAAAGAACAGGGTGAATTATACATGGCATGATCAAAATAGATGAAAAATGTATGAAGTTTTTAGAAGTATCACAGTAAAAGACACACTGCTATTTATCTCCTCAAAATCCTACCAACACCCCCCTTTTGCTTCAAGCACATGCATCCCATTGTTCTGACCACCTTCTGAAGCAGCTCTCTCTTTCCTGAGTGTCTTCAGTGAAAAGGTACACTGCTGCCAAGTGCCATGCAATGCAAAGGGAGGCTTATAAAAACATCATACCATGTCCTCATCAACCTTATTCATCAGATCTGGCACTGTGTACCTTTTGGATTGTCCCCAAAATCAGAATGAGCACAAAAAGTAAATGTTTTGTTTTTAAGGTAAACTTCTTTTTTTTTAATTTGAGGACAGAGTCTGTAAGGTCTACAGGGTCTCACTGCGTAGATCAGACTCAGTGATCCTCCTGTTTACAGCCTCCCAAGTGCTGGGATTACAGGCACGCAGCACCAT
>NW_004524578.1:20042789-20048024 GCF_000260255.1 Octodon degus
GTGGATTTATTAAAGGTCAATTTAGGGCAGGTGAGATGGCTCAGTGGTCTAAAGCACCTACTTGAAACAAGCTTGGCAAAACACAGGGACCGTGGTTCGATCCCCCAGCACCACATGCCAGCCAGCCCCGCCCCCTGGTGGGCTCAGCTGGCCACACACAGACACACAAAATAAATAAATAAATAAATGTTTTTTAAAAAAAAAGGTCAATTTAAGTGTGACTGTGCAACTGAGTGAACTGAGTGAGGGTGCATCCGATGTGGAAGACTCACCTGAGGACTGCTGCCAATGACATAAAAGATGAATGGGAAGGGAAAGATGGTATGTGGCTGAATTCCCAGAAGTTTTGTTGTGGCTGATTGTCTGGATATGAACTCAACTATTCTCAGAGGAGGACGAGGAGCTGAGTCCTCACTGTTGCTGTCACTGGGGATGGCTGCTGTTCTCTTCAGAAAGAGCTCTGGTCTTGTTTTTCTTGAGTGTCATTTCCTGGCTCTGGTGCAGATCCCTCAGTCTTCTGGCACAGATCCTTCACCCCATCATCATGGACTTTCTTGCTTCCACTACTAGCCTTTTGGTTTTCCTGGTGCAGCTTCTTGTTGCAGACTTGCATGAGAAAGTGTCATGGAACCTAGGCCCTTGGCTGGATTCTTTGGGTCTCTACTGCATGAACAGATTTGCATTCCTCTGCATTTGACTTTTTGGGTGAATTTTATAAGATACACCTATAAATTTATATGTCCTGTATCAAATCTATTCCCTTGGAAACTATGGTTTCACAAAATACATGATATTTTCAATCACACCTCATATATTCACATTTGTCAATGTGTACATGAAACATTTCTAAAGGAATGAATGTTTCAACACTGTCAGGAGTGGGCTGGGTGGCTAGGTCACAGATGGAAGAAGGGACACTATAGACTTCACTCTCGAGCTTACTTTTAATTTTGGATCTCATAAAGATATCTTTATCTACATCTAATCAAAAACATGATTCAAAATCAGACACTTTTATAAAACTTTATAATATAGATACAAAAACGGGAATAAACAGTATCAGTGGAACAACACAGAGTAAGATATATAAAAATAAAGAATTCAAAAGCTAAGATAAGGGCTGGCCACAGAGTTCAGTGGACTAAAACGCCTTCTTAGGCAGAGTGCAGTGGCTGGGGTTCGATCCCTGGCATGCCGTGCCGGCCCCACCTTGGGGCATGCGATTAAGGCTGGGTGTCATGGCGGGTGCCTATAATCCCAGCACTTGGTAGGCTGAAAATAGAATCACTACAAGTCCAATCTACATAGTGAGACCCTGTGGACCCTGTACTAAATACAAAAAATAATAATAAGAAGAAGATAATAGGGGTGTAGCTCAGTCACTGAACACCTGCTTGGCACACCGAAGGCCCTGGATTTGACTCCTAGTATCACAAAAAGAAAAAAAAGTGTAATAATAATTTGGCCATAAAGAAAAAAAGGGGATGTCTTTCCCAAATCTCACATCAAAAAATTCAAAATAATAATAGTATTAGAACAAAATATGGGTACAAAATAAGGGTGAATGTTTGAGAATTCTACTCGGCCGGGGAGATGGCTCAGTGGAGTATGTGCTTTTCTGGCAAGTGCAAGGGCCTGAGTTCAATCCCCAGTTCTGAAAAAAAGAAAGAAAAGAAATCTACTCAAAACATATTTGAAAAGGGGCATGCCAGGTGGACCACATCTATAACAACTGCACCGGGAGGCTAAAGCAGGAGAATTCCAAGTCTGAGGCCAGCCTGGGTGATTTAGTAAGACCTTGTCTCAAAATAAAAAGTAAAAAAGGGCTGAGAAATTCAATTCAGTGCAAAGACCCTGGGTTCAACTTCCAGTACTAGAGAAAAAAATAACATACTAGAAATGGTAGCACAGAAGTTACAAACAGATAGACATTTTATTGATTAATAATAAACAAGCAGAAAACTCCCACACAAAGAAATTGTCAAATGGAGAAAATATTTGGAATATACAGGGAAGACTATAATGGAAAGATATGAGTATGTCCTCCAATTATCCCCACCTCTGCTATTCACTCCTCTATACAACCCCGCCCTCTGTGTGTGGCAGAACCTGTGACTTTTCTCTAACCAAAAGCATGCAGGAATGGTGACAGAATGTCTTTCCCTTGATGATGTTATGACATTTGTAAGTGTCTGTCTTGATAGCAGAGGCACCTGAAAGACAACTCAATAGCCCAGAAGCATTGCCATGAAGTCATGGACATTTTGGAAAGGCCATAGGGCACAGAAGCACAGGTAGCCTATAGGGGATAAGAATTACTACC
The DNA here is from genome assembly GCF_000260255.1 of Octodon degus. NCBI lineage: Eukaryota > Metazoa > Chordata > Mammalia > Rodentia > Octodontidae > Octodon > Octodon degus. Next base: position 20,045,113 of record NW_004524578.1, read on the forward strand.
AATAAGCAATGCCAGCCAAACCCCAGAGGCAGCTGGGATGCTTATCTCTAGTTCCTGAGGGGACCACAGAAACAGCCAGCATCTGAACTGCAGTCAAGTGACACTCAGAAGCTGAGAACACAGGCAAACCATACCTGGGACTTCCTATCTTACAGAAATTGTCAGATAAGCTATGTGTTGTTTTAAGCCACCAAACTTGCGGTTATCTGAACACAGAAATACAAAAGTAATGCACAAAAGCCAATTTATTAATATATAATAGAGCTCATATAAATTAATAAAAAGATAAAGCAACAAACAAGACACAATACAAAAATGATCAAAATCAAACATAGCCTAAAAACAGGAAATAAAATAGGCCAAAGAAACATAAAGAGATGTCTTAATCTGTCTTGGGTGTTAATATCCCTAGCAATTTAGACATAAAGACATAAAGGGTCATTTGGTATTTATTTGGTGAATGAATACATGCCACTTATAATTAAGGAAATACCAATTTAAACAATAAGATGCCATTTTTTATCTATCAGATTCTTGAATTAGATGAATATGAATATAGGTTAAGTAGGCAGTTCCCTAAATAATGATATATAAATGGTCAACAAGGGTGTGTAGGTGTATGAGTGAGACACTTGGGGCCAGATCTTGATTCAACCCAGAGACCAGGCCTGGCGTGTGAGTGAGAAAACCCAGGGCCGCTGGATCCTGATTTGACCGAGAGTCCAGGCCTGGCATGTGAGTGAGACCACCTGGGGCCGCCGGATCCTCATTAGACCCATAGGGCACGCCTGGTGTGGAACCCTTCAGCAGAACTCCTTGCAAAGACACTAGAGGCAAGACCCACCCAGCTGATTCAGGAGCAGAACATCTTGCCAGAGTGTCAAAAAGGATTCATTTCCAAGGGCTGCAGCAGGAAGAAGTGCACCCAGACCCACGCCACACCCACCTGGAGGAGTCTGAACTTGGTAGATCCGGACCTGGTGCTAAGGTAATAACTCTGTCTAAGCTCTACACCAGAGGTCAGAAGACAGTGGTATACAAAATGACAAAGAAAAGGAACAAAATGCAGTCTCGGGCCCCAAGTCCACCCAGAACAAATGCAGAAGACACTAGCGTACAAGAAATTGGAAATCACACACCTGAAATCTCTGAAATAATAGCATTGGAAGTAAAGAAATAACTGCAGAAAGGTATGGAGGAAATCAGATCAGAAATAATTTCTGAAGTAAAAAAAAGAAATGATAGGGCTGGAGAGATGGCTCAGTGGTCTAAAGCACCTACTTGAAACAAGCTTGGCAAAGCACAGGGACCACGGTTCAATCCTCCAGCACCACATGCCAGCCAGCCCCACCCCCTGGTGGGCTGAGCTGGCCACACACACACACACAATAAATAAATGTAATAAATAAAAATAAATAAATATAAAAAAAAGAAATGATAATAATCAAAGAAGTACTAAGTGCTTCTAAAGAATACACTGTTAAAAAATAGAGCAGAGTATAAAAATGATGGAACCCTTGAACAAGCAATATAGGAAAGAATTAGAATGCAGGAAGCAGATTCAAAGTGATATACAGGAAATTAAAACCTCAATCACAAGCTGGCAAAACCGTATGAATGAAAGTGAAAATAGATTTTCAGACCTTAAAAACACCATTGCAGCTAGTGAAAAAGTAAGAAAAGATCTCTTAAAAACAACTAGGATGCAGAAAAAAATAATTCAATACCTGCAAGACGATGCAAAGATGAACAATATGAGACTAATAGGCATCAATGAGAAGGAAGGAGTCAATACATATAATATAGAAAGAATATGGGCAGAATAGCAGAAAACTTCCCAAATATGGGGAAACAATCTTACATTCAGGTAAGTGAAGCATATGGAACTCCAAATAACATAAACCCAATTAAAAACACACCCAGACATATAATAATCAAGATCCCAGAAATTCAGCATAGGAACAGTATACTAAATGCCGCTAAAGAAAAGAAACAGATCACATTTAAAGGAAAATCCAACAGAATAACGGCAGATTTCTCTTCACAAACCATCAAGTGAAGAAGAGCATGGAGCAAAGTAATAGAAGTCTTGCAAGAAAATAAATTCCAACCCAGACTGATATACCCTACAAAACTCTCCTTCAAGTATAATGGAGAAGTGAAATACTTCCATGACAAAGAACAACTTAAGAATTTCATGATGACAAAGCCAAGCCTACACTGACTACTAAATGATGGTCTAGAGAGGGAGCAAAATGATTACCACTCCACGAACGAGAATGGAAAGAACCCAGCAAATAGGGCAAACAATTGAACACAAGATAATAAGAGGTATATAAAAGTAGTCTTTCAGGCATTCTTTTGTGTACAGCAGCAAAATATTTCCACCAGCACACTCTACAAATGGAATTCTCTTCTACCCTATGAGTCATGATTCCATCTGGGTCTACAGGGTAGATTTCAAGGAAATAGCAGTAGCTCAGTCTCACAAGGGACACCTGGCCACCAGTAAGTGTCATGGACATTATCCATGTCCACAACGCACTAGAGCTTTGTGTGATATCCTATCCCCAAATTGTTAGAAGTGCTGGTCATTTATTTGCCATTCAAGTATTTATCTTATGTTTTATTCTTAGTACTTCTTTACTATCATGAAAACTTTTTCTTAGTTCAATTGTTTTGAAACATTTAATTTTTAATTAGTATTCGATTTTCTGAATATTGCTTTATCTTAATTTTTGTTTTAAGATTTATAGTAGGGGGCTGGTGAGATGGCTCAGTGGTCTAAAGCACCTACTTAGAACAAGCTTGGCAAAGCACAGGGACCACGGTTCAATCCCCCAGGACCACATGCCAGCCAGCCCCGCCCCCTGGTTGGCTGAGCTGGCCACACACACACACACACACACACA
>NW_004524578.1:20048296-20075213 GCF_000260255.1 Octodon degus
AGAGAAAGAAGCGAAGGTGGCGGCTCGTGCTCTTGTGGGGCCGTGCCACCTGCCCGCTCGCCCGCTGCTCAAGCGCCCGCCACAGCCAACATGCTTCCGAGACTGGGCGGCCCCGCGCTGCCGCTGCTCCTGCCTTCGCTGCTGCTGTTGCTGGGCGCGGGCGGCGTTGGCCACGGGGTGCGCGCGGAGGTGCTGTTCCGCTGTCCGCCCTGCACCGCGGAGCGCCTGGCCGCTTGCGGGACCCCGCCGGTGGCGTCGCCCGCAGCCGGGTCCCGGGTGAACGGCGGCGCCCGCGCGCCCTGCGCTGAGCTGGTCCGAGAGCCGGGCTGCGGCTGCTGCTCGGTGTGCGCTCGGCTGGAGGGCGAGGCGTGCGGCGTCTACACCCCGCGCTGCGCCCAGGGAATGCGCTGCTACCCCAAGCCCGGTTCCGAATTGCCCCTTCACGCGCTGGTCCACGGCGAAGGCACTTGCGAAAAGCTCGGGGATGCCGATTACGGCGCCAACCGAGAGCAGGTTGCAGACAATGGTGATGACCACTCCGAGGGAAGCCTGGGCGAGAATCATGTAGACGGGACCTTGAACATGCTGGGAGGTGGAGGCAGTGCTGGCCAGAAGCCCCTCAAGTCAGGCATGAAGGAGCTGGCTGTCTTCCGGGAGAAAGTCACTGAGCAGCACCGGCAGATGGGCAAAGGTGGAAAACACCACCTCGGCCTGGAAGAGCCCAAGAAGATACGGCCACCACCTGCCCGGACCCCCTGCCAGCAGGAATTGGACCAGGTCCTGGAGCGGATCTCTACTATGCGCCTTCCTGATGATCGGGGCCCTCTGGAGCACCTCTACTCCCTGCACATCCCAACTGTGACAAGCACGGCCTATACAACCTCAAACAGTGCAAGATGTCTCTGAATGGGCAGCGCGGGGAGTGCTGGTGTGTGAACCCCAACACCGGGAAGCTGATCCAGGGAGCCCCCACCATCCGGGGAGACCCTGAATGCCATCTTTTCTACAATGAGCAGCAGGAGGCTGGCGGGGTGCAGGCTGAGCAGGTGCAGTAAAGCACAGCAGCCAGTGCCCGGCCCCTGCATCCTCCAAACGCCAGCAGAAACCCAGAGTGCTTGAGTGGTGGCGTGGAGGATTTCCTAGGAGTTTTGACACATGTATTTATATTTGGAGAGAGACCAGCAGTGAGCTGGGCACGGCCCCTGCCTTCCTGCTCCAGAGCTGGAGATGCCCCCACCCCTGCCTCCTGCTTCCCTGGGGGAGAAGGAGGGTACACTGGGGGAACTGGGTAAAGGCTTGGGGGGGGGGCAAGAAATTTTTATTTTTGAACCCCATGTCTCTTTTGCTTAAGATTAAAGGAAGGAAAAATAAAAAAATAAAAAAGAATATATTTCCATTTTCCATTGACTTTATTAAAAAAAAAAACAAGGGTGTGTAAAGGTGCTCAATCTCACTAATGACGTCTCTCCTCTCACCATTAGGAGAGCTACCACAACAAACAAGGCATCAAACAAAACCCAGAAAACAACAACTATTAAGGATTAGAAAAATCAGACTCCATTATGCAATATTGTGGGATGTAAAATAGGGTGACTACTGTGGAAAAGAGTATGGCAATTCCTTAAAAAATTAAAAATAAAGCCAAGCATGATGGCACCTCCCTGTAATTCCAGATACCTGGGAGGATCAATTAAACCCAGGAGTTTGAGGCCCCACTTCAAAACAAGCAAAATGGCTGGGGAAATAGCTCAGAGGCCTAAATGCCTGCCTGGCAAGTGCAAGGACCCAGTACCACATGCTGTGCCAGCCCCAGAACTCTGGGCACCCTATGCCTTTCCAAAACCAGGCATGGTGGTGCACATGTGTAATCCAGCAATGGGGAGGCTGAGACAGGAGGATCACTGAGTCTGAGCTGCATAGCAAGACCCTGTGCCAAATAAATAAATAAAAGTTTTTAAAAATAATATAAAAACAAGCAAAACTAAAAATAGCATATGATTTTGCACTTTCACTTCTGGGTATATATCCAAAAGAAATAGAAGCAGACTCTATATATCCAAAAGATTCTATATATCCAAAAGACTCTATATATCCAAAAGAAATAGACTCTATATATCCAAAGAAATAGAAGCAGACTCTATAACCATTTCATAGCAGTATTACTCACAACAGTCAAGAAGTGGACACAACCCAAATGTTCATCACCACATGGATGGGCAAAGTGAATGTGGTACTTATCTATAATGGAATATTATTATGCCTTTAAGAAGGAAGGAGATTCTGTTACTGTAACATGGATAAACACTGTGAATATTATGATAAGCAAAATAAATTGGTTACACAAAGACAAATTGTGTACCATTTCACTTTTTGAGGCACCTAAAATAGTTAAATTCACAGAAGCAGAAAGTAGAAGGGTCAAGTGGGTACAGTTTCTATCTGCCAAGATGAAAAAGTTCTTGAGATAGTTTTTGTACAATAATATGAATGTACTTTACTGTTCTCTTAGAAATAATAAAGATGTACAGCAAAGGAAATCACCAACAGAGTGAAAGGACAACTTATAAAATGGAAAAAAAAATTGTCAGCTATTCCTCAGACAGTGGGCTAATATCTAAAATGTATAAAGAACTCAAAAAAATGAGACTCCACAAATTTAAAGACCCAATTAAAATACAGACATCTGAAATGAATAGACAATTCTCAGAAGGAGAAATACAAACAGCCAATAAATATATGAAAAAATGTTCAACATCACTGGCCATTTGAGAAAATCAAATTAAAACAACACTGAGATTTCATCTCACTCCAAAAAGAATGGCTACCATCAAGAATTCAACCAATAACAAATACTAGTGAGGCTGCAGGGAAAAAGGAACACTTCTCCCTTGTTGGTGGGAGTGTAAACTGATACAACCACTATGGAAATCAGTATGAAGATTCTGCAAAAAACTACCAGAAATTCCATTTGACGCAGTTATTTCCCTTATAGGTATCTCACAAGAGTTAAAGACATCGGGCTGGGGAGATAGCTCGGTGTTAAGCGCCTGCCTGTCAAGCCCAAGGTCCCAAGTTCACTTCTCAGTATCACAGGCCATCCAGCCCTGGAATCCTGGGCAGGTCATGCTGCTCCGAAACTGGACGTGGTGGTATACACCTGTAATCCCAGCACTAGGGAAGCTGAGACAGGAGGATCCCTACAAGTCCAAACTGTGTGGTAAGACCCTGCTTAAAAAAAATAGAAATTTAAAAAAGACATCATATCACTGAGATATATGCATGCCCATGTCTCTAGCAGTATAATTCCTAATAGCTAAATCTTGGAATCAGCTTATATATCCATCAACAGATGAGTGAAGAAAAAAAATGTGCACACACAGTGGAGTGTACTACTCTGCTGTGAGGATAAACTTTAGTCATTTGTAGGAAAATAGGTACACCTTAAGACAATAATAATAATAATAATAATAATAATTATGGTACTGGGGATTGAACTCAGGACCCTGTGCTTGTCCCAGGCAGGCACTTATTCTTCTGAGCTATCACCCTAGACAGGTCATAGGAAAAGACAGAAGAAAAAAAAAAGGTACTGTAATCCAGTGCAGACAACGTATCTAAAAATGTACTCTGATTCAGTACAAGTGTGTTACATATTTTGTATGTTCTTTGGCCTATTAGTTTCTTTTCAACCTGTATGAGTCTGATAGTGGAAAATAAAAGGGGGTGGAGGGAAAGGAAAATGTATGTTATATACAAGCACCAATTCCCTACAACGAATATAATCTTCATGTACTGCAAACATGTACTAATAACTCGGTGTGGTGGCACATGCCTGTAATCCCAGGATTTGGGAGGCTGAGGCAGGGGGAATGCCATGAGTTTGAGACCAGCCTGGACTACATAATGAAACCCTGTCTTGTAAAAAAAGGTACTAATAAAAGTTAATGATGGGGGCCGGGGAATTAGCTCAGTAGAGTAAGTACTTGCTTGGCAAGTGCAAGGGCCTGAGTTCAATCCCCAGTTCCGCAAAAAAAAAAAAAAAAAAAAAAAGTTAATGATGATCTCTGATCCCAAGCACTGCAAAACAATACAATGACGATGATATTAACAAATTTGGCTGTTTTGATCACAATTTAAAAAAAAAAAACTGATGTATCTAGTGGTGAAGAAGATATGAAGAAACGGACATTCTCAAAAAAGAAAGAAATGGATATTCTCATAACGTTGGTGGAAGGAGAAATTGATATACCTTTAGAGGGGCAACTTAGCAATATCTACCTTATTTATAAAGGTACAAACACTTGCACTCAGCTATTTTCCTTAGAGGAACCTATTCACAGATACCCTAAGGTGAACACCCCAAAATCAATAGCAAGGTTGTTCCCTGAGGCTTTGCTTTGGAATAGTAAACAATGAGACTCAATCTAAATGTTCTTCAGTAAAAAGTCTAGCATGTAAATACAGGACAGGACATCTAAGTAAAAGTATACAGTGCTGCCACTAAAAAGAACAAAAGTCTGGAGAGATCACTCAGTGGTAGAGTTGTAGGCCCTGGGCTTGATCCCCCGTACATCAAAAGACAAAAGAAACAGATCTCTATGCACTGATATGAACAGATGGCTAAGCTGTATGGAATTCTATCTTGAAGGCACAAGTTGTTCAGTATAGCATTATTCCATGCATGTAAAAGAGGAAGTAAGGGTATCCATACACATGCTTACACACAGGAACCTCTTGCAAGAATGTAAAAGCAATAGATAGCTCTGAGGATTAGGACAGCAGGAAGGTATGAGAAAAAAAGGAAACTTCTGATTTTCATTGTATATGGTCTTGTTTTTACAACAAAAATGTACTTCTATTTTAAAATTCAGAATAAAAGGAAAAGCTGGCAACATAATGTTACTGGAAGGAGAAATGCTATAGTGGAAGGAGAAATTGCTACCTAACTTAGCAATATATACCTTATTTCCAATGGCTTTACCTTGCCTCTAAGAAAAAATTCAAGATCCTTAATGAAAATGTAAAGTGCTTCCTAATTTGGTTCATGCTTCCCCTTTGGCTTATTTTACCTTATTCCCACCTCATACTCAATACTCACCAAACTCAGTTCCTCAGACTTGACATACTTTCTCCTCCCTCCACACTTTGGCTGCTGAAGGCTGTTTCCTTGGCCCAAGATCCCATCTCAAACCCTCAGCAGTACAGCCCTCAGCCCTGGGCACACAAGCCCATTGCATCTACCTCCAGGAAGCATCCTGGCCTAGATAGGACAGGCTCCACACAGACCTGTCCTGCCACCCCTCATTCCTTACTTGGGGGTTTTATCACGTGGTGTCACACAACTTGTAAGATTACCTGTCACTCCCAAGAGACTGCAACTCTGCCAAGCAGTGATTGGGCCTGTCTGGGTCACTGCTCTATCTCTAGAATCAAGCAGCGTCTGGTACACAGGCTGGATTCAATAAATATCTGTTAAATTGGACTTTTATTACCAAAGAAATAGAACCACATTACAGATATCCCTTGTTTAACAACCTATCTATTTAACTACTGTGTGGACTTACAACAAGGAACACTGGACATACAACTTGCTGGTCAGATTTATGACCTGTCTTTTTGTGTACATTTCTGTATATCTTGTTTACAGAGCCTCACTGTTTCATTCTGGTATAGTACACCTTGTTTATACTTTTGGTACAGTACACCTTGTTTATATATTTTGTTCTACATTACAGTACAGTATGTAGGAGTTATGCAAGTAAAAGCAAAGTCATAAAGCTGGAGTTTCCTCTGTGCTGCATATGGTGATGTACACACTATAAAATTCCTTATTTATCAACCAATTCATTTAAGGACCTAGTCTTAGGACCAGAACTGAGTCATTAAACAAGGAATATCTGTATAGACAAGTTAGGATCACAGAAAGGGGGAGAGATTCTAAACACAGCCACTGTATATAGTGTTTTTGTTCCACAAGTGTGTTTTCTTATAGCTATAGTCCCAAGATAGACATTTCCACAATATTCTTCCACACAAAATCATTTTGATTAGGGAACACTTTGCTACACATTTCAAAGCATAAGCTTTTTGTAAGCAAAAGTAAAGACCATCATTTTTAACCATCAAGTAATATGTATAAGAGACGAAAGTCACCTCAGACCCATTTCTATCACTAACCTCTCATTTCTAGGGACTTTTATTTTGTACTTCATTTATTACTAAGTTGCATGAACTCTTAGGGGGATATATTACTATAGTATTAATACTTTCTTATTTTTTTAATTTTTCATGTATTTGGTACAGGGTCTCACTATGCAGCTTGGACTTGTAGTGATTCTCCTGTTTTCTGACTCCCCAGCGCTAGGATTACAGGTGTGCGCCACCATGCACAGTCTCAGTGGCCAGCTCAGTGCACCTGGGATCAGAGCTAGTGTGACATATGGTGCCAGGGATTGAACCCTGCTCCCTGTGCTTGCCTAAGCAGGTGTTTAGTCTGCTGAATTACCTCACCGGCACCAATACTTTTTTTTTTTTTTTTTTTTTTTGCAGAACCAGGCATTGAAATCAGGCCCTTGCACTTGCCAGGGAAGCACTTACTCTATTGAGCCATCTCCCCAGCCCCTTACGTTTTTATTAATATTATTTTAATTAATCCCTGGCACCACAAAAAAAATTTTTTTTAGAAAAAGCATTGTTTTCATTTATAGCTTGCTGTGTTGGCTTTTAAAGAATTATTCTTTTCCTAAAATAATCACTGTAAAGGAGTGTTACTAGAACATTAATGCAAACCATATGTATCATTACAGAAACTGTCAGGAAATTTCTTGAAGATGTCCTGCGAATAGTGAAGGTGAGAGAAAGAGATCAAGGGCTGAAGTAGTTCTGTAGTAGAGTACCTGCCAAGCCTATGTCCTATGTGAGGTCCTGGGTTCCATCCCCACCACACACACAACAGAAGAAAAGAATAAGAGCTCATACTGGTACCCACATATTCCCTGTATACTGCCCTCCTGAGAGTCTACAAAAGAAGTTCAAGAATTTGTAAGATGTACTTGAATCTTTAGTGCATCTGAGCTTTCTCTCATGCCCCACTATCCTTGGTCCTGACCCCTACCCTGAGATTAGAGGTTGGCCATGATGGAGAGACCCAGGCAGGGACCAGGCTCTGTTGTTCATTAATTGACAATATTTTCAGTGATACTAAAATAGCAGTATTGGGTTAGGGAGATAGCTCAGTAAATAAGCACCTGCCTGGCAAGCACAGGGTCCTGAATTCAATCTCTGGTACCACAAAAAAAAAAAAAAAAAAAAAAAGTTTAAAATAGTAGTATTGGGATCCTGAATAGAACCAGAGCGCAGGCCCGGCATGTGAGTGAGACGACCCGGGGCCTCTGGATCCTGAATAGACCAGGAGCACAGGCCCGGGTGAGTGAGTGAGAGGACCCAGGCCGCCGGATCCTGAATAGATCCGGAGCTTGTGCTAAGGTAATAACTCTATCTAAGCTCTACACCAAAGGTCAGAAGACAGTGGTATACAAAATGACAAAGAGAAGGAACAAAATGCAGTCTCAGGCCCCAAATCCACCCAGTACAATTGCAGAAGACACTAGCATTGAGAAAACTGGAAATCACACACCTGATATCTCTGAAATAATAGCGCTGACAGTAAAGAAACAAATGCAGAAAGGTATAGAAGAAATCTGATCAGAAATAATTTCTGAACTAAAAAATTTAGTAATAACTATAATCAAAGAAATACTAAGTGCTTCTAAAGAATACATTGATAAAAAAAGAGCAGAATATAAAAATGATGGAACCCTTGAATAAGCAATTTAGGAAAGAAATAGAATGTATGAGACAAGTTCAAAGTAATATACAGGAAATTAAAACCTCAATCGCAAGCTGGTAAAACCGTTTGAGTGAAAGTGAAAACAGACTTTCTGACCTTAGAGACACCACTGCAGCTAGTGAAAAAGTAAGAAAAGATCTTTTAAAAACAACTAGGATGCAGGAAAAAATAACTCAATACCTGCAAGATGATGCAAAGATGAACAATGTGAGACTAATAGGCATCAATGATCGCTTCTTGGCCTTTTGGCTAAGATCAAGTGTATGTGTAGGCATCAATGAGAAGGAAGGAGTCAATACAAATGATATAAAAAGAATATGGGCAGAATAGCAGAAAAGTTCCCAAATATGGGGCAACAACCTGACATTCAGGTAACTGAAGCATATAGAACTCCAAATAACATCAACCCAATGAAAACCACACCCAGACATAATAATCAAGATCCCAGAAATTCAGCGTAGGAACAGTATACTAAAAGCCGCTAAAGAAAAGAAACAGATCACATTTAGAACTTTTTTGTTTTTGTTTTGTTTTGTTTTGGTGGAACTGGGGATTGAACTCAGGCCCTTGCACTTGCCAGGTAAGCACTTATTCCACTGAGCCATCTCCCCAGTTGCAGAAACAGCAGATTTCTCTTTACAAACCATCAAGTCAAGAAGAGCATGGAGCAAAGTACTTTAAGTCTTGCAAGAAAACAAACTCCAACCCAGACTGATAAATCCTGCAAAACTCTCTTTCAAGTATAATGGAGAAGTGAAATACTTCCATGACAAAGAACAACTAAAGAATTTCATGATGACAAAGCCAAGCCTACACAGACTACTAAAGGATGTTCTAGAGAGGGAGCAAATTGATCACAGCCCCATGAATGAGAATGGAAAGAACTCACCAAATAGGGCAAACAATTAAACACAGGAGAATAAGAGGTATACAATAGTAGTCCTTCAGTTATTCTTTTGTGTTCAGCAGCAAAATATTTCTATCAGCACACTCTACAAATGAACTTCTCTTCCACCCTATGGGTCATGAGACCACCTGGTCTACAGGGTGGATTTCAAAGAAATAGCTGTAGCTCAGCCCACAAGTGATGCCTAGCCACCAGTAACTGTCATTATGCATATCCACAATACACTAGAACTTTGTGCGATATCCTGTCCTCAAACTGTTAGAAATGCTGGTCATTTATTTGCCATTCCAGTATTTATCTTATGTTTTACTCTTAATACTTCTTTGCTATCATGAAAACCTTTTCTTAGTTCAATTGTTTTGAAACATTTAATTTTTAATTAATTAGTATTTAATTTTCTGAATATTGCTTAATCTTAATTTTTGTTCTAAGATTTATACTCTATCTTTGACCTACGATTTATTTAAAAGACATCGTATATCTTCTCCTAGCATTAGAAATTTTAAAAAGTATATTTCCATTTTCTGTTGACTTTATATTACTTCTTCCCTGTCTTTTATACACACATATATGAAAAAAATACGTGTATAGCCCAACATAAGATTGGTACTGTTTCATAGAAATCTGCAATGACCTTTAAATAGGGTTCATCTAATATATTTTTTATATAGTCCTGCATAACTACCATATTGAGAGCTCTTTATTGTTCATCCAGGAGCATACTGCAACTTCTCTTGCCTTTTGAATTAGGCTCTTTGTTTTTTCCTATATGATACTTCTGGAGGTATTAAAATATTTCAAGTTGGCATAATTAGAAAATCTTACTTTTAGCTTTCAAAGGTATGTTTGCTAAGTATAAAATTCAAAGAGGACAAATCTTTTCTTTCAGTCCTTTAATTAGTCTATTTTCTTACACACTTGGTCCTTTTTTTATTTCTAATGTGGAATAAGGTGCTATTTAATTTTGTTCTTCCATAACTAATATTTTAATGTATATATGCTTTAATGATTTTTTCTTTACAATAAATTTTGGACAATTTCATTTTTGTGTATCTTTGTATGATTTTATTTTAATTTCTTGTGCAAAAGGTTCATTTTTCTTGGAAATATGGTATTATAAGTTGAACTAAATTCAGAAATTTTAAATCTTTAAATATTTATTGCCTACTCCTTTCTACTTTAGAATTCTAATTATATGAATGTAAGTTTCTTGGTTTTGACACAGTGAACTATTATGACTGATCTGTAAATTCTTTCTTCACTTTTATTTTGGACACTTTTTATTGTTATATTAATTTATGTTTGTAAATAATTTTCAATTTGCAATCTATTAAAAAATTAAAATAAAAAAATAAAATAGCAGTATTGAGTTGGCAGTATCAAAAAGACATTAGACATAAGCCTGGTAGGTCATACAGCTCTGTGAAAACCTCACATCTCCCATCATCATCAATTCATACAATTTGGTACCTCTTGTAAATTTACTTTTTGCTTAACCTACTAATGCAGACCCTTCCATGTAGCTGCAGGGTCCTTTCATCCATAATGTGAAGCTGCACAGAGCAGATGCATCATATAATAAAATTAATTATTCACTACAGAAAACTGCAGTAAATACTGCAAATTATCAAAACTAAATTCATAAGGCTGGGGAGATGGCTCAGTGGAATAAGTGCTTCCCTAGCAAGCGCAAGGCCCTGAGTTCAATCCCTGATTCTGCAAAAAAAAAAAAAGACAAAAAAGTTTTGGGGCCGGGGAGATGGCTCAGTAGAATAAGCGCTTCTCTGGCAAGTGCAAGGGTCTGAATTCAATCCCTGGTTCCAACAACAACAACAACAACAAAAAAAAAAAAAAAAAAGAAGAAAAAAAAGACTAAATTCATATCCTGTATTATTCTTTGAGGAGATAGTTCCCAAAGTTGAATTCATCAAACAATATGAGTATCTTAACATTTTCATGTTAATCTGAAACAGTCTTACATTCATTTAAAAAAGATACACACCAGAGTATGTCTGTAATCCCAGCACTTGGGAGGCCAAAGCAGGACTGCCACAAATTTGAGACTGCCTGGGCTATACTGAGGTGCAAGGCCACCCTGAACTGCATAGTGAGACTGTCTTCAAAAAAAAAAAAAAAAAGATATACACCAATGTACAATGTCTATAATGACATATACAAGAACATATTTTATTACACTTTACTAACACTGAAAAATTTTTATTTTTTTTAACACTGAAAATTAACTCAATTTTTTCCCTAATTTAATGTGTAAAAAGGCTAGATTATTACTTTGATAATAAATGAGCCTTCTCTTTTGGGTCCTCCTTTCCAAGATGACAAAAAAAAGAAGGAACAACGGTCGTGCCAAAAGGGGCCGCGGTCATGTGCAGCCTATTCGCTTCACGAACTGCACCCGGTGAATACCAAGGATTAGGCTATTAAGAAGTTTGTCATTCGGAACATAGTGGAGGCCGGCCGCCTTCAGGGACATTTCCGAAGCGAGTGTCTTCGACGGTTATGTGCTTCCCAAGCTGTATGTGAAGCTGCATTATTGTGTGAGTTGTGCCATTCACAGCAAAGTGGTCAGAAATCGATCTCGTGAAGCCCGTAAGGACCGAACTCCTCCACCCCGATTTAGACCTGCTGGTGCTGCCCCACGACCTCCACCAAAGCCCATGTAAGGGGAGCTGAGTCTTAATGGACTGAAGAAAACTCTCTTGAGAAAGAAATAATAAATTGAATGTTATACTTAAAAATAAATAAATAAATGAGCCTTTACTGACATTTATTAAAAAAGATATAGATCAATGTACAATATCTATAATGATATATACAAGAACAAATTTATTGTACTTTATCAACACTGAAAATTAACTCAATTTTTTTCCTAATTTAATGTGTAAAAAGGCTAGATTATTACTTTGATAATAAATAAAACTTCACTGACATTTACAATGTTCCAGGCACCGTGCTAGATGGTCCACACACATAATCCCATTTACTCCTCACAACTGAGAAGCAGTGCTATCACCACCCCATCTTACAGGGAGGAAACTAAGGCTCAAAAAGTTTAGGTTCCTGAGTGCAGCTCAGGAAGGGTGGAGATACAACCCAAGCTGCACAGCTCTTAAATCTACATTCTAACCACTTCTCCTGCCCACGTTCCCCTACTTTGTTTCAATCTACTTTCCCCCCAATTTTTTTATTAGTTTAGTTTCATATTTCCTGATTTTTTTTTCTATCCATGGCAAATGTAAACAAATCCAGAGAGCCATCTTGGAAGGTTGGGGTTCAGAGATAAGGGTGTTTGTTTTTCTTTCTTTTTTTGCTGTAATAGGGATAGAATCCCAGATCCTCTGCCACTGAAAGCCATCTCCATGACTTTCTTTTTTTCTTGTAACAGGGTCTTGCTAAGTTGTCTAAGCAGGGTTCAAACTTCTGATCTTCCTGCCTCATTCTCCGGAGTAGCTGGGATCACAGGGGTACATGTGAACGCAGGGCCTTCACACAGTGAGCTACATCCTGGCCTTTTTTTTTTTTTAACTTTTTTGCCTAACCAGAGATAAAGTTTTGATAATGTGCAAGACAAAGTTTGTAGTGAAAGCAGAACAAATCAAGAAAACCTCTACACTAATGTAGACCTAGCTTCAAGGCCTTCATAGCCAGCTTTTATCCTAAGGCTGCAACACTTGAGTGCTACTGCCTACAGAGCCAGATATAAGGGAGAGAAAAATCACAGAGAAAGCCAAGCTTCTGACCCCCAACCTGTTCCAGAAGTTCCTAAAAGAACTGCCTCTGCTTCATCCCTGCATGAAGGCAAGACAGCAGGTAGTACCAGTCCTAATCATGTTACTAGGTTGACAAATGAAGAAATCAGGAAATGGTTTCTTTTTTATTCAAGAAATACTCTGGTTGAATTTCCTCAACAGGTTTCAACTTCTGCATTTGGAAAAAACGGTTGTCTTTTAGTAATTCAACAAAAGAACAAAGCACTAACCAAAGGACAGCTGGGAGGCAAGCAGTTACAAGTAGGGACTTCAGGATCTGAGCCTGGATTTCAGATCTGGCTTTGCCACTTAGCACTGTGTGGGAGGAGGCTGCTTGATCTCCTTAGCATCCATCGTCTGGGCATCAAGAAGGATAGGACCCGCACAAGCTCTGCAGATAACTAGGAGGACCCAACAACACAGACAGTGGCACGGAGCCTTTGTGCCTGAAACAAGTCCAGACTGAGCACTTTTCCCAACAGTGGTAGCAGTGATAGAAGCTGTAGTAGCACACAGTAAATACTGATTGTAGAAGCCTGTTTGAAAACGAAAAAGAGAGGTAAAGAAAAAATAAGGAAGAAAAAAGTAAATTTCCTTTTCTATTTCATGCTGAAGAACACCATAGACAAATAGCATAAAATAGCTGAAAAACTTCAAAGTGAGAAGACTCTGAGTTTTATACCAGCCACTTACTAGCTCCATAACTTTAGACTGATTACCTACATTTTGTTGTTGTTGTTACTCTCAGATTTTGTTGTTGTTACAGTTATTTGTTTGCCTATGTTGTGGTACTGGAAATTGAACGCAGGGCCTTCACACAGTGAGCTACATCCTGGCCTTTTTTTTAAACTTTTTTGACACAGTCTTACTAAGTAGCCCCCAGCTGGGTTCAAATTTAGTGCCTCACTCTCCTGAGCCAGTGGACCTACTCATAGCTGTGCACCAATGCATCCAGATACTGCTTTCAGTCTTTGATCTCTGTACCCAAAGAGCTACAGAGCCCATTCTCATCCTGTAGATTGTGATTTGCCTGCAAGGACAAGAAGTCATTATGGAAAGATGCCTGACCCAAATTAGAATCAGTTGCTATGGGGGGGGGGGTACCCTGGGAAAGGCTATGCTTTGTGTCTCATAAATGCTTCCTTTTTCATTATAATCTGCTTGTTTAATTCCAAACTACATTTTTAACCTGCAAATTGCTTCAAAATGTGCATTTTAGGGGTCAGGAAGATAACTCAGAGGCATAAGCACCTACCTGGCAAGCACAAGGACCTGAGTTTGATCCCGGCCCCAAACACCGTGTCGTCTCAGCCCCAATCCCTGGGTGTGCCATCTTGGCCCCAGATGTGGGTGCCCACCGTGTAGCCCAGGAACCAGGCATGGTGGCACATGCCTGTAATCCCAGAACTCAGGAGGCTGAGACAGGAGGATCTGTATGGTTGGAGACCAGCCTGGGGGCTACAAAAGTGAGCACAAAGCCACCCTGAACTGCTTAGCAAAACCTGTCTCAAAAAAATAAATATATAAAATTGCATTTTAAATTTTTTTCTTTGAATTAACACAGAATTGTGCATATTAAAATATCTAAATGATAGTTCTCAATTACTTAATTCTAAATGAACTCAAAAGCTGCTCAGAGCAAAGGGTCCAGGTTTGATCACAAGCATCACTGGCCCCACCGGCCCCACCCCTGGACACACTGAGCAAGCCACCAAGACCTGGTGGCACACGCCTATAATTCCGACTCTGGGGAGGCTGAAAACAGGAGGATCACTAGGAGTTTGAGTTGTACAGCAAGACACTGTACAAAATACATTTAAAAAAAAAAAAAAAAAAAAAAAAAAGCTGCTCAGAGCCAGAACAGGCACAGGCTGGTGGAACAATCTCTTGAGCAACTCCATGAAAGACAAGATGGTGGGAGATACTGAGGTGAGATAAACCATTGAGTCAGCACTACACAGCTCAGCTTGGCTTGGTTTGGCAGGAAGAGCTGCCCCTCCTCCGCACTGCTGATCATTTGGACTCTTGGGGTCCTGCATGCTTCCTTCTCTTAGGTTGCCACCTGTCAGTTCTGCCTTTTCTGACCACTGTCCAGTGTGAAACTCTCAGCTAGGCAGCAGAGTAAAGCCTAACTTAGATTTTGTCAGTAATCCAAAAAAGTTTGCCTAGGACTGAAGGTAAGATTAAACTAATAAAAAGCTTTCCCAGGAGGTCAAGGGAGTGAATAAACAAACTGAGAGATGGAACCTGAGAGATGGAACCAACCAAAAGTGACCCTAAACTCGGATCTGAAGGCCCGAAGAAAAAGGCATCCATCCAGAGTGGAAGGAAAAAAAAAAGGAAGCATAAAACACTTTTCTAACCAAAAATGAATTGGTTGTGTGTGCTAAGCCTTGTTTAATTTGCTAAATAAGAGCAATGGCCTGGGTTAGAATCCTAACAGTCACTTCCTACCTGTGTATCTGTAAAATGGGGGTGATACTACCTATCTCAGAAAGTCCACAGGAGGATTAGATGATCCAAGCAAGGTTCATGAGCACTGCACTCTGCTCCTCACCACTGCTGGACTTCCACCAACAGCTAAAATGTAGCTCAGACAGGGAGCACTTTGAATGCACAAGGTCCTGGATTATATCCCAGCACCAACACAAACAACTCCTGCCTAAGGTCTGTGGAGAAGTGTTTTCTCTCATAGTCAAGGAAACTAGCAGAAAGAAGGCGGTTACCATAGGGACTTCCTCCAAAAAGGTTTCCAGGAGAAAATGGGAGGAGAGAACTTTGTGAAGTCACATTCCCAAGGGGCTGGGGTAAAGACAGAAAGAGCTGAGACATTAGCTATTTGTTGTTAAGGCAGCCAACTTGTACATCCAGGGAGTTCTGTGAAGCAGACTATTGTCTTGAAATAGGAAAGTGCTGCAGTGTGTGGCATCAAGGCTTGTGTAGAATCTTCTGCAGATGGCATTCTGACTCTTGGAAAATGCTGTAAGTAATAATTCACAACTAAAACTTTATATTAAAGTTTAAAATATAAAAACTGTTTCATAACATAAGAACCAATTCTAACTCTTGATTATTGTGAAATTTTCTAGGGAATTGGAACAAAACTTTGGCTCATCCTATTGCCAAAATATGTGGCAACTTAAAAGTTTAGTATGAGACAATCACTACTCTAAATATCATTCTTCTCCCTCTTGGGTAGGATCGAGCAGAGGTCTGCTCCATGTTAACATGATTTGAATTTCACTTGGAATCTAAATGCAAGGTAATCTGAAGACCTCACTTCTGTCCTGTCCCAGTCCTGCCACTTCTTGGGTATCTTCCTTCTAGAAGGTGCCTTTCTTCCTTCTGCCTCTCTGGGAGTTGTACTGAGTCAAGCACTACTATCCAGTCTGCCTGACCCTGCACAAGCCAAGGAAAACTTCAAAAGGGGTTTACCCAGTCACTGAGAAATTACTAAAATGGAATTAGCCTTATGGAATTGAAGGTGCTTCATATAAACAGCAAAAGCTTGGTTCTTTAGCCCTGTTTAGATCTCCTGCATAGAAAGACTGCGAGAATGGAATCAACTTCTTGAAATGGTATAGATGGTAGAGACACTCACCTCTAGTACTTCACATAAGTTTCAAAGGAATTTTACATTTATTGAGCAATAGCTACGTATTGACATTATTCAAAGGATATACGTGTTAACCAATGTAATCCTAACAAATTTATATTCATCGCTCCCATCTACTGCTTACAGATAAGTGAGCTGAAGCACAGAGGTGGAAAGAAGCTTGTCTAAGGTCCCAGTACTAGTTTGTGGGAAGCTGCTAATGAGACCCCACAATTTAACTTCAGAGATGGCATTCTTGACCACCATTCTAAGATGTCACACAAAGCAGGAAAACTGTACTGAATTTACACATTGGATAACAGGTTGTAAAGATTTATGGAGGGGAAGGGGCCGGGGAGATGGCTCAGTGGAATAAGCACTTCCCTGGCAAGCGCAAGGGCCTGAGTTCAATCCCCGGTTCCGCCAAAAAGAAAGAAAAAAAAAAAAGATTTATGGAGGGGATTTACTAAAGCTGCTGCATCAAGAAAAGGACTTACATGATATTCAAAGTGCCTGAAAGACCCATTGTATTGAACATTCAAGTGATTTATAAAAAGTTCTTGTGGGGACAGGGGTTACTCAGAATTAAACCTGTGGGTACTCTACCACTGAGCTACATTTTTATCCTACCCCCCCTTTTTTTCAATTTTGAGAGTCTTGTCAAGTTGTTGACCTTGAACTAGTGATCCTCCTGCCTCAGTCTTCCAAGTAGCTGGAATTACAGGTATACAGGTGTACAGGTGGCACAAGACAATTCTTATGTGAGACCTGCATCAATCAAACCTGAACTCTAGGGGACAGGAGCACTGGTGATTCACTCAAGGGCCCTAAACTTACTGTTCAGACTCACATAGGACCTGCAGCGTGGGTAAGCAACATCTGTATGCTGTTGCCATTCCCCAGTGCTATAATACTCAGAACCTGGAGGTTCTGCAGAGCTGACAGCCTGATAGGAAATTCCATCATTTCAGAAGACCCTGCCAGCTTTTCACCATATGAGCTATATGTCTAGCTTCTGAGCCTGCGTTTGGAATTGAGCCCATAGGAGACATGTAAAGCATGTATCATCTGTCCTCTCTGTACTGTACAGGCACAGCTGACTAAGCTGAAAGCAAAGTGCTCACAGGGAAAGCAATATATGCCTAATAACTTGGAGCTGAGCCTAAGAATTCCAGAGTTCTTTTGCAATTCCTGATTATGTGGCTAAAGCCTGGGAAATGTTTGGGTTTATTTGACTCTGAAAAAATATATACTCTTTCAAAAATCTGCTAAAATCAATGCTGAGGGCCACCGTCAGTGATGTTACCTATGAATTGAGATTCAGAGCTGTCCTGACTGAATAGGTATCCCACAGTTTTCCAGTCCTTGATAAATATTTCCTGAGTGAATCAATCTGTATTCTCACTGACTTTATCAATCACCAACACTAGACCTCTAACAATATGAATAGAAGAGACTGCAAAAAACATCACTGAACAACAAACGATAGCGTGAGGAAGATCTTTTTTTTTTTTTGGCAGGACCAGGGATTGAA
Source organism: Octodon degus (assembly GCF_000260255.1). NCBI lineage: Eukaryota > Metazoa > Chordata > Mammalia > Rodentia > Octodontidae > Octodon > Octodon degus. Next base: position 20,065,949 of record NW_004524578.1, read on the forward strand.
CTCAGGCCCTTGTGACTGAGCCATCTCCCGAGGCCCGAGGAAAACGATTTGTAATACAACATGTATCTCTAATATTTAAGGGACATTTACAACTTGATTACACAGAAAGGAAAGAGAGAGAACAGATGAACCAAACAGAACTGAACCAGATCAAACTGGACCAGACCAGACCAGACCAGCAGACCAGACAAGACTGGGCAAAGGTTATAAACAGGAAATTCCAAGAAGAGAAAGCTTGAATGCTCAATAATAATATGAAAAATTTCAACTCCACCAAAAGATCATAAAAACATATATGAAAATAAAATATCCACGATCTTATGTAATGCTTCTAATAACCTTAGAGATACAACCATTGTTCATTTGTTCGTTCATTCATTCATTCTAGGACTGAATCACAGCCTTGGCAATGAGCTTTATCTTTAGCCCATGTTGAGACAGAATATCATTGAACTGTCAAGTTGCTCGGGCTGGGCTCAAACTTTATATCCTTGTGCCTCAGCTTCACAGACTGCTGGAATCACAGGTCTATACCACCAGGCTCATTGTCCACAACTAAAGAATATGATGTTTGAAGAGGCTGTAACTCAATCTACAACTGACTGAGCTAAGACCCAAACATGGACTTGACTAATAAAGACCTATGTTCATTCTAACAGATACTGTCTGAATATTTGTACAGTGACTCATCCTTTTGAGCAAGTCATTTACCCTATTTAGACTCTTTTCTGTTTGTAAAATGGGAATCACAGAAATATCTTCACATAGGTCACTGTGAGAATTGGATTCTACATATAAAATGCTTGGAGTAGGGGCTGGGGAGATAGCTCAGCAGAAAAAGTGCTTGCCTGGCAAGTGCAAGGGACTGAGTTCAATCCCTGGCTCCGCAAAAAAAAAAAAAAAAACAACAACAAAAGAACAACAACAACAACAAAAAAAAAGAATTAAAAAATAAAATGCTTGGAGTAGTACTGACACACAAATAAACATTTAACTGTCAAATCTGTTCATCCAACAAGTATTTATTGAATTGGCTAGGTACTGCAAAACTTTGGAAATATAGCAGTGAACCAAAGCATCCTTCACCTTGTGGAGCTTACATTCTGATGGAGCATATCAAATACAATTTTTAAAAGAAATACAGTACATTGTATGGTGATATGTGCTAAGCAGAAAAATCAAGCAGGAAAAAGGGTAAAGGGAATTATGATATTCCAAGGGGTAAGACCCCTTTACTGATGGGTATCATTTCAATAAAGAGCAAAGGGAAGTGAGGGTACAAAGCCATTCAAATGCTGAGAAGAACATCTTTGGCAGAGAGCCTCCAGGGAGGGTTTAAGGGACACGGACAGGCCAGTATGTGGCCAAGCATGTTGCTGCACACTTGTATCTCAGCTAGTGTGAAAGCCGAGGTACAAGGATCATAAATTCGAGTTTAACTTGAGAAACTTAGTGACACCCTGTCTGAAAACAAAGTAAAAACAGGATTGGGGCATAGCTCTGAGAAAGAACACTTGCCTAGTATGTGCTTGGCCCTGGGTTCCAGCCCAAAGCTGGAGATGGGTGAAAGTTTTGGCCTCAAGTAAGCTCCTGAGCAGAGGTAATGGGCCTCCATTTGCTCCATCTGCACTCTGCACTTTGGTTCTACACTGAGTGAAATGAGAGGTGCCTGGAGGACTCTGAGAAGAGAAAGGTTATCCTTTTGCTCACTTTCTTACAGATGGCTCAGATGACAGTGCTGAGAATCAATGAAAGGGGGCAGGACTCTTCTGCGTAGCAAGAAGTCAGAGAAGAGAGAACAATGGGTCAGAACATGGCACCCTGATCTTAAAGTAGAACCCAGAATGCTACAAGCTCAGACCTGGAGTATGGGAGAACAAGAGTTAAGGCTGACTGCAAGGTTCTGCCCCTAGTAACTGGAGAAACAAGCTGCCCTTACTGAGATAAGTGGGCAGAACAGAGGCTTTCTGAGTGCAGACCCTGAGGAACAAGGAGAAATGGAGCAAAATGCTCCAGAATCTGATTGGAAAGGCAAAGTGGCATCTGGCATAAGGAAGTGCACTGGTCCCTGAGTTTCACAGCAGCCTTCAGTCCCTGGGAGGGAGGCTTATAAAAATAAGGCACAGGGAAATGAAAGAGGTTACATGAGATTCTGGCACTGAGGATGCAGACAAGATTCCAGTTATCAGAGCAGAGGCATGGGGCCAACAGTGGCAACTTGATGCCAAATTACTTACTACTGTACTATGGTCTCAGTCCCTCACGCTCAGCCCGGGCTGGACCTACAGACAGGCAAGAAGTTGGCTACTTAGGAACCAAGTGGCCAAGAGGTCCCCAGGAAGAAGGCCACAGCAGAGCCAGAAGCCACACAACTCTGACTCCATCTGCACTCACATCCACAGCCAGAGCATCAGGGTAATGCTGGCACCTTACAGACTGATTCTGCACTTGATTAGATCACCACACAGCAGGACCAGACATACAGGAGTGTGGATTGTTGTAAGAGGGGCACCATTTTGTCCCAGATGCCTCTGGGGGACAGACTGGGATGCTAGTGTGCCAGGGGATTGTGAAATAAAAGCAAGACATGTTCTGCAGACCAGATGGGTGGTAACTGTAGCCACCACCACCTCCCTATCAGCAAGAAGGGAAGCAACCTCAAGGGGAAGAGTTCAAAAAGGGGAGGGCTGCCCCTGGACTGGGATGTTGGGGGCTGGCAGGCAGGGTGGGTGGTTCTTAAGAGTACAGGGTTAAGCTGAGATATTTATCAATGATCTAAGAGATCTCTGTTTTGCTAAATCTGTTCTTGGACTCCCACTCATTAGACACTCATTAGACTATTTACACATTTTCTTTTCTAGTTAAGAGTATATGACATCCCCACCAAAATACAAAATACTTTTAAAATTACAGTAAGGGAAAAGCCTCTGCAGCAGTTCACTGTCTGATGATTCTATCGATATAGTTCTTATTTTAGTATACAGATATATAGATGTATATACCATTTCATGACTCATTATAAAGAATAACTCCTTCAGTTGGCACTAAGAACAAAATTGGACTTATTTTCTAGAAATAAGTTAATATATTCAATTAAGCTATTAGAAAGCAGTCAACACTTGCAAATTAATTGGAAGTGTGCAAACTGACTTTTTCTTGAATCACATTTCTGTGATAGTCATAGATTTCTTTGGTATATTTTGTGGATCATATTAAGTGACCTTTTTAATTTTCATAAAAGTTATCTATATAACTGCCAGGCACATAGATGCCAGGGACATAGATCATCCAGGGATATAGCTCAGTGGCACAACACCTGCCTAGCAAGTGCAAGGTACAAAAAAACAAAATAAACAAACCAAAAAAACCTGCCAAGCATGGTGGCACATGTCTATAAACTAGCACTCTGGAGGTGGAGGCAGAAGGATTGCTGCAAGTTTGAAGCCAGCCTGGACTACATAGTGAGTTCTAGGCCAGCACATGAACTACATGGTGAGACCCTGTCTCAAACCAAACAAAACACCTCAAAAATATCAAGTTTTCAAGTTAGCAACTGAGAGGCACTGCACAGGGAGCTCTGAAGCCCAGTGTCTGTCCCCTTTGTTAGGAGCACTGGCTGTTTACCAGCCCCTTGGCCCATGTGCTTCAGTGCTGTGCAAACTCCACACCATGAACTTGGGAGTCACTTCTGAAGAGGCTAAGGAGTCTCTGTAGTTAAGGTACTAGATATCCAGAGCAGTTAGTGCCAGTGCCAGTTTGTTAAGCTAAATATCACTGCCCAAAAGTAATGACACCACATACAGTAATGACCTTGGAACTATTTCTACCTTTGACTAAATAATTCCACTCATGGAAATCTATGTTCAGAAACACAGATGAATCATGCATAAATTTGGTGGGTTTTTTGGTACCAAATATCAAACTCATGACCTCATCCCAGCCCCTTCATGCATAAATCTGCCTATGTCTACAGTATCTATATACAGATATATTAGGTTGAACAGTTGAGAAATGATTATCAATTCAAAATTAAAGACAGTGAAATATTACCTAACCATTAAAATTCTATCTATAAAGTATTTTAATGATATGGGGAGGGGCCGGGGAGATGGCTCAGTGGGATAAGCGCTTGACTGGCAAACGCAAAGATCTGAGTTCATTCCCTGGTTCCACAAAAAAAAAAAAAAAAAAAAAAAAAATGATATGGGGAAATAATTATTAACAATTGCTGAAATACAAAAAAACGGTAAAAATATGATATGAGGATTGGGGATATAGCTCAGTGAGAGAGCACCTGTCTAGCATGCTAAGGCCTTGGTTTTGATCTCTAGTATTACAAAAAAGAGCAAGAGAAAAAAAAGAAAAAAAGTGATATCACTTATAAAAAAGATACATGAAGAATAACTATCATAAAACATCAAACCAGTAATTTCTAGTTAGTAAAATGCAACTAAATTAAATTTCTTAAATTTTAAAATATTTTTTTAAATTATATAAAATGAGCACATATTCTTTTTAATTATTTATTTATTTGGAATAAGGTATCGCTATGCAGCTCAGGCTCATAGTGATGTTCCTGTCTCAGCCTCTCCAGTGCTGGGATTACAGGTGTGTACCACAACACCCAGTTTTGGTGGCTGGCTCACTGCAGTGCCCACACAGCATGTGGTACTGGGAACGGAATCCAGGTCCTTGTGCTTGGCAGGCAGGCATTTAGACTGTTCGGTTATCTCCCCATCCCCACATATTATTTTATAATGAAAAAACAAGTAACTAAGGACCAAGCTATAAACAAAATGATGTGTTACTTTTTTTTTTTTTTCTCCGAATGCCTTCAGAGCAGGTTTGGCTGGCTTGAGTTGTGGGGATCAAACCACAGCAACCTGAGTCTGACTGCTTTGTTGAAGCAGCCACTTAAAGAACTGAGCTAAGGGGCAGGCCCCTGCATTACTTTTAATAAATGTAAAATTTTTTAAATGAAAACTAAAATAGAGAAAGAACTCCAGAATCAATGTTGTCCTAGTTATTAATTGCCTATTTATCTATAACACTTGAGTATAAGCTTCTTCAATAGATATTCTTTGGGCCAGGGAGATAACTCAGAGGCATAAGCACCTGCCTGGCAAGCCCAAGGCCCCAAGTTTGATCCCCAGTACCAAAACAGAAAACAAAACAAAACAAAAAAACCCCAGACATTCTTTGAATTATCTTCATAAGCCCAGTAATATCTTTTTCATGATAGCACTCAATAAATGTGTACAGATGAGTAAATTCAAGGCAAGTTACAGTAGCTATATAATAGTGTAGAAAAATGACTATAATATACAGAACAAGTATTTTGCAGGCATCTACATATATTTGAACAAGATGAGCATAGCTGAGCTTTCAGGAATCCTGCGACTTAGGAGGAACACAGATTTTCCACATAGGAGAGTGGAAATAATGCCCTCAGTGCAGGAATATCAACACGCCTTGCCTCCTGTAGCTCTCCAACATCTAGGACCCATCTCCAGAGGTATTGCGGGGGCAGTGAATCTCAGTGCTGGAGCACAGGGTTGCTCCTCCCAGTGCTCTTCTACTTCTCAAAGTTAAAGTGAGCAATAACAACAATGCCTTGGTGGAGCAGTTTTGATAGCTGTCATTATTCTTTGCAGCATAGTTCTCCAGCATTGGTGCTTCATTAGTACTGTGTGACACAGCCCATGATGCAACGTAACACTGAAGTATAAGTGACCTGTAACTGAGAGCTGCCACAATGACAATATCATCACTGTAACAAGTATGTCCCCTGCCAGGTACTGCAGCACTCAGCCCAGGAGTCACCTGGCCTTCTTCACCCCTTTCATCCAAACTCTAATCCTACCAAGTTGGCCCTTAACACCCCCACTACAGTTTATATCTACTTATCCCCCAAAAATCTCATGGCAATCACAGGTGGAGTTTTGGAGAGGTAACTGGACCATGGGCTGTGTGTGATATAGTGGATTGGTCCCCTGAGCAGGGTACAGTTAAATGTGATCCCAGGAGGTGGAGCCTGGTAAAAGAGGTGGTCCACGGGGGTGTAGCCCAGAGGTGTCATCCCCCCCCATCTCTCTCAGCGTCCTGCCTGCCAGGCCATGAACAAGTTTTCTCTGCCACCCTGCTTTGGAGCCTCTACAAATTGTAAGCCAAAAAAACCTTTTTCTCCTTAATTTGTGGGAGCCAAGTATTTTGTTCTAGCAAAAAGAAAAGTAACTAAGACAACCCCAGTTTGACAGATAACAGATCTAGAAACAGGGGCCTACACTTAAATAAGACTCTCAGCTATTGAGTGACAGAGCTTAGACCAGTGCCCGCACAGAGAGGGAGGAGTGACAGCCAAGTCACCACAGTGGTGCTAGCAGGGGTCATAGTAACAGTGATAGTACTGAGAGGAAACACTTGTAACACAGGCTCACTGTGCTAAACACTGTCCTGTGGGTATTACAGATGATAATTAAACCTTGCAACAAAACAAAAATCCCAAAGATACTGCCATTGCTGCTATCCCTACTTTATATGTGGGAAAAATGAGGCAAAGAGTTGCTAAATAAATTGTCTGAGGTCATAGCTAGAATGTGGCAGAAGCTGTATTTCAATTCAGAACTTGATGTTTTGCCCATCTACCATGCAGCAGCACTGCCCCACACTTTCATTTTTAAAACAAAACATATATTGTCACTCTAGTCTTAGATCCTTTCAAATAAGTCACTGGTTTTATCCAGCAGATGAGCTCAGAAATTTTCACCTCTTCCAACTTTCAACAGTGTTGTTTTTGTTGTTGTTATACTGGGGATTAAACCCAGGGCCTTCACAATGACCTCCATCTCCACCCCCAGTCTTCTTTATGTTGAGATAGAGTCACTAAGTTACTAAATTGCCCATGCTGAGCACAGACTTGTGATCCAATTCCCCTGCCTCCCACAGTACTAGGATTACAGGTGTGTATCACGATGCCCAGATCTTTTTAAGAGCTACACACTCACCATGTTGCCTAAGTTGGTCTTAAAATCGTAGGCTCAACCAATTTTCTTCTTTCAGCCTCTCGAGTACTGCAGCTGGAATTAGCTGGGACTATAGGTGGGTTCCACCACAGCTGGGCATAAATCAGTCTTCTCAAAGCACTATTAGGAGTAATACTTCAGAGACCTCAAGTATCCATGCCATCACTGCCTCTCCATGGCATAAACAATTGGATCACATGGAAAGCAGAATAAAAATGGCGGTATTCCAGTTGCCCAATGTTCTTGCTCAAGTTCTCATGGATACAGATGTTCCTAATTTAGTGTATGGGGCCAACATTTCCTTGCTCTTTCTATAATTTCAAACAAAGGCTTTATTCTGGACAACAAGAGATTCATGGTTGTCTACTTTTCTCCCTTATTCTATATATTTTATTCAACACAGATGGTTAGATTAAAAGGAAGGAGAAAAAAAGCACAATTCAAATTTGTATTAAAAACATGACAACCATATTCTTGGTCACAGTTCCTATTTTGGGACAGATGCACATTCCAAAACTATTAAGTAATCCGCTAACTTTCTGTGCTTCTCACTATTTCCTTAGGCAGAAGAGAACATGCCGCTGGAAGGAGAAATCAAAGGCAAGCCAGGAAGCTAATCACAGGCAGACAAATCATGGCTGCAGAGCACATGCATTTTGGGAGGTATAGACATCTAGACAGAATTTAGAGACATGGTCAGAAAACATCATTCTCTGGAAAAGAAAATAAGACATAACACAAAAGAAATGATATTAGTAATCAGTGGAAATCTTTCCTTGAAATAATTCATGTTAAAATAATTTATAAATGTGTTCTTCTAAAGCTCATGCAGAAACCCAAGGTCATTACCCTATCTTATTATATCTAATAGTATTTAGATGAAAGAGTTGCTTCAGAGTCACCAGAGAGCACTCTGTACCCAAGAGCAGGGCTGGCTAAGGTTAATGACCTTGTGAACAAAATTCCCTTTCACTTTTAAGTTCTAAACTGATGACTCTGCCACAAAAGTCACAAACTATGACAAATGAAATACACAAACAGAATCCCATTAGTGCTTTAGAAGGATTCAGTTATTTATATACTTAAGGTCCCTTAACATACTCTAATTCTCAACATCTCTTGATCAACATCTCCATGCCTCCAGTAACCTCAGTTTATCTTACAGATAATTATTGTATCTTACAATAAATACTTCTGTATGTTACATACAGAAAAAACAGTTTACAAAGGTTGAGAAAATACCCCAAAGCATAATTCCAAAGAGTGAGAAAGCCACACAGGACTGTCACATCCAGCCTACACCCCATCATTCCACAGCTCACCAGGCATAGGGCCCACAGCAGCAGAAGCTCTGGGAAGTCACTGCCCAAGCCCTAGGAGGCACCAGAACTAAATAAGAGACAGTCAGGAGACATGAAGAGCTGGGAACTGAACCTAGAGATACAAAGAGAATGTCTGAAGCCCATAACATAGAACAAAAGCTACTCTGAGGTCTCCATAAAGACTAATTTGTAACACAGATAAAGCCTCTTAGGGAAAGTCCACAGGATGCAGGTCATCTGCAGCATTGATAGAGAAGCTCTCCTGTAGTAAGAGGCAGTGTTGGATGCAGGCTGCTCAAGCCTCTCAGGCTCCTGGAGTTAAACATGGACCAATGGGACTACAGACCTCTGTGCAGAGGCCAGCTTATCCCTGTGCCTAATTACAAAGCCTGCCACCACAACAGGTGCTCAAAAAGCATTGGCAGGAATATGTTTGGGTAATAAAGAAAAGAAGCTAACTCCTCTACCACAAGCAGAACAGAAAGCCATCAAGAGAGCAATCTGTCCACTTAAAGGACCACCTGGTTTTAAGTATGGGAACAGAAGACTGAGCCTCATCACAAAGCCATACTAAGACATTCCAGCAGCCACAGATTTGGTTTTCCAAGTGTTCTCTTCTAAAACGCATGCAACTGAAAGTAGTTAAGTGAAGGCTGAAAGTTTTTCCTATAAAACTTAATCAGGATGTTTATTTAGCTACAACATAGAAGTCTGATTAGCTGAAGAAGAAAAGGAGGGGTTAAAGGGATGTTAGGGGAATGGGGAAAAAACAAGTTATGTCATATACAGGTATAAATTCTCTATGATAAATGATTGTTATGTATATCTAAAATGTATCAATAAAATCTAATTTTTTTTAACAAAATCTAATTTTAAAAAAAGGAGGAAGAGGGGATGGGGAGATGGCTCAGTGGAATAAGC
>NW_004524578.1:20076056-20084921 GCF_000260255.1 Octodon degus
CAATCCCTGGTTCCGCAAAAAAAAAAAAAAAAAGAAAGAAAGAAAAGAAAAAGAAAAAGAAAAAAGAAAAAACAATTAACTGTCATTATCGGTATTAACAGATGAGGTTCAAAGGATTCTGGAATTTCCCTACAGATTCACTGGGAGAGGGCCAGCAAGATAGCTCAACAGACTAAAGCGCCTGCTTAGGCAAGCACACGGACCGAAGTTCAATCCCCAGCACCACATGCTGTGCTGGTCCTGTCCCCAGGCACACTGAGCCATCCCCCAAGACCCGCCAGGCCTGGTGGCACATTCTTATAGTGCTGGGAAGGCTAAAAACAGGAGGATCATTATGAGTCCGAGCTGCATAACATAAAAATACATAAAATTACAATACATAAAATTTAAAAATAAAAATAAAAAGACTCACTGGAAAGAGTGCTAGCCCTTTAACAGCAAAGCTGCCAGCTCTCTCTTCTCTTGAGGAGGACCAGCTGCCTCTAGACCCTGCAAACATCCAGTGAGAATCTGCCTTTTTTATTTCATTTTGCAAGCATCTCGCCTACTTGGAATTTAGCTCCTTGGCATCTGGAGTGACCCTGGACTGTCAAGGCAAGGGGAGCCCATCCCTTCTGCAAACTTGTTCTGCTCTCCTTCTGCTATGGAAGCAAAGGTGTTTTACACTATGTATGGTGGCAACTTTATGCCTCTTCTGTTATTACTTTGAAGTTTAAAAATCTGGGTCTCAAGATCCAACATGCAACTATAAATACAGGACTGGATTTCCTATAAGAGGACAAAGGAGACTTTAAAGACTGCTGTGAGGGCTACATGGCAACGATAGGCACAGGTATTTCACTATGCCAACCTCTCTGCCTAACACCGTGCCAAGTTACTGAAACATTTCCTGCAGACATTATAGATTCAGAAAGCCAGCCCAAAGACGACAAAAGAAATGTTTTTATATTTAATACAGTCTTATAAATGTAAAACATCTAAGCCAAGAGTTCTTGACATAGAATAAAAGCATAAAAACTAGTGTAAGTTTTAAAATCTTTTCCTCCTAAAAAGTATTTTTTAAAGAACAAATGAGGGCAGGGAATATAGCTCTGTGGCACAAATGTTTGCCTAGCAAGTAAGAGGTCCTGAGTTTGATTCCCACTACCAAAAAAATAAGGAAGTAAATGAGAGCACTGAGTACATGTATACATAGTTTTCTCCATAGCTTTTATCAAAGTAAAGTTAAACTTTCTTTTCTTTTCTTTCTTTTTTTTTTTTTTTTTCATTTTGTGACAAGATCTCATTACGCAGTTCAGGTTGGGCTTGAACTCACTTTTTTTTTTTTTTTTTTAGGGTACATGGAATTGAACTCAGAACCTTGCCTTATCAGGCAGGCACTTATGCCACTGAGCCATGTCCCTAGTCCCTTGAACTCACTTTGTAACCCAGACTGGCCTCAAATTTTCAGTGAGCCTCATACATCAGCCTCCCAAGTACTGGGATTACACACCACCATACCCAGTAATAATCTTTCAATTCCTTACTTTCTCTCGTTTTTATCATTTTTTCATAGTTCTTATAAATTCCTTGAATAAAACAATAAACACACTTATATAATTACACATTGTTTATAGTATACACCTTATAGATTACATGTGTTATATATAAGCAATTACAAATGTGATCTTATTCATATGATCTAAGTGCTCAGTGATAATATATCTAACAGGTTTTTTGGGGGGATGATATTGGTTGAGCAAGGTTTTTGGCTATGCCGGGAATCCAACTTAGGACCTTCATCATGTTAGCCAACTATTCTACTACTGTGCTACAACCCCAGTCCATGTGGATAATACATTTTCCATAGAATTTAAAGCTTTTTTCAAATGGTTGTGTTTTTTATTTTAAATTTGGGGAGAGTTGAGACAGGGTCTTGCTATGTAGTTCAAGCAGGTTTTGAACTCACTATGAAGCCCTGCCTGGCCACAAACTCACCGTGATCCTCCTGCCTCAGCCTCCTCACTGCTGAGATTAAAGGCATGTGCCATCACACCTGGCTAATTTTTTTTTTTTTTTTTTTGTACCAGGAATTGAACTCCAGACTTAATACTTTCCAGGCAGGCATGAGTCACTGACCAAATCCCTGGTCTCCTGACTAAATTTAATTATTGATTGTAAATATATTATTATTCTGGTTCAATTTCTGCTTTTTAAAATTTACTTCAAATTTCTTGAACCTACTGTGTGATTTATAAACATAAACAGTACAAACATATAGTGAAAACAACCTAAATATTAACAATAAAGGAGGGGCCAGAGAGATAGCGCAGTAGAATAAGCACTTGATTGGCAAGTGCAGGCTCCTGATTTCAATCCTCAGTCCCACATTAAAAAAAAAACAACCAAACAAACAAACAAAAAAAGGAGCAGTTAAGTAAACTATGGTACATGAATATTACAGAAGATTGGGTAGTGACTAAATAATGCTTTTGAAGACCACTTCAATATAAAGGAAAGTCTCTGACAGGGAAAAAGGAAGATATGCAATTATGTAGTATGACGCTGATTCACTAAAAATACCTAAAATCAAAGCAAAACTACTGAAAGACAAAGTCAAAATATAAACAAAGACACTACTGTTTTCTATAGTAAGCAAGTATCACATCCAGAATCATAAAAAATGTTTATAAAGTTTGTCTGTAAATATCTAAAATGTATTCTTTTTTTCTACACAAACTATAGGGAATATACTTTGACACATAGTAATCGTAATTTGTGAATGGTATTATTTTCCATTACCTATTTTTTGAATATTGGCTCAGTCATCATACTGAATGAAAAATCTGCAGTCACACCCTTGACACGTTACTATTTAGTAAGAGTTTTTGTTTTGAGAATTCGTTGCTATGTTGTTTCATCACACAAAAGTCAAGTAACACTGTGACAATTACCAAACCTATCTCCCATTCCCAAAGGGACTGGCACATGGCACAAATTCAGTAAGTGTTGGCTATCACTAGCAGTAATATTCTGAGATAAATAATGCTACTTATGTCTTGAATAAAAACAAATGGCAATCTTTTTTTCTTTTGACAATTACATGAAATTTGAAAGGAAATACAGTAAAGGAAAATCACTGAGATTGAACTAGGAACCAGACCTGACCATTAAATCCTGGCTCCCTAATACACTTGCTCTACAAACTCTGGCCTCATTGTGCCCATTTGTACAATAATGTCCTTGGCAAAGTCACCTTTCTGGACCTCCAAGCTTCTGCTACCATGCAACAAGGGCTTTCTCCCTTGGCCACCAGACTGTCTTTTAAATTAGTTAGAACTTCCAAACCCTTAATTATAAACAAGATGATGCAATTTTGTTAGAATATAAATGTCGGGCCGACGAGATAGCTCACCAGACTAAGCACCTGCTTAGGCAAGCTCAGGGACCAGAATTCAATCCCAGGCACTACATGCTATGCTGGTCCCACCCCCAGGGGTGCTGAGCTGGCTACTGAGACCAGGAACGGTGGTGCATGTCTATAATCCCAGCACTGGAGAGGCTGAAAAGAGGATCACTACAAGTCTGAGCTGCACAGTGAGGCCCTGTACCAAATACATTTTTTTAAAAAATGTAAATGTCAAAGATGTAAACAGTACAACTGAATTTAGGAAAAGAACTAGGCAAATTACATACAGGCTATGAAAAGCCACATACCCTTTCTATGTGGCTGCTTGATAATCAGGACACACAGCCAACAGGTTGGAACATGCTAGGGGAAAAATCATCCCACTTCTAACCAACAGAGACAGTTCTCACCCTCAGAGTAAAAGATAATGCCCACTTCCTCCTCTGTCTTGAGTGCACATGGGCCAGGTTCTGCCTAGAGATGGGAGGGCTGTTACTACAGCTGCCCCAACTGACTGCAAGGGATTATCAGAAGATGACCTAGAAAGCTGGTTTATATTTACTCCTTCGAGAAGTCTGTGTTCTCTGGGTTAGAGGGAAACAAACATTGTGCTTTCAGATCCTCCATTAGGATAGAAAATTGGTCTTTAACCATATTAAAATAGTATTTTGTTTACCAACCAATGTTACAGTAACAAGTAAAATAGAAGGTGTGGAAGCATTGTATAAATGCCAAATGGTTCTACAAACATAAAAGACAGGAGGGTTCCAGTGCTCTACTGTATATACAATTAATAATGTATTGTACATCTGAAAACTGCTAACATGTCTCACCACAAAAGAATGTGAGGTAATTCATATGTTAATTAGCCTGATTTAGCCACTCCACAATGTATAAATATATCAAAACATGTATACCAAAAATTTGTGACTGTCAATGTAAAATAATATATAGGACAAAACACATAAAAAGTATTGTGCATAAGTAAATGATTATAGGAAACTTAATTTGAAACATGTGCTTCTGTACCATGTTCACAATTAGAAGCATGTTTGCCATTACACTCCACATTAATGAGGTGTCAATCCATAGATTCAATACAAGTCCATTTAAAATCCAGAGGCTTTTTTAGCCTGATTTAGCCATTTAAAATCCAGAGGCTTTTTTTGTGGAAATCAACACTCTGATTCTAAATTTTATGAAAAAGCAAAGGAAATAAAATAAAGAAAGCAACTTTTAAAAACAACAAAGATGAGGATTTTACCTGATTCTAAACCTTCCTTTCTATAAAAGTATAGTCATCAAGACAGTGTGGTGTGAGCAAAATGATAAACAAAGAGGCTGATGGAATTGAAGACAGAGTCCAGAAATAGACCTACGCATGTATGGTCAAGTGATTTTCCACAAAGGTGCCAAGGCAATTCAATAGGAAAAGGAATGTCTTTTCAACAAATGGTGATGAAACAATTCACTATCCCTATACAAGAACAGTAGGTCTTATGTCTATACCTTATAACACACACACACACACACACACACACACACACACACACACACACAAAATTTATCCTGTAATTAGCTACATATGAAACCTAAAGCAGGGCCGGGGAGATGACTCAGTAGAATAAGCACTTGCCCCGCAAGCACAAGGGCCAGAGTTCAACTCCCAGTTCCACAAAAAAAGAAAAAGAAACCTAAAGCTACATAGCATCTAGAACAATACACAGGAAATAAATATTTGTGAGTTAGGTAAAGAATTTAGTTAAAGGATGTAGTTCAGTGGTAGTGTGTTTACTTACTATACATGATGCCCTACGTTAATCCCTACCACTATAAAAAACTAAAAGAGGGGCCAGAGAGATATCAGTAGGATAAGCGCTTGCCTGGCAAGTACAAGAGCCTGAGTTCAATCCCCGGTTCTGAAAACAAAAAACAACAACAACAAAAAAAAAAAAAAACTAAAGGAATAAGAATTTAGATAACATACAGAAAAGGAAAAAATCATAAAAGAACAATAAAAATTAAATTATATTGCCAAATTCAATCTCTTTTCCTCTAAACTGCAGGTGCTGGGTATGTGTCCCAGGAACAGGAAAGCTGACTAATACAAAAGAATATCATAAGTTCAAATATTACCTGGACAACACAGTGTCTTAATGTCTCATTTTAAAGGGAACGGGGGATGCCTGGGAGATAAGAGCTCAGCCTGAAAGTCCTAGATTCAATCATTTAATTCCTAGTACCACACAGGGAACAAGATTAAGAACAAGAGTGAAAGCACAAGCAAGAAAGAAAGATAGGCAGACAGACAAATAGGGGCTGGGTAGTTCAGCAGTACCCCACTTGCACTGTATGCACAAGGCCCAAGATTTGATTCCCATATGGAATTTAAAAAGACAAATAGGATTTGATTCCACTTATATGAGGCACCCAGAGTAGTCAAATTCATAGGGACATAAAGTAGAGTGGTGGTTTACGGGGGTTGGAAAAGGAAGAAACAAGGAGCTGTTTAAAATTATAGTTTCAGTTTTATAAGGTAAAGAAGCTGTGGAGACTGGTTACACAATATGAATGTTCTTAATGCTACTGGGCTATATATTTTAAAACAAATAAAATGTAAATTACCAGGTGTGGTGGCACATGTAATCCCAGCACTCTTGGAGATCTAGGGAGGAGGATTCCAAGTTCAAGCCTAACCTGAGAAACTTAATGATTTAGACCCTGTCTCAAAATCTTTTTTTCAAAATCTTAAAAAGAATGGCTAGCCAGATATCTCAGCAGACTAAAGTACCTGCTTGGGAACAGTGCAGCAGCCGGGGCTCAATCCCTGGCCTGCCATGCTGGCCCTGCCCCTGGGGAATGGAGACTGGGCGTGGTGGCACATGCCTGTAATCCCAGCACTTTGGAGGCTGAAAACAGGAGAATCACTGAGTCTGTTCTACATAGTGAGACCTTGTAGACCCTGTACTAAACACATTAAAAAAAAAAAAACTTTTTTAAAAAGGGTTGGGGATATAGCTCAGGGCAAAGGCTGGGTTCAATCTACAGTACCATAAAGAGGTAAGGGGGGATGGATGGATGGATGGATGGATGGATGGATGGATATATATATATATATATATATATATATATATGCCACAATTTCTTTTTAAAGCCCTGAAATATCAAGTACTAGAAAAGACACAGGATCATCGGAACACTCATATCCTGCTACTGAGAAAGAGAAACAATATTGCCACTTAGGAAGGCAGCATGGAAATTATAAAGTTAAAGTCAAAGAGTTCAATCAATAGATGGGCAAATGAATTGACTAAACACGTCTCAAAACAAGATATTATAGCTTGTGGCCCAAAGATGCAGCAGGCGAGGAGGAGGGTCTCCAAGCATGCTATCCTCTGTGGTTGTGGGCTGTGCTGAAGCTGGGCCACTCCTCCACACAACTTGTCACCCATATGGCCACCATGAAAAGGAATAAAAATTCTTTCAACCAGAGCTTGGTGAGTAAAAGTTCTTCCTGTATCACCTGAGAGTTCCTGGGGTGCACCACCAGGAGCTGAGGGCTGTGAAGTGCCATTTTCACAGTTACCTACTTCTAATCCAGGTCACAGCCCAGTAAATGCTCTGCTCTGGAAATCAGGGTCCTTCCCATTTTGAGTAAGTGTAGGGGAGAAGGTAATAAACATACACAGGAATGGATATGGCAGCACAAAGCAGGACAGGTACTGAAGCATAATCACCCAGCAGGAGGGAGACAGCACTTCTTGGACTATCTAGGGGAGTAGTCCTGTAGCAGAAGGTCAGATCTTGCTCCTTCACCTAGTCTTTAAGGGTTCCTAACTGCATTCTTCTCATTCACAATATGAGCTCTGCTTCAGGTTTTCAATGATAATGTTCCAAAATATAGTGACTAGATTCCCAGCCCAGGACTTAGGTATTTTCCAAAACCAGTGACTACACTGGAAAATACCTTTGATGAATCAGATCCAAGTTCCGATGAAGGGTAAAGACCTTAAAAAGTTTCTAAAGTTATGCTCTTTAGAAGAAGAGAAGAATCTCACTAACTGTACTGCAGCAGTACTTTTTGAACCAAAGGATCTAGTGTATGTTGCATCCTGCTTCCTGTTTTCTTTAGGCATGCAGCAGTATAAGCAATTCTGACTTTTGCTAGTCCCAAGAACAACTTATATTCTTGCAAAAATGAACAAAATAAATGGATTAAAGCCTGATGAGGGCCGGCCACATAGCTCAGATAAAAGTGCCTACGTAGGCAGACAGAAGGACCAGGTTTGATCCTCCACATGTGGTGCTGGCCCCACCCCAAGGGTGCATTGAAACAGCGATTGAGACTGGGCATGGCTGGGCATGGTGGTGGGCATGCCTATAATCCCAGGCTTGGGAGGCTGAAAACAGGAGGATCACTAGGAGTCCAATCTGTGTAGTGAGACCCTGTTACCCTATACAGAATACTTAAAAAAAAAAAAAAAGCCTGAAGAACCACCAAGGATAGAACATGTCTCAAAGGATGAACACATAGCAGCTATATCAACTCATACTAATATTGGAATCAGACTTATTTTCCATATTATGAAGAAAAGCTACATGTGGTGTATCAACAACCACTGGTTGCAGTCCAAATCTCCTTTAGATCTAACAATCCCAGGAAAGAAGTATCTGTTGAGTACAAATATGAAGGATCAAGAAACCTAAAAAAACGAGGAAAATCATGACATGTTTTGGGGACAAGTTATACTGAAAATCCCAGCAAGTACATGGTATGAGTAGGATATCTCCCCAGAAGAAAGATTGTATTTTCTGTTTCCTAGAATTACAAAACCTCCTAGGAGAGAAGTAGTGTTCTACCTGACAATGGGATATCATCATGAGTTTACAGATCACAGTGTTCAGGGTCCCCTGAAGTAACAGCCTGTCACCTCTGCTCCCTTTTGAATCAGGGTAGTTGCCAGATAGGGACCAGTGAACATCTCATTCCCGAGTATGTCTGCTGGGGGTCTTGACCTCGTTTTGTTTTGTTTTTTTTGAGATAGAGTCTCACGACGTAGTGCAGGCTGGCCTTGAACTCTCAGTAATCCTCCTGCTTCAGCTTCCAGAGTGCTGGGATTACAGTCATGTGCCACCACACCTCACTTTCTTGTCCTTTTTTTTAATGTGGTTTCTTAGTCAAGCCTCCAAAGCTTAATGTACTGTGTAATGTAAATGATTTATGGATTCAACACTGGTTAACTCATATTATGATGCCAACAAAGTTTTAGGGGTAAAATGGTACCTGGCCAACATTAAGTGACTTTATGGCTGTAAGAAACACGTGTGAAGAAGTTCTGGATATGAAGAAAAAAAGAAAAGAAAAGTGGATCTGAAAGTGTTAAAAAAAAAAAAAAAAAAAACCTAAAAATGGCCAATAAGTATAATGTTCAACATTCTTTAACCATCGGGGAAATGTAAACAAAAATTATGTTAGA
>NW_004524578.1:20086186-20086811 GCF_000260255.1 Octodon degus
AAAAAAAAGATGTTAAAAAAAAAAAAAGTTAAAGCAGGTCGGATTGTGACTTAGTAAAAGGGTTTACCTAGCATGTCTGAGGTGCTGGGTTCCATTCCTGGCACCTCAAAAAAAAATAACATTTTTTAACTTTACTTATCTATGAACTAGCAATTCCACTATAAAGTATTTAGGGTCAGGAAGATGGCTCAGTAGAATAAGCGCTTCCCTGGCAAATGCAAAGGCCTGAGTTCAATCCCTGGTTCTGCCAAAAAAAAAAAAAAAAAAAAAAAGTTTCAAAAAAAAAAAAAAAAAAAAAAAGTGTTCAAAAAGAGGAGTGCTTTGAGGAGAATTCATGGTAATGTGTCTTTTAATGTAATAAAATTGTAGGAATCTTGAAACTGACTACTTTTATTTGGTGTAATATTAAAGGTAACAATAAAATAAAATAAAAATTGTAAAACTTAAAATATACTTTGCATATCACATGCAGTGAAAAGCCTCCACAAATGTAAAACTAGGATAGCGGGCAGGGCAAGGGGGTAGCAAGGGAATGAAAATGATCAAAGTATATTATGTACATGTATGCATCTGCCAGAATAGAACTCACTGCTTTATGTAACAAATACATACTAATTAAAAAAAA
>NW_004524578.1:20087471-20088758 GCF_000260255.1 Octodon degus
AATAAATAAATAAATAATAAAGTATTTACACAAAAATTGCATATGAATGTTTATATTTCTTAATAATTGCTAAAATCTGGAAAACAACCC
The DNA here is from genome assembly GCF_000260255.1 of Octodon degus. Taxonomy (NCBI): domain Eukaryota; kingdom Metazoa; phylum Chordata; class Mammalia; order Rodentia; family Octodontidae; genus Octodon; species Octodon degus. The sequence continues at coordinate 20,087,562 of NW_004524578.1, forward strand.
AAATGCCTATCAAATAATGTACAGGCAAACAAATTAAAAGCATACAGTAGAATAGTACTCAGCAACAAAAATAAATAATGTATAAATGCAATGTAGTAGGTTGAATTATTGCCCTCCAAAAAGAAATGTTTAACTCCTAACCCCAAAACCTGAGAATATAAGTGATCTCATTTGGAAGTAGAATCTTTGCAGCTGTAATCAAGTTAAAGTGAAGTCATACTAGATTAGGGTGAACCCTAAACCCAATGACGTGTGTCCTTACAAAAGAAAAGAAAGGGAAGTTTACATCCAGAGGCTTTCAGACACCTTAGCAAGGAGGCAGAGATGGGGCAGAGGCAGGGACATGGGATGGGAGACAGACAGAGCTACAAACTAAGGCGTCCAGCAACCAATGCAAACTAGGAAGAGGCCGAAGGAAAGATGGACCCACTGGAGCCCTCAGAGAGAGCCTAGCCCTGCTGACATTTTCACATTTCTGGACTCCGAACTGAGAGGATAAATTTCTCTCGTTTTAAACCACCAAGTCTGTGGTACACAAGAACAACTGTGCCCATGCAACAATATAGATGAATCTGAAATATGGGAAGTTAATTTAGAGAAGCACAAAGAAAACTATATACATCCAATTCCATCCACAGAACCCTCAGGAAAAGACAAAACTACAGACTGGGGCTCACCAGAAGCTGGAGGGAGGGTGAGAACCAATTACCCGGTACGCAAGGGAAATCCTGTGGCAAAGGAATTATTCTATATTTCTATTGTGATGGTGATTACATGGCATAGAATTGTATATCTTAAAAAGAAAAATTCAAGGCTGGAGATGTAGCTCAGTGGTAGAGCACTTAGCTAGCATGCCTAAGGTGCTGGGTTCAATCCCTAGCCCTGGGAAAAAAGTTCAGAGCCAGGCATGATGGCACACAACTGTAACCCCAGCTTTCTAGGAAGCTGAGACATGAAGACCACAAGTTCATGCATTGGCTGGGCAACTTAGTCATGTAGTGAGATTCTGTCTCCATATAAAAATTTTTTTAAAAGGGCTGAGGAGGGGCTGGAGAGATGGCTCAGTGGTCTAAAGCACCTACTTAGAACAAGCTTACCTAAAGCATCAGGGACCGCGGTTCAATCCCCCAGCACCACATGCCAGCCAGCCCCGCCCCCTGGTGGGCTGAGCTGGCCACACACACACACACCACTCTC
>NW_004524578.1:20089358-20129550 GCF_000260255.1 Octodon degus
AATCCCAGCACTGAGGAAGCTAAAACAGAAGATCACTACAAGTCTGAGAACTGCATAGTGAGACCCTGTACCAAATAAGTAAATAAGTAATTTCTTTTAAAAATGTTATGCTTCTGGGATTCTCTTTTTTCATCAGTTTATCATGAATGTTTCTGTTTGGAAGAGGGCTCCTACTGGCCTAGTAAGAGACTAAGCATCGAGATGAAAACCACTGGTGGCACACAACTGTAATACCATATAGGCGATTCAGGCAGGAAAATAACAAGTTTGAGGCCAGGCTGGACAACTAAGTGAGACTTCATCTCAAAATAAAAAGGCCTAGGGGGTAGCTCAATGATAAGGCTCTGGGTTCAAAAGTATGTATCGGGGGGTAACTTTGGAATAGAGAAGCCTACAAGAGCCATGCCAGTTGATAAAAAATCAGCAATAGGACAAATCCAAACCCCATACCTAATGTGACAACAACAGCACCACTCTGTGTTATTCCTGCTGACGAGGCATGATATAAATCTATGCACAAAGGCACAACAGATAAACCCCAACTCAGGGATATTCTTTAAAAAAAAAACTGGCCTGTAACCTCTGAAAGTGGCAAGGCCACCAAAGTAAAAAATGTCAAACTAAAGGGGCCCCCAACTGTTCCAGATTAAAGAAGACTACAGACTATAATTAAATATGTGTGGTTCTGAACTGGGTCTTTTTGCTACAGAGAACTGCAGAAGGACAATGAGATCTGAGGATAACAGTAATGTATCATTGCTAATTTGTTTATGTTGATGGCTGTTTTAGTTAGATAGGACTGTCCTTACTTGCAGAAAGTACCTGTGAAATATTTTGGGGTGATAGGGCATCAGGTCAGCAACTTTCACAGAAAAGTGCTGTTTGTACCTATAAAGTCCAGTTTTTCTGTAAGTCTGTGATTCTTTCAAAGTAAAAAATAGAAGACAAAACCAGGTCCAACTGGGCCACATAGTGAGTTCAAGACCAGTCTGAACTACATAGCAAGATCCTGTCTCAAAACTCAACAAAAGAAAAAGTATAGGTCAAGTATTCCTTGTCCAAAAAATGTGAAACCACAAAGTACTGAAATTTCAGAGTTGTTCATATTTTGGAATATCAGACATAGATTTTACAGGTTAAGCATCCTGATCTAAAAATTCAAAACTTAAAATGTTCAAAGTATGTTGTGTATCACCACAACTCAATTTTTAAAACAAAGAAAGATAATCATGATTTTAGAAGGGAAAGGCACTTGGAGGAATCAAGTTATACTTCATCTTAAAATCTGTACCTCAACTCTAAGACTACATATTAAATTGTGTAATCAGAATGACCACCTCTTAATTTTTCAGAGACCAGGATACCAAAGTAGGCTTAATTTAGATCTTAACACAACAGCACCAGATAACATTGTCTTAAACACCCATTCTACATTGTTTTGAAAAATGCTCTTAGAGTAAATGATTAAAGCACTGGATACTGCCCTAATCTAAATGCAGTACAGCCCACTTATCTACATCTTAAGCCTGCGCTGTCCATGAGGTAGGCATTAGTCACACGAAGCTACACAAATGTGGCCAGTCCCACTTGGTATGTGCTTAAAACATGAATTACACAAAATGTTGAACAGTTTAGTACCAAAATTATGTGAAATATATTATGTCTTGTGAGTTACATGTTGAAATGATCATATTTTGGATATACTGGGTTAAATAATTATTCAAATTACTTAAATGACATTAAAATTAATTCTACCAGTTTATTATTCTTTAGTGTGGTACGAGAAAATTATACATCATATACGTGACTCACATTATATACAGTACATTTGTTTGTTTGTTTTCCAGTGTCGGAGATCAAGCCCAGGTCTTTACACATGAAAAGGAGACACTCTTCACATTATATCCCAAGTGATGCTGCTGCCTCTGACCATTTGTGAAGGGGCAGAATTGTGCAAAGAAACTATGAAAGTGAACGCTGACACACTTCCCAGAAGGTTGAAATGTATCTAAGCCCAGATTAACCTTCAAAATCTAATCTTTTAAGGGCTAATCTCTACCTATCTCTTTACACTCCATTCAGCGTCAAGAAAGTACAATGTGTTAGTACCTGAAACTCCGAGGTGCTGTTCCGCAGCTGGCTCACATTTGGTAAGGAGCCTCCATGGTACTGTGTGAGGCGCAGTTGCTGAAGCTTCTGAAACTGAACCTGGAAACAAAGTCATTTCAAGAATGTTCAGAGATGACAGCAGCAGTCTGAAAGATGTATCAAAGTGCAGTACTCTTAGTGGAATGGTTCAAGAATGCAAGTCTTGGTTTCTCTCTTTCTTTCTTTCTTTCTTTCTTTCTTTCTTTCTTTCTTTCTTTCTTTCTTTCTTTCTTTCTTTCTTTTCAGTACCAGGGATGAACTCAGGACCTAGCCCTTGCCAGGCAAGAACTTATTCCACTGAGCTATATCCCCAGCCATTGGTTTCAATTTCTTTTCTACTTAAATGATCATAACCTTCAGATTTTCAGTGCTTTTTTTTTTTTTTTTTTTAAGACAGGGTCTTGTTGTGTAGTTCAGGCTGGCCTTGAGTTCACTATGTAGCCCAGGCTGGCCTCAACTCCTGCCCCAGCCTCCCAAGTGCTGGAATTACAGGTGTGTGCCACTCTGCCCAGCTCAGGCACAATCTTTAATAAGGCAAAATCTCTTACGCTAGGAATGCAGCTTAGTAGTAGAGCACTCCCCAGGGATGTGTGATGTGATTTATGCCCTAGGTTCAATCCTCAGTACTTCCAAAACCAAAGGATTTCTTTTTCTTTTTTTTTTTAATTTTGTTCTTTTTTTTTTAAAGACAATAAAAAATAGCAACAAAAACATAAGAAATATTACAGAATTTCACTGAACAAGATGATAGGAGGGCCGGCCAAATAGCTCAGCAGATTAAAGCACCTGCTTAGGCAGGCACAGGGGTTGGGGGTTTAATCTCCATGCCTGAGGTGCTGGCCCTGCCCCCAGGGCGCACTGAGCAATTGAGACTGGGCATGGTGGTGCGCGCCTATTATCCCAGCACTCAGAGGCTGTAAATGAGTGGATCACTGCAAGTCAGATCTCCGCAGTGAGACCCTGTACACCCTGTACACTTTGTCCTAAATACAAAAAAAAAAAAAAAAAAGCAAGAAACAATCTGAGGAACAGGATCTCAAGATAAATCCTAAAGGGATTTCACTGATCTTATCAGACCCAAAAGCTACAACTCTTGTTGCATAGGTCCTGCTTTACCTTGGTCTTAACCATCCAGCAGAAAAGTATAAAAATGATATATAAGAAGTAAAGCCATGCTGTTATGTTGAGCTATAGGGGACTCAGGTCAACAATTTCTGACATTGCCAGTGAAGTGGAAGACCCAATACTATTAGGGACTAATGAACTCTTTTGGATTATTTTGCTGAGTTAACACACCTATAATCAAATAACGGAACTTAACAAAAAAGGGTATACAGATGAATGTCCATTTTGTATCTGTGTATTCAAGGTGGTTGGGATAGATATATAGTTACATTCTCTTAATGAATAGAGTGATTTGTTCTAAGGGTGTTTGTAGATAGGATATCATGTCTGCATCTTGTAGAGCAATTAACCACTGGGAGGAATGTATGCAATGTGTTAATTATTGAAACTGTCCTACCAATTTGATTTGGAAAAAAAAAAAGTGAAATGATTTGTGATCTTAGATTACAACTGTTGTTTGGTTTTTACTTTATGGTTTTCATTCTTAAAAATTAAATTCATACAAAGGATTTCTTTAAAAAAACAACAACAACAACAACAACAGCTAGGGGCTGGGGAGACAGCTCAGTGGAATAAGCGCTTCCCTGGCAAGCACAAGGGCCTGAATTCAATCCCTGGTTCTGAAAACAAAAAACAAAAAACAAAAAAACTATGCTAAGATTTCAACTCTAGCAGATTAACTATTTTACTTCTCCATGATCTTGGGGGCTTGAGCATTAGCTTGGCTGTTTAAAGCACCTGGTTGGTAAACTCAGTCTGATGCAGGGGACCATGGTTTGATCCCCAGCTCCACATTCCACACTAGACCCACCCTTAACGCAGCCTGAGCCTTAAGCCAGCCAAAAAAAAAAGAATCCCTCCATGATCTTTCCCACTGTCCATTTATGATTACTTGTAATAACAGCATACTTGAGATCATAACATAGGAAGCATCTTGCCTGTTTACATTGTAAGCCTTCTCAATGTGATTATATAATTGCTTTTAATGGCTACAATAACTTTCTTCTTCAGAATTACTTACTCAGAGCACATTCCAAAGACAGATTATCTCTGGTTATGGGCTTTTTTTGAAGGAGGCAGAGTCCACAGGTATAAAATGGTATCCCACTGATTTAATAAGTCTTTCTTCTCTAAGTTCTTCATTGGTTCATTTTTCAAAAGCCAGTAATCTGGTAATAGTTCTTATAAACCCCAAAGTGGTCCAGTCTGGCCTTTACGAATTTTATTTCTAAGATGAATTAGCTCTGCAGTTACATCGCCCTTTGCTGCCAGAGTTCCTACAGAGAAGAAGGTCCGGAGGGGTGCCCCCAAAGCTTACTCTCACCCTTTCAGTCCTCCATCTTTGTCTAATAAGAACAAAACCACCCAATGTGAGCGCCAGGATGGACCCTGCAATGTCAGCAGTGCTTTGCCCACTTCAATCCTAATCTTCCCAAATACACAAAAAGACTACAAACCAACGTGCTGTTGAGTTTATGAAATGAAATGTTCTGTGTTTTTTAACATTTATGATGAAAATTTCAAGCATATAGCAAATAGAGATGACTACAATGAAACCCCAGCTATCCAACTTCCTGCTTTAATAATCACTAACTCAGGCCCAATCTTGTTTCACCTTTACCCCCTCCATTACCCACAGAGCACCACTGAAAGAAATCCCAGACATGGCATCACTCTACATATTCAATAAGCATCACCAAAAGACAAGAACTTGGGTCTGTTTGGAAGATTTAAAGCCATACCCAAAAAAAAAAAAAAAAAAAAAAAAATCCTTCTGCCCTTTTGGGGGTCTGCCCCTTAGCTCAGTTCTTTAAGTGGCTGCTTCAACAAAGCATTCAGGCTCAGGTTGCTGTGGTTCAATCCCCACAACTCCAGTCAGCCAAACCTGCCCTGAAGGCATCCGGAGGAAAAAAAAAAAAATCCTAAAGCTATACAAAGCTCTTTGGTGTCTTTAACTTCCTTACACCCATGATATTTGACCTCTCAAACACACACACTGGGAGACAGTTACATTAATCAAAACCCAGATCTCAGAATCAAATATGAGAACACAGTGAGCTTTTCCATCTAAGAACTGAATCATAAGAAGTTATCTCCACTTCCAATTTTAACATTCTAAAAGAACGTATCAGAAGCATTTGACTATCCTTCAAATTCTCTAGACAAAATTTTCAACCACTATGATCTGAGGTCTTTGATTCTAGCTGGATGTGGTAACACATTCTTTTTTTTGGAACCAGGGCTTGAACTCAGGCCCTTGCGCTTGCCAGGGAAGCGCTTATTCCACTGAGCCATCTCCCCAGCCCTACATTCTTACAATTTTAGCATTCTGATGGCTGAGGCAGGAAGATCACAGGTTCAAGCCCGGCCTGTGCAGCTTAAGTGACTTAGCAAGATGCTGTCTCAATAAATAAATAAATAAATAAATAAATAAATAAATAAATAAATTTTAAAGGAATGAGGATATAGTTCAGTGCAAAAGCCCCAAGTTCAAGTCCTAGTACCATACAACTTACTCACTTATACAAAACTGAACTATGTGTCAGGTATTAACCCAGGTACTAGCAAACTAAGAGGAACACATGCCACACTCCCACCTTGAGAGAGCTGTCACAAAGCCTGCCCCAAACTCAATTCTAACTCCATCTGGGGACTTACCTTCCCCTATGCCTGGCACTATTCTATCTCCCAAGGGCCCAAGTCCAGGGTTTTCAGGGCCTGTTGCACTAGAAAGAAAGAAAAGAGAGGGAAAAAGGAAAGGGGGGGGGAGAGGGGAAGGAGGGAGGGAGGAGGGAAAGGGGAAGGGAGGGATGGAGGGAGAGAAGGGTAGACAGAAAGAGAGAGGGAGAGAGGGAGCAGAGGTAGGGGGAGGGACAGGGAAGGGAGAAGGAGGGAGGAGAGAGGGAGGAGGAGAGAGGGGGGGAGAGAGGGAGGGGGCAGAGAGGGAGGGGAGGAGGGCAGAGAGGGAGGGGGGAGAGAAGGAGGGGAAGAGGAGAGAGAGGGAGGGGGGAGAGAGGGAGTGGAGAAAGGGAGGAGAGAGGGAGACCCTGCCCCTGGGGTGTGCTGCTGATACAGTGATTGAGGCTGGGTGTGGTGGCGCCCACCTGTAAAACCAGCTCTTAGGAGGCTGTAAACAGGCGGATCACCGAGTGTGATCTAGTAGTGAGACCCTGAACACCCTGTAGACCCTTACCTAAAATACAAAATAAATAAATAGATAAAAATTGCAATTTCAAACCAGGTGTGGTGGTGGCGCATGTATACAATCCCAACACTCTGGGAGGCTGAGGCAGGAAGACCCCAATTTAAGGAAAACATGGGCAATTTAGGGACTTAGAAAGAATCTGTCTCGAAATTAAGAATAATATATACTGAGTGGCCGGGGTTCAATCCCCTGCCCTGCCCCTGTGATTGAGACTGGGCGTGGTGGCGCTCACACATAATCCCAGCTCTTGGGAGGCTGAACACAGGCGGATCACTATGAGTCCAATCTATGTAGTGAGACCCTGTAAACCCTGTCCTAAAAAAAAAAAAAAAAAAAAAAAAGACCTAGACCTATAGCTCAGTGTGCTGGGATTGCAGGCTTGTACCACCACACCCAACTACTGCAGCTCAGTGTGAAGGCCCTGAGTTCAAGCCTCAGTATTACCAAGAAGTTGTTTGTTAATTTTAAAAAGAAGGAGACTGCCTGAGCACAGTGGTGTACCCACGTAACCCCAGCTAGTCAGGAGGTTGCGGCAGAAAGACTACACGTTCAAGGAAACCTGGGAAACTTAAGGATAATATTGTTAAATTTTCATTTTAAGAGCTGTTAAATTATACACCTATAATATTCAATAACGGAACTTAGAAAAAATGGGGTATACCGATGAATGTCCATTTTGTATCTGTGTATTCAAAGTGGTTAGGATAGATATATAGTTGCATTCTCTTAATGAATAGAATGATTTGATCTAATGGTGTTTGTAAATAAGATCTCAAGTCCGCATCTTGTACAGCAATTAACCACTAAGAAGAATATATGCAGTGTATTATTTGTTGAAACTGCACTTCTGATTTGATTTGAAATCAATTTTCAATTGATTTCTGTTTATCAATAAAATTTTGAAGAAAAAAAAAAAGAGCTGTTAAATTAACCGGGCCTAAAACTTATGATCTAAACTTGTGGACTAAGACTTATGATATTCCTACCTTAGGCTCCCAAGTAGCAGGGACTACAGAAGTGTGCCACCACACCGTATGGTTTTTGGGGGGCTGGGGAGATAACTCAGCAGAATAAGCGCTTGCCTGACAAGCACAAAGGCCTGAGTTCAATCCTTGGTTCTACCAAAAAACAAAACAAAACAAAAAAACTTACGATTTTTTTTTTTTTTTTTTTTTTTTTTTGAGGGGGGAACAGGGTCTCACTATGTAGTATAGTTTAGGCGAGCCTGAAATTTATATTGATCCTCCTGCCTCAGCTTCCCAAGTGCTGGGATTACAAGCAAATGTCAACATGCCTGGCTGTAATTTTTAAATTAGTTAAATTGACTTAAATTAATTGATTTCAAGATAAAGCTACAGTAATCTAGATGGTGTGTTGGTGTTATCTATACATCAATGGAACAGAAAAAAGGAGTCTAAAAATAGACCCAAAAATACATACCCAGCTGGTTTTCCACAGCAGTTCAATGCGTACAGCAATGTCTTTTCAACAAATGCTGCTGATACGATTGGAGATTCTTAAGATGTAAAAGTAGCTGTGTATATAAGCATTTGGGTGACGGCCAGATCTGAGCCCCAGTTCTGCCACTTACAAGTCATACAAATGTATCTCTCCAAGTCTCAAATTAGAGAAATTCTAAAGTTGTGTGAGGTGGCACATACTTGTAACCACATCACTCAGGAGGATGAGGTAGGAGGATCGATGCATGTTGGAGATTGGTCTGGAATACACAGTGAATACAAAGACAGACTAAACTATGTAGTGAAAACTTGCCCCTAAAAGAATAAAAATCGGGAAATCCTAGAAATGTACACAAGGTCATCTTGAGGGCTACATGAGATAAGACAGTGCCTGGCAGAGGGAGAGCACTCCATATTCAGCCCAGATCCAATACTTTTCTCACTCTTCCTCTCCACGGTTCTCGCTATCCCACAAGATCTCTGCTGCTTGTGTTAAAGGTTTCCCACACTGTCCAGCCAAATCAGTGATCTAGGCAGGTGCATTGAGTTTGTGCTTCTCATCACAAGTGCCACATCTGTCACCATCTCCTCCTGCCCACTCCTCAGCCTGACAAACTACTCCCTACCAGCATCCTGTGAATGCAATGGCCCCGCCAAAGTCACCAGGGACCCAAAGAACACCTCTAACCATGGCAGACCAAGTTGGCAGCACCAGGCTTGGTGGCTGAGTGGCTCCACATGCTCCCTCTCCACATTATCCCCTGGCTTCTTACTCCTCTACCTGCCCTTGAAATTAGGGGCTTCCCAGCAGCAAAACTGACTCCCAGGCCTGCAGCTGATAGGTAGGAAGTAAGAAAAACACTCTGAAACCACTATGCGAACAGCCACAGCAGCAGGGGGACTGGCATGCTGAAGGCCACACACACAGCCCTCTCATGAGACAGCCACTCTGCAGGTCCAGGCTGTGGCTGCAGAGCAGAGATGGGGCAGTGCTGCTGAATGATCTCACGGAAAGAGCTCCAGCTGCTTTCCTTGCATAACATAGGACCATCTAAAGGTGTCTTTTCTCATTAAATGACTTCCACACTAGACCTTAAAACCTGTCAGAAGATTGCTCTGCTCGCTTGCTACTACTATATGCCAAGTGTCCATCAGAACCCTGGGCACACAAGACAGGCTTCACATTTGCCAAACAAGCTAATAACACCTTTGAAGGAAAGCACCATGTCTTCACCCTCTAAATACACACACACACACACACACACACACACACACACTTACCTCACTGAATACATAGGTGACACTCAAGTACTCAAAACCTGACAGCCTCTTCCCAGGCTCACCTGCCCCCACAATCACCCTCTCCTTACCACCCAGTGTCACTGAGTAACCCTTGAAACACACCCTCCCCAAGAATTGCCCCGCTGCATCCTGAACCTCTACAATCAGGATGAAAAAATTCTCCAATATCTGGTCTACCGGGGCTGGAGAGATGGCTCAGTGGTCTAAGGCACCTACTTAGAACAAGCTTGGCAAAGCATCAGGGACCGCGGTTCAATCCCCCAGCACCACATGCCAGCCAGCCCGCCCCCTGGTGGGCTGAGCTGGCCACACACACACACCACACACTCTCTCTCTCTCTCTCTCTCTCTCTCTCTCTCTCTCTCTCTCTCTCTCAAATAAATAAAAAATAAAAATTTAAAAAAAAAAAGTATCTGGTCTACCTCCCTTACAGGATAAACAGGAATTGAGTCCAAGTCTAAGGTTTGGCTGTGACAACGCAGAGAAGGACTTAAAGTTTAACAAAAGACTCAGAGATGAAAGAGGTCCTAGATCCATGAGTGATATCTGTACAGTACGCAGGTTGGTAAGGATGAGTCTATACACTGGTCATGCGATTATGAAGAATGAGCTAAATGGAATCTTTTCTAGTTGGGATCTTTTTATTTTTGTTTGCTTTCTGGTTTCTGTTTTTGTTTTTTGAGACTGGACCTCACTACACAGTCCATGCTGGCCTCAAACTTATTACCCTCCAGCTTCAGCCTCTTGAATGCTGGTATTACCAGGATTACAAGCACTACCCTGCCCAGCTCTGTTGGGATCTTTAGATACTTGGAAGTTCATACACACGTTTGGGGACCTAAAAGCTCTGTATAAGAAATGTTTCAACTTTGTGATTTTGTTATTAAAATAAACCTAAAAGATCCATTTTTCATATTATTAATTTGAAATTAGTGCATTTGTAACTGAGTACATTTTATACATGTTTTATGGTTATATTACAGCTTTAATCAAAGCCCCCCCCCTTTTTGAGCCAGGGTCTATATAATTCAGGCTGACCTTGAACTCAAGAAGTCTTCCTGTTTCAGCCTCCCAAGTACTCAGATTACAGCCATGTGTGAAGCACTCTATTTATAAGTTTATGTTTGAACATACTTACATAATATAATTATATTAATTTAGGGCTAAAAGTTATAAAAACTTGCCTTAAGAAGAGTTTGGCTGTATGGGGCCGGGGAGATGGCTCAGTGGAATAAGCGCTTCCCTAGCAAGTGCAAGGGTCTGAGTTCAATCCTCAGTTCCGCCAAAAAAAAAAAGAAGAGTTTGGCTGGATGCAGTGGCACACATCTGTAACTGCCACACTCAGGAGGCTGAGGTAGGAGGATTGCTGAAGTAGGAGGAATTCAGGCCCAGCCTGTACTATACCATGGGACCCCATCTTCTAAAACAAACAAACAAACAAACAAACAAAAAAGTCTGAATATTGTACCTTACTCATGTCTTCATCTATGAGGGATGTTTTTAAAGCAAATTCATGAATTAGATGAAAGACTGGACCAGCTCTAGGTACAGAGACACACACTAGTGCACGCATTCGTACAGAGACATTTGTATATAAACAATGTATCTAAACAACACATAACACAGGCCTCAACATTTATCTTGAGCTATAACCCACCCACTCTTGTCCATGTGCTCTGAGCCAGTCAAATTCATACCTCAGTCCATCCAGGGTCACAACCCTAAATGCCTATGGATGCCAAATTGGCAATGAGCGAAGCTGACAGGGCAGAAGAAAAAATACTTTGAAATCTTTAGTTTTCTGTATTATTTTTTCTCAGCATTTATCCGTATCTTTTTTTGATCCGTCTATGTATTTTCTCAGCCCATTAGCCAGTACACTGTTTCCTGAACTCCACTAAAAGAAAACATCACCATAAATTTGATAAAAGGCCTCCCTGTGGGGGACTGTGACGTGGGGTGGCTGGAGCACCCCCACCAGGCTCCAGCCCGAGGTGCCACATAATAACTCAGGGGGAAAATGACCCGGCCTCCCAATGTTTAATATAAGTAAGTACATTTAAACTTTATGGGGAAATCTTCCAATTAAAAAATTCTGGCAACAGATTCAAAAAGTTTTTCCCAAACGATCTCATGGCCAAAAACAACACGCCTGTGGCTCCGGGAGCAGGGACCACGAGCTCGCAAGTCGCCCGCAGGTCTCCCGCGGGAATGTGCACCTCGTCCCGCTGCGAGGGTCCCCTGCCCTGGTCAGGTGCGGGACCGGCTGGCGCCTCAGGCGTCCTCCCTCAGGAACCCTCTCGGCAGCTGGCCACGCCACGCACCTTGTCACTTGTCACTAAGTAGCTGGTGTTGAACAAAGCGCCATGGACCTTCTATGGCAGCTCGGCTGGGTGAGAGGCGCGGCTGCCCCCGGCCCCGGGCCCCGCGAGGCGTCAGACCCCGCACAGATCTCCGCGCCCGGCTACGGCCTGGCGCCGACGGCGGGGGCGGGTGGGAGCGGCGCGCGCGTGCGGCCTCCGGGATCCACGGGCTCTTCAGGCTCCTCGCCTGGCCCTGGGCCGCCCGCGCCCGGCCCACGACCTCCCGCCCACCCGCGCGCGCCCGCCGGCCCTCACCCGCGACAGGGTGAGGTCAGTCATGAGCTGCTCGAAGGCCCGCGTCTCCTCGGCCTGCCGCTGCGTGTGCAGCGCGATCTTCTCGCTGAACTTCCGCGGGTTGGCGCTGCCCGAGCCCGGCGACGCGGCCATGGCGCAGCGCGCCGCTTGCAGGCGCGGGAGCGACAGGCGGGAGCCTGCGTCTCGGCCGCCGTCGGTGCGCAGGCCGTCCTGGCCGCCGCCCGGGCCCGTCGTCCAGCGCGACCCGGCAGAGGAGCCTCCGCTGCCCGAGAGCCAGCGAGCAGCCGGGAGCTGGCCAAGGCCCGCCCGGGCCGCCTCAGGCCCCGCCCCATGCCCGCCCTCCCCAGCGGAGGCCACGCCCCACTTTGGGCCCCGCCCGCGCGGAACCTGCGGCTCGAGAGTGCAGAGAGCTGCGGAACGCCGCGAAACGCCGCAGTCGCGGTGGGACTGAGGTCGCCCCTCACTGAGCACCTAACTGGGGGTGGCGTTGGGTTCTCGGGACTGAATTCCTTCGCCGTTGTTCAGGGACCTTGTGACCTCAGCCACCGATCTCCCCTTTTCAGACCATCCCGTCAGCGTCAATGTTAATATGCACCTGAGAGCCTGGTTGGCTGGGTCTAGATTTTGTAAATTAGAAAGTGCTAGAGACCCGCAGAAGTGTACAAAAAAACACTATTCCTAACATCAGCACCTCACTGCGGAGATTAAACCGCTGTGTAAACACCTCTTAGGGACTTGGGATAGAGCTGAGGGTGGGGCTCTTATCTAAGGCACAAGACCTTGGATTTAATCCCTGGCACTGCAAATAAATACATATTTAAAGGCGTTTTGCTGTATACCCTTGGGTTTATTAGACATAACTAAAGGCCCAGCCACATTCTTCTTTCTTAGAGAAGGTCGCTGTGCTCAGGTTGACGCATATCATTACTATTTTGTTTGTACTTTCATTACATATAATCTATGGAGCCAGCACTGCATATAGAAGACCCGACTTTGTGTTATACATTTTTATAATCTGAACAATTAATTTGAAGACAGCACTATGCAATACAACAAATACTGGCATATCATTTTGCTTTTTTTTTTTTTTTTCTGGTAGCCCTTATGCCCTTGTCTTCCTAGCCCTCATATCATTTTGTTAGTGAAATTCTGTATCATTCATAATTTTTTGTTTCAATACTATTTTTTACTCTTTAAAAAATAAAAAATACCAAAAATTTATAAAAGTGGGCCAAGTGCACATGGCTATGATCCCAGCACTCAGGAAGACTGAGGTAGGAAGATCACAAATTCAAGCCCAGCTTGGGTAACAAACTTAGTGAGAACATTTCTCAGAATAAAAAATAAAAAGGGGCTAGAGATGCAGCTCAGTGCAAAGGTGCCAGATTTGAGTCCACTACCACAAAAAGAAAGAAATAGGCCCTCGTGCTGGGTAATCTTTGCAACTTCTGCATTTGATATTATGTCAGTTTGTTTTAATTATTGGGTACCACTTTGTTATTTTTATGGCTTTCATGTATGCAAATAGCTGGATTATTCAGAAAATTGAATTTGAAAATATAGTTTATCTGTATCTAGGCTAGTTTAGATTTTATTAAAATTGGATTTGTCTCTATTGTACTTTTGTCCTATTTACTATACTTTTTCTCTATATTTTATTTTCTGCTTTTCTGTTACATTGTCTGCGTTCAGTTTCAGAGAACAGAATCTAAATAGTTCTTCTTTGAAAAGACTACAGGATCTAACATGGCTTAAGGACTTGTTTGGATGATTGAACGTTCAGGGTGACTTTACACCTTGGCTGTGGAACTCACAGCTACCAAAGGAGCTGCTCCCTCTTCTAAATCCAGGAAACCATCCCCTGAAATGGAAAGCAGTCACTAAACTTATGGCAAACTTCTGAACCACACAGGTGGAATAGTCTTCCTTTATCCACAGTGCTACTTCCCAAGGTTTCAATTACCCTCCATCAAATGCAGTCTGAAAGCACCAAGTGGGGCATTCAGAAATAAATAATCATAGGTTTTAAATTGCTCGTCATTGTGAATAGCATAATGAAATTTGTGCCATTCCATTCTGTGCTACTTAGGATGTGAATCATTGCTTTTCAGGGTATCCACACTGTATATACCACCTGCCTGTTAGTTACCTAGTAGCTGTCCCAGGTAGCAGGTCAACTGTCATAGTCTCACAAAGTTGATGTTCAGGTAAACTTTACTCAGTAAAAATCTTCAACCTGCATGAGTTCTGATACTGAAAAATTTCATATTGTATGCCAAAGAGAAACTACAAAGTAGTTGTTTTAAGAGAAAAGATGAGTTGAATATAGTAGTGTATATGTGTACTCCCAGCAGTCTAAAAGGTTGAGTTCAGTTTCAGAAAACAGCCTGGCCAATTTAGGGACTTAGTGAGAACTTGTCTCAATTTTTTTAAAAAAGAACTTAAAAACTGGGGTTCACTCAGTGCAAAGACCCTGGATTCAATTTCCAGTACAGAGAAAGACAGAAGGGTGGGAAGAGAGGGGGCTGACAAACTTTCAACATAACAAGGAAGTTTTTAAATTGTATGCTGCTGCTCACAATGGTGCATGCCTATAATCCCAGAACTCAGGAGGGTGAGACAGGAGAATTGCTGAGTTTGAGAGCAGCCTGAACTACATAATGAGTTCAAAGCCAGCCTGAACAGCAAGACCCTGTCTCAAAAAAACACAATAACCACCACTACAAATGTAGGCTGAGATCATTAAATCTGTGGCAAGAATGAATGGGAAGAAACATAAACATGGGGTTCACTACCATCTATGGTTCAGGTATCCACAGTGGTTTTGGAATGTATTTCCCACTGATGAGGGGAACCTACCAAGCATTGCCATGAGAAGCCATGGACATGTCCATACAAGTGACTGCAGTAGAAATGCAAACAGACGCTTCACTTCCCTTCCTACTTTTCTAAAATAGAGCATGCTGGGAAAAAAACAAAATCATATCCAGAATCCCAGCTGCAAGTGCATCCAGGAGAGGAAGTTTGAAATTCCAAGTACTAGGTAGGGCAGAGGACAATGGTATACCACTGGGTATGTAATCTGCTAGACCCCAGCCTGCCAAGCCAGGTGCCTTTCCTGTCTGTGTTCTGTGCCTGTATTTTCCCTGTCTGCTTGGAATATTTTTGGTCTATTTTTGTTCTTATTGTGCTTATCTTAATCATTTCAAATTTCTTTCTTTTTTTTTTTAATCTCTGGAATAGAACTCATGGCCTTGAACATGGTAGACAACAAGTGCTTTACCACTGAGCTGCACCCTCAGCCGTAAATTTATTTTGCTTTGTTTTTGTTTATACTTGTAGTTCAGGCTGACCTTGAATTTCCCAGGCTGTAATTCTTCTGCCTCAGCCTCCCAAGTGTTGGAATTACAGGTTTACACCACCATGGCCTGTGTCTAAATTTAATTTTTAACCAAATAAACATAATTCGTAATGTATGTGAATTGTTTGAAATAATAGTCCAGGTTTATATTAAAAATAGATAATCCCTGCTGTAAATGATAAATCTTTCCTGCTGTCTTACATAGGTTTTCAATTTCAGATACAATTTTTTGTCTCTAAATGAGTTTGAGCTATATTCCCATCCCTTCTTATTTAGAGACAAGTAGCGATACTGTGTCAAGAAACAACTCAATGTTTTTTCCTGCTGTGAAGAAGATGAGTATTTTATGCCCCAACAAAAATAAAATTTGCTTTTTTTTTTTTTTTTAATTGGGGCTGGGAAGATGGCTCAGTAGGATAAGCGCTTGACTGGCAAACACAAGGATCTGAGTTCGATCCCCGGTTCTGACAAAATAAATAAATAAATAAATAAATAAAATTTATATAGTACAGGGCCTACAGGGTCTTCAGGGTCTCACTTTGTAGATCAGACTCATAGTGATCTTCCTGTTTTCAGCCTCCCAAGAGCTGGGATTACAGATGCGTGCCATTATACCCCGTCTCTACTGCCTCTCAGCATGCCCTGGGGGCAGGGCCTGCACAGCACATCAGGGATCAAAACCCGGCCACTGCGCTCTGCCTAAGCAGGTGCTTTGGTCCGCTGAGCTATCTGGCCTGCCCAAAAATATAATTTTCTTTGTCCTTGTTCTTTCAGTGCCATTACAATCATTTTGGATAAATCAATGGGAAATGTTTACACAGTGCATGATAATTCTCTTTTGCTCTACCTCTGGGGGGGAGGGTGTTAAAATTACTGGCATTGTTAATTTGCTCAGATTTCTCTCAAATCATTATTATCTGCCTTTCCTGAACACTGGCAGAACTGGAACCACATCACTGAATCTGCGAGTGACAGGTTTTTGTGGAAGGTCATCCCCTTGCCTCACTCTGTCCTATCACCTGCATGCTGAGCTGCTGCTGAGTGTCCCCATTCCATTTCCTACTTGCACTGTCTCTCCACCACAGCCCACTTCCTGGGTGCCATCGCTACCTCAGCTCAGGGTGTCTGTTTTTTTCCCAACTCTGGGAACTAGGTCCAGGGCATTCTCCCTGAGCTATATCTACTGCTCTTTTTAAAATGTTTTATTTTGAGACAAGTTTTCATAAAGGCATCCAGTTGCACAGGCTAGACTAAAATTTGCAATCCTCCTGTCTCAGCCTCCCAGAGTTGCTGGTATTACAAATGCATGTTGTTACCCAGCTTCAGCTTCTCTTCATGCTTCTTTTGTGCCCCCCTTTCTCATTACATTCTCCAGTTGTTCCCCAGACAGGAGAGAAAAGGGTGCCTGAGAGGTAAGACTCTTGAGCCTCAGTGTATAGGAGATGTTTGGTTTTGCCCTCCTGCCAACTTTAGTCTGGCTAAGCACAGTTAAGCACGTCCTCTGATCTTCCCTGCAGGCCTCTCCTCAGATCCTGGAAGGCCTTGCTTCACTGTTTCCTCCATCCAGCCTTACTCCGGGAAGGCCATTCACACTGTTTCCTTTTCCTTTGTAGGTGACCTGGTTCTGTAAGAATTGTTTATTTTGTGTTTCTCCTTGTTCTCTGAAGGCCTAGTGTTCTGGTCTTTTATGATCTGGATCTCCAGTTGTTGCTCATTGTGCTGTTGTATGGAGACTAGAAACTGTATCCTTTGGTTTAGGGAGGTGGTCTGGTCTTTTCCTCAATTTTCTTCTCTTCATTTTCTTTCTGGAATTTGTGTTAGTCAGCTAATGGGTTTCTTACACTGCTCTTCTCATTTTCTTATCTTATTTTTCTCCTTATCATTCATTGTTCTATTTCCTGATAAATTTTCTTAAGTTTATCTCCCAATTCTTCTATTGAAAACTTCTATATTTTTAACTGTGGTTTTTGTTTTGTTTTGTTTTTTCTGCAGAACCAGGGATTGAAACTCAGGCCCTTGCGCTTGCCAGGCAAGTGCTTATTCTACTGAGCTATCACCCTGGTTCCTATTTTTAACTTCTAAGAACATTTTCCTACTATTTTTTTTTTTTTCTTAGACCAAGTCTCACTAAGCAGCATAGGCTGGCCTTGAACTTGTGGAGATCCTCCTGCCTCATCCTGCTGAGTGCTGGGATTACAGGCACGTCCCACCATGCCTGGCTTCTCTGATGGTTCCTGTTTATAGCATCCCATACCCATTCATGCATGTGATATTAACCATAGGTTATTTATTTTCTCATGTTTTCTCCTAACCCTTACATAGTCTACCTTTGTTTTGTCAGAGCTTATTTTCCTTCTGCTTGTTCATTTGCTCTCCACCAAAAGCTTTCTTCAAATTTCTGGTGATCTTCTGACTGTCTATTTATTCTGTACCAGTGATTGCTTGTTGTCTCCCAATAGTCATTCTCCCATTCTTTTTTTTTTTTTTTTTTTGGGGAAGGGTCTACAGGGTCTCACTACTAAATTGGATTCATAGTGATCCACCTGTTAACAGCCTCCCGAGAGCTGGGATTACAAGTGTGAGCCACCATGCCCAGTCCCAATTGCCATCTCAGCGTGCCCAGGGGCGGGGCCAGTACCGTAGGCCCAGGGAATCAAGCCCCCGGTCCCTGCGCCTACTTGCAGGTGCTGTGATCTCCTGAGCTATCAGAAGGACTGATCTGGCCAGTCCTTCCCCTCCTTTTTCTTTCCTTCTTTTGTTCTTTTTTCTTTTATTTATTTACTTTTTTTCTTATACCAGAGATCAAACTCAGGATCTCACACTTGCTGGGCAGGTGCTGCACCACTGAGCTATATCCTGGTCATCTCCTCCTTTCTTTATTAAAAGAAATCTCGAGTTTGGCATAGTGGTACATGTTGGTAATCTCAGGTATTTGGGAGGCTGAGACTGGAAGATGACAAGTTCAACTCCAGTCTTGGCAACTTAGTAAGATCTTATCTCTAAATAATAAGGGATGGGGACATAGTTCAAACTTGTGGGGTGATTTCCCAGTACCAAGAGGGAGGAAAAAAAAAAAAGAGCTGCAAGGTGTTGTACATCTGTAATCTGTAATTCTGCTCTTTTTGGCTCAGTTTCCCCAGGGTGAACCTCCTCCCTACATCAGGGAGGAAAGGAGGCTTTGAGCAACTGGGTAAGGGGCTGGGGATTGAACTATAGCTCAAACACTTTCCAGTCTTCAGCCAGTCACCGGCTCTCCAGATGCCTGGGCCTCTTGCTGGACTCTTCGAGAGCTGCACCATATTGACACTGGCTTTTGTTTCCATCTGTTTCTGGAATACATGTAGGTGCTAGGCCTGAGTGGAGAAGCTTCTTCCTGAGACAAAGTGAGACCCAAGGGAAGAGAGGTTGCAGAAAAAAGACTCACGGTAAGTTTTAGGACCAGCACTTCCTTGGACCTGGACTACAAAGTAGTAAAATCACTTCCGATGCCGCTGTGGGTGCCCTAGCAGAAGGCTGTGTTGAAATCTTGAAAGCAGGATGTTTATGGCCTGTGACTATAGTCCCAGCTATGCTAGAGACTAAGGCAGGAGGATCACCTGCACCCGGGAGTTTGTGCTGGGCAACACAGCAAGATTCCATCTCAGAATAAAATAAAACAAAATCACAAAACAAATGCCAAAGAACTAAAAACCTGGAAGCTCTTTGTTGGAGCACCTAAACAGAAAGACAGTGCTGGTAATTCACACTCAGGTGAATCCTCTAAGTCAGGGACTGGCAAATATTTTTCCTGTAACAGGTCAGAGAATAAATGATTTGGACTTTGCAGGGCTTGCAGGTGTGTTTCCTTGTAACTACTTTTCCTCTGCCTTTGTGGCATTAACATAGCCAGAGGCATTACATTAATAGGCAGAGCGCTGTATTTCAATAAAACAGTGGGGCAAAATTGCTTCTTTTCCCTGTTTAATATTGTTACTTTGTGGATATGTTTCTTCTCCTTGGTTATTTTGTAGTTTTGTTACTGTCTGTCAAGGTAAGGATTTTATGTTATTTAGAACTCAGAGTATTTTTCAACCTAGACCTGTGTCAACTAGGATTAGGACTGGCTATACCAGCACACCCTCCAAAATATGACCTTAAAAAAATGGTGACAACCAGGTATGGTGGCACATACCTGTAATCCTAGCACTTGGAAGGCTGAGGCAGGAAAATCGCTGTGTTGTAAGCACTGGCTACATAGTGAGTTCAAGGTCAGTCTGAACTACACAGACCCTGTGTCAAACCAAATCAACAACAAAAATGATGACAATTTATTTCTGTCATCTGTGAGAGTTAAGTGCTTACTGCTCTGCCACCCATAGTCTAGAATTCATGGTGACACATGTGCTCTGAGAGAGAAGCTAGGTGAGCGGGGCGTGACTCCGTCCTAGAGCCTGTGCTTGGCATGCCTGAGGCTCTGGGTGCCTCCTCTAGCATCAAAAGCCCCCCCCCCCCCAAAAATAGCAACAAAGTAGAAGATGACAAGAAGAAAGGGGGAAAAGGCTCCTGTGTCTTCTCCTTCTTCCCCTCCTTCCCCTTTTCTTCCCCTGTCTCTGTATTAGGGATTATACCTAGGAACCATGGAGTTGTATCTCTGGTCCTGTTTTGCTTTCTTTTAATTTTGAGGCAGGGTGTTTACATTGGCCTTGAACTTTTGATATAGGGGAATGAAACTCGCAACCTGAAAAGTACCTAGGACAAGTTTGTATTCTCTAAAACCAAAAAATAAATTATAGGAACAAACGGAGGCTGAGTAGAATATATTAATTGGGGGAAAGAAAGCTCCTGTCCTAGACAGGGACAGAAGAGGGACCCAAGCAGATTGTCACAGGAAGCTGTCTCTTCCAGGGACTTTTATAGAATAAAACTATGTGTTGAGATGGGCCTAAAGTGGAGAACATAGGAACTTGCTTAGGTGAGTACGAGATGGGACAGAACTATGGTCAACCAATGAGATGACAAACATCGTTGCTCAGGTAAAATTAATTAGGGCTGGCCAGATAGCTCAGTGGATTAAAGCACCTGCTTAGGCAGACACAGCGACCTGGGTTTGATCTCCAGTGTGCTGTGCCAGTCCTGCCCCCAGGGCAAGCTGAGATGGTGACAGAGTCTGGGCATGGTACTGCACGCCTGTAATTCTAGAGCTTGGGGGGCTGCAAACAGGAGTATCACTATGAGTCCGATCTGTGTAGTGAGACCCTGTCCTACATACATAAAATAAAATAAAGTTAAATTAAATTAATTAAATCCAGAACTGAATGGGGAAGCAAGTCATGTAGCAAGTGGGCATGATTGTACAACAATTTATCCAGTAGCCAGCCTATAGAAGTTGAATTAGTGACTCTTTCTGGCTTCCTCACAGTGATGATCAATCCCGGATGCTTATCTTTAGGGAGGTAAGAATTTGTTCAATCATTGGTGTTTAGGTCTGGCCCACAGTAGGAGCATCCCTCTCTCAGTTGCAAGGTATCTTGTCTTTCATACTGTCTCTTTGAGGGCCTGGCCCTGTCTGACTGCCTATATTTCGATCTAATTCAGCTGCCTACAACACTTTCAATCTTCCTGCCTCAGCCTCTTGAGTAGCTGGGGTTAGATGCACCACATCTGATTTGTTCTAGCTCTCACAAAGTTCCCAGAGGCCACCGTGTGAGCCTCCTTCTACTCCACTGAACAGAACTTAGCCTCATAGTCGCACCTGGATATGGGCAGCTGCATCTACTTAAAAAAAAAAGAAACAAAAAACAATGTTCTCTTGTGTTAGATAATGACACTCATACTTTGTTTCATTAGAGGCACTGGAGAGCTTGTTAAAAACATTACAGAGCCCAAATTCTAAATCCTGACTCAGCAAGTCTCAGGGCTGAGAGTTGATTTTCTTTTTTTGTTTTTTTTTCCACTGAGAACTGAATCCAGAACCTTCATGCCAGCCTATTTATTTACTTACTTTAAATTTTGAGAGAGGCTCTTGCTAAGTCCCTAGGCTGATCTTAAACAAGCACTCCTCCTGCCTCGGCCTCTCCAAATGCTGAGACAGGCAGGACAAGCACCACCACTAGAGCTGAGAATTTCTAGCAAGTTCTTAGGTAGATGCAGATGGGACCTGGCCTTTTCAGCCTAACAATTCAGGCCACCAAATCTCTCTCTAATTGAGGCCTTAATTGGTCCATTTGAGTATCAGCCAGGGTCCCAGCAGGGGACAGGTGGCCACTCAAACTAAGTAATTTAAGAAGAAGTTAATTAAGAGGGCGGGGTGTGGGGAACACGGTTCCCTTGGGGCTAGTTACAGGGGGTGCCTAGTGAGGGCTCTTGGGAGGGACTGTCTGCTGCAGGGAGACTTTTGGGAGGGAGCTGCTGCCAACTCTGTGACCTGGCAGAGCTGGCCTGCTCGGTCTCCTGGCAGTGCCCCGTTGGCTAGACAGGAGCAGAAGCTGCAGGGGACAGCGCGGCCCTGTCTGTGTGCAGTGGGGGCGCAGCTTCTCAAGGTCACAGGAGGTGGAGGGAGGGGACTGAGGAGAGGCCAGCCCGCCCCCGCCCCTGCCCCCTCCCCCATGGGCTGCCCCACACCCTCACTTGTTCTTTGCTAACGTCCCATGCCCAGCCGCTGGCCCTTTCTTGCTCCTGAATTTAAACTGCTCCTCCTCATCCCTGGAGTGCTGATTCATTTTTATTTTTGTCAGTTCATGTTTGCATATGAACCGATTGCGCTCATCCTGGGGAGTCAGGGCAGCACACAGCACGTCTTAATTAACTTTCTCATCCCTTTATATCCTGGGCAGCTGCATCTCCTGGTCCCCTATCCTCTGTGAAAGGTCTGTCTCCCTGTTTCCTGTTCTATGTGTATCTTTTATTCTGCTCATTATTTATACTCAGGAGACTGATTTCCAGCATACCACCCCTCACCCTACTCTCCACAAGGGATCAAGTTGGCAGCTTGGCATCTGCCCCTCGAAAGTACTTAATCCACAGAACTGGCAAATGCTATGAATCGAGGCATTTTTTCCTTTTAGTAAACTGCACGTATTAAGATATGCTATGTAAAAAAAAAAAAAAAAAATTGACTGGGCATAGTGGGGCACACCTGTAATGCCAGCATTTAGTAGGCTGAGGCAGGATTGCTGTGAATTGAAGCACTGCCTGGACTACACAGTGAGAACTTGTTTCAAAATCAAAATTATAGACTCAGAAAATGTTCCAGCCCCATTTATCATTGAAGAAGCTTAGAAACAATAACGATCCTAATTGTCAGGAGCACACTGGCACCCATATGCACTCTCTAAGTGCCACTATCCCTTGCAAAGAGCACAGTTCCCTGAGAAATGGCTGAGCACAGGTCTGGGCTGAGAGATACAACCATGAGTCCTGAACATCTCATACCTACAAAGAGAGAAGACTAAGATTGCTGAGTCAGGCTGAACGGACTCAGCAGTCACCATTTTGCTGGCCAAAGAGGAAACAATTTGGGTACCACAAAATACACAGTTGATTAAGAGCCATCAAATATTAAAAGTTTAAGAGGTTGGGGCCAGGGAGATGGCTCAGTGGAGTAAGCGCTTCCCTGGCAAGCACAAGGGCCTGAGTTCAATGCCCAGTTCCGCAAAAAAATTAAAAAATAAAAGTTTAAGAGGTTGTAATATTTTCAAAAACCCAGGGGGGCTGGGGAGATGGCTCAGTAGAATAAGCGTTTGCCTGGCAAGTGCAAGGGCCTGAGTTCAATCCCTGGTTCTGCAAAAAAAAAAAAAAAAAACAAAACCCTGGTTACACCAAAAAAAAAAAAAAAATTCAAAAACCCAAACCTCACCTGTTGTGACGGTACATACTTGAAATCTCTACACCTGGGGAGGCTGTGGCAGGAAGATTGCAAGTTCAAGCTAAGCATGGTGAGACCATGTCAGAATTAAAAAAAAAGGAGTTGGGGCTGTAGCTCAGTGTGAAGGTCCTGGGTTCAATCCCCAGCACTGCAAAAGAAATAATGCAAAAGCAAAAACAAAACAAAACCCCAAGCCAACCAGAATAATTTCATCAGTCACCTTTAGCAGATATTAGGGAACCAGCTCATTCTGAAAAGTGGTAAGGAAAATCAAACATTCACTATTTTTTTCTGTTTGACAAGGTAACAAAATAGGTGGTGAAAGGGTTTTTTTTTTTTTTTTGAAAGGGGTTTTTAAAGATTCTGATTCATGAAAAGTTGATGAGATATCATTTTGCAAGCCTTAGTGGAATAAAAAGTCTAGGGAGCTGTTAGCAGTAGCTGCTGACTCCCTGTGATATGTGAAGAGCTGACAGGATTTTTTTTTTTCCTCTTTTTAGTGTTAGGCAGGTGTTTTACTCCTGTTCTGCACCCCAGCCCTAGGAAGGAAGCTTTATAAGGAATGGATCAAGCTGGCAACATCTGAATCCATTCAGTCTTCACATAAAGATAAGCAAAGCAAGAGCCTGATGTGCTGTGAGGGGAATTATGAAATATTCTTGCCAAAAGACTAAAGCTGGATCAGATGCACAAGAACTTAATATGAGCCAGGCATGGTGGTACACACCTGTAATCCCAGCATTGAGTAGGCTGAGGCAGGCTCCACAGTGAGTTCAAGACCAACCCAAACTACATAGTGAGACCCTGTCTCAAAAAGCCAAATAAGGGCTGGTGAGATGGCTCGGTGGTCTGAGGCACCTACTTGGAACAAGTTGGGCAGGGTACAGGGACCGCGGTTCAATCCCCAGCACCGCGTGCCAGCCAGCCCCGCCCCCCTGGTGGGCTGGGCTGGCCACACACACACACACACACACACACACACACACATAAATAAAATTTTTTTAAAAAGCCAAATAAAAATAAAAATAAATTAAAAAAATAAAAAAATTAAAAAAGCCAAATAAAATTTAAAAAAACAAACAATATAATTTTATAGGATCATTATCAAATAATTGGAAGAAACTAGGTGCACACCTGTGATCCCAGCTCTCTTAGAAGCTGAAACAAAAGGATCTAAAGTTTGAGCCCAGCCTGGCCAATTTAGTGACTTAGTGAGACCCTGTCTCAAAAAACAAAAACAAGGGCTGGCCAGATAGCTCAGCAGATTAAAGCACCTGCTTAGGCAGACACAGGGACTGGGGCTCTTCCTTGGTGTGCTGTGCTGGCCCCATCCCTGGGGTGTGCTGAGATGGTGCCTATAATCCCAGGGATAGGGAGGCTAAAAACAGGATTGAGCTTGATCTGTGTAGTGAGACCCTGTACTAAATACATTTAAAAAAAAAAAGGCTGGGGATACAGGTTAGAATAACGCAGGTGGGAGTGGACAGAGGGTAAGTGAAACAGATTTGACCTTGTGTGGACAGTAATTGTTGGCACTGGATGGTGACTACATGGAAGCTTGTGGTACTGTTACTCTCTGTCCTTAAATTTTTCATAATTAAAAAAAAAACTTGTATTACAAAAGGATTATTTACCTCTTCCCAAGGTATCTGCAGTGTACTGAATTAAATAAGCTGTCTAAGCTCGATTACCAAACCAAAAAAAAACAAAAACAAAAACAAAAAAAAAAAAAACCCAAGAGGGGTTATGAGTTTAATTAATAATCACTTTAAAAGCCATAAGTAAAGCCCTTGTCCCCTTCCCAAGCCCTGGGAAGGTAGATGAGCTAATGACTGGATAATAAATCCTTGCCAAACCTGGTAATTTTCTTTGCTTGTTTTTGTTTTTTCAAGCCCAGGGATGGAACCCATGGCTTTATACATGCCAGGCAAGCACTCCTATCTGCAGCGTCGGCCACAATCTGCAGTTTTCAGGAGTAACTTTCACCTTTACATTTCCCTCTATAGGCAATTACACACTTCACAATTTAAACTTTTAAAAAAAAAAAAAAACAAAAAACAAAAAACCCCAAAACTTGTCAAACTGGGAGTAGCGGCCAATACCTTTTAAGCCCAGAACTCTAGGAGGCTGATACAGGAAGTCTGGAAATTTGAGCTCTGCCTTGACAACTTAGTGAGACCTTGTCTCAAAATAAAACCTAGCCCAGGTGTTAACTCCGTAAGAAGGCCCTAGGTGCAACCCCCAACGCCAAACGAAGCCAACTTGTCAAAACGTGTGGAGGAACATTAAGTTTTCTCAAATTATTTTCAGTTAAACGGGTAAAACCTGTGACCGCAGGTTCTTGCTCTCGGGGTTTCCTGCCTCCCGACTGTCGCTCCCACCTCGGGGCTGCCAGGCAGGGCGCCTCGCAGCGCGGCTGTTCCACCCAGACCCAGCTCCCCGTGGCGCGGACCCCCGTGGGCAGCCCAAGCGCACGCGGAGCCGCGAAAGTCCTCCCGTCCGGCTGCCCTCCGACGGGGCCGCCTCTTCCTTGCCGCATCCTTTCGCCGCCGCCTCGCTCCACTCCTCTGGGGACGCGCGCGCCTGAGGAAGGGCCGCCGCGCCGGAGCGGCCGCCATATTAACGGCCAGCCGCCAGCCAATCAGAACCAAGCGACGTCGCTCGCGCGTCTTTTCACCTCGGGGCTGCTTTAATCGTACCACATTAAAGGCTAAAGTGGCACACTAAAGGTCCCTGAAGAGCCAGCAACCCCAGCATCCAGGCTGAGGCGAGGGAATGGCGGCAAGTTTGAGGCCAGCTTGGGTTACATAGTTCATGGCTGGCCTCAATCACATAGTGATACCTCGTCTCAAAAGTACCCCCAAATAAATATCAATGAAATAGTATGATTTGATAGATGTGGTTGGTGGTTCCTTTAAAAGCCTACAGGGGTAGGGGTTGTTTTGTACTATTTTCAACACTTACTTAGTAGGAACTACTAACAAACAGAAAAACACAAACAGGAACAAATGACCTTTTATTTCATCCAGAGATACAAAGGCAATTCTGTCTAGAAACAACCTGACAGGCAGTTGAATCCTTGGGAGGAAGTTCATGGTAAATGTCAGGATGGCTGGTCACAGAAGGTCAGAGGATAGGATGGGACAGAACACGACAGGTGACAACCCAGCAAGACCAGCTTCAGTGCCTGCTGGAGCAATCTCTAATTTTATACAGTTGTCTTAAAAATTATTAACATTCTCTTGAGGCTATTCTGCATTAGAAATTGTGTTCAGGGAAGAAATAATCCTAACAAATAACAAATATCCTATTTTACTACAGGAGTTGTAAACTCGGCTTGTTACTAATTCAGTGGAGGTGGCTTTGAGGAAAAGCATTTGGAACAGGTGTCCTCTTTTGAGGAAAAGGGTTTATATACCTTGGTGAGTCCTGGTTTTTTAATTAATGCTGGTTGTGATTATAACTTTTAATCTGGGGAAATATTTACTTAAATTATTTTCCAAAACACAACCAAACCAAGGTCAAGATAGTGCCATGAACTCCTTCCTGTGGGCTGCACCCACCTACAGGGACATACAGGCAAAAGCCACTTTTCCAAGACTTGTATTTGTAACAGGAATGCACCACATGGTTTATTAAGAGTTTATTTGCTTTAAATATGTACCAGTACATTTTAAAATGCTAGGTTTTTAAGATTTACGATAAAAGAATACTGAACCAAAATAGAGAGAATGGAGGCTCAGTAGCATGATTTCAATTACCTTTCCTAGATACTTTTAAAAAAGTTTACTATTCTATGCAAGACAATTACAATTGGACTGTCTTTGATGAAGTCTAGAAAATTGAGGTTCATCAAATAAAGGCACAAATGTGGGCTGCAAGAAAAAGGAAAAAGAAATTTTGATTTTAATGTCAAGTATAACAAGGGTTGGCTGTTTTAGCTATTTTGGGCAGGATTCTCCACAATTCAGCAGATAGATCCTAGTGTTTCAGCTATAAGTTTCAAGAGTTCAGATATACAGATAAATCAATTTCTTAAACCCCCTTTCTCAGAATATTCTAAAGGCTTCTGAAGCATTACATAAATTTAAATTGCTCTCACATTTTAAGAAATAAATCTATGCTTTTGAAAGGCAATCTAAAGATATAGGACAGACTTGAGAACCATTCTGTTCTACCCTGGGCCTCACCTGATGCTCTACTGCAGCTGCCTGTCCCTGAAGGGAGTCAGCCTCCAGGGGCAGTGGGCCCAGCCCACTCCCACCCACCGAACTAGCTCAGCATGACTGCTGTGCCACTCCTGTGTGCTGTTGGGGGTGTTACACTAACAGCAGGGCCCAAATCTGCTGGTGAAATTAAAAAATGCTATCTTCTCCTCCCCATCCCCAAAACTGCTTCATTTCAACAGAAAAACAAAATGTATTAGCTCCTTCCCACAAAAGAAAACAGAACGGAGAAAATCAACCACCTGATCTATCCTGATTTTACCAATGTGAAGAAATATAAAGGAGCTTCATTTCCAGAGGACAACTGAGTAACTGCTGCTAACCCAACAATTTGCGTATCCTGGGAACGTGTGCTATTGCTAAGAGCGCTCTTTCTAAGTGTCAAGAATTGGAATCCCACCCTCCTTGTTGCTGCGCAAACAAACACCAAAGCATACAAGCCAGCAAAATGCTTCACAGGCTCTTCAGCCACAGAGGATTTTGGTGAGATTTCCACTCTTCCTCAAGTATGAGAAAAATAAAGGCACCAGAAGTTCAACTAAGCCCGAAACACAATTTCACTGTGAAAAGAGGGCAGCAAATGTCCCACCAGAGAGGAGTTAAAATGGGGTGGTGGGAGGCATCAGACTGAGGCATCATCAGGGGCTGGTATTGGCTTCCAGTGAGCAGAGAGATCCCAGAAGGGCCTCTGAAGGGGTTCTTCCTCCTCCTGGGCCAGCAGCAAGAGATCAATTACTTCCCGTAGAACTTTTTGTTGAGCAGGAAGATCAGGAGGTTGACATTTACTTTAGCTCTATCAAACAGCTTCATGACTGCAACACCTTCATACTGTAGCTGCAGCAGGTCCTGTTTAAAAAACAAAAACAAAAAACTGACAGTCAAGTCGATGGAACAGAAGAAAGGACACACTTCGGGGAAGGATCCAGGACTGAGGTGTGCCTTGTGTGTCCACTCTGAGGTGGGCAAGGCTAAAGCTGCCAGCCATGGACTTGCCCCCCTCTGGTGCTCTAGGGCAGGACTGAGATGGCCACTGATGGGGCACTGGGGTATTTAACATACACCAAACATGGAAAGAAAAACACGCATTTTATCACACAGAGTATGTGATCTAAGCATTTTTATTGCAAGGGGCTGGGAGGTGTAGCTCTGCGCTAGAGCACCTTCCTACCATGCAGTAGGCCATGTTCAATTGCCACTACTGTGAAAAAAATTTTTTTTCCTATATCAGAAGTTAGTGGCATTTCACCAGATTTAATAAATCTGGAAAAAATATAGTTGTTTTGATTCTTTTTTAAAAAAATGTTAAATTTTGAGACAGGATCTCACAAAATTGCTCAAGCTGGCCTCAAATTTATTTTTTTTTCCTTCTTCTTTACTTTTTTTGAGACAGGGTATTGCTACGCAGTTCAAACTGGCCTTCAGCTCACTTTATAGCCCAGGCTGACCCTTGAATTTGTAAAAATCCTCCTGCCTCAGCCTCATGAGTAGATGAAATTACGGGCTCACTTCAATTCATGATGAAATGTACTAATCATTCAAAAATGATGCTTGGCACAGGAGTGGACACCTGTAATTCCAGGATTTGCAAAACTGAGGCCAGAGGACCACTGAGTTCAAAGCCAACCTAGAATATATAGTGAGAACCTGTCTCAACCAAAACCTTCTTAAAAAGGCAGACAAGGTTAGTAATGTTTTAGTAACATCTATTTGAATTGTTTTTTGAAGGTACTTGGAACTGAGCCCAGGGCCTCCTGCATGCTAACCTTGCGCTCTACCACTGCACTACATCCCCGCTTTTGTCCTAGATTCTTTCACATGAGCCAACATTTCTATTTTGAAGGCAAGGAAAGAGGACTAAATGTTATCAGATACATACCCAACACTTAGCACTGTGTGTGCACATTACACTAGGTCTTTTCCATTCTTGCAACTATTCTATGAAGTGTAATTATTTCAACCATAGGGAGAACTCCTCTTCCAGGGCTCAGAGACCACAAATAACAAGCTGAGCAAAACTATGTCTAGATCTGACCTCAAGGCCGCCACCTCTACCGCCTTCTGGTGAGTGGAAGAAGGGAACTGATGGGGCCTCTGTTCTCTAAACCTTGAGGGAGCTCTAAGGAGAAAACAAGGGTCCAAGGGCCTGAAAGGACCCTAAAGGCTGAGTCAGTTATCTTCCGCAAAACTTGACAGCTCTAGGAGGAAGGAATGGTGCAGTGCCCCTGTGCCCAATGCAGTCAGGCCACACTGGATGAACCTGGGTGCAAGGGACGAGAGATATTTTATTTTATGTATGTATTTAGTGCAAAGTGTGCAGAGTCTACAGGGTCTACATGGTCTACAGGATCTCACTACACAGATCAGATTCATAGTGATCCTCTTGTTTTCAGCTTCCCGAGCGCTGGGATTATAGGCACATGTCACCACGCTCAGTCTTAATCACCAGCTCAGTGTGCCCTGGGGGCAGGGCCAGTATGGCACACTGGGGATCACACCCCAGTCCCTGCATCTGCCTAAGCAGGCCCTTCAGTCCACTGAGTTATCTGGCTGACCCTAAGAGATACTTTAGTCAGCTGTGTGTATCACAGTAATTTCATGCTGACTGAGAGGGTGCTTTAAGAATGCACTGGTGTCTGAGGAGGAAATGAAGGCAACTAAGCCAAACTGCCTCTGCTAAAGCAGTTCACAGTTTTTTTGGGGGGAGGGAAATGAGTCAAGGAGTTCTATAAACAGAGGATGTCTCCAGGCTGCTGCACCACAAGGGAGACTGGTGACTAGCCTGGCCAGGGAGGCTTGGAGTGGGAATGCACAGTGCCTCACTATCTGACAGGGAGCCAAGAGGGGTGGAAGGAGAGGAAGGAGGGCATGGCGGTACATGCCCACAGCCCTCACACTCTGGGAGGTGGAAGCAGGAGGATCACAAATTTGAGACCTGCCTGGTCAATTTAGCAATTTAGTCCCAAAATAAAAAATAAAAAAGGCAGGCTGGGGATGGGAAATCAGTGCAAACGCCCTGGGATCAATCTTTAGTACAAAAGGGGGGAAGGAAAAGTCAAAATGTGCTGTCATAGTTTACATTTAGGTGTTCCAAGCCTTGTGTGCTAAGAGGTGGGGCTCTGGGGAGGCGTCAGACCACAAATCTGACAGTCATTGCTGTTGCTCTCAGGGCTGGGTTTGTCACTCGTAGGTGAGGCCTGATGGTCACTGTGGGCATGGCCTGGAAGGGTCATCTCCATCCCCGCCCCTTCTCCCTCTCTGCTTCCCACTGACAAACCACAAATGATTCTCCTCTGTGATATCCCTCTGCCATGAAGCCAGCTGACCATGGACTGAAACCTCTATAAAGTGTGCCAAAATAAACCATTCATCATCTAACTTGTGTTAGGTATTTTAAACCAGTGACCACAATGTAACTAAGCCACGCACCTTCACTGAGTCACCTTAACCATTCAATAGAATAGCACTGAGCCAACATGTGGCTCTGCTACAGCCATCATTCAGGATGCATGGGGCTGTGGCACAGGGTCGGGGTGGGGCTACAAGTGACCACATACAGAAAGCTGAAGGAGTATGCACATGTGCTTGGGAATCCTCTTAGTGCACTATTCTTTTTTTTTTTTGGAACCAGGGATTGAACTCAGTGCACTATTCTTTAACGTGCAAAATGTAGGTATTAAAAAAAAAAAAAAATAGGGGTCCGGTAAGATAGCTCCTGCTAAGCTTGCCTGCTTAGGCAAGTGCAGCACGTGCCATGCAGGCCCGCCCTAGGGTATACTGAGTCAGCTGAGTCCAGGCATGGCGGGGCACACTTGTAATCTCAGTGCTGGGAGGTTGAAAACAGGAGGATCACTACAAGTCTGAGCTGCACAGTAAGACCCTGTACCAAATACATTAAAAAAAAAAAAAAAAATTTAGGGATAACTATGCTAAAAAAAAAAAAAAAATTGCAGGATTGTCCCCACCCCTAGGGGCTCTGCACTGAGTCCTTTTTTGAGACAGGGTCTTGCTAATAAGTACCTGAATTCCGAGGCTGGGCTTGAACTTTTGGTCTTCCTGCCTCTACCTCTTTAGTTTGCTAGGATTATAGTTGAGTGCCACCATACCTGATTATAAGGGTCTTTTAATTTAAAGTAAGATACAATTTATATATACCTTGTCAGAAATACATTCAAACTTTTAGCTATGTCAAATTAAAATGAACAAAAAATTTCAAGCTACTGGGAAGGCTTATGACAGTTCTAGCTTAATGACATTATACTTACTCCTTCATTCAAGGGCAAAGGTATCAGCTCTGTCCAGGGCACACAGGCCACACTGGGTATTTGGCAACCTGGGTGGCACTGAACCTGCTGTGCATGGGCACCAGTGGCATGCCCCTCCAGGACTCTATCCCTACCCTGAGAAGTCACTCCCAGCTCTCCTTGGTGCACACCTACCTGATAATGTAACATAAAGGTCTCCATCTGAACTCCCATGAATTTGGCTTTCACTTCAAAGTCTCCAACTTCTTCTGTTGGACCGATTTCAAAGATAACATTTTTAAACCTGTTGAAACACAACAGCACACAGGCATGCTCTGTATGTTCTCAGTGCTCAGAGGTGCAGAGTCCTGGGGCAGGTGGCTCAGTGCAGTGTGGCAACCCACCCCCAACACTCGTGTTCCACTGCCCACAACAAGTGGCCTGAGAACGAGGGCACAGAGCTCTTGTTTGGCCTGAAAGCAGGAATGGAGGGCGGGGCAGAGCGTGCCTCTGGGTGTACAGAAACCAAGGGCAGTAAGGACAGAGGACCATGGGGGTTTCTGCAGAGAGAAAATGTTGCAGTACATTCAAAGGGAACGAATCCAACAGGAGAAACTGCCGTGACTGTATTACTCCACATGTCACGGGCCAGAAGGTTTTATGGCATAACACCAAGGTGGATTACACTGCTCCTTTGGTGAACAACATACACCCCAGATTTTTAGCCTGCAAGCTTGGAAGTAAGTCACTTTTGTGAGACAGAAACATGAAGATGCAGAGGTCAGACAGGGCTCACAGGAATCTGTGTCCAAAAGCAGGCCTGCTCGCCACACACCAGCTCCCAGTCACCTGTTAGGGATGTCCTTTTATG
Organism: Octodon degus; assembly: GCF_000260255.1. NCBI lineage: Eukaryota > Metazoa > Chordata > Mammalia > Rodentia > Octodontidae > Octodon > Octodon degus. Next base: position 20,121,759 of record NW_004524578.1, read on the forward strand.
TGCCTGTCAGTGGATTTGGCTGGGCGTATGGTTGCTAAGCCTGCAGCAGCAAATGAAAAAAGCGAGGCACTCAAGCAGCAACCGAAATGACAACACAGAGACGGGGAGAGGGGATACGTAAGCCCGACCTGGAGAGACAACCAAAGAATCCACAACAAATGAATAAAATCCAGAAAGACTAAGGCTGCTGGTTGGAAAACTGAGCAGAAAAACCATACATAACTCACATTTTTGAAATAACATTCTGCCCCCAAAACTAAACATCTCAACTAGAAATCTGAAATGCAAACTTCAGAGGGATTTTTCTTTTTGAGACAAGGTCTCGTTATGTAGTTCAGGCTGTCCTTGAACTCACTGTAACCCAGGCCAACCTCAAACTCATGGCAATTACCTCAGTCTCCTGAGTGTTAGAATTACAGGAGTGTGCCACCATGCTCAAGAAGGTGATTTTTTTTTAAAACTGTTAAAAAACAAAATTTATCGTATCCAATGAAGGAAGGACGGTAGTAGGATGACCACTTCATACAAGCTTCAGACACTAGTGAAAATTTTTTGGCAATACATGTAAGTTTAACATTTTTCCAACAATTTCGGGAAACAGTATTATGTTAAAAAATTTAAAGCCACACGGGCCGGGGAGATGGCTCAGTGGAATAAGCGCTTCCCTGGCAAGCGCAAAGGCCTGAGTTCAATCCCCGGTTCTGCCAACAAAATAAAAAAAAAAAAAAATTTAAAGCCAGAACTACCATGTGATCCCGCAGTCTCTCTGGCAGTGTGGACAGAATTGCAAGCAGGCCTGAAGGCAAAGTCTGCACACCCATGTGGGCAGCAACTCTGCGCACAATGGCCAAGAAGTGAGAACCGCCCATGCACACATCAGCGGAGGAAAGGTAAACAAAATGTGGTGCACACAATGAAATATTAGCCAGCCTTAAAAAGGAAGGAAATCCTGTCATATGGACGAACCATGAGGACATTATGCTAAATATAACAAGCCAGCCGCAACAGACAAGACAGTGATTCCATGTAGATGAAGTCAATAAAGTAGTTAAATTCAGATTAAAAAAAAAAAAATAGTGGTTGCCAGAGACTGGTAGGAGTGGAGTTGGAATAGCCATTTACTGGGCACAGATTTCTGGGTAACTTCCAGGGATTTGTTGCACAGCACCATGAATAGACTATTAATGTATTAACAGTGAAGTTAATATATATATTAATTATATATATATAGTTAATATCTTTTCAAATGATTAAGACAAGTCTTATGTTACACATTTTTACAATAAAGGAATTCTTTTATTCTTTTTGAACACAGATTAAATGTCTGGATGTATCCTCTGGGGAAAACAGCCATGCCAGCAGTGATGGCATGTACTTCAGTCCAGCTACTTAGGAGGCCACCTGAAGCCAGCCTGGGTAACACAGCCAGATTGCATCTCAAAAGAAGGCAAAAGTAGAATCAAAGATTTACATAGAAAGGTGTTGTGACAAGTGTAATACTAGAAAAAGTGAAAATAATTTATATTCCCCAATTGGTTAAAATGTGGGATATTGGGCAGGGGAGTTGGCTCAGTGGAATAAGCGCTTCCCTGGCAAGTGCAAGGACCTGAGTTCAATCCCCAGTTCCGCAAAAAAAAAAAAAGTGGGATATTATGCATAAACTTTCAACACTGTAAAAAATTACACAATTATAAGAAAAAATGTTGGCTATAACATTAAAAATATCAGTGTACCAAAAAAAAAAAAAAAATCAGACTAGCCAGGTTTGGTCATGCATGCCTGTAATCCTAGCACTCAACAGGCTGAGACAAGAGGAACTCTTTGAGTTTGCGGCCAGCTTGGGTGACATAATGAATTCAACATCAGCCTATACTACATGTGAGACTCTGTCTCAAAAAAAAAAAAAAAAAAAAATATCCTACTTTCTAAAGTGGTAGATCAAGTAGGTAAGTCAGCAAATATGTAACTTTTTATGTGAAAAGCATCACAGCAGCAAATATACTTAAAATGATTTCTGGGATTATCTCTGACTTGCAAAATTATAAAACTTTATTTTCCTTTATATTTTACCCTATTTTCAAAGCTCAATGATAAATACATATTTCAGAATCAGAAAAATGCAAAATACTCTCTTTCTCTGTAGTGCTGAGGATCCAGCCCAGAGCCCGCTGGGCAAGTGCTCTATCACTGAGCACTGAGCAGCCCTGAAAGCTGCTTTTTTTTTTGTACCGAGAATCAAACTCACAACCTCATGCTTGCCAAGCAGAGCTATATTGCTGGCCCAAGATTCTTCTTTTAAATGGAGGTCACAGGCTGACTGAGTAAAAGCTTAATAAAGGTTTACAAACCCTGCAGGAGGCTGCATCAGACCCACAGACCACTGGGAAAGCCAGCAGGTACTTTCTTGGAAGGAGAGGGAGGGTGAGTCCTTGGGCCCTGGGCATGGTTCAATATAAAAAATGCTGCTTCTTGTTACTCTTATTCTTATTCAATCTGTGTTCAGATTCTGAAGATACAGAAAGAATGGCTTTCCACTTTAAAAAGGAAAAACTGCCAGGAGTGGCAGTACTTGCCTGTAATCCCAGAGGCTGAGGCAGGAGGATTGATGCAAATTTGAGGCCAGCTTGGGCTACAAAGTTTAGTTCAAAGCCAGCCTGAACTGCTTAGTGCAAGCCTATCTCAAAAACACAAACTATAAATGTAAAATTAAGATGACATATCTTAATGGCAGACGGGTGAACATATTCCATAAACAGGACATGACACAAATGCTCACAAACAAGGAAGTTATGTATGACAGATAAATTAATATATACGACCTGATACTGTACACACAGTATATAGGAGATGTAAAATACAAGGTGGCCAGCAGGAAAGAGAAAGGAAAGGCGATAAAGATGTGAGGACTCCAAAAACCAGTCTCCTTATAAAGGGAAGTAAACAAGGAGCTACTCACTGATTCACTTGCAGGTCCTCGATCTCCAGAAGCACTCCTTTCTCGTGCAGTCTTGCTGCTGTGTATTTCAAAGAAATCTTCTTGCTCTTCTTTCCTTTCATTTCTCGAGGCTTTTTGGAGACCCTGTAAAGAATTACACAACACCACTTTAAGCAACTGTCTGCTTTGAGCCTGTGTTTTCTAGGAGGTAAAAACACTCCTAAGCCTAAATCATAGCAATTCCGAAACAGCAAACAAATGTCAGGATCAGTGGGGTCAATCTTTGCAAAATGGGAAACTGCAATGGTTCCGTCTTCAGTTTATGCTGCATTTCTTCTTTTCTTGCCTTGTTGCTCTTAGTTTCTTTTCTTTTCTTTTTTTGTGTGGTACTGGGGATTGAACTCAGCACTCTGCACTTGCCACACAAGCACTTATTCTACTGAGCTATCTCCCCAGCCCTCTATCTTAGTTTCTAAATACCATTCCTAACTAAATGGAACCAGAGACACTTAAAGAAATAAATCAGACCAGGCCCAGGGAGGGGCAGACTGCATATTAAATCTGAACATCTTGTATCAGAAGTCAAGAATTATACAGAAAACGATGGATGCATCAAAGGGGCACAGGGGCCAGCTCCACGGTGGGCCTAGGGGTTTTCCTGTCCCTTCAGTACCAGCCCTGCTTTACTGCTATCTTCTTCCAGGAAGGGAGAAAAAGACGGTGTGGGAGCCAGATAAGGGAAGTACAGCAAAACATTACAAACTGATGGGTCCAGGTGAAGGATATTGCATGTTTATTATTCTATTCATTCAAATTGTTCTGTTTTTTAACCCTGGGGTGTGTTACTGAGCTAAATGCCCAGTCTTAATGTTTTTCAAGGCAGGATCTTGCTAAGTTGCCCAGATGAAATGCCTGGGCAATTGCCCAACTTGAACTTGCAATCTTCTTGCCTTAGCCTCCCTAGCTGCTGAAATTACAAATGTGCAGCGCTGCCCTAGGCCTCAACCAGATGTTGAGCAGGAATGTATAATAAACTAACCTTATACACTGTACCAGTACCTGACACCTCAGCACTGGGTACCAGTCCTCTCCCTCTATACGTGGTGACCTGCGATCAGTGCCAGGAGCCTTTGTCAGACTTCCTCAGGATCTGGGAGCCTGTCCTCACAGGTCAGGTGCCCTTCCCTACTCCTTGAGAGTTCTTGTGAAGGTTCTAGCAGGGAGCACAGCTTACTCAGCTTACTCACATTCCCTTGACCCAGGAACAGTCCTCTAATAGGGGAGGTCATCCTCTGACCAAATGTGCAGCTTAAGGACGGGGGCATGTGCTGTGGTGAAGGAGGAAGGGGACAGTCACTCAGCCAGCTAGGGCAGCCAAATCAACAATGGAGGTGATCAATGGGGTGAGGAGTGATGTCACAGCCCAATTGCCCTCATATCCTCTTAAAAATATTCCTCAGGAGCTTATCATGTATTAATTATCATGTAATAATTTTTTCCATGATTTGCCAAGAAGGCATCTGGAATGAGGGATGCTAGAAACCCAACATACTAATAAGTGGAACCTGACAGTTATGCAAACAATTAGAAACAAACCAGAGAACTAATACAACAAAGAGTTCAAGTGTTTTAGGTGAGAATTTTCAATGTCCCCACTCTAATTCTTTCCTTTAACTGATGAAAAAGAAATACTCACTTGCCCTTGCTGGCTAAGTTATCCAAGCAGGTTTTGATGTAGCTTTTATAATAATCCACCTGCTCCCCATAAAAGGTGGCTTTCGAGTTCAGAGCAGCAAAGGTCTGCTGCAATTTCACCAATTCAGCTTTTCTCCTCTGCCGGTACCTCCGCTGATTCCGGATATCCTGTGGCATGATTATTAATGAAAATAATGATAGGTACCATGTGCTGCTTTATCATTGCTTATTTGATACTAGAACCCAGCAATACTTGACACAACCTTGAACATGACTGCATATTCTTGTGTGGGTGTGTGATGGGGGGTCACACTACATAGCAATCCTCCTGCCTCAGTCTCCCTTGAGTGTTGAGATTAGAGGCACGTGCCACCATGTCTGGCCTATGACCACACATTCTTAACAGGCAGCAATCTGGGCTCACAAATGAGGAAATTCAGATCTCATTCCATTTGTATCTTCTACCAGTGGGGAAACAGAATACTTTCAGTTCATTTTTAGAATTTAAAATGCAAAGCAGGGGGCTGGTGAGATGGCTCAGTGGTCTAAAGCACCTACTCAGAACAAGCTTAACAAAGCAGAGGGACCGCGGTTCAATCCCCCAGCACCACATGCCAGCCAGCCCCGCCCCCTGGTGGGCTGAGCTGGCCACACACACACACACACACACACATTAATAAAAAAAAAAAAAAAAAAAAAAAAATAAAATGCAAAGCAGGCTTAGAATTCTTAAATTGCCAGAGGGAGAAAAATAATTATAATCCATTGATTACCAAATTCATGGGTATGCATGGCATCATCTAGTGCAGTAACAGACAGTGCCTAAAATTCTCAGCTCACACTGGAGCCCCTTCACATGAAATAGTTCACGCAACTCAAGGCTCTGATGATCAGCTTTGCATTTCATAGTAAGTATGAAAAAGATCTAAAGAACCTCCCCACCCCTAATCCCCTTCAGACAGTCTTATTAATTAGTACAAGCTGGGCCTGAATTTGCTATGTAGCCCATGCTGGCTTCAAATTCACAATCTTCCTGCCTCAGCCTTCCAAGTGCTAGGATACAGGAGTGTGCCACTACACCCAGCTTCCAAACTTTTTTTTATCTCTTTTTAGACAGTTTCTAAATTTCCCAGGCTGGCTTTGACTGTGATCCTCCTAGCTGGGATTACAGGTGTGAAGCTTTCATACCTAGCAATGAAGGATTTTTATGGTCAAAGATAAAACGCTGACACAGGAAAGGCTAGTTAGGGTCTTGTCCCTATACATTTGGACTGTTGAGTAAGCAAACTCAGAACCAGAAAGAGTCAGGAACAGCTTCTCAGAGGGGAGGGCACTAATCTAGAAACTGAAGCTACACTGGTCTAAGCAGTTGTTCTGGAAGAGCTTTAAACAACACCAGGCCATTCCTGTCCTCAAGGCAATACCTTAGCAATGTCATTGATCAGTTCCTGGTATCTATTCTTTGGGTCCACGGTCCCCAGCTCTGTTAGTTTCTTTAAACCTGTCTGGATCTTCTCCTTCTTCTCCTGGAGAGAGAGGCTGTTGTCTTCTTTCACAGATGTGGACTTCTTCATCTTGTCAGGAGTTTTGGCATCCCGGATGGCACGTCTCTGCATGGCCCGCTGATGCTCCGTTTCCTGCAGATGAAAGCAACAAGTTGTTGGCATGCTCGCGACACTCGCCCTAAGCTCTGACACACACAGCATTACTGTAGTTGGACTCACTCAGTTCTCCAGCTACTCCCTGAAAACATGGGAACAAATGTTGTTCTACTGGCAGAGAACAGGTGAGAAACTTTGAGGCAAAAATTCCCACCCAGAAGAGAGGAATTCTAGGAAACTACCGACACCTTCGGGTCTTCTGGGTTCTGTGCATTTTGCTGGCTACAAAACCCTTTATTTTCTCGTATCACATTTTGGAATATAGAGAGTACATTTTAACAAAACATAGCTCTTTAAGTGTTGTAACCAACTACACCAATGTAATTAAAGTGCTCACTACATCCCTGCTGCTTGTTTCTGCCATCTTGTCCAGGCTCAACCATGCTCGATGTCCCTGCATTTGAACATGCTGCAAACCCTGTAATTCTGCCACCTCTCCTTGTTACTATCTGTTTGCCCCTTTCATCTTTGCCCAACATCCAGTCTACACTTGGTTCTCCTTTGAGTACTTTCTTAACAACTTGCAATTGGACCTCAGGATCTGTTGCTTGTCTCCAATTCCCACTTTCCACCCGAGTCCAAGGTCATGAGCCATCACCTGCTCATCTGCTCTCATTTTCCTCCTGCTCTAAGTGTGGATGTGGTGCTCAGAGTGCTGACACTCTCTCTCTTTCTGTTTACTCGCCACACTCCAGTGGATCACCCCTGTGCTGAAAGACTCCAGATCTCTGTGTCTAAGGCTCTGGGGCCATATTAGGAACAGCTTATACTGGGATCTTGTATTTGCAATGGCTTGTAGATTAAACTCATACTTTTGTTTCTTTTCTTTTTTTGGCGGAACCGGGGATTAAACTCAGGTCCTTGCACTTGCCAGGGAAGCACTTATTCCACTGAGCCATCCCCCCAGCCCCAAACTTGTACTTTTGCATCACACAATGCAGAGTGCGAGTGCTGAGGTCAGACAGAACTGGTCCCAAGTCTGGTTCTGCTACTACAAGCCCATGATCTCAGGCAAACAATTTAACCTACAAGAGTATTGATTTTCTCAACTGTAAAATGGCCATGGAAAGACTCACCTAACAGGGATAGTGCACAGATTAAATGAAAGATGGGGACATCAATAAAGACTGGTTCTTCCCTCCCTACTTAAAACCTCTTCCAGAGTAAGGACATTTGCTATTGTCCAACCTCTTGACCCTCACATCTAACTGGCCACCATTCATAGCATCCAAAAGATGAGAATTCATTTGCAACAGTGATTTTCAAGTAGTCCCCCATGCAACATTAAGAGTTTCCAGAAGCACCAGAGTTCTAGAAGCCTGGCTTCCAGGTGCCTGGAGCAACAAAGTGGCTCCAGTTTTACCTGCTTCATATAGTAGTAGGGTTTTATATAAGTTATCACTTCATGGGGGCTGGAGAGATGGCTCAGTGGTCTAAAGCACCTACTTAGAACAAGCTTAGCAAAAGCATCAGGGACCGCGGTTCAATCCCACAGCACCAC
>NW_004524578.1:20129685-20152923 GCF_000260255.1 Octodon degus
TTAAAAAAAAAAAAAGTTATCACTTCATAAAGTGGATTCCCCTGCTTAAAAACTTGAAAATGAATAGCCTTTCAGACCTTCTCACCTGACAAATGAAGTAGTGCTAAACATAGTCACCAATCCCTGCCTCTGCCACACCTCCCCTCCTCTCATCCTCTGCACACCTTAAAGCGGCTCAGCCATTGGTTCTGACAACACTGCCCAATTAATCAAAATGGGATGACCCCAGGACTTGGAAAGGGTCTTTATTTTTCTCTGCAGGGCCAAATTTCTGTTCAGCTTTTGAATTCTAGATCCTGTGGTCTGTGCTTCTGTTCTCACCGCTCCCTCTGGCCCACATTTCCAGAGGTGTGGCCTCCTTCCATGGGTAGCACTTGGAACTGCAGCTCAGGCCTCCTCACACTGCCCCTCACCAGCTTCTTCTGAAACATTCGTCACACTTATGGTCTGAGATATCACAGATACTTTAAACAACCGAATCACCACTTCCAGTATGTATGCAACATTTCCCTAACAGGATCTTGAGCCCATTAAGTTCAGGAGTCATACTACTACTCTTCTATACACTAAGGCATTTTTTAAAAAAATTTTATTTATTTATTTGTGTGTGTGTGTGGCCAGCTCAACCCACCAGGGGGTGGGGCTGGCTGGCTTGTGGTGCTGGGGGATTGAACCATGGTCCCTGTGCTTTGCTAAGCTTGTTCTAAGTAGGTGCTTTAGACCACTGAGCCATCTCACCAGCCCCTACACTAAGGCATTTAATATAATTTCAACTATAAAATAGTCAGTGAACTGCTTGACAGAGTCTTTGAACCTGCACCAGTTAAATTCGTATTTATTCTCAGTTCTCATTCTCTCCTCTTTATCTGTCCCCCTCCACCACCCCTTTCTTTGTGTGTGTGGGCACCCTCCTCTCTAAGTGCCAGGACCTCAGAGAATCTTTTAAAACCAACAACTTGCTCAGGCCAGGCCTATCCATCACTGCTCTCTGGTTAAATCTACTCACCCCAGGTTACAAGCTCTTTTTCACTTGCCTCCAGCCTCCAAACCATGCACATACCTGTCCATCTCATGAGGAGTAAGCTAAATCCAATACCCTACCTGTTCACTGGTGGCTGGCGTCTCCAGGATTTCAGTCAAAGTCTCCCCTGGCTGGAAGCGGATGACATCCACAATTAACCTCTTCGTGCTGAAATGAGATAGGACACACTCATACCCTGCTCACATTGTCCTTCTCTCAGAGGCCCTGGGGCAGCACAAACTTATTACCCGGAGGCCCCAGTGGACAGCTGCTGCCATAAGGTACTTGACCCTGGGCTTATGTAAATGACAATGAAGGTAGTAGGGTTACTGTTTCTCAGAGTGAAACTTTATTTTAGTAACAAAATAAAGTACATTGCCAGGAAAAATATGCAAGATAACCAGAGTTATGAAAGGGTTCCAGAGCCAGAATGACTACAGGAGTAGCCCAGAGGGCTCCCTCCCCAAAGGCCAGGTGTCTTTGGACCATGTCACTGCAACTTTCTACCTGCAATACTCACTTCAGTAAAATGGTCCGAGCATCCATTTCTGCATTCTCATCACCAGGCACATCGAACTTGTTAGTCAGTGTGAGAGACACTTCAGTCTTGGCCAGTGCTTCCTTGTTTGGGTCATTTAAACTGCCGGCACTTTCCCCTAAAGGGTGGGAGGGTAGAAAGACTCCATCAGAGGCAGCAGCATTGGCAGGAAAATAATACAAGTAAAATATAATGTAAATCTAGGATATTTGAACAACCAACACATACACAGGGCAAGAATATCTTTTACTGAGAAATAAAATATGTCAAATGATAAAGGCAAAGGATACAAAAGATAATTTCATTAATGTTTTTTTTAAATTTATTGTGTGTGTGTGTGTGTGTGTGTGTGTGTGTGTGGCCAGCTCAGCCCACCTGGGGCCGGGGCTGCTGGCATGTGGTGCTGGGGGGTTGAACCGCAGTCCCTGTGCTGAGCTTGTTCTAAGTAGGTGCTTTAGACCACTGAGCCATCTCACCAGCCCATCATTAAGATTTGATAAATCATTTCAACACCACAATACCACAATTCTTTCTCAAAATATTTAATAGGACTTAAAATGTCTAATTATGTGATTATGTTTTTGTCTCTAAAACGATCTCCGTTGTGCTTTTAGTTCCTCATACAAAGGGACCGTGTCTGTTCTATTTTCTAGTGTATACCCCAAATTCGATACAGTGCAAAACCTGAGGGAATGATGATTACAACACCCATCTGTCTTCTGGACGGGTTAATCACAACATTACCTATCAGGGACTCGATGGTGGGCACCTCTCCCAGGTCATCCAGCAGCTCATGGATCGGGTCATTGTGCTCTGGAGCAATGGCATCCTGATGGTCTAACAGGAGCTGCAAAGACCTCATGATCAACCCCATCTTCTCACTCTGGTTCCCTACCCACACAGCAGTGACCTACACAAAAGAAGCTGGACAACAAAGCTCCTACACGTGCAGCCCCCTGGAGCCCAATGCAGATAAATGATGGAGTTCAGCAGACCCCACACTGGCCTGTGCAGAATGGACAGCCCATACCATAACACCTAGAGAAAGGACCAACATTCTCTGAGCCTTGAGGCCTCAAGGGTGCAAAGGTGCCTGAACCAGAAACCACAATGCAGCCTGAGGCTGCGGTTTCAACGCACACCCACCCTGCCAACAGTTCCAGGTGTCACACGCAGGATTCTTCCAATGTTCCCAGTATACAGCATCTTTTTTGGTTGTTACTGGTGGTTTTATTTCTTATTTTGTGTGTGTTGGCGGGGGAAGAGACAGTTTTTGCAGTGCTAGGATTCAAACTCAGCAGTGTCCCAGTATCTTTTAATACAGAGAAAAGCATGCCAGCTTGAGACTATCACCTGAGGTAGCCTCAGAGACAGCCTCTGAGATACTACTATTCCAGGCGATGTCCTCAGCAATGACAGACCCTGAAACTTCACTCACATTTGTTCTCATTTATTATTCTACAACGTCCCTAGAGGGAAATAAACTGTTTCAAAAAACTACAAATAAGATCCCACAGGAGAATTTACTCCAAGGCTACAAGAAGATGTTAGTATTCTAAGTTATGTTAGGGTGACCCTGAGTGCTGAAATTTATCAAGCTGCCCAGTGAGACATGTGCATCTGGAACCCTCACCAGAAGTCTGGGGCAGTGCAGCTTGGGCAAAGCCCTGGCAACTGCACCGTGTCTACAGCAGGGATGGTGCTGATGCGGGTGGCCAGAGAGAAGTTTGCAAAAACTTAGCAGGAGGTGTAAAAACAGTAAACAGGGCTGGAGGTATAGCTCAGAGGAAGAGCACTGGACTTGCCTAGTATAGAAGAGGCCCCAGGGTTCAGTGCTCAGTATTACAAAAATAAAACAACAACACAGTAACAAAAGCAAAGGAAGAGAGACAACATGAAGATTCAGTGTCATCAAGATCACAGGATGGGGAGACTTCTGCCTACCAGAGTCAGAAGCAGCAGCAAGGAAAGGTAATTAACAACCAAGCAGCAGAATTAAGTAATTAAAGAAAAATACTTACAGTGTGGGTGTTGATGATTTCACCAATGGAAATGTAGATAACTGGTTTGGTGAGAGTTACTAAATCTGAATACTCGTCTACATTAAATTTATCTTGAAGCTCTGGGACATCACAAGCAGTTTGGAAAAATCGTCTGAAAGCAAGCACAGGAGGCAGCCCCTCACAACTGACACATGCCACCAAAGGGGAGACAATGATCCACAAATCTTTCATGAGAGGAGTTCCAACAGATGCTGGGAAGATACCCATACTGAAGGAACTGTGGGATGCCTGCTGCTTGACAGCCTGGGTACTGGTTGCCTGGGATACTGGAGACAGGACACTGGGATATCCTGCCTGGGATACTGACTTTAAAACCTTCTCCATCTAGCTTTCATCATACCCAAAGGAACTGCTCAACAGTTTCAGACAGTTCTAGACATCAGTGCCATTTACTTCTGACAGTGTTCTGAGGCATTCAAGTCACACTACACTTAATTTATAGGTATGAAAACTATCCTCCCTCCAATTCTTCTCTGGATATAAATGACAAGGGCCTAATGCAGAGCCCGTTTTCCCATTAAGCACTGTATATCTCACACATCAGACCTGGCCTCGTGCCGCATGCCTATCATCCTAGATCACCATGAGTTCAGGCTACATCATGAGTTTAAGGCCAGTCTGGGATACATAGTAAGACCTTGTTAAACAAAACAACAAAACAAATGCCAAGGCTGGGAAGGGGAGAGAGGGGAGGAAAAAAAAAAAAAAAAACAACTAAGAAATGTTGTAAGTGTAACTCCCCACAATGAATGTAATCATGACTACAAATATGTGCCAATAAAATAATCTTTAAAAAAAATCTAAAATAAAAACAAATCATCCCCAGAGCCCTCAGCACATCAAAGATATGTCCTGCACCTGTGGCTATCCAGGGAAAGCTTGGGTGGTATTCAATCTCATCTTCCCCTCAGAGATAAAAGCATATCCTTGCATCTTTTGCCTTACCTGAATTTCTGGTAAGACTGGGAAAGATACTCATTAATGATGCTTAGGTGGGCATTATCTCCCAGAAACATCTTGTTGGAGGCTGCGTGCTGGAGCATCTTTGCAATGGAGCCTAAATTGCGGCGCTGGTCTGTGGTCAGCTGGCCTCCTGCTGACAGGTCGATGATGTCAAAGGCATCAGGAGCAACGATGGCTGGGTTCATGTATCGGTAATAGAGTAAGTTACCGATAATCTAGAAACACATGAAGCAGAAAGATGGGTAGCAAAAAAACACACCAACAAGTAAGCCACAAATGACTTTGCTAGCAAAGAAAAATCACTCCTGTAAGGAAAAAATAAACCACATACACACATGCATGCATGCACATACACTTCCTCTAAGGCCCAGAGCCAAAAACCCTTACTGGATATTGAGGAAGAAAGAACTAAAAACCACTACTAGTAATTAAACAACATATTCAGAAAGTAAAAACAATAGGTTGAAAGTATCATCAAACAATTTAGGACATCTTTTGTTCACATGTCACTAAAACCAGGCCACGGTCATCCACGTGCACTCCAGGTCACACAGGCGGGCTTTCACTCTGAGAAGCTAATGAACATAGCCAAAGTAAGCCCCTAAGCATGACCTATTTGCACAGGGCCATCTTTCCAACCCCCTTCCTCCTCATGCGCAGACTTCAAAGGCCAAGTTCATGCCTCTGAAATGAAATTCACTCAATACACATATTTTCCACAGATGAATGCAAGGCCAGTCACAGCATTCCCCCTAGAGTTTCATCCAGAAAAAATAAAATTAATTCACCTGAACAGAAAGTCTAGAATCGAGGCCTCACTGTAGGAAAGCACAGGACTAGGAGAGAGAAAAAAGCGTTCAGATTAAAAAAAAAGGAAGAGGAGAAGGAGCACAGCTGAGTAAGAGACATCAGCAAAAGCCTTAGCAGAAACTATCATGCTTGCTGCTATTCACTTGGTCACCAGCAGAGGGAGCAACTTTTCAGCGAAAAGATAGGACTCATTTAATTCATTAGAGCAAAAAAAAAAAAAAAATCCATCTTTCTTTTCTTGCTTGAGGTACATCATGTGCTGTTCATATTAAACAGGAACTGTTTCATACTAAGCTATCATTTACTATTTCCAATAGCTTTCAAAAGCTTACAACCCATGAGGCAGGCCGGAACTTGGGTATGGCCACTTGACCTAAGGTCTGTGATCAGGGCTAATTGAGGGGCACTCGAAGGGCACAAATCTCTGATTTTCAGGTTCTTACCTTCAGCAGCTCGTCCTCACCAGCATCTGGGAACTTCTCGTGCAAGGAATCCTTCAGCACCTTGGCAATGAAACGCATCCCATAACTGCAGGATGGACAACACTGGGTGAGAGGCGTGGCAGGGGCCACCGCAAGGCTCCCCGAGGTGGTAATGAGGGTGGTGGCACTCACGGGATTTTGTCCACAGAGCTGATGATGGCAGAGAGGAACTTGTCTGTCACGGCCCTCATGTTCCTGATGGAGTTGTCCAGCCGAGTCTTCACTTCCTCATGAGCCAGAGCCTGCTCGGGGGTTACGTCATAGGGCAGTTTGCTGGAAAAGCAGAAATGACCGCCAACTACATTAGATGGACAGCTGGTGACATGGTCCTTTCTTTCTTTTTTTTTTAAATGCATTTTGTACACTGTCTCATTACACAGCTTGGACTCATAGTCATCCTTCTGTTTTCAGCCTCCTCAGTGCAGGGATTACAGGCATATGCCACCATGCCCAGACTCGGTGGCTGGCTCAGACTGCCCGAGAGCAAGGCCAGAGTGGCATATGGTACTGGAGATCAAACCCCAGTCCCTGTGCTTGCCTAGGCAAGCACTTAGTCTGCTGAGCTATCTTGCTGGGTCTGGTCCAGGGCTTTGGAAGGGGAACAATACAATACAGGACGTATTTTATAAAATTATTTTTATCACCCACCCAAAGAATCATTTATAAGAGTACAGGAAATCTATCCACAAACTAAAGACCAAAGAATCCTGCCAAGGGCCTAGATCCTACCTAATATCCTACATAAGTTCAGCTGAAAACCTAAAGCTCATAACAAAGCATCTCACAAATCCAACTGCAGGTCTAGAACCCACAGCAAAGTCTCATGCAGGTCTGGGGGCCAGGGAGATAGCTCAGTAGAATAAGCACTTGCATGGCAAGTGCAAGGGCTTGAGTTCAATCCCCAGTTCTGCCAAGAAAAAAAGTCATGCAGGTCTGCTTCCTGGATCTGTGCTAGAAAGGCCCAAAGGTCAGTGGTAGAAGCTGGAAAGTCTATGCCAGCAGGGTGAAGGATCTGTGCTAGTAGGCTGAGGGATCTGAACTGGAGCCAGAAAGATGCTCCAAGTTAAGAACCAGAGCTCCCCTCAAACCCATCCTCAGAGGCTGGTGAGATGGCTCAGTGGTCTAAAGCACCTACTTAGAACAAGCTTAGCAAAGCACAGGGACTGCGGTTCAATCCCCCAGCACCACATGCCTGCCAGTCTCGCCCCTGGTGGGCTGAGCTGCCCCCCCCCCACAAATAAAATTAAAAAAAAAAAAAAGCCATCCTCAGCAACAGTGAGGTCCCCTTTTTTTTGTGGTACTGAGGATTGAACTTAGGACCTTGCGCTTACCAGGCAAGCACTTATTCAACTGAGCTATCTCCCCAGCACCAGAGAGGTCCTAAAAAAGAACAAACAGTGAGGTCCCGAGCTCCCCCCATGATGAAAAAAGCTAAGTTCCTGTCAGGAAAGCCATTATGACAAGCTTCTCCAGAAGGCTGAGCAGTGCACCATCTTCCCCTCCAGAGCCAGGAAGCGATGCTCAGGATGAGGACCAGAGCTACACCAGAGTGAACCATGGCCATTCAGAGCAACAACAAGGACCTGAGCTCCTCCGGCAAGAACAGCCAATTTCATCAGGAAAGCCAGCATGGCAAGGTCCTCCATCGGAATAGCCCAAGAGAACCAACGGCTTCCAACAGCTTCTCCAAACAGCTTGTCCAGTTCTGCCTCTTACGCTGCTGGCAACAATCCTCATGAGGGCCTCCTACACTCAGCACCATGCTAGTTCAATTCAGCTGGGTATAATAAGCTGGCCACCAGTAAGAAATCCACTGTAGCTGGGGACAGGGAGCAGGCATTCCATAAATGGAAAGATTGGCAAGGTCAGGCAACTTCAGCTCATGCTTACAGAGCTGTAGGTGCAGGAGCTAGAATCTGAACTTTGGTTGCCAACTGTAAGCCAGTGCCTGAAATAGTGCCAGGCACTATGAAAAACAGGAATAAAAGATAAGACACAGTCCCTTTTCCCCAATCTTACACCCTGGTGGCTGAGATGCACAGGTAACTATTGCTGAGGAGATAGCTCAGTGGCTTAACCACCTGCATGGCAAGCGCAAGGTCCTGAGTTCAATCTTTGGTGCAATAAATAAACAAATGAATGAATGAAAATATAACCATCAATAGTGACTCTTTAGGGCTTTCAATGCTAACCAGCTGGCTATAGCACAGGTGCTGGGTTCCCACCACTGTGAGGCAGTCTAGAGCTCACGCTTCCTTCACACATGCGAGGCCCAGGCTATAAGAAAGAGCAGCTACAAAGACTTGACCAGAAGAGATAAAAAGAGGAAAGGAAGAGATTGCTACCCAGATGGAGAGAGCAAGGAATGCTTCCAAAGGGAGCAATACCTCATCTCAGGAGAAAGGTGGAGGAAGAGGCTCCTTGGAGGCAAGGTCTATTGCAGAAAAAGGTGCAGAGAAGTGAGAGTAGGCGTTACCAGGGATTAGGCATTGGAGGGCCTTATGCATATTGCTGAGAATTCTAGGCTTTCCTAGAAGCCAGGAGGAGCCCTGAAAGGTAAAGAGGTACATGTCTCAATGAAGATGATCCTGGTCCACCTCGAGGACTGAAGCAGGGAGGCAGGAGACCTGCACCTCAACCCGAGCAAGGACACAGCAGGGACCAGGGGAGCTTGCTGGTCATGAGATGCAACAATCAGCAGCCTTGGTGGCCCTGGGGAGAGCAGTGAGGGAGCAGAAGGAGCGCGAGCCAGAGCCACTGGCAACATCACTCAAGGAGAGGGCATGAAGTCAGAAGAAAGTGCATGAGAAGAGTCGCTGTACTAGAATGCTGGGCCTAGGCCTCATCAGGAAGGCGGGAAAGACACAGGGAGCTCAAAGACAGAGAGATGGCTCAGTGGAATAAGCACTTCCCTGGCAAGCACAAGGGCCTGAGTTCAATCCCCAGTTCTGCCAAAAAAAAAAAAAAAAGAAAGAAGAAAAATGCAGAGGTCTGGATCCTAGTATTTTGTAAACACTAATAGCAACCTTGAGTGCAGAGCTATGGGCCTATAATCCCACCTGAGGAATGCTGAGGTAGGAGGATTCCAAGTTTACGTTTTGCCTGTGCAAACTGACAAGACACTGCCTCAAAGTAATAAAAAAGGGTTGCATATAGCTCAGTGGTAGAGTGTCCCTAGGTCTGATCCCCAGTACTACCCACAACTAAAAAAGCTCTACAAACCTACAGTACTGATTTGTATTTTGGATATTATCCAAGTGAGCCCTAAATCCTAACCGAGCAGTGTAATGAGAAAGAGGCAAAGGGAGATATGTACACCCTGAAAAGGAGACACGATGAGCCCAGGGAGGCAGAAGCTGCTGCCACCTGGCCACAAGAGCCACTAGAAGCTGGAAGAAGCAAGGAGCAGCTTTTGTGGCACAGCCCCAGAGCTCAGCCCTGTAGGCACCTGAGCTTCAGCCCAGCGATGATGAGATTTCAGACTTGCGGCCATGAGAAGTGTGGGAGATCCATTTCTGTCGGTAAACCCAGTAACTTTGTGGTGATTTGATATAGCAGCCCTAAGAAACTAAGCAGATGGGAGTACAACCCTACTCATCACAGGGTGGCTGAATTACATCCAGAGGTAGAGCTACAAATAAAAGAATTGAGCAAAAGTCAACAAAAACATATTCCAGGGCAGCTCTCCTCACTCCACCACATTTCTCTTTCCTCTAATGAAACATGGTAATCGCAGTCTCCATGGGCCTCTCCATCCAACCACATACCCACTTGCCAGTCTGCTGTCATTGTTGGGCCATCAGACACAGACACTCAGCACCCAGCCAGAGCAAGGCCGGCCCCATCCTGATGTTTGGACCTCAGCCATGTGAAATCTGACCTTGTCTGACAGCTTTCCCTGGCTACCTATCCACTCCAGCTGCCTCTTGCTCTCTGCTCTAGTACCTCACATAAATCCTCATACGTTTACCTCGATTTGTCATTATTTTTATGTATTCATTTGCTGTCTCTGTTTTTGGAGACAAGGTCTTGCTATATAATTCAGGCTGACTTTAAACTCACTTTGTAACCTCAAACTTACAGTGGTGTTCCTACCTCAGCCTTCCTGAGTGCTTGGGATTACAGGCACGTGCCACCACAGCCAATGTCTGTCTGCTGTCTCTCTTAGTAAGTTATGAACAAATGGCAGGTAGCATGCCTGTTTCATTCATTATTATTTTACTGTATGTGTATCTAACATAGTGACTAGCACACAGAAAGTACTTAGCGTCTGTTAAATAAGTGAACCTATTACCAGCTTTTAAAAAGTTTTCTAGGGCTGGTGAGATGGCTCAGTGGTCTGGAGCACCTACTTGCAACAGGCTTGGCAAAGCACAGGACCGTGGTTCAATCCCCCAGCACCACATGCCAGCCAGCCCCGCCCCCTGGTGGGCTGAGCTGGCCACACACACACACACACACACAAATAAATAAATAAAAATTAAAAAAAAAAAAAGTTTTCTAAGGAAAACTTATTTGAGAAATTATTATTTTATAAATCAAAGTAACTATCCAGGCATAGTGGCAAATGCCTGCAATCTTGACACTCAAGAGGCTCAGGCAGGACTGCTGCGAGTTCAAGGTCAGCCTGGGTTATATAATAGGCCAATACCAAGACCCCGTCTCAAAAAAAAAGCTAGGTAATTATGTTTACAGTTTGGTTTTGTTTTGGGTACTGGGAGGTAATTATGTTTAAATACATAGCAAGAAAATAGTAAAATCATAAGAAGTGTTGTGGTTCTCTTACCTCGCCTCTCCTGTCTGAGACTCCATCTGATTAACCCAAGCTTTGTAAATGTCCACAGGATCAGTTTTGATGTTGAGTGATTTATCATCCATAATCTCCTTCACAACGGGGGCCAGGATCTGTCTCAGGGCATTCTGACCCCGGGCGCCTCGGTTGAAACTCACAACCATCTTAATGACTGTTGGATTTCCTGTCACAATCTCTTGAATCTGATCTACCTTTGACCTATAAAACATCAGATGCAAATTCAACTTACATGCTTCTCAGAATCCATCAAATTAAAACCCCTCCTAAAGATCTTGTCTTCTAGAAACAGACTTTCTCTGGAAAGAGCAGCCAGTGCTCACAGGGCCTTCCTGCAGCTGCCCACTTGGTCATGGGAGTCATGCTTAGATCCTCTCTCCTGCAAGACGGACCTTCATGTTTGAATCTGATTTCTTGAAATTGTATCTTTACAGAATATTTCTAAAATTAATTTGGCAAATCTCTTATTCCCTCCCTCTCAAAGCAGAAATACTTCCTACTATCATTTTTAAAGTGGAGGTTTCTTTATAGTATTTCTCAAAAATTAACTGAGATCACCAAGTGTGGTGGCACACACCTGTAATCCCAGCACTTAGGGGGCTGAGGCAGGAGGATGGCTACGAGTTCAAGGCCAGCTTGGGCTACAAAGTTAGCTCACGCCAGCCTGAACTGCAGAGATACCCTATCTCAAAAAGCCAAAACAATAACAACAACAACAAAACCCTGAGATCAAGAAAAGACACAAGAGGAGATAGTGTGGCAGTCTAAGCACCTGCCAGGCAAGCACAAAGACCTGGGTTTGATCCCCGGTACCACATGCTGTGCCAGCTCTGGAATCCCGGGCTTGCCGTATTGGCCCCTGAAAGTGGGAACAGTGGCGCACCCCTGTAATCCAGCACTGGGGAGACGGAGACATGAGGATCACTATGAGTCCAAGCTGTGTAGCAAGACCCTGTACCAAATAAATAAAAAATTTTTAAAAGACAAGACATGGAGCCAGGTGTGACAGCACATGTCTGTAATCTCAGCATTCTGGGAGGCTGAAGCAGAAAGACTGCAAGTTCAAGCCCAGCCTGGTTAATTTAGTAAGGCTCTACCCTCAAAGTAAAGAAAAAAAAGGGGGGTGTGGTAAGAATATAATGAAACGTCCTTGAGTTTAATCCCCAGTTACCTACTACTGCTTTAAAAAAATAATAAGAAAAAAAGGTCCCAGGAGGATCTGAATCATAAACTGTAAAGACCCACGGTGGCAGGAAGGCCCTACTCTGCAGCAACCCCGTCATACTTGATCTCCTCCTGCAGCGCCGTCTTAAAAAGCCGCAGCAGCAGGTACTCCTCGCGCTGGTTGGAGGCATAGTTGTAAAGCGTGAAGATTACAGAGTCCATGAACTTGGTGGACTTGTTCTGAGGCATCTGAAAAATCAGCTTGGCCAGATAGGTGGGGTTGGTCTGAAATAAAAACAAGGGGTAAGTGATTTCTAGGTAATAAAAGGCTGGCCAAAAAATTCAAGATTTTTAAACTTAGGATTAGAACATAAAAAGTAAATATGAGACAGCCCTGGGTGCAAATCAAAAATACTTCCAGAGAGACTTATGGGTAAAGTTTCCTTGTGGAGAGCAAACTGATGACATTTTACAGCACCAAGTCCAGAAGGCACTTACTTGCAACAGGTAAAACAGGTGCTGGTAGGCTTCCAGTTTCTCCCTCTTCTCCTTGCTCAAGGCCTTGAGCCCCCCCTTCTGCTTGTTAATCATCATCATATCAGATAGCTGTTCCTTATTTTTCTTAGTAAGCTTTTTACTGTGGGAAACCACATCCTATAAACAAAAAGACAACACAAGGATCCAAAGGTATGAAGAGCAAACTGGGCATTGTGGATGGGCTGTTCACTGGACTTGCATGAAGTCCACTGTGCTCCACTGTGCTGGCAGTCCACACAGTCAACACTGCACAAGCACTGAGACAGCCCACTCCATCCTGTTTTCCGTTATTAATCAACTTCATCTCTACCTCCACCTTTCCATGACCACCCTGAGCCACAGGTTTCTCATGTGGTTTCAGGGCAAAGGCATGGAATGAGGAAGCAGACACGGAGGAATCTAGCTTTAGAATGTGTCTCACACAAGGTGCAGTAGCACAGGTTGGAAGTCCTGACTACTTGGGAGATTGAAGCAGTGGATCACCTGAGCCCAGAAGTTTGAGGTCAGACTAGCCAACACAAAGAGGCTCCATTAAAAAAAATAATAATAAATTAAAAAAAAATAAAAATAAAAATTCTTAAACACAATAAAAGATTCATACATTTAGATGTTAACTGCACATTTACTGGTTGATACTAGGGGTGGAACACAGGACATTCACACGGACCTACATCCCCAGATCTTTTTATGTATTATTTTGTGACAAGGTTTTGCTAAGTAGATCAACAGTCTAGGCTGGGTTTTAATTTATAATCTTCCTGCTTCATCCTCCCAAAATACTGGGATTATAGGCATGTGGTGGACATCTGGCCTGCACTGTTCTCTTTAACAAAAACTTGGAAAACAACCTAAGTATCAAATAGTAGGGAAGAAAAATGAGTTAAGTCAAAGTAGCATATTTTTAAATGAAATACTATGCTATCATTAAAACTATTTACCACGTGAAAAAAGTTTTTTAATTTAATTTTTTTTTTTTTAAAGAGTCTTCTAATATTAGGGGCTGGAGAGATGGCTCAGTGGAATAAGCGCTTCCCTGGCAAGTGCAAGGGCCTGAGTTAAATCCCTGGTTCCGCAAAAAAAAAAAAAAAGAGTCTTCTAATATTAAGTAAAAACAAACTACAGGGGCTAGGTATATAGCTCAGTGGTACAAGAGCCTGCCTGGCAAGCACAATGTCCAGTTCCCCAGTACCAAAAAAAAAAAAGAATTAGGGGAAGGTTTTTAAATCTTCTTTTCTAAAATTTTGTCTACTAAGCAGTTCTATTTCTTATAGAACTTAAAAAATCATGGCAGTGGCTGAGAAGAAAGTCAAGTCTCCAGGGCTGGTGAGATGGCTCGGTGGTCTAAGGCACCTACTTAGAACAAGCTAAGCTAAGCAAAGCACAGGGACCGCGGTTCAGTCCCCCAGTACCACATGCCAGCCAGCCCCGCCCCCTGGTGGGCTGAGCTGGCCGCACACAGACACAAAATAAATAAATAAATATATATAAAAAAAAAAAAGTCAAGTCTCCAACCTCACCATGCGTCAGGATGGGAGGGTGAGGAACAGAGGGAGGAAGGGGAGAAGAGAGAGACATGAATAGGGAGCCATTAAGCAGGGCAGAGCACCCTCAGCCACTGGGGCAGTAAGCCACACCTGCAGTGTGATTTTGTTCTTCACCAGCAGCCCGATTTTGATATCCATGAGGTTAAGGTCATTCTCCAGCTGCTGGTTGGAGCGAATGAGGGTGATGACCTCTTCCCGCATCTTCATGAGGTCAAGCTCCTCCTGGAAGTCCTGGTCACTCTGGTCCAGCAGGTGGACGAACTTTCGGACCACAAGCATAGGCGGATCCTCAGCATTGACTGACAAAAAGAATATAGCTCAGACAAGGAACAAAACTACCAGAATGAAAACTACGTCCTGGGAAATGTCCATACCATCTTGCAGCTCTTTTTTTTTTGGCGGAACTGGAGATTGAACTCAGGCCCTTGTGCTTGCCAGGCAAGTACTTATTCTACTCAGTCATCTCCCCAGCCCTCAAAAAAGTGCTCTTGTCACACATAAAACACTTGTTTTTGAGACGTGTGTGACACCAGGGAGTGTAGTACTACCCCCCTCCCCCATGTTACTGCTATTATTACAAAGGCTAGGTGGGCAGGCAGTACAAAGACGAATCACATGTGAGTTAGCAGAGGGGCAGAAACCACACGCGGCACCCTTTCCCCAAGCCTCAGGACACCCGATATCTAAGGAGGGGGCCCAAGCACTGCCTCAGTTTGCCACCAATGAGCCAGCTACTCACTCAGAGTCTTGTAGTCATCACGAGCTTTGTTTGCTCGGATAAAGGCCTGGATTTTGATAATGTCATTTATCTAAGGAACAAAGAAGAGACTTTTTTGCCCATTTGTTCATCCACTCTACAGCAGACCTGATCCCATGGGCCCTTGTCCTCAGCAGTACTTACATGGTCTCGGAAATACTGCAGGCGATCTCTATAGCGCTTCCTAGCTTGATGCATCCTCGCCAGAGACTGAATCTGTGGGAAGGGGCCCTTGAACTTAGAAGAGGTCTTTATCGTGACCCATGATATGATTCCCACATGGAGAAACCCTGCTCGAGCACTGTACCTTCACAACTTCATCTTTATGGGCACGCAAGTAAGCTAACCGGTCTTGATACGCCTTCTTCTGTTTGTATCCTCTCCACTGCGACTGAAGCCGTCAAACATTACAGATGATGTGTTATTTACCAGGGATCAGTGGAAGTTAAAAAATCCCATCTTGATGTATAACTGAATAAAATCTCATAGTGAGCTTTATGAGGAACCCTGTCAGCAGTGCTGGCAAAATGAGGCCCAAGTCCTATCTTTCCTAGGAGAACACAAAGGCTGCACAGCCCACACCTTGTCAGGTGCAGCATGCAGATTCACTCGGTGGCTCTTCACAAGTCAGGTGAAGAGGATAACTGTGAGCATCCCAAGGAAGAGAAGCAAGACTTTATACTGAGGAAGCAAAGGAGTCACCACTGCTGGCAGCAGTGGAGCCAGAGCACCCAACTCAGATCTCTCTGTGACACTGGGCTACCCTGTTAGAGAGGCAAGTCCAGAGTTGCTTTTCTCGAGGTTCCAACCCTAGCCAGGCACAGCATTAAGAGACTTAAGACATATACAAGAACTGCTACTGGGCCAACATGAAATGCCAGTAATCACATTGATTATGACAGCAAAAAGAAGGCATTTGTCCAATGAAGTGGTTAGGGTCAGGAGCTAAGGAACACACAGATCCCGTCTTGAGAGTTGACAGTTTACTAGCTCTGCTCTAGACACACTCCTGCTGTGTGGGAAATACCTGAATGCAGGTGATGGCAGGGATCTGTTTCTTCAGGAAATTCATCCGGGAGCGGAATTCTTGCCGGACCAGGTATCCACGGCAGCAAGCCTGCAGCTTGGTGATCAAGCCTTCATTGGCCAACCAAAGCTGTTCTCGGTTATACGCTGCTGTCACCCCTGAGATGGAGCTCTGAAAAGGAAGACAAGTTACATTCAAAGACATTCATGGGTGGGAATGGAACCAAACTTTAATCAAGTTTCACCAAGAGCACACACACTGACCTCTACCGCCTCCTAAATGTGTACTAGAGCTTCAGCTATGTTTTTCAGGGCATCCTTTTACCCATGATCTAGCCCAACTGACTCGATATATCAGGTACCAACCTGGTGGAGCTAGGGTCATTGCTGGCAAGAAAACTGACCAACAGGTACCACCACAGGGCAGGGCACCAAACGCTGGTCAGGTCCTCAAATGGCAGGATGCAGGACCCCTCCCCATCCCTACAAGCTGCAGATGGTCTTGAAAAATAGCCTACAGAGTTTGGACTGCTGCTGTAGGTAATTGATTCCAGCATACCAAATTTTAAAAAAAGAAAATCAGATTTAGTTTTACACTTGATCTTAGCCAAAAAGCTAAGACGAGATCAGATTTAGTTTTAGAAAAACAGCAGTGTTGGCAAAGTGGAGTGGATGACAAAATGCAGTGAAGAAAGACTTGAAGATGAGTATGACTAGGATGTGGCTACTGCCAGCCAAAGGAGAAGGCTGGGTGAAAGAAGCAAGGCAGCAGACACACGGTTAGGAAGAGCACTTAGCTGCTGGCCCTACAGCTTCACGCTGCACTCAGAGTGGTTGGGCTGAAGACAGGGCTCAGGTGGTGAGCAGAAAGTTTGATAAGGATCTAAGAAAGATCAGGCAGCATGCCTTCTGCTCTTCTTCCTCTGCCCCTTACTTTCAGCTGAGGCTGCTCACTAGACAGAGCTCCAAGTTAACACGGTGCGTGGCAAGGGGAATTGGAAGCCACACGCTAAGGATGACAGAAGATCCTGGGACACCACACCTTCTCTGGACTGGCTGACTCCAGAATTAATTATCTGTGATAGGACAAAACAAAGGGCAGATAATGGTGAGGACGAGAGCACAAGTGCGGAGGTGCAAACGTATGAGTCACAAACTAGGGAGAGATGGATCGGGAAGAGCATGCAAAAGAGAGAAGAGGGAATCCTGCTGCAATCCAGGCAGAGGCAGATGAAAGAAGGTAGGAACAAGAGATTAAAAAAGGACAGTAAATGTAAAAGAACCTGAGAGAACTGCACTGGAGAAGCCCAAGAATTAAGTGTTTACAGAAAAATACCTCACAGAGGTCAATTAAGATTAGACTTCCTAAATGAATCTGACAATTAAAAACTTATTTCTTAATCCAAAAATAAGAGTTTTCCTGAAGAAAAAGCTGGACAGGTTGTACAGCAATTAACCACTAGGAAGAATGTATGCAGTGTGTTAATTATTGAAACTGTCCTACTGATTTGATTTGAAACTGTCTCATTGCTATTTGTTTATCAATAAAATTATAGGAAAAAAAAAAAGAAAAAAAAAAGCTGGACAGGAAGCCAAATTGCTATGAGAGTGGTAACAGAATGAATCAAGGAGGGTAACTAGCAAGAACAAAGAGTAGGAATGTGGGAGAGGCCAAAATACAGGGAATTCTCTGGGCTTTACACTTATCTTGTCTTTAAAATGAAGGAGGCATGATTATGTGGATGGCTACTTTAAAAAAAGGCCTCCAACTAGCAACGTAGACATCATTGCCCCACCTGGACCCACAGTGCGCAGCATCAGGACCATCGGTGCAACAAGAGCTCTACTCAAGTACACATGAAACTCAGACAAGCAGTGATATAACTGAAATTATGAGAAAGGGAGGCAAATGAGGCATGTGAGAAACTGGGAGCCAGCGGCATCAAACCAAACCTTGAACAGTGAGTTTTGGGAAGCAGAGATTTTTCTTGCAAAGAATTAAGTGAGGACCCAGAGATTTCCAGGTGCAGAGGTGAGAAAGAGTTCCAGAAGCCACCCTCATGGCCACTGTGGGCTGGGGGCAGGTTAGTGCCACTGCCCTTCTCTCTGTACCCAAAACACAGAGTGCACACGTTTCCATGGAGTTAGTAAGTCTTAAAGGCGTCCCTGACTCAATAAGAGTCACTATGAGATGCTGCCTGGTTCCGCTGCACAACACAGATGGGCCTCCTACTAGCTACTGTGTGCTAGTCATGGTTCCTCAGACGGTCTGTGCAGTCCCTGGTGCCTTGCTCACTTTGTCCCTTCTTCTCACAGCCCTTCCTTTCTTGCATGCTAACACACACACTGCCTGGGTCACCTTCCTCCAGACCAAATTCCATTTGCTTTCACATCTGTTATCATGCTGTGACTCATGCCTGCTCCCCTTTGCCTTACTGGGCTCTGCACCTTCTGTTTTCACAACCCTTTGAAGAACTGGAGGGCAGAGACGTTCCAGAAGACTCCCCCAAATCTTTGTTTATGTAACTCCTTTCACTTAACTCTGCAATTCAATGTCTTACTAACATAGGCCTTATGTCCCCAAACCACTAAAACATTACTCTGAAACAGTTTATTACAGAGCCTAGATTTCAGTGTAGGGCTTCTGCCCATATGCCCCTTCAGCATTAGCTCTAAAACACATACTCTCAGGTTCTTAAGTGAAGAAAGGTGACTTACCTGAATCTCTTCCCGAGAAAGATGCCTAGAATTCTGCAGAAAGTCTGGGGGTTCGTCCCATCCTCCTTCCTGTGTCTCCAGATTGTGGTAATAGTAATAGCCTCCTTTCACCCAGTGCTGCACCCACTTGCTGTTATTATCACCTGGCAGAAAATAATAGGAAGATAAAAGAAACCGCGAGGGACATACTCATAAGATATTCTAGACCAAGTTAATTACCTGAATGAATAGCATTTCCCAAACTTGCTCCTTTGATCTTTGAGTGTAAAGGGACACCTTAAGTCTATAATAAATTACGGCTACAGAATGTCTACATTGCCTCATTCATATCAACAGTATAAAAATAAAATACTGATGAAGTTCAGTTACAGAAATAACCAAGACTAGCTTTGCTCTTTCCAAAGTCTACTGTCTGTGTGCCAGAAAACTACTGTGATAAAAGACTGGCAACCATGCAGTATCTCCAACTAATAAGAAAAGCCATGAATTTGTCTCCTTTTTGCAGATAAACTACTTTTAACTGACTATAGCCGTGGATAATGAGAGCTGTAGCACCTGATGAAGGATAACAGTCAAGTGCTGTGATCCTTTCCACAATCTCAAAGTTGCCCTCAACAGCTCTCCACCATGGTGTGGATTTGGAAAAAACAAAAACAAAACTGGGATAGCATCTCGATTGATGTGAGCCTGAGCGCTGCACCTGTACATGCAAATAGCTTCCCCCACAGCCTGTCCTTTTCCACTACATCTGGCCCCTTACATACTCAAGGGCCACACACTCGCATCTGTCTTCCAACAACTCACCTGCTCCCAGCTTTTTCTTCTTGGCTTCAGCAAGGTCACTCTGGTAAGTTTCACCACATTCCAGGATGACTCCATACAAGCCCACATCCGGGGACCGAAGGGCACTCAGGGTCTTACCAACATCACCACTTTCGACTGCCTCATTAATGGCAAAGATTCCTAAGGCAACTATCCCAGAAGAAAAATGTTCATGAAACACAAGTGTCTAAATTCCCACAGGTTGCCTAGCTCTACCTACTGCCCACTGGTCTAGCTTGGCCAAGCTGAATATCAAGACATGGTGTACCTTACTACCCCACCCTCCAACAAAACAGAGATAAAATACTCAATACGTACACCTCTGAGCTTCCTGGGTGTCTTTGTTGGACTGCCAGATTCCACCTTGGATTTCATCCAACCATAACACAGCTGACTCATCCTGGGTTTCCTATGAATCATTAAAAGCAAAATATTAAAATTGTGAAATCAGGGTACACATGCTATGTATGTGATGAGGGGCTCAGCTATGAAGAAGCTGTGAAAATGAGACTTAAGGACTAATTGAATGGAAGAAACTAGGTGTCAAAAATTGGTAAAGGTTACAAGGGAAATGGCTCAGATAAAAATGAAGAACACACAGAGATGAGTTTAAGTGGCTCAAAAAGTTCAGAGTAGTCAGGAGGGCAAGAGGAGCAGGTGAACCAGGAGGGGAGAGAGACTCAGGAACTTCTACAGCATAGGTAAGAGCATGAATTACCAGATCCAAAACATCTCCTTTGCCACTTGTATCTGGAAGAAGTTGGTACTCTCTATGACTACTCATGTTTTAAAGATTGCTATATCTCTAACCAGAAACTTAATGATCACATTTATAGTTAAGAGTCACTATAGGCAATGCAAACCAGATTACAGTATAAAACCAAAATGTTGTATCAGTTGTTAGGAACTTAAAAACCTATTTTCATACGGAAATATAGCAAATGGTGACCAGTTTTCTCAGGACGGCCAACAAATGCCTCACCAGGCCAGAGTTCTACTATTAGGGACAGAGTTGACTATTAGGGACAGCGGTGATATACAAGTGGTTTGCTTCATTCTTCAAGGTAGTTTAAGAAAATTGTTCAAAAGTAGCTTATTGCTCATAATTATAGTGAAAAACACTGGATTACCAGAAACACATTGCTCCAATATTTTCCAGTTTTCAAGAATCTAGCTATCGCCCTCTGGTCCAGAAAAACAGCTTAGAGATCAGTCTTAGGAAGGCATTACTGTTATCAGTAGACAACACAAAAGGTACTCACAATCTACTACTCTGTGTGGAAGTGGGAATGGGAAACCATGCAGATATCAGTGGTCGGGCTGAGGTTCTGTAAACCAACCAAGCGAGTAAGGCTCCTTTGTTTGTTACAATGTCTCTGATTCTTTAGAGAAGCAGCAAGTCAGTAGACCAATGTGGTAGCATGGAAAGTGGCCAGGTGATAGTCATGCTTATGGTGATCCTGGCAGACCTAACAAAATTAACAAGCTCCTGCAGCTTGACCAGCAATTAAGATAAACAGTAGCTCAAAGGGCAATTTAGATTGCTTAGTGGGAATGTAATTTTTCAAGACACCAATGAGGTAGAATAAAGAATCTGGTCAATGGGCAGGAGAGATAGCTCAGTGGTCTTAGCTCAGTGGTCCCAGCACCTGCCTGGCAAATGCAAGGACCCAGGTTTGATCTCCAGTACCGCATGACAAGTCAGTCCCAGAACCCAGGGTGTGCTATGCCAGCCCCAAAACGGGGTATAGTGGCACATGCCTGCAATCCCAGCACTGGGGAGACTGAGACAGAAGGATCACTACGAGTCTGATCTGCATAGTGAGACCCTGTACTAAATAAATAAATAAATAAATATTTAAAAAAATAATCTGGTCAATGAGCATAATTGTCTGGCCAGATGAGACAGTGTCTAGGCTTTGGAGCAAAGTGCAAAGTTTTAGTGCCCAACAGCTGAAGCCACAAAACCTTAGGGGAGGTCTGGCTTTCCTTTTGTCTTACTGGAGAATATGACGTAACATTTCACTTTGCAGAGGAAGTAGCCACTCTCCCCATAGTTTATAAAGAGTGTGGGGTTTTTTTGTTGTTGAAGACAGGGTCTCACTACATACTGCAAGCGGACCTTGAACTGCTTATGTAGGCCAGGCTGGCCTTAAACTCATAGTGATCCTCTTGCCTCAGCCTCCCAGGGCTATAGGGTCACAGGCCTATGCCACCACACCTGGCTATAAAGAGTCATAAACAACTAAAGGGGAAAAAAATGGAGAACAGTAACTTTTTTCTTTTCTTTTCTTTTCTTTTCTTTTTTTTTTTTTGTTTTTTGAGACAGGGTTTTCTATGTAGTTCAGGTTAGCCTTGAGCTCACAGTCCTCTTGCCTCAGCCTCCCTAATACTGGAAACTCAGGTGCACGCCACCGTTCCCAGTGATTATTCTTGAATGTGGAATTTTAGATAGACCATTTAACCAAATCATAGTAGCTGCTGCCCTATCCTGACTTTAGGCTCTGTCTTAGGAAAAGAAAAAGAAGAAACAGCTATAGAAACTAGCACCAGCCAATTTATATTACTAAAAATAGAAAATGACTACGCATAGTTCCCAAAGATCCTAAAAATAACTACTAGAAATATGAAACTATATTGCAGTGGTTTTCAATGCTCAAGCTACAAGGTTTCAGCTACAGCTTATGACAATATAAACTGGGAAGTAATAAGCAAGAGGGCCAAAGGTCCAGTCTCCAAAAGAAGCATCCTAGAGCTCCTAGCATTACTTAAAAAAAAAAAAGTATTTCCACAAATCAAGCCATTTTGAGTTCACTTTTAGGCTGATCCCATATCAACTGTCCTTAAGAATCTGGTGTAAGCAAAGCAAGGTGGTTGAGCACAACCTTTCTTGCAGCAAGAGAAAGACAGAACTTCAGAATAACTCTGACCATTCAGAATTCTGACTTTCCTGTCCTATGCAGACTAGAAGGATGAAAGCAAACTTTCTGTACATACTCCTAAAAACAAGCAACAAAGCTACGGCATAAAAAGCAAGGAAAGGGCTGGATGTGGTGGTACACACCTGTAATGTCTCACTTGAGAGGTTGAGGCAAGAGGCAAGAGGACAGTTGCAAGATGGAGGCCAGCCTGGGCTACAAAGTGAATTCAAGGCCAGCCTGAACTACATAGTGAAACTGTCAAAAAAAAAAAAAAAAAATAAAAAAAAAAAAAAAAAAAAAAAAAAAAAAAAAAAAAAAAAAAAATCAAGGAAAAGAGAATAGTGTCTCTCTCTAGTGAGTCAGGTAAACACAATCTAAAAATATGCCTCACTAGCCTAAAGATGGGACAGCACACACCACCTCATCCCAGTGTAAAAGGAAACAGGTTCTAAGCGTTTGAAATAGATTGATGAAGGCACCAAAACTCAGTACTGCCCTAGCAAAATCTATTGTAAAGAAATTCTCCAAGATTAACTCAAATCACTGAGTGTAGTGTTAATAATGCTGGGCCATATATTAAACAGAATACTGAGATAAAACAAATTTAATGTGAAAATACTACAATAATATGTATTAATGTCAGATGCAGTGGCACATGCCTGTAATCCCAAGTATTCTGGAGGCCAGGCCAGGACAACTGAAAGTTCAATGACAGCCTGGACAACTTAGCAAGATTCTGTCTCAAAATAAAAATAAATCAATGTTTGAGATATATTAAAGTATAACCACGTATCGAAGCTGACACTTAGAAACACAGTGAGTATATTTCAGAACAGGGAGAGATAAAGACCAGATAATTAAAAAGGAGTGGGCAATGACTAGAGATAAAGAGTTGAGGGGAAAGGGGGCTGGGGAGATGGCTCAGTAGAATAAGCGCTTCCCTGGCAAGCACAAGGGTCTGTGTTCAATCCCTGATGAGTTGAAGGATACACAAAATATAGTAAAGGAATAGTGGAGGAGTAAACATATGGCTTTTTTTTTTTTTTTTTTAAATACTGGAGA
>NW_004524578.1:20153650-20155593 GCF_000260255.1 Octodon degus
AAAAAAAAAAAAAAAAGATTTAAAATAGAGTCTTGCTAAATTGCCCAGGTATAATTTGAAATTATGATCCTCTTACCTCAGCCCTCCAAGAGGCCAAGGTTACAGGTGTGGTCACAGTGCCCAGTTGAAAAATGGCCATTTTATATACATGCATATAAGGAAAGCACATTTTCCCCAACCCAGGGAAATTCTTACCTCTTAAACTCCCTTTAAAGTCCCTATGGCATGCATAGACAAATAAGAGCTCACCTAGTACACATGGCATTTTTCCCCCAAGGCCATTTGTCAACATAGTAGGAGGCAACTGTTTAATATCACGTATACCTAGAGCAACAGACAGCAGATTGGTAGACACTTTCCAAAGACTTAGAAGGAAATGGTGGAAAATAAGATGTTCACAAGACCTTCTGAAGATCAAAAATAAGAAAGCAAGTCTGTCTACCGAAAAAGCAGACAAGAAATGAACCCTGAGGAAGCTCAAGATTGGACTCATAGACTATTTTAAATGTTTAAAGAACTGGAAAAAAAAAATCATGACTAAAGAGCTAAAATATAAAAATCATGTCCTATGAGAGATTATCCAGAAAAAATATTTAAAATTATACCCCAAAAGGTTGAAAAGTACAATAACTAACATGAGACATTTAAACTTGAAAATAGGTCAACTGAGCTACTCCGAGACACCAAGAAAAAAAGAATATGGAAAAATGGATCAAGCCTGAGACCTGGGTCACTGTTGATTTTGCTAATATGCACAGCATCAGATTCCCTAAAGGAAAAGAGGGAGAAGGGGCCAGCCAAATAGCTCAGCAGATTAAAGCACCTGCAAGCAGGCACAGGGGCCAGGGGTTTGATCCCCAGTCCTGTTGTGCCACCCCTGCCCCTGAAGCACACTGAGATAGATGGCAATTGAGAAGGGGCATGTGCTGTAAAATGGTGGGTCACTACAAATCCAATCTAGTAATGAGACCCTGAACAACTTGTAGACCCATCCCTAAAATACAAAAAAAAAAAAAAAAAAAAAGATGGAAAGAGTGCCTAAAGACAATATGAGTAGACAAACTTAATATATATAAAAACAAAAAAGCAAAACCCAGAACTGCACAGCTCCATTGGTGAATACTACCAATATTTAAAGAATCATTAACCACCACTTCACAAACTCTTCCAACGTACAGAATGAACACTTTCAACTCATTTAATAGGGCTTGGATGCCCCTAATACCAACACTGGCTACAGAAATAAAAAAAAAACTATAGACCAAGTTTAAGCTAAGATCTTTTTTGCTTGCTAAATTTGGAGCTCAGTAATAATTATTTTTAAAACCATTCCTAAGATGGCGCCAAGGAACTTGGAAGCAAAACTGATGTCTAAAAAAAGACATTCCACCTAAAGTGTAGTTCACCAAAGTTGGCCTGGCAATGCTGACCACATTTTCCTTTAACTTCTCCCTTCTTCCACTGTTGATGAGCTCTAAAAAGTTATTCCACAGCAAAAGGAAATGTTTCAAGCTCCACTCACAACCTCTAAAGTTCAACTTTCATGAACCAAACAAAGGAGAAAATAGCCTGAGACTATAAATGACAGTTACACATGTCACATACTCAGTCTACTTTCTGGTTTGGACATGGTAGTCACAAGCTTATCATCTGAAGCCCCACTCTTCATGGATTTTCCTGGCAGCAAAAGCAAACTCTACAGCCAACACAGAAAACACTGTATCCAGGCCCTGCCCCAGGAATTCTCAACAGTGGAATTAAAATTTAAGGATTTTGTTTGTGTGTTGGGAAGGGGATTTCTATTTGTAAGATGACTTCTGAAGTATTTTGATAAGATGGGAACCCCTATTATTCCAGCACTTGGGAGGCTGAGGCAGGATTGTGGCCAGCCTGGTCCAAACAACACTGTAAGACCTTGTCTCAAAAAAAAAAAATAAATAAAT
>NW_004524578.1:20155693-20165989 GCF_000260255.1 Octodon degus
TATATATAATTTTAATTTTTTTTGGTGGAACTGGAGATTGAACTCAGGCCCTTGCACTTGACAGGGAAGTGCTTATTCCACTGAGCCATCTCCCTGACCCCCTAAAAAAATATTTTTAATAATAGGTCAAATTTGGGAAGTTCCTACCCAATAATGATCCAATAAAGGAAGCAGAGGCCTCTGTTCACTTCCCTGATGCCAACACCTTCCTACTAAAGTGAGTAAAATCCACTGACCGCTCTGATTTTTTGTTTAGCCATCTGAACAGAATCAAGGGACACTGTACATAATAATACACCTCTTTGGTACAAACACTACACTTAACATGATTAGAACAGTGGAATGTTGATTATTCTCCTGGCAATGGGGTCAAAGAAGATCTGACTAGAGTATCATCCACCACTCAACCTTGTGTAGAGCCTGTGTAGATGTCAGTGAACCAAAAACTCAAATACAAAAAAAGCCTTGGTCTTTCTACCCTCTGCTTCCCAGAAAGAATCTGACCTTTAAACCAGGCATAGTGGGAAATGTTTATAATCCTAGTACTCTAGGAGGCTGAGGCAGGAGGACTACAAGTTGGAGTCCAACCTAAGAAACTTAGCAAGAGCCTGTTTCAAAATAAAAAAATAAAAGAGGACTGGGAATGGTATGAAGACTCTGGGTTCAATCCCAAGTACCAACAAGGGGGGAAAAAAAACCCACAAAAAACCCCTTCTGGTCCCTTAAATTAAAATTTCCTTTTAATATTTCTAATCCTGCAAGAACCTCAATTTAGGAATTTTCTTTTTTTTTTTTTTGGCGGAACCGGGGATTGAACTCAGGCCCTTGTGCTTGCCAGGCAAGCGCTTATTCTACTGAGCCATCTCCCCAGCCCCCAGGAATTTTCTAAGTCACAGAGGAAAACAATGGTTCTCTCTACCCAGTGGTTACTATTTAGGAAAAATTTAAAGAAAATCTATCATAAACAGGAAGCCAGGCGTGGTAGCACACACCTGTAATCCCAGCACCTGCTGAGGCAGGAGGATCATCACAAGAGAGCCACCCTGGCAACACACTGAGTTCAAGGCCAGCCTGAACCCTAGTGAGAACTTGTCTCAAAAAAAAAAAAATATCATAAATGAGAAAACAGATGGAAGTATGCCTTACTCATCTCATGGGCTATGTGAGGGCCTGATACAGAGCAACCTCCAAAACGGCAATAGCAAAAACAGAAGTCTACATTCTTTCTGATTCTTCAAAAAATTAGCTAGGAAGAAAGATAAACTTTTAAAAAGATGGTTTCTGTTACAATTACTTATAAAGACTTTTATCACAGCATTGTTTCTAATAGCTATAAAGTGGATGAACCAAGTTAAGTGAAAGAAGCCAGTCACAATCAACTAGAATATTGCATAATTCTAATTATGTGAAATGTTCACAATAGACAAATCCATAAACAGTGAGTGGGCTGGTGGTTGCCTAGCGCTGGGGAAGACTGAGGGAAAATGAAGACTGACAATAATGGGCACAAGTTCCTTTTCGGGATAATGAATATGTTCTAAAATTGGTTCTAGTTACAGATGCATAATTCTAGGAATAAAGTAAAACCACCAAATAATACACTTCTATAGATGACATGTAAATATTAAGAACTATATGGAATTATCAGAAACTGTATGGCACTATCTACTTAAGCTTAACATACATATGCATTCCCTGGCACTCCTATAAGGTAATGTGTGTATGTATGGTAGGCACAAAAAATGTACATTCTTTTTTTTTTTTTGGCGGAACTGGGGATTGAACTCAGGCCCTTGCGCTTGCCAGGGAAGCGCTTATTCCACTGAGCCATCTCCCCGGATCCCAAAAAACGTATGTTCTAATACATATATATTTTACAAAAGACATGTGCTAGAATATTCAGAGCAGTATCTACTATAGCTAAAAAGTAGAAAACCAAAATTCCAACAATAGAGTAATTATACAATAGAATAGTATAGAACAAGAATAAATAAACTTCCACAATAGACCACATAGATGAACATCACAAACATGTTGGTCAAAAGAAGCCTGACCTGATAATGTATGGTTCCACTTAGAGTTGAAAGATGGGCAAAAATAGCTGGGTGTGGTGGTGTATGCCCATAATCCCACCAATGAGAGGATTTCTGCCAGGCTGGCTACATAGTGAGACCCCATCTCAAAAAAGGCAGCAAAATGAACTGTGTTGTTAAACACTGGGACAGTGTGAACATCAAACTGGGGCTAGGGAGTGAATAGGGCAGAATGGGACAAACTGGGGGTTTGGGGTACTTGCTATATCCCGAACACCAATTCTCTGGTACACTTTTAAAAACTTAAAATTATTCATGTAACTTGTTTTTTTTTTTTTTTCTTTTCAAAGTTTTATTGATAAACATATAGCAATGAGACAGTTTCAAATCAAATCGAAAGTACAGTTTCAACAAATAATACACTGCATATATTCTTCTTAGTGGTTAATTGCTGTACAAGATGCAGACTTGTGATCCTACTTACAAACACCATTAGAAAAAATCATTCTATTCATTAAGAGAATACAACTATATATCTATCCCAACCACTTTGAATACACAGATACAAAATGGACATTCATAGTTATACCCCAATTTTTTTTTAAGTTCCGTTGTTGAATATTATGGGTGTGTAAACTCAGCAAAATATTCTAAAAGAGTACAGAAGCCCATAATAGCATTGTCATGTAACTTGTGAAGGCTACACTTTCAGGGATCACTTCTATAATTGCTTACTTATATAACTTATGCATATCTCTGGGTCCTCAATTTCAGTAAGAACTGATTCTTATAGTAATATAACACGATTACAACTAACAACAAAGAACACACACACCATGAGCTCTGGAAGGTGGCATCTGTTTTCTATACTTCAGGACCCCCAACCTACAGATGGCTTCGCCTCATCTGGAAGTTCCCAGGAGGTTCTGGAGAGGCTCCAATTCAAACACCACTCACCTGAGCCTTCTCTCGCTTTGCTCTGATCAGCGTATCCTGGTAATGCTGGGCTACCTCTGCAAGGACACCCTCAAGCTTGGCTGCAGGAATCTGCAAGGCCTGCAGGGTCTTCTGGGCATCACCTTCATCCAGGGCTTCATTGATTAAACCAATGGCCAAAATCCCTAATTACACAGATCAAAAAAGATTTTTCAGATTTTTGGTTTTCTTTTTTTAGTACCAGCAATCGAGCTCAGGGCCAGGCAGGTGCTGTGCCACTAAGCTACATCCCAGCCCCCTTTTTTGGTTTTGCTGAGACATTTCCATATGTAAACCCAGGCTGGCCTCCAAATTGCAATCCCCATGCCTCAGCCACCTGAGTGCCGAGATTACAGCAACACCTCATCAATCACAGCTTTTTATAAACAAATCAACCCTAACTGGGTTCAGTAGTACATGCCTGTGGTCCCCAGTACTTGGGAGGCTAAAATGGGTTAAGATTTCTTGAACCCAGCAGTTTGAGGCCCCCTGGACAGTGACAGTAAGGCCCTGTCTTCAAAACAAAACAAAATAATCTACAGTTCAAAAACAAACAACAAAATAGGATGGCTATTACAAACTAACAAGCCTTTCTTCACATGACCAATAATTCAACCATGTGTATGTAATGAGACTAAATGAAAACTAAATTTCCAAAGCTTCTCTGTGTCACCTTTGTTGGTGACATCTATCAATGGCAGGAGAGTGATATATCCCAAGGGCATCCAAATTCTGTATCTGGGACTCTCCCAGGCTTTGTTGTATGGGTCTCTTCTTTTGGCTGATCCTTATTTATATCCTTACAACTGTGACAAGTCTGGCACTTTTCTGAGTTCTGAAACTACTGAATCTGAGAGATACAGGGGACCCCTGAGTTTGTAGCCAGTAGTTCAGAAATGTAGCAGCCTAGAAACCCTGAACTTTGTACCTGTCTGGTACCTGAAGCATGAGGAATCCTATGTCCCCAGCCTATGCAAGTTGACCCAACTCCAAGTCCTTAGTGCCAGAACTACTGGTTAAAACAGCACTCAGCAATAATGGATCATGTTCAGTTCACCTCCAGAAAAACTTATATCTTACTAGGCACCTATCTAACTATAGAAACTGCCTAGCATTTTGAGTTACCTTTTTGTTTCTGGTCTTTTTTTATTTTACTGTAATTTTTTGGTTGAATTGTTATTTAGGGGAGGTTTACTTTTTGTTTTTGGTGGTGAAAACTGAACCCAGGGCTCCCGGTTTGCTAGACAAGCGTTCTATCGCTGAGTCAAATCCCTAGTCAAAATGCCTAGCATTTTGAAAACAATACCCAATCTTAGTTTTTTAAGTTATGTAGGTATTTTCAACTTTTTTTAAAAAATGTATTTAGAACAGGGTCTACAGGGTCTCACTATGTAGATCGGACTTTTTAAGTGATTCTCCTGTTTTCAGCCTCCCAAGTGCTGGGATTACAGGCATGCACCACCACACCCAGTCTTAATCGCCATCTCAGCACACCCAGGCAGCAGTGGGGCAGGCACAGCAGGCTGGGGATTGAACTCTGGTCATTGCACTATGCCTAAGCAGGCGCTTTAGTCCACTGAGCTATCTACCTGGCCAGCCCTTAGTATTTTCAACCTCTCACCCAAAAACCCTTCCAGAAGTGTTATCTAGGCCCAGCTCAGAAGCACACCACCCTCTGCTGTTGACATCCATCTGAGGGACAGGACAATTACTCACGCTCATGTTCCTCTTGCACCACCAAGTTCACATGGTCCACACAAGCCTGGATGTCATTCCAGGTAATAAATTCATTATTCTCTGCATGTGCCTGAGCTTTCAACTTCATCAGTTCATCAAGATACCTGGCCCAGATCCCAACCAAAAGCAGAAAGAAAAGAAAAACAACTATCAGGATTGCTCTGAATAATAGGAATAAAATTCAAAGGAGAAAAGTATCCAAAGAATAAAAACCTACTAGGATATCCCAACTGTGTGATAAAAGCTATCGGCAAATTCTGGGATTAGGGAGTTACCTTCAAACCAAGTGTGAGAAGACATGGAAATCACTTATTCTCAATAACCTGTTAAATAATCTAAATTCCAGGTAAAACGAGCTCTACAATTAGAGGCAGCAGCTCAAGTAATGTATCTAAAGACAAAAGGGAGGGCCAGAAATATATCTGAGCAGGACAAGAGCAGGCCTGGCAAGTGCAAGGACCCAGGTTTGATTCCCAGTACAAAACAAAACAAAACAAAACAAAACAAAACAAAACAAAACAAACAAAAAACCAGTAAAGATAAAGGAGAAAAAAGGTCAGATCAAGGGTTGTTGCTCAAGGGTAGAACACTTGCTTTACACGCATGGAACCTTATCCAATGCCCATACCCACCATAAATAAACAAATAGCCACACATGAGGAACGACAGACCAAGGCATTATCCAGCAATTATGAATGTTGGGGGAAAAAAAAATCTATGGGGTCAAAATATGATGTGAATGCTCCATGGAAAGGATCTTTTGATGGTCCAAAAGGTTAAGAAAGAAATGATGTTCCATTGACAAGGAAAAATATCTAATGGTGGTTGAAAATGTCTCCTGAATCCAGGGATCAATCTTAGAATACCTTATAAAAAGAAGGTTTATATGCCTTTTAATATGAGGTAATACAAAACACTTACTAAGCATAAGAGCCTTTAGATTTAGTTAACAATAGGAGTCTTTAGATTTAACTTCTAATTTATAATAAGGCAAAGAAGGCAGCTAGAACTGTCCAAAAGATGGGACATTGTAAAGGAAAGTGGGAGGGCTGAAACACAAGACAGGCATGAGATGGCCAAACGCCGGGTATTCCCCAAGCCTCACCTCTGGCAGTTTTCCTCCTCGATGTTGGTCAGGCCCGTAACCGAGCTGCTCAGCTGCTTCCACACTGTGTTCATGTCCCCTGACTCCAGCGCCCTGTTGATAAGGGCCACAGATGACAGCATCTCCACAGCAACGGAGAGCTCCGGATGAGTGAGGCTATGCTGTGAGGAACGAGTGAGAACAGTGAGCAGGTTCTCCAAAGCCAAGGGACTTATGTGTTCATGAGCACCATGTTTCTGGAAAAAGTGTACGTAAGCACACAAACACAGGGCTATTAAATTTGCTCCCACCCTGTTTTGCTCACAGAAGGGTACACTCAGTTAACTCACTTCAGGACTCTGCTGCTGTAGAGTAGCCAGCTCCTTTTGATAGAGATCAGCAGCAAATGGATACACCTGAGGCAGCTGGGCTTCAGGATTCATGAGCTCTAGAACAGTCTTCTCAGCAATACCCCTCTGGATTGCAGCATTAATTGCTGCCACTGCTGCCAGCCCTGTGCAGAAACAGGAAGTCAGAAATATAGTGCCAGCCAAGAAGTTTTTGGGGTTTTTTCCCCCATAATTTTATTGAGAAACAAATAGCAATGAGACAGTTTCAAACCAAACTGGTAGGACAGTTTCAATAATTAACACACTGCATACTCTCTTCCTAGTGGTTATTTGCTGTACAAGATGCAGACATGATATCCTATTTACAAACACTATTAGAACAAATCCCTCTATTAAGGGAACGTAACTATATATCTATCCTAACCATTCTGAGTACACAGATACAAAATCGACATTCATCTGTATCCCCTTTTGTTTAGTTCTGTTATTTGAATATTATAGGTGTGTTAACTCAGCAAAACATTCTAAGAGTCCAGTAGTCCATAATAGTATTGACTCTTCAGCTTCACTGGCAATGTCAGAAATTGTTGACCTGAGTCCCCTACAGCTCAACATAACACCATGGCTTTACTTCTTATATTTCGTTTTTATACTTTTCTGCTGGATAAGACCAAGATAAAGCAAGACCTATGCAACAGCCAAGAAGTTTGAGGTAGAACTTTTTATCTTTGAACAGCTGTCTCCCAGCTCCACAGAGAAATATACATTGTGATCCTTGCTGCTTGGAAGGCTGAGACAGAAGGATGATAAGTTTGAGGCCAGCTTGGGCAACTTAATGAAAACTTGTCTCAAATAAAATTTTCACACTGAACTCCATCCCTAGTCCTTTTTTCCTCTTTATGAGACAATGTCTTACTAATTCAGTTGCCCTGGCTGGGCTCAAACTTGGGATTCTCTTTCTCAGCCTCCAGATAGCACCAGAACCAGAAGGTATAACCACCATACCTGGCTGTTACAAAAAAATATAAATAAATAAGCTTCCTAGTTGTTTTCTTCCTTTTTTTTTTTTTAATTTTATTGAGAAAAAAATTGCAATGTGACAGCTTCAAAATACGTTGGTAGGAGTTACAACAATTAATACATTGCATATTGTTGTCTTTGTAGTAGTCATTCATAGCACAAGATGCAGACATGATATCCTGTCCTAACACTATTAGTACAGATTTTCTTCTTATTAAATTAAGAGAAAGTAGCTATATAATTATCCTATCTTGTATATACAGATACAAAATTGTCCTTCATTTATATCACCTTTTTTTGTTCAGTTTTGTCAGAGATGGGTATTCCATTGCCATCCAAATATTATAGGTGCATGAATTCAGCAAAATATTCCAATATAGTCCAGTACTCCACAATAGTAGTGGGTTATCCACAGGACTGGCAATGTCCAAATCTGATGACTTGAGCCTTCCACAGCTCAGCATGTTAACATGGCTTCACTTTTTTTAAAAATTTGTGTGTGTGTGTGTGTGTGTGTGTGTGTGTGTGTGTGGCCAGCTCAGCCCGCCTGGGGGCAGGCGGGGCTGGCTGGCATGTGGTGCTGGGGAATTGAACTGCAGTCCATGTGCGTTGCTAAGTTTGTTCTAAGTAGGTGCTTTAGACCACTGAGCCATCTCACCAGCGCCATGGCTTCACTTTTCATACCTCGTTTCTACACTTTTCTGCTGGATGGTTAAGACCAAGATAAAGCAAGACCTATATAACAAAAAATGTAACTTTTGGGGCTGGGGAGGTGGCTCAGTGGAATAAGTGCTATCCTAGCAAAACGCAAGGGCCTGAGTCTAATCCGCAAGGGCCTGAGTTCAATCCCCAGTTCCACAAAAAAAAATGTAATTTTTGTACCTAACATGGTCAGTCAAGTCCCCTCAGGACTTATCCTGAAACTTTGTACATCCTTTGTCAGTGTCAGCCATGTGGATGAGTTACGGCCATTGCTTGACCAATTTGCTCTCTGTGAAAGCCTGAGAGAATGTTTTCTCTCCATGTGACTCTCTTTAGGCACACAGTACATTATTGATCACATTCCTCTGTGGTCCCATAATCTCCTTAATCAGAAAATTTGGGGCACAACTGAGTTACATGATGTTACAGTACAGGTTCTCCTATGTCCTGAGTCCTCACTGACATAGGAAAGGCTAGGGCCAAAATGTTGGCTGTCCTTGCAGCCCTTCTTTTTCTCTAATTTTTGGTCTGCAAACTTAGGCTGTTAATCCTCCAGAAGAGAAGCTTATTATTGCCCTACAACACATGCAAGTGGGTTTAACCTCACTATCTGTCTGAACCTCTTCTTTCTTTTAAAGATTTTTTTTGGTCAGTACTGGAGATCAAACTCAGGACCTTATGCTTATCAGGCAGGCACTTATGCTGCTGAGCTATATCCCCCGCCCTCCTATTCTTTCCTTTAATCCACATTTTCCTTCTACTCATTTCTCCCCATAAGCTGCCACTACTTTTGTCCTGGAGCCCAGTGAATAAAAGCTGAGCTTCTTCCACTGTTATTCAAGGCTTCCCACAATCTTCCCAGGACTCACCTCATACTCCTCAGTCTAAAACACTTTCCAAAACTTTATTCTTAGATGTTAGAATTGGTGTTTTTCCTTGCTAGAGGTGTTCCAACAAGGTCAATAGGTCACCTCCGCATTATGGCCAATATAGGCCAAAGACCCATCTCCCAAAGTCTCCTACTTATACTTCGTGGTGTTGAGTCTGCATTTTTGTGACTTCTAAAGTTGTTGGTGAGGGGGGATGAGTACATTTGCTTTCTGCAGCAATAAAGATTTTCTTGCCTCATAAAAAGAATTGTATTCTAACCACTTTAATGCATCTTTCACCATCTACACCCTCTGCTCCTATGTCCCTTTCTCTCTAGGTCCCACAAGAAGAACAGTCTTCTTTCACATAGCCAATCTTATCAATCCCGTTAAGTGTCATCTCCTCCAGATACTTCCCTAACCAATCATGAACTGCTTATTAGCCAAAGGAAACTGGGACTGATTTTAGTCTTTTTGAGATAGGGTTTCTCTATTTAGCTCAGGTTGGCCTCAAACTCACGGGAATCCTCCTGCCTCAGGCTCTCAAGTGCTGGGATCATAGGCATTCATTGCACTTGGTTCCAATCCTACTTCTAAAGTAAAATCCAACGAAAGCGCCTGCTTAGGGAGAGCATAGTGGCTGGGATTCAATCCCCAGAATTCTGTGCTGGCCCCGCCCACAGGGAGACTGAGACTGGGGATGGTGGTGTGTGCCTATAATCCCAGCGCTTATGAGGCTAAAACAGGAGAATTGCTACAAGTCTGATCTGCATAGTGAGACCCTGTCGACCCTGTCCTTAAAAAAAAAAAAAAAAAGTAGAACCCTACTGCCACCAAAGCCACCTGACAGTTTATTACAGATACAGGCTGGTAGCAGGGGGCAAGAAGCAATAGATGCTGGTCTCACTCCTTCAAAGAAATATAAAGCTAGCTTCCCTCCCTCCTGCACCTGCAGACAGAACTTACTTCTCTGATACTGCTGGGCAGCGCTATTGGCATCATCCACTCCGGCCTGCAGCTCCTCCTTCTGCAAGGGTTCAAGCTGACCACTCTGAGAAAAGCAAAGGCCATTTATGAAAAGATGACTTGGGCCTCTGCCCAGGGCCTAGGAGTTCTCACATCCTAACAGCAGTCACAAGGGATGAAGAGCAGACACAGAGTTCTAATCTAGGCATGGCCAAGGTAGCTGCCCTGCTACAGCCAGAAGCCCTGGCCAAATCAGAGCCACAACAGTGACTTTCTTAGACATCAGTGCATTTTAAAAATATTATGTCTAGGGCCAGCCAAATAGCTCAGCAGATTAAAGCGCCTGCAAGCAGGTGCAGGGGCCAGGGGTTTGATCTCTGGGCCTGCCATGCAGGCCCTGGCCCCGGGGCACGCTGAGACTGGGCATGGTGGCGCGCACCTGTAATCGCAGTTCTTGGGAGGCTGTAAACAGGTGGATCACTAGGAGTCCAGTCTAGTAGTGAGACCCTGAATACCCTGTAGACTCTTCCATAAAAAAATACAAAAAATAAATTTAAAAA
>NW_004524578.1:20166089-20168692 GCF_000260255.1 Octodon degus
TATATATATATATATATATAGTCTAAATCATCAAAATATTCTGAAAACATTTAGAAAACTGCTAACACATTAATGCTACTTGCTCTGACCAACATATACTGGGAATCTGGGAACATACTTGTCCTTATTTAGACAAATAAGCTTATAAGAAACTCTCACGAAGTACAATCCCACATAATCTACCCCTACTGCCAGTAAGTATTTTCCCATTGTGGCCAGAAGTGTTTTATGGTGGAAATTCTTAA
This sequence comes from Octodon degus, assembly GCF_000260255.1. NCBI lineage: Eukaryota > Metazoa > Chordata > Mammalia > Rodentia > Octodontidae > Octodon > Octodon degus. The sequence goes on from NW_004524578.1 coordinate 20,166,335, forward strand.
AATGAGAGTATAAAAATAATTTAGGTTTCTCTCCAAAGGCTTTTTCTCAGGGAGAGGGGTGAGTAACAAATGAAGAGGTGGTTGGGGAAGGGATATATTATTCATTTCAAAAAGAGGATTCACAGGGCCAGCCAAATAGCTCAGTGGATTAAAGTACCTGCAAGCAGGCATAGGGGTTGCAGGTTTAATCCCCAGGCCTGCCATGGTGCCCCCAGAGGCGTGCTGAGATGACAATTGAGACTGGGCGAGGTGGTGCATGCCTGTAATCCCAGCTCTTGGGAGGCTGTAAACAGGTGAATCACTGTGAGTCTGATCTAGTAGTGAGACCCTGAATACCCTATAGACCCTTCCCTAAAATACAGGGGAAAAAAAAAGAAAGAAAGAAAGAAAGAAAGAAAGAAAGAAAGAAAGAAAGAAAGAAAGAAAAAAAGAAAAGAGGATTCAGAGCTCTAAAAGTGAAAGTAGCTAAAGATACTGGGTACTTTACCTGAGGCTATCTGAAAACTAAATAGAACAGAAGATGGTTCTGAGGAGTAAGAAAAGCCATGTCAACATCTTTAAGTAGCAGGGGACTCCAGTGCATGTATACAAAGACATAAAGGCTCAACCCAGTATATTGTCACCTGCTGTTTCTGCTGCTTGTCACTCAGGAGCTGCTTGAGGTACCAGTCACCATTCTGTTGCTGCAGCCCTCGGAGACCCAGGGCTGGGGATTGCAGGGCCTTCAACAAGGCCAGCACAGCTCCCTGATCTAAAGCCCGGTCAACATTTGCTAATGCAGATAGTACTGAGGAGAAAAAGGAAAGGCTTTGAAAAATGGACCTTAGTATAAGGACCAGCATACTTTTCCTTCTCAAATTCAAGTAATTTCAGATACAAATTAGGGAACTATTACTCAGCCAACTTTTTGGTTTGTTTGGTTTTGCCTTTTGTTTTCTGAAGCAGGGTCTCACTTTATAGTTCACCACAGCCCAGAACCCATTACGTAGCACAGGCTGGCCTAGAACTTGAGATCTTGGGGTTACAAGCATCTCTCATCATGCTTGACTTCTTTTTTTTTTTTTTTTTTGCGGAACCGGGGACTGAACTCAGATCCTTGTGTTTGCCAGTCAACCACTTATCCCACTGAGCCATCTCCCCAGCCCATGGGGAAATCTTTAACCTACAATATTTCAGAAGCATAACAGTTTAGGATTAGAAAAGAACTCTGAAGTCATGAAGTCCAAGGGTTCCCAACCAGGCTGCTCATCAGACTCCACACAGATTCTAGATCAGACCTTAGGTCTACCTAACAGTTTCTAGGGGTGGAGACTGAGCACCAATAAGGGCACCATCCTAGCTACTCAGGAGACTACAGCAAGAAGTTTGAGGTCAGCGTGGGCAACACAGCAAGACCCTGCCTCAAAATGAAACAACTCAGCAGTAGAGCACTGGCCCAGCAGATGCAAGGCCCTGGGTTCAATCTGCCAGGGAGCTAGCTAATGCAGGTACTTTAACAAAGGTGTGACAAAATGAAAAAGGTGTGACTTACACTTAAGTCCTCAAAAGTGTGTAACATACTTTCAAAAATTAATATAGAAACTATAATCTCATTTTTGTTTAAATACTTTGAAGAGCACAAGTAAAAATGTCAGTAAAGGGTTATTTCTAAAAGATGGGGAGATATATATGTGTATGTGTGCGTGTGTGTGTGTATATATATATGTATATATGAAATATATATTCTGGACAGCTTTAAGAGAAAAAAGTGTTACTTTAAAAATCGGAGGCTGGGGAGATAGCTCAGTAGAATAAGTGCCTGCGTGGCAAATTGAAGGTCACGAGTTCAATCCCCAGTACCGCCCAAAAAAAGATGAGTCTATCTCTATCTCTGTCTTTAGGGGCCGGGGAGATGGCTCAGTGGAATAAGTGCTTCCCTGGCAAGTGCAAGGGCCTGAGTTCAATCCCCGGTTCCGCCAAAAAAAAAAAAAAAAAATCAGAAAATGTGCTGGGATGGTGTCACATGGTTTTAATCCCAGCCACTTAGGAGAGCTGAAGCAGGAGGATCTCAAGTCCTATAGACCACCATGAGCAATTTAGTGAGACTCTGTTTCAAAATTAAAAATAAAATTAATAAGGCCGTGATATAATTTGGTGGTAGATCATGCCTATGTTCAATCTCCAGTATCATTAAAAAACAAGGAAGGGCTGGAGAGATGGCTCAGTGGTCTAAAGCACCTACTTGAAACAAGTTTGGCAAAACACAGGGACCGCGGTTCGATCCCCAGCACCACATGCCAGCCAGACCCGCCCCCTGGTGGGCTGAGCTGGCCACACACACACAATAAATAAATGTAATAAATAAAAATAAATAAATAT
>NW_004524578.1:20168792-20212612 GCF_000260255.1 Octodon degus
AAAAAAAAAAAAAAAAACAAGGAAAACACATTTTCTTTAAAAAGTTTGTAGAGAGGCCAGGGAGATGGTTAAGTAGAATAAGCGCTTCCTTAGCAAGCGCAAGGGCCTGAGTTCAATCTCTGGTTCCACACACACAAAAAGGCCTGAACAAGCCCATTAGCATCCAAAACCTCTATATTAGTCCATTTTCTTACTCCAAGAGTAGCTCAGCCTTCACATGATTCTGTAACGACCCCTAGGGCCTGACCCAGGAGCATACTTACTATTCACTTTGTTTACATTGCCTTGAATTTCAGCTTGTGTGAGGAGCTCCTCATAAACATCCCTTTCTCTCTCAGAATTTTCTGTCTGAAGAGGAGTAAAAAATGTAAATTAGCAGCTCAATTCTCTAGGAAGACACAGACACACCTCCAATTCTCCTTTACCATAACACCACTCGAGCGTGTATGACTTGGCTTAGAATCCTTGTAAAGCCCACACGGAAGGCTGTGTGACTCTCACTAAACACATGAAAAGTGGGCAATGGAGCCTCCGGCTGGAAGCAGGGGCCTGACCATAGCAATTTTCCTGCAGCTTAATGTGGCACCTGTTCTGTGGGGTGAAATCCCTGCTCTATGATGATAAGAGAAGACAAGAGTACTCGGAGAATAGAGTTGCTTTCCTCTTGTTATCTGGACAGTTTCCAAAAAATAAGAGACACTGAAGTCACTAATTCAAAGGATGAATAAGTTTGTGTAGTCTAAAATGAGATTCTTAGCTTAAGTTTTTTCAAGTTTGACTCATTCAACTAATTTCCACCTACCTTAAAACAATGGTAACCAAATACTTCATCCCAGAGAAACTGGGAAAAAAAAGACCAGGCAAATATTTAGAAATCCTCTTTCAAAAAGGCACTGTCTATCGTTAATGTAAATAGTTCAAAACTTCATTACACAAAATTCAAGAAGGAAACAGGGGTCAAACTAGAGTCTAACACCAAAAGACTAGGTGATTCCATTTGTATGAAATTTCAGGGAAGGTAAAATGTAGTGACAGAAGACACACTGGTAGTTGCCTGGAGTTCAGATGAGAGCAGGAGAGGGAAAAGTTGCCAGAGAACTCTTTGGGGTGATCATTCACTTGGTAAAACTCAACCTGTACATTTAAATAGGTGAATTTTATTGTATATAACTAGTACTTCAGTAAACTGATTGTTAAAGTGGCACATCAAATGACTACAAAAATAAACTTTAATTAGAAATTCCATTTTTACCCTGTTTTTAGCATTTGTCATTTTGTCCTGCTTGGCCTGGTAAAGTATATCCTGGTAAGTGGAAGCCAGGGGCTCTTCAAGATTTACAAGCATGGCGTTGGGGTTCTTCAAAGCTGTATATGTGTCAGCTGGAATCCTGTGGTCAATAGCTTCATTAATAGCAATGACAGCAGCATGTACTAAAAGAAATCCAAAGCACAGAACAGCAAGATTACTGAACAGTATACATGACATACATAGAACAATACTGCAATCTCCTATTATAGAGAAAGACTCCTTCAGAGCCAGAGAAATGTTTGAAGATATGGGAATCGTGTCCTGAGTCCTCAAACCTGGTCTCCGCTTTACGATACACAAAAACCACAGCTCTGCCTGTGATCCATGCTAAATTTGGTTGCGTTTTTAACATTTTTATTTTATTTATTTTAAATAATTTTATTGAGAAACAAATAGCAATGAGACAGTTTCAGAACCGATTACTAGCAGTTTCAATAATTAAAACATTGCATATTGACCCATGCTAAATTTGCAGCTGCACAGAGAAACAACGCTAACAGAACTTTGCAAAAAACATTTGTTATAAAAATGTTCACTAAAATAAAAATTAAAGAAATAAAAATAAAAATATTCACTCTGGAGCTGGGGAGACAGCTTAGCGGTCTAAGCGCCTGTCTGGGAAGCGCAAGTACCTGGGTTGGATCCCTGATACCCCATGTTGTCCCGGCCCCACACAGTGCCAGCCACTGAAACCAGGCATGGTAGTGCACACCTGTAATCTCAGCACTGGGAGGTTGAGAGAGGAGGATCACTACAAGTCTGAGCCCCACAGCAAGACCCTGTATAAAAGTTTTTTGGGGCCGGGGAGATAGCTCATTAGAATAAGTGCTTCCCTGGCAAGCGCAAGGGGGTGAGTTCAATTGCTGGCTCCACAAAAAAAAAAAAAAAAAATTTAAGGGACCACACAAAAGCTCAGTGGACTAAAGTGCCTGCTTAGGCAAGCTTAGGTAAGCACACGAACCACAGTTCAATCCCCAGCACCACATGCCACACCAGCCCCCTCCCCAAAGGATGGGCTGAGCTGGCCACAGAGTCTGGGGATGCTAGCACATGCCTGTAATAGCAGTGTTGGGGAGGCTGAAAACAGGAGGATCACTGTGAGTCCGAGCTATGTAATAAGACTCTATAGTAACCAAATACATTTAGAAAAAAAAAAAAAAAAAATGTTCATCCTTTACTGCCTACTAAATGCCATATGGGGGCAAAAAAAACTGTATCAGGCCCTGAAATGTAGAACCTGCTTAAATGTTTTCCTAGCAAACAAAATCAATAATTCATTTCCAGATAACAACAGCACAGGAGGGTTTACAGCAGTATTTATGATTTAGAACTATCAATTTAAACTCTTTAGGAAAATTCCTAATGTCCAAGAATACTGCCATAGTATTAATTATTGCAAGTGGTACCAACAAACCCATCCGAACCCAGAAAATCTCTCTCCTTACATGCGGCTTCATCCACAGAGAGCTCATTGGCCAGGATGCCCCCAATCTTGCTGAAGGCGGGCATCTGGATCCCATACTTCTCCAGCTCACTCTTCATGTTGTTGATTTCTTCTTCTACAAGACAGAATGAACTCAGTCAAGCAAGTTAAGCACCTTTCCACAGCTCAGAGAAGGAAACAGAGTTCTCAACTTTAAAGTAGCAGCCAATCTCTTAAAAGTTGTTGCCACAGTTTAATGAACAACCTATGAAGACACACAGCACAGTACCTGCTATGTGCACTGACCAGTACTATCAGATGGGCCTCAGGCATAGCTCTGAAGGTACTATGAGAAAGTTTTTTAAGAGTGGTGCCTATGGTATTTCCTACAATAAACTTATAAATGGAAGCTTTAAAAGCAGCTCAACAAATGAATCAGTTATCTCAGTCTTTGCAATGCAAATCACTAGCTACTACTCAGCAATCTTGGTTCTAAGGCAGAAAGCCAAATGATACACAAAACAATATGCAAGGTTTGGCCTTGCCCCAAGTCTGGGGAACAACTTCCCTAGAAGGAAAAGTATCACAGATAAAAAGTTTATTACTAGCTGGATGTAATGGCACATGCCCATAATCCCAGCACTAAGGAGCCTGAGGCAGAAGGATCACTGAGTTTAAGGATAGCCAAAGTTACACAGTGAATTCAAGGCTGTCTAGAATAAACAGCAAGATCTTGTGTCAAAAAATAAAAAAAACTTGAGTCAGGCATAGTGGCATGTGCCTATAATCCCAGCATTGGAGAGGCTGAAAACAGGAGGATCACTGAGTATAAGCTGCATAGTGAGACCCTGTAACAACCAAATACATTTTTTTTAAAAAGTAAAAAAAATTATTATTTTTTTTTTTAAACTCCTAGGCCTACAAAATAATCTTCGGTGCAAAACTCTAAATCCACCTTCTCCCTAGCCAGTATTGGGGGTGCTCCCCTTTCTCCCCAAGGCCCTTTAGACACCTGACATTAGACCAGGATGCCTGGATGTGGTTTGTCCAATGTATTCAAATTCGAGGCCTGGGACTCAGTTCAGTGACATAAGATGTCCTGGGACTTGTAAGAGGTAGGACCTGCTGGGAGGTACCAGGTCCTGCTGGCAGACAGGCTTAAGAGAGTTCCAGAGGACTCCAAGTTCTGAGAGAAAAAGAGAAAGGGGTGGGGGGAAGGTAAGAGGAAAAGGGGAGAAGGGGAGGGGAAATCACCAGCAAGCAAGCTGCTATAAGAAAAGCAAGTCTGGCCACATCCACCTGTGCTCTGCATTGCAATGTGATCTTTCCCTGGCAGAGGTGCTCCGCCAGGATGTGCCTACAGTTTCTCTCCAGAGGTCAAACCAACGGGGTCAACTGATCTTAGAATTCCAGCCTCCGAAGCTCTGAGCTAAATAAATTTCTTTTCCTTATCAGGTTTCAGAGCACCAGCTATGTGGTCACAAGGACAAAAAAACAGACTTGCACAAACAGAAACACCCACCCAAAAAAGCTCAAATATTAAAATTATCATCTTGCTTTTTTTTAGACATGGTCTCATTATGTAGTTCAGGCTAACCTTGAACTCACTGGACAGCCTAGGCTGGCCTCTAATGCATAGGGATCGTCCTGCCTAAGCCTCCCAAGTGCAGAGATTGTAGGCATGCACTACCACACCCAGCTTAAAATTACTAAATTGTCTTCTTTCCATCACCTCACTTCCCACTCTTGCCTTTGATTTGCCCTCAACAGGTAATAGCTAGAGAGGAAAGGGACAAAAATTTTCCATCACACACTAAAGTTTTATGCTAACACTATTGTTTTATGTTATATGCTATTATTCTCATACAAAAACCAAGTTTCTTCAGATATGCCCATGTGATAAGAGGCCAGAAAAACATAAGTAAGAGATCAGAGCCTAAATTCTAAGTTTAGTATTTTTGCATTATACTAGGAAAAACAATTTATTTATATTCACTTCATTTTTCTTATCAGAGTATTTCTAAAGCCCTAGTTCTTTAAAATTGCTACAGTCAACTTTCCAGGTTATTTCCACATAAATCAAGCATTTCCTTCTAAGTTTATTATCTCCTTACCTGTGAAGTCAACCTTTCCATAAAGGTCTTGGATCTGAGGGGCCAGACCTAGTTTGAACAGGTACAAACTAGAAGACACAATAGGCAGAACAGTTAAGACTCACTGCTGCACTGAGCTCTTGCTCTTAAAGATGAAAACTGGCTAAAAAACAGAAACATGAACAAAAAGACTTCCAGTACCCTACAACAGTTTCAACGTGGGTTTTAAATTTTATGTAAAAAAACAATTCTATAAAAATCACATAATGTAAAGAAAGAGTACCAGACAGGGAAATCAGAACACAAACTCAACCCTTAGTTCTTGAAAAAATTCATTTTACATGTTAATATAATGCTAATATAATTGCTATTAGTAAGGTCTCTTCTATTTACTTTGCTGTGAAAAGTTTTAGGTAGTAAAATATTTTTTAAAGACTCATGAAAATGATTTATATAGCAATCTTTTTTTAGGGGGGTACTAGAGATTAAACAAATGGCTTCTTACTAAGCTATATTGCCAGTTCTTTTATTTTTTATTTTGAGGTCGGCACTAAGTTACCCAAACTTAGGATTTTTCTACTTCAGTCTCTCAAGTGCTGGGATGAGAGGCATGCACCACCAGGCCCAGCTAGCAAATCCTACTCAAACTGAATTGATATACTGACATAAAGTTTAATTCAGGCAATTTAAGAGATTCAAAGTACATACTTTATATCTTTAGTCTTTAAATCAGAAAAGGAAAAAAAAACAAAAAACAAAAAACTGGCCTCTTAGATCCACGAAGCCAGGGACAATAAAAGTTTCGTACAAGCCAGACATGGTGATGTACACCTATAATCTCAGTACTCTGGAGACTGAGGCAGGGTTACTGTAAATTTGAGCCTAGCCTGGGCAATTCAGTGACTTAGCAATACCCTGTCTCAATTATCTATCTATCTATCTATCTATCTATCTATCTATCTATCTATCTATGTGGAACCAGGGATTGAACTCAGGCCCTTGCGCTTATTCTACTGAGCCATCTCCTCAGCCCTGTCTCAAAGTCTAAAGTCTTATAAATGGCTGGGTTCAGTGCAAGACCCTAGGTTCAAGCCCCAATATCTCACAAAAGTTTCCCTCACTAGTCTAACTAGAGTCTCGCATATATTATTAATTCATATTTTATAAATATAAACCCAAATCATGTTAAGTGAATTTTAAAGCTCAAGATCAGAAGCAATAAATTGGAAGGCATCAAACGGGCAATTTATAGGGCCAAATCCCTTTGCTGGAAGACAGGTAGCCTCTTTAATAGTGTTGGGAAAACCAGCTATCCACATGCTAAAAGGTTGAATTTAGACACACGTATTTCACTATGCACTAAACTAAAATCAAAATGGATTAAAGATCTAAACATTAGACAGAAACAATCCACTAAAAAAAAGAAACAATCCGCTAGAAGACAAAGTAGGTAAAACTTTTGAAAACATAGTTTAAGCAAAGAGTCTCTAAACAAAATCTTGACTACACACAAAATATCAATTATCAACAAATGGGATATGTCAAGTTCTGCACAAGAAAACAATCATAAAAAGACAAACTACAGAATGGGAAAAAAAATTTGCCAGCTATTCCTCAAAGAACTATTATCTAGAATATATAAAAAACTCAAAAACTTTAGACATTTAAAGATTGAATTAAAACATGGGCATCTGAAATAGACACTTTTCAGATGAAGAAATAAAGACAACCAATACTTAAAAACAAAACAATGTTCAACATCACTGCTGCTCAAGAAATGCAAATTAAAACACTGAGATTCCATCTCACTCCAGAAAAAACTGAACCAATAACAAATGCTGGCAAGGCTGCAAGGAGAAAGGAACCCTTCTCCACTGCTTGTGGGAGTGTAAACTGATAGAACCACTAAGACATCAGTATGGAGATTCTGAAACAAAAAAATGACTGCCGTATTTAAAAAAAATTTTTTTAAATCTTTTATTTGGTACAAGGTCTACCTGTGCAGCTCGGACTTGTGATCCTTCTATCTCAGCCTCCCCAGTGGTGGGATTACAGGTATGCACTACCATGCACAGTTTTGCTGGCTGGCAGGGCACACCTGGGGCTTTGGGGCCAGCAGCATGTGGTACCAGGCATCAAACCTGGGTCCTTGCACTTGCCGGGCAGGCACTTAGACTGCCGAGATATCTCCCCAGCCCGTGACTGCTATACTTCCAGAAAGTTTAAGCATATCACTTTCTCAGCCCTACAAAGCGTGAATTGTTTTCACAACATCAATGGTACAGTGGGGCCGGGAAGATGGCTCAGTAGAATAAGCGCTCAATCCCCGGTTGCGCACAAACAAAACAAAACAAAACAAAAAAAGGTACAGTGGTACCATCATTGGAGCAAGGACCCGGTAGTTATTAGCAGTTTAAGGAGATCCTGAAGCTGTGAATCGAATTATCACAGCCACTTGGACTTTCTTACTCTGAATTAAAAGAATTTAGGTTCACACTTGCAACTCAGAAATCCTAACATAATAGTAAATAACACTTTCTGAGCTGTGCTGGTCCCTTTGCTAGGCATAAAGCTGTTAGGAACCTGTAACAGATGAGCCAATGATTGAATTTAGGCTTCTTTCCCTTTCCTTTTGCCTAAAATGTACCCTGTAAAAACAGGACATAGGAGACTAGCCTATCTGGATTACATATCTTTGCTGAATGCAGGGTACCACAGATGTCTCTAAATCAAATACAAAGATTAACAAAAACTCTTATACATAGTCATTGATCAGCAAACAAAATCCAGTACAGGTACACAATCCCTAATCTAAATTCTTTGGGCCAGACATGTTCTAGCACAGAATTTCTCAGCTATGAGGAAGGTATATATGGTATTATAAAACAGCTCCACCACACCCTGAGACAAAACCCCTAATCTAGTAATTTTTAACTGAGAAAAATACAAATGATCAAGCTGAGTAAATATTCCACATAACCACAATTCATTCTTGTCAGATTTTGCAAATAAATAAGCATAATATTTTTTTTAAATTTTTTTTCTTTGTATTTTAGGGAAGGGTCTAACAGGGTGTTCAGGGTCTTACTACCAGATCTGACTCGTAGTGATCCACCTGTTTACTCCCAAGAGCTGTTGATTACAGGTGTGTACCACCATGCCCAGTCTCAAATGCCAACTCAATGTGCCCTGGGGACAAGGCCAGCACAGCAGGCCCAGGGATCAAACCCACGTCCCTGGGCCTGCTTGCAGGCACTTTAATCCACTGAGCTATTTGGCTGGCCCTAGGCTCACATTATATTTAAGCTCAATTTTCAGAAAAAAGATTTTTTTAAAAAGTAAGATATCATGGGTCCATTTGACCCCAAAATCACTTTTTAGAAATAGCAACACATCAGAGGAAGTGAGGTTATACAAATACATTCAGAATACTGAAGAGTGGAGCATTCCCCACACAGCAACATAGTCTGACTGAAGTACAATGACTACCTCAAGGATGATGCCAGACAGGACTTCAAAGTGATTGAAAACAAGGGAGAAAAACAACAGCACTTCCTGACTTCAGGGAGAGGACCTGAGGAGCACCCTGAGCACCGCTGGGTCTTCTGGGTGAAGCAAGCTCTGAGCCGCTGCCCACACTTCCCCAAACTATCCAGCCCCCCCCCCCCCCCCCAGCCCTCCGGAGCAACACCAGGGAGAGGCAGGAAGCTGTAGCTCTATGCCAGCATGCGCTGCACTGCTGTGCCCTGGGCAGACTCCCTGTGCAGAATCCACACACTGGGGAGAAAGAAAACAGCACTAACGTCTCCCAAGCCAGCACTCTGATTCTGTCATCAGAAAGGACTGTTTCATCTGCCTGTGTCTCAGAGAATGGAAGGCCTGGGACCTTTTACATAGGTGGCTCCAGAACTAGCAGAGGGAAATCTTGCCTGCTTTGCTTTGTACCTGCCAATTTCATACAACCACTGTCACTGCAGCCATGGCAAAGTCAGCAGCATAGACAGACCTCTTGGAACACTGAGCCATAGGTCTCAGGATCAGTATGACCTTGTCTCAGATACATATATGAGAAACTTCTATATTCTCACTCTGGAGTCCCCCCACTGCTGTTACATCCCTACTCTCCTTTGTTTCACACCAGTTCCAGCCGTACCAAGCACTCAGCATGTGCCTGACCAGGGCTGAGCACTGACACAGCAGTGAAGCTCTGTACACAAGGGCTAAGCATCAATCCCAGCAGCAAGGGAGAAAGAAAAGAGACTGGGAACAACAGGCATCTAATCTTACCCATCCACTCATGTGGTTAACATTTATGACATATACACATAAGATACAATATCAAAGAGCAGGCAAAATAAATAAAAAGAGAAGGCAGAGCAAGGAAACCCATATTCATGTCCCACTCTCTCCTATAACCTACTCTTTTCATACAATGGTCACAGAGTCCATCTGATTAATTACACATTCTAGGGGCCGGGGAGAGATAGCTCAGTAGAATAAGCACTTGCCTGGCAAGCACAGGGCCTGAGTTCACTTCCCAGTTCCGCAAAAAAAAAAAAAAATTACTTTCCCACACTACTACAGCATACTCCTATCCCCTTCCTATCGAATCCTCCCTCTAGCATAGCGTCTTTTCCTTCAAATTCAGTGCCCTGTTGACTTTAAGACCTAAAATTAATTTTTTTTTTCAAATTTACCAGGAAAGTTCAGGAAAAAAAATTTTTAATGTGGTACAGGGTCTTACTACGCAGTTTGGACCCATAATGATCTATTTCAGGCTCTGTGGTGGGATTACATGCATGCACTGGCCTGGCACACACAGGGCGGGGCCAGCACGGCATATGGTACTGGGGATCAAACCTGGGTTCTTGCACTTGCCTAAGCAGACGCTTACAGCACTGAGTTATCTCTGTGGCCCAAAAAATTTCTTTTTGTTTTAGTTCCTATTATACTTGTGTTCTGGTTCCGCAAAAAAAAAAAAAAAAGAGTATCAATAAAGTGCAGATCTTTACCATCACTTGGACCTGCTAATTCAGTACCCTATTATACTAATAATATTTAGTATATTTAGTTTTTATACTAAATTGTGTTAGTATAAAAACAATTTCATGAATAGATGGCCAGGTATAGCAGTACAGGTCTGTAATCCCAACAACAGAAGCAGAGACAAGATGATCACAATTCCAGGTTAGCCTGGATGACATAGTGAGACTCTTGTTTGTATGTTTGTTTGGTGGCACTGGGGATTGAACTCAGGCCCTTGCACTTGCCAGGGAAGTGCTTATTCCACTGAGACATCTCCCCGGCCCGAGACTCTTGTTTCATAAATCCAAAAAGAATGAACAAACAGCTTAATAAGATCAAAGAAAGCCAGGTGTGGTGGCGCACACCTATAATCCCAGTACTTGGGGGTGGGGGCAAGAGGACTGGCATGAGTTCAAGGCCAGCCTGAGCTATACAGTGAGTATTTAAGGCCAGCCTGGACAACATAGTGAGACCTTGTCTCAAAAACAAAAACAAAACAAAAAATAATAAGAGTAAGGACCTGGGGGCCAGAGAGATGGCTCAGTAGAATAAGCACTTGCCTGGCAAGCACAAGGGCCTGAGTTCAATCCCCAGTTCCAAAAGAAATAAATAAATGGTAAGGACCTAGATGACAACATAATAAAGAGACCATATCCGAAGTGAAAAGCAGAGTTCACAGAGACACTAAACAATGAAAGATTATACCATGTTTTTAGAACAAAATTATCTGTTGCTATGGGAATAAATCAATCCTTTCTCTCTATTCCCTAGAAAAACACAGCTGTTTCTCACCATTTTGTGAAGATATAATCATTCTATTTTATTTTAAAATCCTGAAGCTGAGCCAAGGATATAGCTCAGCACCACAGTACCTACATGGCAAATGCAGTCCTGAGTTCGATTCCTGGTACAAAAAAAAATCCTAAAGGTGATTTTTTAAAAAATGTTTATTTTTACATCATGTAAAAAAAGATACACACTCAACTGAGATATCATTCCTAAACTGCTTATTTTACCAAGAGACTAATTACCTGAGTGCATGGATACAGTATATACATCGTGGCATGTTCTTTCGATCATATATATCTGTGGTTTCTGGGTAAAAAATCTAGGGAAAAATAAAGGTAGAGTAAGTTACTGATACACTGGTATCATTTGATTATTCCCAATCACCAATAACACAAATGAAACCATGGGTGGTTAGCAAATATGGCCAGCATTCAACAACTTCATTTGGATGAACACACACATAATCATAAATACTACAATAACATGCTAGTACGTGAAAAGTACTATTTGCAAACTTTCCATCGGATTCCACTGAATTTCACTAGGTATGTGGAGGTGATTTACTCATTTCAGGCCCAGATACAGGCAAACGGAATCCAAGTTCTAGTCTGCTTTCAATCACTGCAAGTGTCTGAGGCTTGAAGGGACCACAATCTTTCTATTTTCCATCTACCATGCCTAGATTTACATCTCAACACACAGCACAGGCTTACATTTGTACAAGTTGCTACATTCAGACAATGGAAAATTATAAAATATTACAGGGGAAGTAGGAAAATACACTAAGGAAGTGGCTGAAATAGAAAGCTCCACGAAGGTGGAAGATAAGCACTTCTCCTTGGTTACTTGCTGATTAGCAAACAGAATGCCACACAGAAACACAATCCCTGATCCAAATTATTCAGGCCAGATCTGTTCCAAGGTAGAATTTCAATATTTCTCAATGTAGAAAACACACTGTGTGATTTTGACAGATAAAGAGTAACCATACATAGGGGGGAACCTCAAGAGCAGTAAGACCTATAGGAGGACACACTGAGAGGTCCTGAGCTGAAGAAAGGAATGTGTCACGATAGAGGAAAAAGATCTCTCCACTGAGGATACAGCAGGAAGAAAGCAGGCATAACCACATCAACTGGTAAAGTCAGACTATTACTTTTTAACATGTACAAAATACAGTCTAGAAACTGATGGGAAATAGTTGTGTAGGTAGAATAGACTCACATTATTCTGAGCATATCAAAAGTCAGATGAGTTCTAACTTGGGAAACAGGATACAAAGAAGTATCCTAGCCCCCAAAGCTAAGAATAACAACAGAGCCCTTCATCTGACTGGAGACAGGAGTTGGGGAGGCCTGAACTACACAGTGGATTCAAAGGCCAGCCAGAACTATACCACCAGGCGAGAGGAGAGGAAGAGAGGGAGGGAGAGAGAAAAGGAGAAAGGGAGGGACAGAGGAGGGAATGAGAATTAAAGCAAGAGGGGGCCTGGGATATAGCTCAATGGCATAAGTGCCTGCCTGGCAAGCTCAAGGTCCTGAGTTCCATCCATGGTACCAGGAAAAAAAAAAAAAAGGGGGGGGGGGAATGAAAGAAAGAGGGAAAGAAGGACAGTTTATTTGGGGATTGAGAGGCTGAGGCTAAGGCAAAAGGAGTTTGAGGCCAGCCTGGGCTACATAGCAAGACCTGTCTCAAAACCAAAACAAACATGAAAGTTTACTTGGGGAGGGCTGGCGAGATAGCTCAGTGGACTAAGCAGACTCAGTACCTGCTTAGGCAAGCACAGGGACTGGGGTTTGAGCCTTAGCACCACATGCTGCACTGACCCCACCCCCAGGCCCGCTGAACCAGCCACCAAGTCCAGGCGTGGTAGTGCACACCTGTAATCCCAGCACTGGGAGGCTTGAAAATAGGAGGATCTCTACAAGTCAGAGCTGCAGAGTGAGATCCTGCACAAAACCAAAAAAAAAAAAAAAAAAAGGTTTACTTGGGGAAAGTACATTTAGTTTTTTTTTAAGATATGGAAAGTTCTGGTAATAGCTAACCAAAGAGAAATATTCAGCATCCAAATGAAAATATCATGATTTCTTTGTAGCTACTAATCTTCAGAATAATTGGAACCACAAGAATGGGAGAACAAAAAAGAATGGGAAAGTAACTAACATAAGGACTACCTCTTTAGGAATGTTTATCAACAGGATGTAGAGGTGAAATAAAGAAGACTAGCTGGGCAGACTAAAAATAATATAAAAATTCAAAGAAAGAAAATATTTCAAGGAGAAGGTAGCCAACAGTATCAATGATAATAAGGGGTAAGAAGAGGGAACAAATACAAATTTCTACACTTAACTTGTATATGCCACATAATGAAATTACGAAAGATAGCTAAGAGACATTGCATATCTATTATCAACTTTATATTGCACATTGTGTGAGGTATGACAATACATTTTTTACTAAATTTTTTTATTAAGTTTATAATTTAGATATACATAATGATCATAGCTAAATATCTTTAGCTCATACTTTCCAGAAGCCTTCTGGACCTAAATATGTAAGGTGGACATTTTTGGGTGTATAACCATAGTTACTATGCTGTCCCTGAGATCTTTTAAGGCACTCTATGTTGTAATTACATTCCAGGGCAATAAGCTACTATTATTATATGACAAAAATAAAATGATGTTATTATAAAGCCTTTTAGCCAGGCGAGGTGGCACACACCTGTAATCCCAGCACTCAGAATGCTGAGACAGGAAGACTGCTGGTAGTTGAAGGCCAGATTGGACTACACAGCAAACCCTATCTCAAAAAAATAAGTAAAAAATACAATACAATGCAACACAATGCAAAACAATACAGTGGCATTTTGTGGTAACAACACTACTAACAACAGCAAACATTAACAAAGCTCTTAGGACCATTTGAAAGAGTTAAACTGTCTCTGCCCACTGGTAATATACTATGTTTAAAAAAACAACAACAACAAAAAAAAAAAAAAAAAACAGTAACAGGAAGTTACAGGTGCACAGAAAGGCCAAGCAGCTATAGGAACTTGACATACAGCATTTCCTGGGGTCTAATTCTCAAACATGGCAAAGAACTTCAGCACTCTGGTCAGGGACAGGAGAGAAAAAGGGTAAAATCTAGTCTTTTGCAAATACTCAAGACTAAATCTAACTGAGCTCAACATAAATGTATGTGAAAACAAGCTCAGCAATATAGTAAATATCAAACTTCCAAATGGTTTTAGCCACTTTGATACTCCACACCTCACTTCTTTTCTTTTTCTTTGGTTATAAAAATTTGTACTCTATAGAAAACTATAAAGAGAATTTTTCAAAAAAGAAAATTCTAACCACCCTTTAGTATCATCAAACAAAAATGACAAAAGTACCTGCTTTTAGATTTTTCCCAAGAATGCTCATTGTATTTTTACATACAAATCATGAGTTCATCTTAGTGAAATTTTTAGAACCTCAATCTGATTCTCCTGCCCTTACTTAATACATCAAGGATGACATGAGATGACACTTTTAATGGCATTAGCATTTCACTGGTTTTAATCTAAGTTATACACTCCAGCAAAGGGACAGGTAACTTTTTTTTTTTTTTAATTTATTTATTTACTTATTTATGTATGTGTGTGTGTGTGTGTGGCCAGCTCAGCCCACCAGGGGGCGGGGCTGGCTGGCATGTGGTGCTGGGGGATTGAACCGCGGTCCCTGTGTTTTGCTAAGCTTCTTCTAAGTAGGTGCTTTAGACCACTGAGCCATCTCACCAGCCCGGACAGGTAACTTGTTATCAATTTTTTTCTACCATCAGCACTGCTAGAAAATCTTTGCGTGGCTATATGTGCATGCCTGTATGTTCATATATGTCTATGCTTTTCTGATTATTTTTAGGAGAATGAATTCCTAAAAATGACCAATTCCTTGGTCAAAGACAAACTTATGAAAGAAAGAAAAGAATGCTAACTGACCATGCCATTAAGAGTGGCAATACAGTCCAGTCTTTATGGATAGCTGCTAGGTAGCTGGAAATTGTCATTTCACTAAGAACAGCACTAAACCCCTAAACCAAACACTCAAAGGATGCATGCTCCTATATTGAGTTTTCCTGTATCATCACAGGAAGTAATGTCATTTTATTTCTTCTACAGTTTAAACTATACAATGACCCTTCATACTCTACAGATTTGGTTACTCTGAAGTTAAAAAAATGACATTTCTAATGTATTTCCTTACATCACACTTTTCTGTAACAATTTTGTAAATAAGTAAACATCACTAACTGTACATTTTAAAATGGGGAATTTCAGAGAATGTGAATTCTTTTTTTGTTTTGTTTTGTATACCAGAAATCAAACTCAGGACACTGTGCTTACCAGACAGGCACTTGTGCCACTCACTGAACTATATCCCTGGCCTGAGAATGTGAATTCTAAGAAAAGACATTTTAATCTAAATTTACAATTTATATAGTAAAAGTAAACATTGTCATAGGGATTTTCTCTAGAGTGAAGCAAAACAGATATGAGGAACATAAAGAAAAATAGACATTTCCTAAATCAAACAGAAAAAAAAAAAATTAGCCGAAGATTCTGGGAATCCTCCTACACACAGAATGAGAAATGCTATTCCAAAACATCCAGAACTATGACTACCAGGTAAGTTACCTTAGGTAATCCAATGTCATCCATGGCATTCAACCACTGAATCACATTATCGGTGTGTCTGAAGTGGAGGCCAGTTGCCTAGAAGGAATAAGAGGCCATCAGGCAACATTAGCAAGTACTAAACAAAAGCTCTCCTCATGAAGCTCACAGTGCCCCCTCTAAGTTAAGGCCACTGTGCTTACATGCCAATACCAAGAAGCCAAATCCACATCTCAGTTCCTCTCCCTAAAAGCTACCTGGAGAACCATGCAGCGTGCTTAACCAAAAATGGTCTTTGGAGTTGTATTATCCTAGACTCAATTCATAACTTGTTGGTCATCTACAAGTGACACTGGGCAAGTCACTTCAGCCTTTCAGTCTTAACTTCCCCTTGCACAGCGCATACTTTAGGTATTTGTGATAAGGATTTAAATAATGTACATGAAGCAGCTGGTGTAGTACCTGAGCAGATAAAAAGACAGTTACAAAGTATCAGATACCATAAAACATCAATCAGGACTTTCATAGTACATGTTAAAAAATAAGATGCCTAGGCCAGGTATGGTGGCATAGGCCTGTAATTCCAGCACTCTGAGAGGCTGAGGCACAAGAAGACCACAAGTTTGAGCCCAGGCTCAGCAACTTAGTGAGACCATATCTCAAAAAAACAGAAAAGAGGACATGGTGATGTAGTTCAATGTATGTATCTGTGTTCAATCTCTTATGATGTGAAAGAAATAAAATAAAATAACCTCTTCTCATCCTCCATCACTGTTTCTGGCAAAACTGACAACAGAACCACTCTACCACTGAGCCATATCCTCAGCCTTTTTTTTCATTTTAATTGTTTTTAGCAACAATTACACTCAAGAAGAATACAGAGATAAGATAGGACATTAAAATAAATAAATGTGTACGCATAAGTATAGCTGTATTGCTGCAAAGTTCCTGCTGTCTTGTTATTCTGCATACAGAACAACTTTAAAGTCCTCTTTAGAGTAAGTCCTTACTTAAAGCTCAGTACATTAAATCTTCTGGGTTTTGCTGCTGTTGTTTGTTTTTATAAACAAAACACAGAGAGCCTGCAAGATAGCTCAGCAACTAAACACCTGCTTATGCAAGCACAGGGACCAGGTCCCATCCCTGGTACCACATGCCACGCCTGCTCCAGCCCCACCTGGTCACACTAAGCTGGCCACCAAGTCCGGGCGTGGTGGTGCATGCCTGTAATCCCAGTGCTGGGGAGGCTGAAAACAGGAGGATCACTATGAGTCTGAGCTTCATAGTAAGACCCTATACCAAATACATTAAATAAATAAATAAATAAATTTTAAAAAACCTCACAGGCTTGGTAGAGACTAAGCAGTAACCCCACCACTGAGCCACCAAACCAAGTCTTCACTTCTTAGGAAAAGTTTCTGCTTAGGATATTAATTTTAGTTGAAAACCTACATATTCCTTGTTTTTCCCTGAATTTAAACAAGATTCAAAAACTTCTTTTCAAGCTGTCTGCAGATCGTTATGACATTTGGTCCAATTCTGTCCATCCAACCATTTCTATACTCTTGTTGATGCTATCACTTATACCTTTTTCAAATAAGTACTTATAAGGTAAGCTCTCTTAAGGAACATAGTATAAAACAGAATTTGGTCCTTGTTAATATCTGAACTTAAACAAGTCTTCTATTTTAGGGCCCTGAGTCACAGGAATAAAACTCACTCATTTCAGTTTTCTGAAATTAGGTCATTTTTCCATTTCTCCCCTTGAATCCAGTATTGTAGGCTGACACTTTTCCCTAAAGTTGCTATGCCTTTCAATTTGCAAGCAAGTCTCAGTGCTTGGTTAAAATTAGACTTAAAGTAGTAATTCCGCTGGTTACTTCCTCTACTTTCTAAGAATGAAAAAATTTGTCTAGGCTATGAAAATTTCTAGATACACATCCTTGTCATAAGAATTTGACTGAGTGCTAAAGAAGGTAGCTCAGTGGTACAACATTTACCTAGTATTTATGAGGTCCTGGGTTCAATCCCAGTACCAAAGAAGAATTCTATCGGAAATACAGATAGCTAATACTCCTTTACTGCCAGATCTTGCCTTTGGACTACTGTCTCCATTCTGGCAGGCATACTGAAAGGTGTACTTCGCTGAACAAGGCTGTATTTTGCCTGTTTTTCTCAACAGCTCTCACACAAAATAAAGTATGCTAAGCTTCATTTTCAAACTTGCAGAAAGAAAGGACTCACCCTGTATCTGGTCTGCTCCCGATCGTAGATTTTTTTCAGGGACACAACTTTGGGAGAGAAAAAGTTCCCTAGTTTGGCAAGGTAGACCCCATTTCTAAGTCCTTCCTCCAGCTCTGTGGTTGGTGGCAGGTCCTCCCCCAGGCAGGCTTCCATCCACCTGCACAAACAGAGGAGACAAAGAATCAGAGAAAGTCAGAACTCTTCTTAGGTACTTTAAATGCTATTCTCCCTGGAGAAATTCAAATTAAGCACAGCAATGCTCTTTTAAAATGGATTTCCACACATAGCCACACCCTGGCTGGCTCAGATCTCAGAGGCAGTGAAGACAATGCCTGGCACAGATGCCACCTTCTCCACCCCCCTTTCCTCAGCTGCAGCAGCACAGCATGCTGCCTTAGACTCTTTCTTGGAGCTCTAGGGTTGCTTCTGTGAAATCCCAAGGAAAACCATTTGTAACTGAAGCTACCATCCTAACTATTGAAAGGTTTGTTGCTGATATTCTTTTCTAGTTTCAGAATTGAGAATCTGCAATGAATTTCTAGATTCAAGTTTTAGGATTTTTTTTTTTAAAGACTGTCAAAACACAATTGAGGGGCTGGTGAGATGGCTCAGTGGTCTAAAGCACCTACTTAGAACAAGCTTAGCAAAGCACAGGGACCGGGGTTCAATCCCCCAGCACCACATGCCAGCCAGCCCCGCCCCCTGGTGGGCTGAGCTGGCCACACACACACACACACACACACACACAAATAAATAAATAAATAAATTAAATTTTAAAAAAAAAAACCACAATTGAAGGAACGGCCAGGTAGCTCAGTGTACTAAAGCACCTGCTTAGGCAGATGCAGAAACCAGGGTTCGATCCCTGGTCTGCCATGCTGGCCCCACCCCTAGGGTATGCTGAGATGGCAACTGAGACTGGGCGTGGTGGCACATGCCTATAATCCCAGCACTTGGGAAGCTGAAAACAGGAGAATCACTAGGAGTCCAATCTGTGTGAGATCCTATAGACTCTGTACTAAATACAAAAAAACAAAAAAACACAACTGAGCCAGTGAGATAGCTCAGCTGATTAAGCATTTGCTTAGGAAAGTGCAGGGACCATGGTTTGATCCCCAGCACCATATGCCACATCGGGCCCACCCCCAGGTCCACTGAGCCATCCACTGAGACCAGGTGTGGTAGGGAGGCTGAAAACAGGAGGATCACGACAAGTCCAAGCTGCTGCAAGTCTGAGCTGCTGCACAGTGAGACCCTGTACAAATACATATATACATACATACATACATACATACATAACACACACCACCAATCAGTAAATAATCTAGAGGAAGGGAAGATAATAAATTCTTGTTTTTTAGAGGCAGGGCAGAAAGCAGGGAAAAAAAAAAACTATTTTCTCACTGAATGCACCTCACCTGATTTTGGGGAACCTTAAGAACACAGAAAAGTTTAGTAGCATGTATTTTCTAATCCCAGTACTGGGCAATGAACTCAGGGCCTTTGAGATCCTCCTGCCTCAACCACCCAGAGTGCTGAGATTTACAGGCATGCACTACCATACCTGGGGAAAGCTATAGATGATTCCCCAGAAAAAAATGTTTATACACTTAAATTTTACATATAATTTTGGAAATCTGTTAACTTTATGAATCCAGATCAAAAGAACCTCTCACTTAAAATTATTATACTCAGATTCTACAGGATTGATATACCCTTACATTCTTCACCATAGTTGGAAAAAAATTTCTAAAACATTAGCTGTTACCTGACATGACCACAGTAATAAATCTTTGAAAAGCCAAATAAATAAAGTTCAAGATACAGTAGACTAGAATAAAAATTAGGTTTATTGTCAAATAGAAATGAAATATTTATAATGTTTACTGATGTGCTGACATTTTTTGGTTTTGCTTTTTTTGAGAGACAGGGTCTTGCCACATCACCCAGGTTTGTCTTGACCTCCTGGGCTCAAGTTATCCTCCAACCTTTGGGCCCCAAAGATCTGGGACCAACACATACAGCACACCCACCCACAGAAGTTTAAATTAAACTGCAAATACAACTGAAAAAAACAATGGAATGTCTCATAAATACACCTGCCCGCAAAAATGTATAAAAACACAAACCATTACAAATATAGGCCAAGTGTATTTATGATCCCATTTATATATTTTTATAAAATCTTCATACTAATATAACTGCCAATATAGAGTATGAATTTATACTTTCATAATTACATTTATAATCCAGAATATTTCTTATAGTAATTCTACGCTTTTAAGTTGAGAATATTGTTCAGAATCTTAAAGAAATAAAAGTAACAATTTCTATATTTTTCTCAAATTCTGTAAAAGTCATTTGCACATCTGCTCTACCTTCAAAGCAGCTACACAGTAAGTAATGAAATAAAGGTTGGACGAATACATGGACACAGCAGAGAATTTCCTATACCCAATGATAGCAAACGTCTCCCCTAAGTGTTCTTTTAAGCAGTAGGATTTAAGCTGTCAGAAAGAGGGTAAAAAGAAGCAAGTGCACTTTCCAGAAGGGTTGTCACAGTAACTAAGTTACATACCAATTTGCAATAGCTAAAACTACAAGCTGTCCTCTACTAGAGACCAAAGACCAGGAAGATTACATGAAAGAAAAAAAAAAAGTAGCTGTCGTGTGGAGAACTATAGCCCAAAGACACAGGACATAATTTTCTTCCCAATATTTTTACTGCTAAAAAGGATATGGATAAAATCATTTTGACAAACAACTGCTGGCAAGCCCAGCTCTCAGGGGACAATCCAACTTGGGTTCTCATTAACAGGAACAAACAATTACAGCCTAAGACAAAAACAGCCCTCTCACACATAATACTACAAAGAAAAGAATTACTAAAAATAAAAAAAAAAAGAAAAAAGAATTACTTTTCTTCTCAAAGTGACATGAATAGGGAGGGCAGACTGAAAAAGAGCATAATAGATACCTTTGTTTTGCACCAGCGCCACTACCAGAGGGGCTGGCTAGGCTCCCCTGTGCTCAGAGATCACCACATCAGAATTACCAGGCGCAACCTCAGCAACGCCTCCCACCAACTCTTACCCTTTGCCTTGCCTGACTATAAAAGTCTGGATTAATGAATAGACTTAGACATCTCTACAGTGTGGTAGACTACATGGCATGTCACTCAAGGATCAGACCTGAGGCACAGACACCAGCTATAATTTGGAGAAGGGCGAGAAAGCTAGAGTAAACCAAGAGGCAAAATACAGCGCATGGTGGCCTACAGTCTGAGCTGTTCCACAAGGAAGCATCACCTGCAAGTGTTTTGAAAAAGTAGGGTGTGTGTCACTAGCATTCTTAGTATCTTCAGAACTTTAGCTTCTATCTTAATTTTAAAACACAACACACTCCCTTTCATTCCTTCCATAGTTCAAGTGAAATTCACTAAACCACAGAAGCATAAGGTGCAAGAGCAAGGAGCCTAATACACTTCTGAGGCAAATGTCTTTGGCTTGGTTTTTAAACTGAATACAAATTCAGCCAGATGTGGTGGCACATGCCCATAATCCCAGCACTTGGGAGGCTGAGGCAGAAGGATCGTGGCAAGTCCAAAGAATCTGGGCTACACAGTTCAAGACTAGCCTCGTAACAAGACTGTGTTCTAAAAAGCCCTCAAAACAACAAAAATATATATAATACACATTCAATAAAGATTACTGAATATCTTTCAAATTTGTATTAATATTTTCCGTGCTACTATATAGTTTCTAAACAGTTTTAAGTAACTTAAAAAAAATCTACTAAACGTTTAATCACTTTTGCTGGTCATTTATAGTTATTTCCAATCATTAAATAATAAATACTGCAAAGAGCACCTTCAAGATTTTTCTTCATAGTTTTGGATAATTTCATTTTTGTGCATCTTAGTATAATTTTATTTAAATGTCTTTGCAAAAGGTTCATTTTTCTTGGAAATGTGGTATTATAAGTTGAACTAAATTCAGAAATTTTAAATCTTTAAAAAAAATGTTTGAAACTATTGTTTGAAGCAAGGTACAATTCCCCTATGAGTGCTATCACTATGTATATATAAAATGTACCAATAAAAAAAATTCAAGGAAAAAAATTAAAAAATAAAAACAGGACAGAGGAAAAAAAATTTTTCTTCATTTTATTGGTACACTTTAGATATAATGATAGCATTCATCACATGGAGTTTATACCTGTACACAATATACCTTGATTCTTTTTTTTCCCATTCTCCTCTTCTCCCTTCAAAAGCTTTATTTACAAAAGCTTCATCTATTTACAAAAGTTGTTTCTATTTTTTTTCCTTCTATTCCTTTTTCATCTACTTATTTATTAATCTGATACAGGGTCTTTCTATGTTCCCAGCCCTATTGGTTTGTTTTGTTTTGTTTTGTTTTTGTTTTTTTTGTGGAACTGGGGATTGAACTCAGGGCCTTTTTTTCTTGTCCCATCCTTCCTTTCCCCTACCCCCTTCTTATTCCCCATCTCATTTGAACACCTTCTTCCCATTTCTCATTATCTATTATACATTTTGGTCCTTATTTACATTTTAAGTTTCTCACACCAGAAAAACCATATGATATTTGAATTTAAGATTATGGTCTCAAGGTGCATCCATTTACCTAGAAATTGTTTCAAGCCTATCTTTGTTTTGTAGTTTGTTTGTGTTTTTTGTTTTGTTTTGTTTTTGAAACAGGGTATTGCTATGTGAGGACCGGGAAGATAGCTCAGTAGAATAAGTGCTCGCCTGGCAAGTGCAGGGTCCTGAGTTCAATCCCTGGTACTGCAAAAAAAAAAAAAAAAAGAAAAAAAGAAAAAAGAAAAAAGAAAAAGAAAAGAAAGAAAGAAAAAGAAAAAAGCCTAAGCTATGCAGTTCAGGCTGGCCTTGAACTCACTATGTAGCTCAAGCTGGTCTTGAACTTGCAATGATCCTTCTGCCTCCTGAGTGCTGGGATTACAACAGGCATGTGCCACCATGTCCTGCTCAAGCTTATCTTTATGGCAGAATACACACACACACACACACACACACACCACACACTTTATTCATCAGCTGATGGGCATTTGGACTGTTTCCAAGATTTGGCTATTACAAACTGTGTCACCATAAACTTGGGTATGCACATATCACTGTGGCAAGATGCTTTTAATTCTTTGGGGACAATAACAAGAAGGGGAACAGCTTGGTTGAATGAAACCTCTAAGTCTAGTTGTCTCAGTTACTTTTCTCTCACTGCTGGGAAAAAATACCTGAAACCCAAAATACGGAAGAAAAGGTTTATTTAGTTCACAGTTCATGAAGGTTTCAGTCCATATACAGTTAGTTCCAAGGCAAGGTGGCACATGGCAGAGGGCAGCAATTCATGGAGAGGGAAAAACAGTTAAACAGCAAGAGCCAAAAGGGAGGAGCAAGGGCGGCAGTGCAGAGGCAAGCCTTCCTCCCTTTCTTCTATTGTCTTCAGGCTCTCTGTCCCAGGCCAGGTTTAGCACTCACACACATAATCCCAGCATTGGATCATGAGTTAATCACAAATCCTAAAAGCCTACCGCAATGACTGCAGAAGGCTTTGGGGAGACAACTACGCACAAACCTAACATTAGTTTTTGAGCAATCTCCACAATGATTTCCACAGTAGTTGCACCAGCCTCCACTCCCACCAACAGTGGATAAGGGTTCCTTTTCTCCCTTATCTCCACCAGCATTTGTTACTGATTGATTTCTTGATGATAGCCACTCTTTCTGGAGATAGAATTTCAGTGTTGTTTTAATCTGCATCTCTTGAATGCCCAGTGATGTTGAACATTTTTTCATACATTTATTTGCCTTTTCTACTTCTTTATCTGAGAAGTATCTATCCACGTCAAGTGCTCATTTTTGGATTGGGTCTTTAAATTTCAGTGGGCAGGGGCCAGGAAGATGGTTTAGTAGCATAAGCGCTTCCCTGGCAAGCGTAAGGGTATGAGTTCAATCCCTGGTTCGGGGGGGGGGGGGACCTAGTGGGCAAATTTAAGATTCTTAATCTCAAATTCAGGTTCATTTTGGCTTGCTGAGATGCTCCAGGATGCTCTAGATAAACCATCTTCTTGTGAAAATGTACAAATCTCTTGGCTTATTTAAGCACAATCCTTTTGATTTTTTATTCTGAGACACTAAGTTGACCATGTTGGCCTCTAACTTGTCATTCCCTGGCCTCAGCCTCCCAAGTAACTGACATCCCAGGTGAGTGCTACCACAGCTAGCAACAAGGGACTTTTGAGCCAGGTTTCACGGTATTTGCCTAAAATCTCAGCACTGTGGCAGGCTGATACAGGAGGGCTGCAAGTTCTGCTCAGTCTGGTTGATTTATTATGCCTCAAAATAAAAATTAAGGAAAGGGCTGGGCTGCAGCCCAGTGAAAAGGCCCTGGTTCAATCCCTAGTAGTGAAGAATAAATAAAACTAATTAACTAAAATAAAATAAAAATTGAGGAAAGATTTTTGGTTGACTCAAAACTTCTTAGCAAAATAGGAGGGCTAGAGGTTAAAAGCTTAAAACTTCTCCCACTCTAAGAAAGCAAACCCCAATGTGTTCCTTTATTTGATCCTGCCCAGCTCCTCCCCTATAAACAAGAAGGGCCTACCAAGGACAGCAGGAAGGGTCACAGAAGCAGAACTCAGGTAACCCTCAACATCCAGTTGGTAGCAATGGGCACTTGGGAACGTGAAAGGCTAATATATGCACTGGATCTTGAATCCAGGATCCCAGTACTTGCATGTAGCCCAGCCCAGGCTGGCCTTGAACTTACTGGAATCCTGCCTCAGCCTCCTAAGTGCTGCGGCCACAATTAAGAGTATCTTTGTGCATGATATTCAATATTTAGAATTAGTCCCTTATAAGAAACCCTTAGAAATGTAACTTGGCTTGGGACTGTAGCTCAGTGGTAGAGCACATACTTAGTATGTGCAAGAAATAAGTCACAAATGACAAACGTTTAAAAGTTGTTTTATTGTCCAAATGCCTACTGTGAGGTTGCATCTCATCTGCCACGAACTTAGACCTAGGTTTATACGTTGCCTATGGCAATTAGCAAGACAGCAAGTGATTCAGCTTGGCTCATTATTTGTTGAAAGGGGATAATAGCACCTTCCAAATGAGTCTGTTTCACTGAATCCAGTAAGATTGCAAGTGAAGGAGAAGTTAGTACAATGCCTGGCAGCATAGTGAGAAAACATTTCTTCCTTTTCTCCCATGAGTCATACAGGCTGACACTTCCGTTCAGTACAATGATTCCAGTTCTTTGGAGTGCTCTTCTAAGAGAGAATAATAATAGCATTTACCCACTCAGTGTGTTGCCTGGCATTCCCAGGAGTATGGGCCAAAACTCCAGAGTCCTCAGCCCTCCTTACTCATCCTGAACATCCCCAGCTGAATACCAGGTTGCAGGTAGGAAATGCTAAGCCTGAGATGGAAGGGGACCCTCACCTTCATCCTAAACACTACACCCACAGAGCCTCAAGGTATATTATTTCAATACACTTTTTCAAACGAGAAAGCCATTTTTCCCCCAAAACTGCTAAGTCATATCTCTACAATTCCATACTAAAATTATTATTTGAGCTGGGCACTGCACAGCTGTAATTCCAGCACTCTAGGAGGCTGAGGCAGAAAGATAGCAATTCTGAGCCTAGCCTGGGTAACTTAGTGAAACCCTGTCTCAAAATGAAAAATATCAGAAGATATAACAGTGCAAATGTCCTGCGTTCAATCCTCAAAAGAATAAACAAACATAAAAAAGCTATTTGCACTCATCTGTATTAATTTCTTTGAGTTAGATGCAGCCATTGTCTCTAATGTCAACATGTTTTGGTCCTAATTCTGTGATTCAAAATAGTAACCTCGGGGGCCTGGCCCTAGCTCAGTCCTTTCAGTGGCTGCTTCCACAAAATAGTAACCTCTCCCTTCACATTATTCACAATGAATGGGCCAACACAGAGAAGAAATATGTACAAAAACAAGCAGGCATGAGGGAAACAAGGTATACAGCAGCACAGCATAGCTGCTCAACTGACACCAGGAGAAGGTAGAGACGAAGTGAAAATGTCAGCAGACAGTACCAGGCCAGGCCTTTCTGACTTGCTCAGAAGCCTTGGCCTTATCCTAGTCACAGGGACACTGAAGGACAACCCAACCAGATCTGTCTCAGAAAGTCACGGTGGCAACAATGGGGGTTTATTTTACATTTCCATTAGAAAACAAGGACAGAGGGCCAACAAGATAGTTCAGCAGACTAAGCACCCGTTTAGGCAAGTGCAGGGACTGGGATTTGATTCTCAGCACCCCAGGCGCTGCTGAATCTGCCACAGAGTACTGGCTTGGTGGTACATGCCTGTAATCCCAGCGCTGGCAGAGGCTGAAAACTAGTTCAAGCTGCACAGTGAGACCCTATACCAAATACATTAAAGAAAAGAAAACAAGGACAAATGTTTTAACAAATAATTTTTTAAAAAGATTCAGTGAGCCAGAAGTGGTGGCCTGTAATCCCAGCTCTTGGAATGCTGGGGCAGGATCATCATGAATTCAAGGTCAGCCTAGGCCACATAGTAAGTTCAAGTCCAGCATGCACTATACAGTGAAACCCTGTCTTTAAAAAAAAAAAAATTGGAGAATGTTACATTTAGTGGTAGTGAACTTTTGGAGGGTTTTTTTTTTTTTTTTTTTTAATGTATTTGGTACAGGGTCTCATTACGTAGCTTGAACTGGTAGTGATCCTCCCTCTTTCAGCCTCCCCAGTTCGGGGATTACAGGTATGTGCCACCATGCCCAGTCTCCATGGCTGGCACAGCATGTGGTGCCAGGGATCAAGCCCCAGACCCTGTGCTTGCCTAAATTGCCTAAGCAGGTGCTTAGTCCACTGAGCTATCTCACCAGCACTGGAGCTTTCAATGATAACAGCCCACTGAAGCACAGGTGCCAAACATTCATCACCACTGTACTAAAGTTTGACATCAGAACACTCAATATGTGATCAAAATTCTTAGCCATGACCACAAATAGAGCCTGATGACAAAACTCATAGTTCTGAAGAAGATGAAGTAGGGTTAAGTCCCTCCCCCCCCAAGGGATATAAGCAAAATCTCAATATGTAAGCCAGGATGGCCTTGAACTCAGGGTTTTCTGCCTCAGCCTCCTAAGCACTGGGATTACAGGTGTGCTGACCACCACCTAGCAATCAAGCCAAGGATATAGCTCAGTGGCACAGTGCTTGTCTGGCAAACCCAAGGTCATGAGTTTGATGCCCCAAACTGCCCCCCAACTCAAAAAAAAAAGTTTAGCCTCAGAATTGTTTTAACAAATCTAACTCAAATATAATTTTTTTTTAAAAAAAAGGAGATCTGATGTAACTACTGCACATGATAACTAACATTTAATGGTACATTTTCAATATAAATAAAACTTTAAAAACTTCTTATAATGCTATATAGCATATATGAGGCTAAATAATATCTTATCTCATTTGATCTTTTCAACAACCTCAGAAGATGGTGTTATTGTTTGATAGGTTCAGGCCCTAGTGTGAATTGCTAAAATCATCGTGGTGGTCATGTAATATGACCAATGCCCTTAAAACAAAGGCCTACGCTCCCAGGGCCACCTTCCTCTTCTTCTCCAACTTAGCCCAGGACATGATTTACTTTCACCCCTCTTGCCGCCTCACTGCCTCAGCGAAGAGCCCCAATCAGTTTCTTAGATGTATCTAAACATGCCCTTCAAACCCCTCCCCCAGAAAAATATCATAAACGTCTCAGCCTTCCTTTGTCCAGGTCAGAGAATTCCTTGACCTCCCCAAATTTCTCTGTGTCCTCAAAGAAAATAAAGCCCCCTTCCCTTTTTCCTTCTGCCTGTGTTTCTCTGTTGCGCCGTTCACCTGAAAAACACCTATCACTGTTCTCCTTATTTTACAGATTAAATCAAAAAACAAAACTGGGTTCCAAAAAGTAACCTGTCCAAGATTACATAACTAGTAAGCTCATGCTCTACCTAAATTGTGCGATTCCAAAGCCCGCTCTTAACTGCTGCAGTACAATGGCCAACACAGCAAGACACTAACTCAAAAATAATAACAATAATAGTAACAGCATCTACTGAGTACTAACAAAGCTCAGGTACTGCCACGGGCCTATCTGAAGCATCTCCAGCACAGCACATGACCACACAAACAACCTCATGCTATGAAGCACTGAGTGCAGCCTCAGAAGTATTAAACCTTGGTAAAGCTGACAAACTTACTGTGAAAAACTGGTGTTTATGAAAAGACTATCATTAATTGGGATAGTCAGTCCTATGGACTAAACCCAGGGCCTCTGCACTGAGCTATACTACCAGCCCTTTTTAATTTTGAGATTGGGTCTCATTAAATTGCTAAGTTACCCAGGCTGAGCTCAAAGTTGAAATCCTCTTGCTTCAACTAGGATAACAGGCATGCAGCACCACACCTATCTTAGTCTGTACATAAAGTTTTGCTTCATGTACATTTTAAATCAATTATCAAAACAATTATCTACTTTGATAGCTGCATATTTATTCTGATTTCTCTGTGTAACATTTATCAATGGTTCAATATGTGCTAAAATTACTCTGGGAAGAGAGATGCTTAAAGGATATTTTGTCCAGCTTTGTAAGCTGAACACCATTTAGAGTGGTGACAAATGAAAAAAGGAGACCTCTAAGAAAACGAGTCAACATAAACAAAGAGTAAATTATCATGAAATCAAAAGGCATATTCTGGGAATGACAAACCACTGTAGAAGAGAAGAAGTGAAGACCCATGTAGAGCCTCAGCCTCCAGGCAATGGGGACCTCCCCAAGTCTTGGAGCAGGAAAGAGACCTGGTCAGATCCAAGGCTCAGAAAAGTAGGCTAAGAACAAGGACAACAAACGAGAGACAGAGAAAGAGGCAGACAGACAGACAGAGACAGAGAAAGACAGACAGACACACACACAGAGACACAGACAGAGAGACAGAGATAGAGAGCGACAAAGATAGAGTATTGGGCAGTTCTTTCAGGAACCCACAGGGGAGGTACTCAGATCTTTATCTGGGGTAACTGAGAACAGAAAGAAAGGGGGAAAACAATTGCAGAGGCAGAATTGATTCAAAGTGACAATTTGCAGCATGGGTAGAAGAGGGGGGAGCACGAATGATGATGATTTCACAGATAAATGGAAGGGAGGTAATGGTTAAACAGTTTGTGAACTTGCATTCTGCAATGAATGTGATACCAAATCAATAACATTTAAATATATGTGTGTAAAATGTAAATACTTGTACAATCTTAAAATGAGAAAGGAACTTACAAACAAGACAACAAAAGCAGAAGTCAGAGGACAAATTGGCTATGTAAAAGGTAATCTCCTATAAGGAATTTTTATTTATTCATTTATTTATGTCTTTTTGAGATAGGGTCTCACTACACAGTTCAGGCTGGCCTTGAGCTCACTTTGTAGCCCAGACTGGTCTCAAACTTGAAAGCAATCCTCCTGACTCAGCCTCCCAAGTGCTGGTATTACAGGCATGTGCCAAGGAAATGTTTTTAATATTTTTTTTAATTTTATTTTTATTTATGTATGTATGTGTGTGTGTGTGGCCAGCTCAGCCCACCAGGGCGCGGGGCTGGCTGGCATGTGGTGCTGGGGGATTGAACAGCGGTCCCTGTGCTTTGCTTAGCTTAGCTTGTTCTAAATAGGTGCTTTAGACCACTGAGCCATCCCACCAGCCCCCGGAAATGTTTTTAAAAATTAAAAATTTAGCCAGGTGTGGTAGCACATGTGCTTGGGAGGCTAAAGCAGGAGAACCACTTTGAGTTTGAGAAGAAACCAGCCTGGGCTACAAAGTGAGCTCACAGCCAGCCTGAACTGCATAGTGGGCAACAAGACACTATCTCTAAAAAACAGGAAAAAAAAAAATTTTAAACTTTAAAAGGAAAAAAAAAAACCCAGAAAAAAATTGTAACATAAATACTAAGAATAAAATGGCAAGTGTTTCACCTGAAAAACGTACTAGAAACACACATAGGAAACTCATTTTTAAAAAAAAAGATTGGGGCTGGGGATATAGGTCAGTGACCCAAGTGCCCGCTTGCCAAGCACAAGGTCCCAGTTTGATTCCAGTTACAGAAAGAAAGAAAGAAAGAAAGAAAGAAAGAAAGAAAGAAAGAAAGAGAGAGAGACAGACTGACCGACCAGTAATTATATTAAAAATCTGTGTTAACCATTAATCAAAAAGATGCAAAATAAATAATTACTATGTCCAGCTACCAAAGTATCAAAAATTTTTAAAAAAAGAACGTATTATTCACTGTGCAAGGAGAACCTACATTCTCACACAATAAGAAAAAATCTGGCATCATGTACTATCTATAGCAAACTTACAGAAACTTCACAACTTCTATAAAAGGAAAAAGTCTTGCTTTTAAAAAATGATTTGATGACTTGCAGCATGGATGACTATGTAAAACACAACGTCATTGAACAAAACCAGGGACACCCACAGAAGCAGAAGAGGATGATAAATTCTTGTCTAAAACACGTTGGGCTTGAAAAGTCAATGGGGGGCTGGAGAGATGGCTCAGTGGTCTAAAGCACCTACTTGGAACAAGCTTGGCAAAGCACAGGGACCGCGGTTCGATCCTCCAGCACCACATGCCAGCCAGCCGCGCCCCCTGGTGGGCTGAGCTGGCCACACACACACACACACACACACACACACACACACACACTAAAAAAATGTTAAAAAAAATTAAAAAAAAAAAAAAAGAAAAGTCAATGGGACATCGATATGGTAACATCCTGCAGGCATTTCAACACACAGTTCTGAGACTCACAGGACCTCGCCAGGGAAGTAAGTTATAAAGGGAGAAATGACAAAAAAAGACCTCACCAGAGACCAACCATAGTGAACAGGTGAAAATCAGTCACTGCAGTGGGTAGATGAAAACCAGTAGAGAATCCCAAGGGGACAATTCCAAGAAAAATGTCAGAAATATGGAACATATCACCACCTTCCCCTGCAAAAGAGAACTGGCTGGGAAGTATGGAAGAAGGCCTCCCCACAGAGAAGTGCTGAAGCAGAAGCAGGCTGACAATGGCTACAACCATAACACCAACTGGGCAGTTCAAGCAGGGAAGCACAGGCAGTAAATGTAGGCTTCTTTCCAAATTAAGAAGAGTTTTCTGATAGCTCCATCTGTGGTGGAACTGCCATCAAGACACAGACTTTGATGAAATCCCTTCCTCGAAAGACCTTACGGTGGCTGAACTCTAAAATGCTATAGGAAACGCAAAGGTCAGGACCCAGAAGGAAGGAGCCGCTCTGGCCCAGCAAGGCAGACGCTGGCTGTGAGGAACTGCAAGAGGCTCACAGGCTAAGCAAAGGGAGTCATCCCCCTTTCAGCTTGTACTGAGACTTGCTGGTAGTGCTCAGTAAAGGGCCAATTCCTAGACCACATCCCCAGAAGACAAGCAGGCAAGATAGTTAAGTCCTGCAACACTGTGGGTCAGGCAAGAAAGGCAAAAATGCCCATCAAGAGTGCTCCTCAGATAAACGTAGTGCTGGGGTTTTTATGACCAGCCACTTTAAGAGATGCTATTGTGGCAATAGTGTCTGACCTACTGCTTCAACCAACTAAAAAACAAGTCACTGCTGAGTTAATAAAAGATACAAGGACACTTTTTAAAAGTAAGAGAAGGGGTTGGTGAGATGGCTCAGTGGTCTAAAGCACCTACTTAGAACAAGCTTTAGCAAAGCACAGGGACCATGGTTCAATCCCCCAGCACCACATGCCAGCCAGCCCCGCCCCCTGGTGGGCTGAGCTGGCCACACACACACACACACACACACACACACACAAATAAATAAATAAAATTTTGGGGCTGGGGAGATGGCTCAGTGGAATAAGCGCTTCCCTGGCAAGCACAAGGGTCTGAGTTCAATCCCCGGTTCCGCAAAAAAAATAAATAAATAAAAGTAAGAGAATGCAGAGTTAGTCTGAGGTGGTGGCATGTTTCAGGGAAGGTGTTTTGTTTGTTGGTTTGTGTTTTTAATGATCACAGAAAAAGCACCTATCTACAGGCTGCAAGAAAAAGAAAAAAGAATGGAGGGACTAAAACTTCAAGCAAGGTTCTGAACAGCAGAGGTGGCAAGAGGTAGAGGTAGCTAGAGAAAGGAACATACGCTTATTTCTTCCCTGAGAAAAGAGGGAAGGAAATAAGAATGAGCAAGCATGATTTGTAATCTAACTGAACTCTTAAGCTTCCGTTTCCTGTCGTAAATAGGATCAGGAATGACACCTAACCTCATAAGGCTGTTGTAAGGATTAAATGACAGCATGTGTAACTCGCACTAAAAAAGGCTTTCAATCATGGTATTTGTGTATTCATACATGAGTATGTATGTAAAACAGCTAGGTCCTCAGAAATAAACCTACTTCTGACCTCTAATTACATACACAGTGTCTATCAGTTCTACTGATAATACTTTTTTTTTTTTTTTTTTTTTTTTTTGAGACAGGTTCTCAGTATGTAACCCAGGCCTATCTCAAACTCAGATGCAGAGATTCTCCTGCCTCTGCCTCCCCACAGCTCTGGGATTACAGGCATAAATCGCCATGCCCAACCTAATAACACTATTCAAAGGAAGTCAATACTTGGCCTACCCCAAGACAAAAAAATGACTAGACTGAGAGAACTCTTCTGTGGCAAGCTTTAAAACAAGCCCAGACCAAGAGTATAGCAGAAAAGAAGCAAGGTGGGAATTTGAATGAGGGGTCTGTGGAGAGGAAACCAGTTGAACAAGTTCTGCAGAGCACATGACTTCAGCGGTTTCCAGCTCTGTGCAATACAGAAGGGGAACACACCAATGCCGGAACTGACTCCTCCAAGCCACCGAGATTCAGTTCCTCCAGGAACAGCTCTCTGTGACCACACCCATCCTGCAGAGCAGAGCAAACTGCCCCATGTGGATTACTCTCAGCGAAGAATCTCCAGGACTCAGCCAACTGCTTGTCTTTACCCACAATTCAGATTCTGCTAAACCTCTAAGGCATCTGAGCAACACCTGGGCCCTGGAAACAAACAGCCTAGGAATTACAGCATGGTATGGCAAGTGCAAGTCTTGAAAGAAAGGAATGTGAAGGACTCAGAAAACACTTTTCATCGTAGGGTGAGGGCTTCCCAGGGAACAGCTTTAGGGCCTGAAGGGCTCAGTGCACACCAGGAAGAGGGGCACCAGGGTGACTGAAGAGTGTGTGCAGACACTTCAGGGATTTGAAACAAGAATGAGTGGTAGGATTTGACTGAAAAGGTCATGCTGAGCAGGCTGGAGAAGGGGCTAGGGAGTGGTGAGAAGGCACTAAAAAGAAAGTACTGCCATAATGGAGGCAAGGAACAGTAAAAACTTGTTTTCCAACACTTATCTGCAAATGAGATCTCCTGATAGCATCTGTTATAAAAGAAAATTCTGCGTATAAACTAAGCCAATGGGGTAACCTACAGGAATAAGGAAAAAAATAGGAAGGTTTTTCTTCTCTCAAGTATTTAACTTCTGTGTTTATACCTAATACAGATCCATCTGAGAAAATAATTTCACTGTTAATTGAATTGAGCAGGGTAAGTCTCAACAAATTAAATAGCTAATCGCTATCATATTTCAACAGGGTCCCTGGTCTTAGAAGGATGATGGAAACCAGACTTTGGTGATGAGTTGCACAACTAAATTTACTAATTGCTGAATTGTACATTAAAAACAGGTGAATTTTATGGCATATAAACCAGCCCCCAGGAAGATGGTTTTGTTTTTGTTTTTTAATTAATGGGATTAACTACCCATACCCAGACCATGCCTTCAGATCCACAGACTGGCAAAACATTACCATGTCCAATTCGTCTACCTATTCCCCCCTCCCCATCTACTTTACCATACATCATGAAGCATTAAAGACCTTTTACTCTTAAGAAAAAAAAACCTGAAACTAAATTAAAACTAGAGGGCAGTGCGATAGCTCAGTGGACTAAGTGCCACATGCTGCACTAGCACCACCCAGACATGCTGAGCCGGCCACCGAGACCAGGTGTGGTGGCACATGCCTGTAATCCCAGGACTGGGGCGACTGAAAGCAGGGGATCACTACAAGTCCAAGCTGTGTTGTGAAACCCTGTACCAAATACATTAAAAAAATAATTAGTTAAAACTAGACAACTTAAGTCTCAACAGCTACAACTCACTGCTTACTAATTGTGAGCAACTCATATGAAGTGACAACACACAGTGAAAGACAGGCACATATTTCTTTGCAAAAGCAAGCCTCTGCTACATCCCTGCAAGACAAGATGAACAGAGTTTCTACAGCAAACACACATTAAAACTTCAGTTCAGATATTTCCCTTTAGAAGAATATAGCAAGAGAAGACTTTCTGCAATCTACAGCATCCATAAGAAAACTTTATATTTTATTTTATAAAATGTATTTGGTTGTTACTGGGTCTCACTATGAAGCTCGGACTCATACTGATCCTCCAGTTTTCAGCCTCCCCAGAGCTGGGATTACAAGTGAATGCCACTACGCCTGGAATCTATGGCCAGCTCAGCCTGCTCTGGGGGTAGGGCTGGCTCAGCATGTGGGGTGGGGGATTGTCCCTGCGCTTGTCTAAGCGGCCTAAGCAGGAGTTTTAGTCCACTGAGCGATCTCGCTGGCCCCAGCAAACCTTTCAGAGACAAGTGTCCAAACTGCAACCCATTTACATATCGAAAAGGGCTAATACTGTAATTAAATCTGAATACTGAGGTTTCAGTTTAAAAAAAAAACAACTTATACACTAATATCTTTTGTCTTTAAAAAAAAAAATTCTTCACCACTGGTCTACAGTAAGGACATGGCCCTTGTCCTCTAAGGCTCACCACATGTTAAGGAAGAGAAATGTATGAGGCACTGTGATAAATGATACGAGTTTCCACATAAACTATGTAAGCCAGGCTGACCTTGAACTCACAGCAGTGATCCTCCTGCCCCAGCCTCCCAAGTGTTGGGGTTAAATGTGTGTGTCGCCATACCCAACTTCACACTAGCCCATTTTAAAAAGCTATACTCTTATATAATGTCTTCAAATTCACTGACTATAGCTCAGTAATCAGACCTAACCAAAATGGTGCCTAAGAACACAATAAAGAATGGAAAAAAATTAAAACAGTTGAGTACTGACTATGAACATTCTCAAATTATTACTTCAAAGTCTCTGAAATTTGAGAGATGCAAATTAAAACATTAAGATTTCATCTCAAAAAAAAATCAAAGTCTTTGAAATCCTTAACACTGACTGAGAACACTGTTTCCCAAGCTAGAAAAACCCGAAACACTAGTCCTCAGAGAAGCCCCAAAGCAGGAAGGGACTGAAGGTAAGTGAGGTCTGAAGAATACTGCAGAGGTTAAAACCCACTTCCCCCTTGGAAACTCAATCTCTGGCTCCATGATGAAGATTCTAAGTAATCTGCCAGTTAACTAATCTGCTAGCCCAGTTTAACCTACTACTTCTGAAAATGAGGTTAACATTAGACCCTTTGTTCCTTGGCACTGCTCAATTCATTAAAAGAATATATCTCAGAAAACACTGATACAGAAAGTCAGCCATTGGGCTGGAAGTTAGCTCAGTGCCTGGCAAGCCCAGAGTCCTGAGTTTGATCCCCAGTACCACATGCCATGCTGGCCCCCGCGTGGTGCTGGACTCAAAACAGCATGGTGAGGCTCTTTGCAAGGGTATCTGGAAGTAATTTGCACCCAGCCGGCAGCTGCAGTAACTACGGTTTCAACTTCAACTCCACGATGTTTCCCTTGGCCAAAAACGCATTAGGTCGTTTTGCCAGTGTGAAGCATTCAACAAATGGTAACAAGGCAGAGCCACCAGAAACGTACACCTGATTTTCATGACAAATATGGTAATGCTATATTAGTTGGTGGAGTCACATTCTGTATTGCTGCATGGACCTATACAGCAACACAAATTGGAATAGAATGGAACCTGTCCCCTGTTGGCAGAGTCACCCCCAAGGAATGGAGAGATCAGTAATCATGCCAGCTGATATGATACAGCTAAATTATTTCTAAATGAAATCATAATTGATGCCAAGTAAAAGTGCTGTGTATCCATTAAAATATAGCCTACTGAAGAAATAAAGTACAATTGAAACCTTAAAAAAAAAAAAAAAAAACCAGCATGGTGGCACACACCTGTAATCCCAGTGCTGGGGAGGCTGAGGCAGGAGAATCACTGTCTGAGCTGTAGTGCATCAAATAAATAAATAAAAGTCAGCCACACAGGCTTTCAAACTCCAAACTAGTGCTCCCCTTTAACATAATATATGTTCAGCAAGTCCGTTCATCATTTCAATCTTTATGTCAAAGCTGTTATTCCAAAACCTGTTTCCTCACTGGGCGTGGTAGCCCACGCCTATGTTGTCAGCAGGAGGATCACAGCAAGTTGGATGCCACCCTGGGCTACATAAGTAAATTTAAGACTAGCCTGAGCTACACAGCTAGGCCTTGTCTCAAAAAACAAAAAACAAATGAACAAACAAAAAACTCCTACCTCAATGTCAACATCTTTCCACACTATTAATCTAGTTAACATAACAATACAACTTGCTTCAAAGCACTGTGGGAAAACTCAAGCCCATTTCTCTCAAATGATTTTTTTTTTTTTTTTTTTATTTAGGGAAGGGTCTACAGGGTGTTCAGATCTCACTACTAGATTGGACTCAGACTCAAGATTCAGACTCAGATTCTGTGATCCACCTGTTTACAGCCTCCCAAGAACTAGGATTACAGGCTAGCACCACCACACCCAGTCTCAACTTCCATCTCAGTGTGCCCCAGGGGCGGGGCCGGCAGGGCAGGCCAGGGGATCCAACCCCC
Organism: Octodon degus; assembly: GCF_000260255.1. Classification (NCBI taxonomy): domain Eukaryota; kingdom Metazoa; phylum Chordata; class Mammalia; order Rodentia; family Octodontidae; genus Octodon; species Octodon degus. The sequence goes on from NW_004524578.1 coordinate 20,205,296, forward strand.
AGCCCCTAGGCCTTCAAATGATATTTAAATGTTTCAAAATCACAACAATTTAGGCTGCCTTCTTAGAAAAAAAAAAAAAAAAAGGTTAGGATCCCAGACAAGACCAGGCCTGATGGTGCATGCCTGCAATCCCAGCACTTGGGAGGCTCAGGCAGGAAGATCACTGTGAGTTTGAGTTCAGGCTGGGCTATAGAATAAGTTCAAGGACAACCTAAACTACAATGTGCGATCCTGTCTCAAAAACAAACACATCAAATGTCACCTGGAAGAAGAAAGTAAGTTTTCTGCCTCAGTCTTCACACCAAAATAAACTCCAAATGAATCTAAAGAGTTAAATTCTAAAACTTGATATATTCCAAAATATATGACAGGGTCCAGCAAGATAGCTTTCTGGACTAAAGCGCCTGCTTAGGCAAGCTTAGACAAGAGCAGGAACTGAGGTTCGATCCCCCCACATGCCGCAACAGCCCCGCCCCCAGGGCAGGCTGAGTGGGGCACAAATAAATGAACCAGGGATTGAACTCAGGCCCTTGCGCTAGCCAGGGAAGTGCTTATTCCACTGAGCCATCTCCGTGGCCCCTAATGTTCTTGATAATTAATTCTTACAAATCAATTGGAAAGTAAAGATCCAATAGAAAATGAGCAAAATATTCTGCCAATATAGTTCACAGGAAAATACAGAAAAAAAATAGGCTTATAAAAATACATAAAAATGCTCAAAGATGTAAATTTTATTTTACAACTAGATAATCTGAAATTGAAACTACAATAACATTTCCATTTATGAAACTGGATTTTTTTATTTTAGAATGAATGCTCTGGGCAGGGGCCAGTGATATAGCTCAGCAGCAAAAGCGCCTGCCTGGCAAGCACAAGATCTTAAATTCAAGTCCCAGTACTATAAAAACAGGAATACTCTGGACTGACAAAGTTATGGGGAAAACAGTCTTCTCCTACATTACCAGCAGACACAGACATGTAAACTAGAATGATCTTCAAGAAGAAAATGATAATATTTAGAAAGGAAGTATTTTCTCTCACCCAGAAACTGCACTTTCAGAAATGAATCCTGCAAGCATATTCATAAAAACAAAAGGTGGGGGGAAGGGTGTGCCTATGGATGTTTAAACCCATAACTGAAAACCTAGAGAACCATGAAAAATAAAAATGCACTTCACATGCATTCATGTGGAATGAGTTTCAAGATGCCAAAAAAAATCTACTGCATGCAACTGTTTCCAAACAAAGAAAAATAATTTGTACTGACAGGCAGAGTACCTCCAGAGGGATATATCATCAGAGTAGTGGTCTACCTGGAAAAGGGAACACGTAACTGGAGAAGCAAGCCTGAGGAGACAGACTTTTTCGCTGTTACCTTTACACAGTCTCTGAGGTATGTATCACATCCACTGCTAATTATTTAGTATGAAAAGTGTTGTTTTTTTTTTAAGTGCTTTAAACTTTTTTTTAAAAGATGAAATCTAAAAAAAAATTTTTGAAGATTTTCAATTTTTTGAAGGAAAATCCCACTCAAGCCACTGTCAAGCACTACCTTTTGGACCTATCACTGATCAAACCAGCACTGCCCAAGCCTAATGACACAGCTATGCTGAAAACATGCTGTCCTAAGTCATGTCAGTAAAAAGCAATTCCTGTTTCCTTACAGCTGTGTGAAGGGTGGTCTAAACGTTATAAAGGGACCCGACGACTAAAAATAACTGCACCAATTTTATCGTTTTCATTTCTTTAATGATCATGGGTTTTTTTCTTTTTCAATTTTTCCTTTCCTATACCTCATCCCCTTTTATTCCTAGGTTCCTTCTGTTTTGGGGTTTAGGAAAAACTATCCTATTTAGCAAAATATTTTTAGTTTATTTTGATCAATGGTTCCAAGTAACAACTGGATACTTTTTAACATTCTAGATAAACTATCACAAAATAGTGTTTCCTTCTAAAAAAAAAAAAAAAAACCAAATTCATAGTTCTCCTTAAAGCCCCAGTTCTCTCAGTCCCAGACATCTGTCCCAATAGCAGCCAAGCCGTGGGCTGGCAGCTGCCTCTCCAAAGTTCCTTCTGCTTTTCGTTATGATTTCCAGTGAGTCAACAGGAAGGTATTCTGAGCAAAGAAATAGAAGTCTTTACACAAGCCTTTCCTCTGCCTTAGACAAGTCTTTCCTCTGCCCACAACCCCCAAAAATACAGCTTTTGCCAAATGATCCAAGGCAGGCAATTTCCAAACCAATCTGCCACTCCTGTCTGTATGAGGTCACTATTTAACAAGAGCCAATGGGAAGGAACACCTTTCTATACTGAAGACAAAGCTGATAATAGGTTATGAAGAAGAAAAACAACCACATGGAGTCCCACAATCTGAACACAAAAACACATATGGCAAATTAGAGATTTATCCTCACATGAGTGGTAGGTAGAAGATTCTACAATCAGAAACAGGCAACAGTAGATGGGCATGGGCACAGTAGCACACAGTGGAAGTCTGAGGTAGGAGGATAACAAGTTTGAGCCCTGCTTGGGCAACTTAGCAAGACCTTGTCTCACAGTAAAAAAAATTCAAAAGGGCTAGGAAGCCAGGCATAATAGTAGCACACACCTGTAATCCCAGCACTTAGGAGGCAGAGCGGGGAGAATCCCCTAGAGTTTGCACCCAGACTTGGCTACCTAATGAGTTTAAGGCCACGCTGAATTTATGTAAGATCCTGTCTTAAAAAAAAAAAAAAAAAAAGCACGTGGTGGCACACATCTACAATCCCAGCACTCAGAAATCATAGGCAACAGCTGGGTGTGGTGGCACACACCTGTAATCCCAGCACCTAAGGGCTAAGGCAAGAGGATGACTGCTGAGTTTGAGACCAACCTGGGCTACAAAGTGAGCTCAGAGCCAGCTTGAACTGTGTAGCAAGACCCTATCTCAAAAAGACAAAAAAAAGAAAAGAAGAAAAAGAAAGCTGAGTGAGGTAGATTGCCACAAGTTCTGAACCAGCCAGCCCAAAATTACATAGTGAGACTCTATCTCAAAAAAAAAAAAAAAAAAGCTAATTAGATAAAACATACAAAATTCTTTAGTACAATGTAAAGACCACAACCTGGAGCAAAAAGATGACCCTTAGAGACAGACGGGAAATATTTTCAATCATGATTTTGCAAATTATACAGGTGGTAGGGGGCTGTTTTGCAGGGATTCAAACACTTCCTTTTAGCTATCTAAAAGATAAAAGTATTAAGATCTCTACAATTAAATGGCTTATTGAAATAACCAATCATTCCCAATGTACAATTATAAGAAACTGTTTCATATCAAACTTAAGCAAGAAAACTTGCTCTTCAAAATAAACCATTAACCAGAGCTTTTATTTATATGTTTAAAAGTGTTTATTCAAAACAGTTAAACCACTATAAGGAGTCTATAGAAGAAAAATGAAACAGCAGAGCTCGGATTTGATCAGGTAGGCCTGGGACCTCACATTCAAGCGCTCCACTGAGCTTGCTCAAAGATATGTCACTAGGCAACCAAGTTCCAAATTAAACAAACAGCCAGCGGTAATATGAATCACTTCCGGAAGGTCTCACTTTGCCTACCAGAGCTTTCTTCCACAAATACTTGTCAAGGGGTTTATTTAGGCAGCCCCAAATGGAAACAACAAAAACTCCATGAAACACTACACAGCTTAAAAATATTTAAATCAAATTCTATTACCAACAAGTTCCCTCAAATTGCTACACCATAATGAAGACACAGAAAACAAAAGCAGGTCACCAAGCAAGGCTGGAAAACAAAATTTTTAGAACATGCCAAATTAGCTGGGGATGGTGGCAGCATGCCTATAATCCTAGCCCTTGGGAGGCTGAGGAAAGAGGATGGCTGTGAGTTCAAGACCAGTCTGAGCTGCATAGCAAGACCCTGTCTCAAAAAGACCAAAAAAAAAGAGAGAGAGAAAGAGAAAGAAAGAAAGAAAGAAAGAAAGAACAAATGAACAAACAAGCCAACTTGGAGCCTCAAATGTATTTTTTTAAAGCCTTTTTTTTTTTTTGTAGTACTGGCATTGAACTTGGGACCTTGCGCTTGCCAGGCAGGTGCTTATGACACTGAGCTATATCCCCAGACCCTCTCAAATGCATTTTTGCTACTTTGTCTGTCATTAGGGATTTTTAAATACACAAGCATAATTTCTGCTTTGATTTCTAATACCATAAGATATATATGCTGAAGGACTTTCACCTTGACTGGCAAATAAACTATACACTCAACTGGCCAGTTAACAAGCTTGCTTGAGGTCACATCCACTTCAACATCTACTAGACATAAGGAGAACTGATGAAGTATTGAATCCAGCCCTCCTGGTTACCCAAGTCCTTTCTTTCATTTCAAAAGGATCTCACAGGTAAGGAGCACAAACTCCCAGCAACCCCAAAAGCCAAGGCTGGAGAATCACTTCAGCCAAGAAGACCATGTCGGGTAATACAATCAAAGAAAAGCATTTTACACATATCACACTATTCATGAATTAACAATTTTATTTCTTAATAAGAATACAGGAGGGCTGGCCAAATAGCTCAGTGGATTAAAGCACCTGCAAGCAGGTGAAGGGGCAATGGGTTTGATCCCCGGGCCTGCCATGCCAACCCCACCCCTAGGGCACACTGAGACAGCAATTGAGACTGGGCATGGTGACACGCACCTGTAATCCCAGTTCTTGGGAGGCTATAAACACGCAGATCACTACGCGTTTGATCTAGTAGTGAGACCCTGAACACCCTGTAGACCCTTCCCTAAAAAATAAAATAATAATAAAATTTGTAAAAAAGAATACAGAGAGGCCAGGCATGGTGGTGCACACCTGTAATTCCAGCACTCAGGAGGCAGAGGCAGGAAGATCCTTGCAAGTTAAAGACCAGCCTGGACTACAAAGTGAGCACAAGTCCAGCCTAAACTGCACAGTGAGACCCTGTCTCAAAAAATTAAAAAAAAAAAAAAAAAGAGTACAGGGTAAAAAGAACTTAATAAATTAGTTCAAAAAGAAAACTACAATAGGACAAAGCAACGGCCAATAATGAGGTAGGAGAATCAACATTAAAGAAAATCAAGTCAGTCAAACAAGATACATGAAACACATCCAGAATGAATACTGTAAATGATTTATGTTAAATCTTCGTTGTTATGATTTAACACAAACATGAAATGAAGAACAGCCATAAAAGAGACAATGCAGATGCAATCCACAAGACAGAAGAAATGCATCAAACCCAGTTATTAAAGGTATAATGAATCATTTCCTAGAGTTAAGATAAACAGAAAAGACATTATAAGTCAACAAGAGTCTCAGGCTGGGAATGTAGCTGAGTGGCAAAACGCTTGCCCAGCATCCTGGGCCTCCACAACACCCTTAACAATCTGCCCTATAAAAAGAGGTTCCACCTTCCAGGCAAAATAGCTAAACCAATATCAATCCTAAATTTTTATACCTCCAGGAATAAGAATTCCCTATTCTTATTCCTTTCAAATTAAAAAGAAGGGCTGGTGAGATGGCTCAGTGGTCTAAAGCACCTACTTAGAACAAGCTTAGCAAAGCATCAGGGACCGCGGTTCAATCCCCCAGCACCACATGCCAGCCAGCCCCGCCCCCTGGTGGGCTGAGCTGGCCACACACACACACACAAACACACAAATAAATAAAATTAAAAAAAAAATTAAAAAGAAAACCAAATAAGTTACTTGTTATAGAAGTAAAATTAAGCCAGCTTCAGATGCTGTTTTTCAGCAGTAAGGGCACAAGCAGTTTAAATTTTATTTATTTTCTTAAAAAAAAAAAAAGTCTGTAATCCCAGCACTCTGCAGGTGGAGGCAAGATGATCACTTTGAGTTCAGTTTGAGGCTACCTCGGACTACATAGTGAATTCAAAGCCAATTTTGCCCGAAGTGCATAAGGAGACTGACTGCCTCTAAAAAAAGAGGTGGTGAGGAGTTCACACAAGAGAATAAAAAAGTCCCAAATTAGAATTATATTATAATTTAATATTTGACAAAAGTAGACATCAAATGCTAACAGGCAGAAAAAAGATGGCTTAGAAATATAATTCAGAAACATGATATTCAAAGATTTCGATTCTTTAAAAAATTGTATCACGGCCAGCCAGATAGCTCAGTGGATTAAAGCACCTGCTTAAGCAGATGCAGGGGCCTGGGTTTGATCCTGGCATGCCATGCCAGCCCCACCCCCAGGGCACACTGAGATGGCAACTGAGACTGGGTGAGGTGGAGCATGCCTGTAGTCCCAGTATTTGGGAGGCTGAAAACAGGAGGATCACTATGAGTCTGATTTGTGCAGTGAAACCCTGTAGAACCTGTACTAAATGCAAAAAAAAAAAAAGTATCAGCCAGGTAAGGTGGCTCATGCCTACAATTCCAGATACTTGGCAGGCTGAGGCAGGACTAAGTATTGGAGGCCAGGACGGACAGCTTAGTGACAGCTAAGCTCTGCGAAGTTCTACTTCAAGATAAAAAATAAAAAGTGGGGGTTGGGGTCGGGGAGATGGCTCAGTAGAATAAGCGCTTCCCTGGCAAGTGCAAGGGCCTGAGTTCAATCCCTGTTCCCCCCCACCAAAAAAAAAGGGCTGAGCTGTAGATCAGCAATGGCATACTTGCTGTCTAGCAGTACAAGGCCATAAGTTCAATCCCCAGGACCATCCAAAATACTTAAATCAAAAACACTAATACAGGGGCTGGCAAGATAGCTCAGCAGACTAAAGCGCCTGCTTAGGGAAGCTCAAACAAGCTTAGGCAAGCTCAGGGACTGCGGTTCGATCCCTGGAACCACATGCATGCCCGCAATCCCAGCGCTGGGGAGGCTGAAAGCAGGAGGATCACCATGAGTCTAAGGTTTGTATTGAGAGCCCTGCAACAACCAAGTAATTTTTTAAAAAACACTAAAATATTATAAAACTGCAAACTGTAGGACGAGCTTAAAGAAAGTAAACTAAGCTTTGAACTGATAGGACTAATTGCAAAGATCAACATTTAAACTCCAGCTGTAAGGGGGTATAGCCTGTGGCACTACACTTGTTTAGCATGTGAGAAAACTTGCATTAGATCCACAAGCATCACCCAAAAATAATAATTGGGACCGGCCAAACAGCTCGGCAGATTAAAGCACCTGCAAGCAGGTGCAGGGGCCTGGGGTTCAGTCCCTGGACCTGCTGTGCCAGCCCCGCCCCTGGGGCAAGCTTAGACAGTGATTGAGACTGGGCATGTACCTGTAATCCCAGCACTTGGGAGGCTGTAAACAGGAGAATCACTAGGCATCC
>NW_004524578.1:20214002-20215121 GCF_000260255.1 Octodon degus
CTAGGCCTACCAACATTTAGGACCTTGAAAGTACCCACAAACCCCATGATAAAGAATACATTTACCAGATGTTTCTGTACTTTATTGGACCAGGCACTTCCCTATAGCAACTCTAAAATACTCAGTATTCCCATTCTGTGAAGTACAAATTTAGGATCACTCCCAGAGGTTAAGCAGCTTGCAGAACCAGAATCAAAGCGCACACTTGCCAAAACTCAAAGTCTCATTCTTTTCACTTGCCAAGACATCTGAACCTTCAAGATTTTCAAGGGCGTTTTATTTAGACTTTCTGAATCTGCTTCACCTAATTATAAGTATCATAGAGTAGTCATATGGCTGTCTCAGTAATAATGATAGCTGTGACTACTGGACTGCGCTACTTCCAATTTGAGGAGGAAGGGTGCTGGGATTGAATTCAGGCCCCTGCTGTCACAATATGCTCTGAGTAGTACCTCCAGGTACACATTTCTTAACTGTAAAATCTACAGTTTAGCTACTTTGTAGGGCAAAAAGGTTTTGGTGACCACACTAAGAAGGAATATTCCCACGTGTAACATTGTTACTATGTGAAAACACTTAGTTTCAAGCACTTTAACAAATACATTTAAAAAAAAAAAAAAAACACTTATAAATGCAACGCTCAGGGCCAGGGAGATGGCTCAGTGGAATAAGTGCTTCCCTGGCAAGTGCAAGGGCCTGAGTTCAATCCCTGGTTCTGCCAAAAATAAATAAATAAATAAATAATAAATGCAACCCACTTATTTTGGTTTCTGCCTGAACTAAATTAAGCTAAAAAAAAAAAAAAAAAGGATGTTCCCATCTATGTTACTATTTTAAGAGTTAAAAATGAATTTCATCCCATATTTCCTTTATATAACTATGAACAGGCAAATGCCCAAAAGGCCACTAAGAAGCTACAAGCCCTGAATCACACTGGGTAATGTTGAATATTTTCTCATGTGTAAAATGAGTTTGGATAATCTCCTAAAAATCATCTCCCTCAGCCATTAAGTTATACTTCTGCAGCTGAGAATTCTACAAGCCTGTGAGCATGCTGATTTTCCTAATTAACTCACCTGTCTATTTTGTTTTCTCATCTTTTTTTTTTTTTTTTTTTTT
>NW_004524578.1:20216157-20224235 GCF_000260255.1 Octodon degus
CCTGAACCTTCTGATCTTTTTCTACTACTTTCCCCACCAGTCCAAGACCTGAACCTGAGCAGCAACATATCTCACATACTTAAATACTTAAATGTCATCTCTCTCTCTCTCTCTCTCTCTCATAACTGCTTCTTAGCCAAACAAATGTAAAGCCCAATCAGAACAGGGAAAACAACAACAAAAAAAACCCATAAGCTTCCATTTAAGCATAAATAGTAACTTAAATTTACTTTACAAAAGGGAAAGGGGGGGAATGGATATAAGCAAAATGTATCATATACACTGACTCCCAGGGGACTTGTGGGTTTAAGCGCCTGATGGGGCAAACTCAGTCAGGCGCCAGTTCCCCATGCCTCACCAGACTCGCCCTTAAGGCAGCCAGAGCCAGCCAAAAAAAACCCTACAGTGATCCCCAGCCCCAAAACACTGAAACTAGGGGGAGCGCAGGGCAAAGGCAAGTGCCAGGTAAAAGTGAAAATGATCAATATGTCTTATATGTACAAATTTTCCAAAATGAAACCCATTAATTTGCTAAAAAGGGGGAGAGGGGAATGAGAATTTTTAAATATTTTTTCTATGCCATGTAGCCCTCAGTAGAAAGCCTTAAATCCTTAAGCATTTCATTAATTCCACATTAAAGTGGCTTTTCAACAATTTTTAAAATTTATTTATTTATTTAGTACAGGGTCTCGATACCCAGTTCACACTCTTAGCAATCCTCCTGTCTCAGCCTCTCCAGTGATGGGACTACCAGCATGTGCCACCACACCTAGTTTCAGTCCCCAGCATAATGTACCCAGGGTTCTGGGGCCAGCATGGCACGGCAAGCACTAATGGGAATCAAGCTAGGGAAGATGGCTGAGTGGATTAAGTGCTTCCCTGGCAAGTACAAGGGCCTGAGTTCAATCCCCAGTTCCGAAGGAAAAAGAGAGAGAGAGAGAGAGAGAGAGAGAGAGAGAGAGAGAGAGAGAAGGGGGTACCGGGAATCAAACCGGGGTCCTTGCACTTGCCAGGCAGGCACTTAGACCACTGAGCTATCTCCCCAGCCCCAAACAACGTTTTTAAAAAGCAGAAATCTCTGTATTTTCTATTTCTCAACCACTCCCAGTGCACATTTTTATAAATCATGTCAAAATTCCCCATTTTACCTCCTTGGGAAATACAAACTCTTAACCACAACACACTTCTCTCCACACACATTTATACTCACTCTCTCTACACGTTCCTCTATTCCTAAGAAAGAGCTCTTTAAAGGTACAGGGGAAAATCAAGTGCCCCAGGACACACAATGGGGCCACTGTACTAAAAGGTAGAGCTTTTCATGGGAGGAGGAGAGGTAGTATTATAAATAGAACTGAAGAGGAGAAACTTTCCTCCATTAGATCCTTCTGATCTTTACTCCTGACCTTGTCTCCACTCTAAGTCCAGATGGTGGGGCTCCTCCAACTTAAGAGGAAACAAGACTGGGGCTATCTAATAAGGCAAATTGGGTCACGTACTAAAGAGGGAAGAGAAGCCCGAGCAGCTCATACAATGCAGCCCGGCACAACACAGGCAGCGGCAGAACTGGTAAATGGAAGCCCTAAACTAACAATGAAGAGTAGGCCATCTGTCTGTGATACATCCAGAATACTTTCTAGGGTGGCAAGAGTCAGACTGCATGACTGCCAGGGATAGTCCTCTTTTTCTGCCATATCTTGGCCACCAAGTCACACAGTCCTCTCTGACTAAAATCTATATGCTCGAGCCGGGTGACAGCTCAGTAGAATAAGCACTTGCCTGGCAAGCGCAAGGGCCTGAGTTCAACCCCTGGTTATGCACACACACACACAAAAAAAAAAAAACCCTACATGCTCACAAAGCTGATTTTCTCAACGAAGTTTTAAGCAAAAGGAAAACATACCAAGGAAACACACTGGGTGTGGTGATGCACTCCTGTAATCCCAGCACTGGACAGACTGAAGCAGAGAGTATGAGGCCATCCACAACCACACAGTGATCTAAAAATCAGCTTAAGGGGCTGGAGAGATGGCTCAGTGGTCTAAAGCACCTACTTGAAACAAGCTTGGCAAAGCACAGGGACCTCGGTTCGATCCCCAGCACCACATGCCAGCCAGACCCGCCCCCTGGTGGGCTGAGCTGGCCATACACACACACAATAAATAAATGTAATAAATAAAAATAAATAAATATTAAAAAAAAAATCAGCTTAAGCTTGCAAAGCAAGACCTTATCTCAAGGGGCCGGAGAGATGGCTCAGTGGAATAAGCACTTCCCTGGCAAGCACAAGGGCCTGAGTTCAATCCCCAGTTCAGCCAAAAAACAAAAAACAAAACAAAACAAAAAAAAAAGACCCCTTTTTCAAAAAAAAAAAAAAAAAAAAAAAAAAGAAAATCATCACATTCAGATTTTCTCTAATATCCCAAAAATAAACCAGACACATTCCAACAAAGTCAGGACATATGCAACTATTATATCTTCCTTTCTAACACAAGCTTAAAAAATAAAAACTATCACAAATGCACCCACATGTAACTTCACTTATTAACTATGCCAAAGCACCCAAATAAACACCCTGAGACTAACAGCCCCAGAATGAGTTTTAAATAAAATGGGCTACTTCTCTATACTGGAAAAAAAATGACAGAAAAGACCACATTCTGGAGTAGATCCAAATGAAATGACTCCCAAGTACAGTATTTGAGGAAGGGAATATGATAGAAAATATCATTTTATTCAGGCTATCACACCCCAGCTTTAGGCAAAGTCTTAAGAAGGTTTGAAATCCTATGTTTCAATGGGAATATAGTTCAGTAGTACAGCATATGGTTAGCATGCATGAGGCCCTGGATTCACTTCCCAGCACTACCAAAAATAATAAACTTCCATTTAGAAAGGTAAGCATTATCATCACTAATCCCCATCACTATCATCACTAATGACCCTACTGTCATTTTTGGGGAGGGTTTTAAACTCAGAAAAGCAGCCTACACTGAAGAAGCCACACCAAAATACATGTTCCAAAGGGAAGGAAGAAGACTAGGACCAGGGGGAGGAGGCCCAGGGGGACTCCAACTGGGGCTGCTGTTTTATTTAGATGAAAAGGGAAAGTCTGAAAGGTTAACATACATTAGTTCTAAAATACAAGAATGTTTGTTGCATTGTTCTCTGGACTTTCCTATAGCATTATAAGATTTTCAGAACGACATCATTTTCATTAGCCTCATTTAAAACATTCTTGGTTTTCATTAAACTTCAATGACAAATACCTTTTATTATCCCTCACCAGCCTTTTCCACCAGCACTCACTCATGGAACACTGGATCTATAATTTCAACTATCTACCCTGGGACCTCACAAAAGAACATAAGCACAAGAACAAAGGAAATGAATTACTGACAGTAAGTTGACACTAAAATTACAACCACAAGGTCTTGAGACATCTGAAAAAGGAAAACAGTAGTTATAGATGCATGTCACAAAGCATGAGGAAGATGTTACCTTTAGTAAACAGTCTGAATTTCTCCCATATGGATTGACCAATGCCCACAGTGATACTGTCAAAGCCTTTCAACCTAGTACTCAATCCACAAGCCATGGGGCAAGACTCAATTCACATATAAATCAAAACCAGTTAGAATCAGTGTAACATTACCATCAGGAATTCTAGGCCCTAAAAATGTTATTTCTCCCAGACAGCTAGAAGTACCCAAAATAAAAGCTGTAAGCATAAAATTAAGTAGCACAAATCTGAAAAACATTCAGTATACCCAGATATTTACCACAATGCTTCATCATAATGCTACTTGCTCCCATAAATAAATACTCGACTTTACTTACTCCCTCAACCAACACCCCCAGGCCTACATACAAGATACGCAGAGAAATCTTTATCAGTGTTCACACCACATAAATCCCTTTTTCCAATCTTCTCTGCAGAGAGCCCACATTTACCTCTTTGCTTCTTCTAAATGACAAAGGTACTCATAAGCCACATTCTGCCGTCTCCTTTCATCCATCTCCTCTGCAGTGAGTCTCTCATTATCCAGGACAGCTAAAACATGAAAGAAAAAAATGTAAGTATCGGGGCTGGTGAGATGGCTCAGTGGTCTAAAGCACCTACTTAGAACAAGCTTAGCAAAGCACAGGGACCGCAGTTCAATCCCCCATCACCACATGCCAGACCGCCCCACCCCCTGGCAGGCTGAGCTGGACACACACACACACACACACATAAATGAATAAAATTTTTTAAAAATGTAAATATCAAGATCGCTAACATTCCTCAGTGATTAAAAAAAAAAATGGCATAACCATCATTTTCTTGCTAGTCACCTAAAAGTCAACATAACAAGATCAAGGTAACTGGTAAATGCATACATAGCTAAATGTACTAAAATCATTTTCCTTAAAAAAAAAAGGGGGGGGGATTTAAACTCTCATCGTGCCCTTTTTACAAATGTATGATAATATAAACATGGGCTTAATTTTAACATAATCTTAAAAAATACTGACCTAAAATTTTGGTTGGAATTTGTCCAGGTCTATCAGAACCTTTTTTTTTTTTCCAGATACTCTTGATAAGTAGTTTAGGCTGGTCTGAACTGGAAATGTAGCCCAGGCTAGCCTTGAACTCAGCACAATCCTCCTGCCTCAGCCTCTCAAGGGCTGTGATTACAGGCTTGTGCCATCATGCCCAGGCCTGTCAGAACTTTTTCTAAAGATCTCATCATATTTTCTTACTTTATGAACAACCAAACTGTGCTAAGTACTCTGCATGCATTCTCTCACAAAACCCACGATCCCATTTTAAAGATGAGACTTGAAGCTGGGTAAACTCAGTCCCACAGCGATGAAGAGGAAGGCCTGGATTCCAAGGGACAGAACCTGTCTCAAGGCCTTTGGAGGTAACCATAAAGCAATCTGTCTCCTTCCCAAACATCCAAGGAATGGAATACAGTAAATTCTTAACTTCTTGAGAAGAGGTCAAGGCCTCTCCCAGTCTGGTCTGAACGATTTTTGGAAACAACCTTACCCCCTTTCCACTGCCCCTCCTCCCACCACAGTGCATATACCACAACGCTCAGTTCCCAACAGTGTCCCTGTCCTCTTCCATATCTCAGTATAGCCTCCTCCTTCTAGTCACGCCTCCAGTCCTACCCTGCCCCGTCAGACTTCTCTGGACAGCATCATTCTAGGTTCCACTCAAATGCCACACCCCTGCTCACAAGCCTTCACCAGCCCCTACTGGCCCACGACACTCTGTAAGCCTTCATAGTTCCCACACCTTGCACCTTTACTGCACATCATTAGCTCCTACACCTGTCTCTGATTAAAATATTCTTTGCAAGCAGGCTTGGGGTTACTCATCCCTAATTTCACAAACGTGGCACAATACCTCACATATAACTGTCGACCAGTGAGACTATCCTTAAAAAAAATTTTCCAGATAAAGTCGAAACCCAAAGACCCTCCTGCTTCTCCTGAAGTTCACCGATGTCCCAAGGTCGGCCACAAACATGAGAAAGTCAAAGGATTTTGGTGGTGGCCTTTATTTCTGGGGTTTGTTTTGTTTTTTAACTTCTGAAATCCCGACGAAGGAAATGACCGAGATAGTTAAGTGACGCGCCCAGGGCCGCACCTCGAAGGTGGCCGTGAGCCGAGTGTCTCCGAAGTCGCCAGAGCCCCCGCCGCCGCGGTCCCGGGCACGCCCGGCGCCGTCCCGCTGCCACCTCAGCCTGGCCACCCCCGAGCTCGGCCGGCAGCGCAGCGGGAGCGCAAGGCCAGGGCGGGGTCCCCGGGTCCTACCCACCGCCTCCGGGCCCGCCGGAGCGCAAGCCCGGTCCGCCACCCACACCCGCCCGGCCGGCTCTTCCGGATCCTCACGGGCGCGGCCACCCAGCCCCGCGCCGTCCTCCCGCTGCCGAGCCCCCCGGAAGCTGCATCCCGGCTGCGGACCCTCGCGCCTCCGAGCCCCTCACTCACAGCCATAGTGCGGCCGGGCTGCAACCTCATCCGCGGCGGACATGGCGGCCGAGCCCGATCTCGACTGAGGAAGCGGTGAGGTCTTGAAGAATCGGGCGGCGGCAGCTGCAGCTCCAGCCTAGTGCGCGGGCTGGCGGGGTCCCGAAGGTCCCGCCCCGCGGCCCCGCCCAGCCTCGCTGCCCTTGCAGGCGGAAGGAGGCGGGGCCAGAGCCGCCCGGCCCCGCCCCTGTACCCGGCCCGCAGTCACAGGCAAGCGGCGCTGCCCCCGCGAGCGGGAAAGGGCGGGGCCAGAGGTACAAAGCCCCGCCCCGTCACTCGGCCGGGCCCAGAGGCCCTGGCGTGCGCCGCAGGCGGAAGGGAAGAGCGCGAGCCCGCCAGTCCTTCGGGCTCGCGCTCGCTGGCGGGCCCGCGCTCGCTGGGCTCTGCCCGCGAGGCTCGCCCTGCTCGCCGACGCCCCGTGCGCTACTGCAACAGAACAGCGGAAAGATAGCCTGTACCGCCGACTTGAAATCAAAGCCGCGAGTCCCTTATCTTCCCCTGTCAGCCCAGTTAACCTCCTCAGCACCGAGATTCGGCGAAGGGCTGCTTTCTGGAGGCCAGGGTGTTCCTGTTGCGCACAAGTGGGACCCAAGCCACCATGAAGGACTTCCACCCCGTGTCAGCGCGGTCTGTCTGTGTAGCCGCAGTCCTGGCCCGGATTCGCCCAGCAGTCGCGACACTAGAACAGTATCTCAAGCATCAAGATGTGGATGCTCACAGAAGAACCGTAGTCATCTAAATTTACCAGCTTCGGATTCCGTATGCCGGTTCTTTTTAAGTTTTCTTTTTATTTGGTTGTGGGGGGCGTTGCCCCTATTAAGAATGCCTCTTCCCTTGCACCCTGTGCCCTGTCCTCCGCACTTTTCGTCCTCTCCCCCTCCCCCAACATTCTTAGGCTAAGGGCCCGGGAGATAACTCCAGGATCTAAGCACCTGCCTGGGAAGCGCAAGGGGCCGGGTTCGATCCCTGCTACCACCTGCTGTGCCGGCTCTGCGCCGCGCTTTGGCTTGGTGTGTTACATTCTTACGCTCTTTGGGCCCACTTTAAACTGCTAATGACTTCTGAATATCTATTAGTTGACCATACCATCAGGAACTCTGTCAGTATTTTCAGCTGCCTGGTGAGGGCTTTTGAAAACCAGTGCATGCTGCAGACACTTCAGATCCCACAAAGGCCTCCAGAAAGCGGGCCTGAGGAGGTTAACCGGGCTGGCAGGGGAAGATAGAAGACTCGTGGCTTTGATCTCAAATCCTGCTGTGTGCTCTTGATAGAAGTACCCAATTCACAGGGCAACACCCCAGGCTTATGTTGAACACCCATCATGTGTTCTCTCTGGAATGCCTATTTCTGTCTATCCCACATCCCCCAGCAATTACACCATTCATGTTGTCATCACCTCCATGCTTGGTTTTACCAACCAGAACCTTCCCAGTTACCAAAGTGAAGTTTAAAACAAAAAAACAGGAAATGCAATGTGTTCCTCTTTCATACGTATATGTATATGAGGTATTTCTAAGTAAAAGATGAACTTTCTTATTTTCAGATTTTATTTTTGGTGTACATGTTTGCATTACATAATATTACATTCCTTCTGGGAGTTGGTGTGTGCACAGTACACATCTTTTTTTCACCTCTTTCCTTTTCCTCCCCTCTCCCATCTTGTTTGTTTTGTTTTTCGGGTTTTTTTTTTTTTGTTTTGTTTTTTGCCGAACCGGGGATTGAACTCAGGTCCTTGTGCTTGCCAAGGGAAACATTTATTTCCCAGAGCCATCTCCCCGGCCCCTCCCCCATCTTTTTTTTTTTTTGACAGAGAAATGACAAGAGATTTTTTTAATCAAGTTGAACTAAATCTGTGCAAACATTTTGTAGCCTTATAACGAGAATCCTATAGAAACAGAATAAAGCCAGCATCCACCTATAGGTCTATTACATCCTTTAACATCTTACCAACAGAAAGATTGATTTTAGGAGGCATTATGCCAAGGAACACAATTTTTAGTTTTGGCAATGAGCAGAGAAAGTGTCCTTGGCGTCATGCATACTTAGCATGCACA
>NW_004524578.1:20225469-20226591 GCF_000260255.1 Octodon degus
GGTCCCTGTGCTTTGCAAAGCTTGTTCTAAGTAGGTGCTTTAGACCACTGAGCCATCTCACCAGCCCATCTCCTAGATGTCTTCTTGAAAGAGGTAAAGACATATTACATTAACATGCATCATATACATGCCCACCTGTATTTTGTTTTGTTTTTGAGACAAAGTCTCACTATGTAGTCCAGGCTGGCCTCAAATTTAAGGCAATCCTCCTGCCTCACCTCCTGAGCGCTGGGATTACAGGCATGTGCCATCACTTGATGGCTGAACCCCCAAGTTTATAGCAGCACAAGTTGTAAGAGCTAAATCATGGAAGCAGCCTATATGTCCATCAATGTATTTGTACACTTTGGAGTATACAACTACTCTGCCATAAAGGTATGTTCATACAGATTTTCATGCATTACTGCCTTCATGGTAGGATCCAAGTTCTTGGCATGCCAAATAAATCTCTTTACAACTCAACTCCAGGCCATTTGTTTCAGCCATTTTTGATTTATTCATTCTTCAATTTTTGTTCTGGGGGGTGCTAGGCATCAGACTCTGGCTTGATGCATTAAGCTACACCCCAGCTCTAAAACTATTGAAGTAAGTGGGTTTTGGTTTTGTTTTTGTTTTTGTTTGTTTGTTTGTGGTACCAGGGATTAAACTCAGGACCTTGTGCTTGCCAGGCAAGCACCCATTCTACTGAGCTAACTCCCTGGCCCCTGAAGTAAGATATTTACTACATTTTCAAGTAAGATTTTTTGTTTCAAGATAGAATAAGGCTGACCTTGAGTTCTTGCAAATCCTCCTACCTCAGTCTCCTGAGTACTGGGATTACAGACTAGCATCACCACTCTGTTTAAATAAAATATTTGAAAACCAATAGATGAAATACCAGAGTAGAAAAGGAACAAAGCCTTAATTTATTATAAACTATAAATTCAATTTTTTCTTTTTTATTTTATTTTTTATTTCTTTCTTAAACTTTATGCTGCTTTTGTTCTGATAAGAATCTATATTGTTGAGGCTAGCCTCAAACTTTCATCCTCCTGCCTCAGCCTCCTGAATAACTGGGATTACAGATGCAGAACTCCCATAATTTTTTTCCCTTTCATACCAAAGATTGAAGAGAAGACCTTC
>NW_004524578.1:20227797-20234428 GCF_000260255.1 Octodon degus
AAAAAAAAAAAAAAAACTATTTTGAGGCAGGGTAAGTAAAAAAATTTAAGATGTGTTATGTACGTGTTCCAACTCCACATGGTGAATATAACCATTAGGTACTGCAAATACATACTACTATTTTTTTTGTATTGGGAATCAAACTCAGTATCTCACTCTTGCATGGCAGGTGCTGTGTAACTGAGCTAAATCCCCAGCCCACTAATGAATTTTTTTAAATTAAAAAACAAAAATAAAAAGCTATGATGGGGGCTGGGAGATGGCTCAGTAGCATAAGCGCTTGACTGGCAAACGCAAGGATCTGAGTTCAATCCCCGGTTCCGCAAAAAAAAAAAAAAGCTATGATATGTCAAAAACATGCTATTTTGTCAGTAAGTTCATGTATAAAATTAGTAAATATGAAGTAAATCAGCAAGTAAAAATTAAATGGCAAAATAATGAGCCATTTTGGGAAATGAAATCAGTGTACAACATCAAGGAATGTCTACCTTGGTGTGGGTGGAGCAATATTAAGATCATCGCTTGAGATAAGCACTATTTATATAGATGTTTCTAGGGCTTGGAATACCTGGTAGCCCCTTATCTGCCTGTGAAACTCCAGCTCCGCTGCCCTGGCCCAACTCAAAAGTCACCTCCTCCCCCAGGCAAAGTTGGTCACTTCCTCATTTATCCCTCAGTAGCATGTTAGAAACCGTGTGTGAGTGTGTGTGTGTGTGTGTGTGTGTGTGTGTGTGTTAAAAATTACTCCCAAGTTTTTTCATTTAAATCCTTCTTGCAATCAGTATTTCTAAACCTAGTTACCCCTTAAAGAAGTAACCCAATTGTTATTGCTTGAAGTGGTGTGAATTTAATTTCTCTGAAAAGCTCAGAGAACTTTTCATTAAAATTGGTAATAGATTCACATTCAGTGACTAAGCAGAAATAGAGTTAGACATTTAAATTTTCCAATTGCAGCTATGATTTAGAGAAGAATCTGGCTAGGGATACGTGAATGCTCTTGTCAATCTAGTAAGAACAGGTAAACTCACAAATTTATGAACAAGTAATCTTTGACAAAGGTGCTAAGAATAGGAGTTAGAAAAAGGTGAGTCTTTTCAATCAGTGATACTGGGAAAATTTGGTATCTAAATGCAGAAGAGTGAAGCTAGACCCTTACCTTGTACCATTTACAAAATATAAATTCAAATGGATGAATAGAATTAATTATTAAAATTGATAGACTTAAGTGTAAGACCTGAAACTATGAAGCTACTAGAAGAAAATGTATGGAAAGAACTTCAGGATTTCAGCAAGCATTTTTTGGACAAGACTTCAAATTATAGGAAACAAGCAAAAATACTTAAGTAGGATTATAGCAAAGTAAAAAGCCAAAGTACAGCCACAAAAAGGCAAAGTATAGCAAAGAAACAAGAGAGAAGAAACAGACGATAGAGTAGTAGAAAATATATGCCAAGTATTTATCTTGCTAAGAGTGTACAGAAGGGCCACTCAGAACTCAATAGCCAAAAACTAAACATAACCATTCAAACAAACAAAAAACCCACAAATAACCTGATTAAAGAGCTTGATTGAACAGTAGGTAGTTGGGGCAAGAGCAGTATAGCTCAGTGATAGAGCACTTGCCTTCCATGCTTGGATTCCCAGCACCACAAAAAAGGGTGTGGGGACAGAAGGCCATAAAACTAAAGAGACATTTCTCAAAAAAAAAATAACAAATGGCCAGCAGGTGTCTGAATGGTTCCTGGGCTGAGGTCAGGAGTGACTGGCAATTCCTCTGGCCCATGGGGCTGGTGGTGCTGGGAGTGGAAGGAAGACTGGAAGGGAGCTATCAGGAAGGAGAGAAGGTCAGAGTGAGTGAGTGGCTGTCCCAGGTGAAGCTGGTAGGCAGATGAGCCCAGTAGACCTTTTTCAGTAGATCTGAGATCTGTGTTTGAAAAAACAGAGGTATGTGTTCTGAGGACAGTCTTCTCTTTTCTCTACAGTAATCGTAAAACTTTGCCATAAATAAACCAGGGTCTTCACTCGTACTTTACTGCTTTTTAGCAAAGTAGTTATGCTTCTCTCTGAAACTCATGTTAGTTCATTCTGGAGCTAGAGGAAGACCTATTCCAGTAGTTTCTAGTTCCAGGGGTTCCACGGGTGGGGATGTCTTGAAGTCTGAAGGGGCTGGGCATTTCACATCTTCAACAATGGGATGTCTTTGACTGAAAGCAGAGGCATAGCTTTTGTTGCAAATGTGAAGAAATTAAAATGGGCTTAAAACCAGAGGCAATTTTCTTTTTTTTTGAGGGGGGGAGTCAATTTTATTTTTATTTTTTATTTATTTATTTTTTTGGTGGTACCAGGGATCAAACTCAGGACCTTGTGCTTGCCAGGCAAGCACTTATTCCATTGTGCTATCTCCCCAGTCCCCCAGAGTCCATTTTAAACAGTGTGCCAATGGTTCTTGGCCTCTCCTTGGGAAGCTACAAGATGTCCTTGAGTAAGATCCTGAACCTGGGACAGAATGATCTCATTCGAGCTGCTGCAATTTTCTGGGCAGTACGGTGGGTCTATAGTCAAAACCCCAGCCACACAGAGTCCTGTGTGACTCACCATGCTCCGTGATGGGAACGTGGTTCTTCTGGAGGCACTACTTCAGGCTGCTCTTCCTCCTGTCCAGGTTCTCAGGGCCATATGTGTGACAGCCTCCAGGTGTGAACAAGGACACCAGTTTCTCTCTCACCCTGTGGTCTCCTTCACCCATAATTTCAACAGTCCCCTCAGAATGGCCCACAATTCCAGTCACAGACAAGCTGCCATCTTCAAGGAAGTTCACTAGGACAATATTGGCAGAGACCAGGTCTGTAGTTAAAGGACCATCTTCTATACTTCTCACTCACCAGTACTCTGACTTCTTTATAAATGTAATCTTCCCTTTCTAAGGGGCTTTTCTTAGTGCATTCACTCATGGTCTCCAGGTGGCTAACTAGCTGGGCTCAAACCAAGTGCTACCTAACATTTAATCCTGACAAACAAACAAGAAAGCAGGTGAAACTGCGTCACTGGATACTCAGCAGCCACACTGCTAGGAGGAGCCTAAGCATGGCACCAGAGACAGTTTTCTTGAGAATTTAAACTTCTCAGTTGGAATGTGCAGAACTAAAGCAAAAGACAACAATCAAGGGTCATCTGAAAATGATAGGCTCGCAGGACAAAACTACAGGCCACTAAGCAAGCAGAAGTTTTTGAAAGACCACTACAAAGGTGTGTGACTCAAGGCTCGGGCAGAATATGTTGTGGAGTGGGGTACAAAGAGCCCAGATGTTTCCTTCCAGCACTTACTTTGGCCTTCACTCCACTATCCCTAGCTAGTGCCCTTTTGTCCTCAAAATTGGCCAAGATGATTGAAACTTAGAGGAAGGAACAAAAAAAACCAACAAAATGTCAAGGAAATATTGCAAAAGGTAAACAAATGAAGAAAGATTGAAGGAATAAATAGGCTCTGGGAGCAGAGAAAAATCATTTGGAAAAGTATAAAGCTTTGGAAGGTAATAAAGTTTCTTTGGATTTCATGAAAGTTATTACTATTCATAGGAAAAAATCATTCTAGAATCTAACCTCAATAATGTAGTAACTTTTTTTGTTTGATATAGTCTTATTATGCAGTGCAGGCTGACCTTGAACTCACTATGTGGCCTAGGCTGGCCTCAAACTCATGGCGATTCTCGTGCCTCAGCCTCCTGAGTCCTGGGATTATAGGTGTGCACCACCATTCGTGGGTTAGTGTAGCAACTGTTTAGTTTTTGTTTTGTCTTTTTCTCTTTTTTTGGTACTGGGGATCAAACTCAGGACCTTGAACTTGCCAGGTGGGCACTTATGCTGCTAAGCTATCTCCCTGGCTGTCTTTTTGAGACAAGTTCTCACTATGCAGCTTAGGCTGGACTTGAGCTAACTTTGTACCCCAGGCCTGTCTCAAACTCACAACAATCCTTCTGCTTCCACCTCCCAAATACTGGGATTACAGACATGCAGCACCACACCCAGCCTGTAGTAACTTTTAAACCAGGGCATAGAAGTTAGTTGGTGAATATTGGCAGTCATTATAAATTAGTACTACTTACATTGGTTGAGCATTCCTACTCCTTAACCTAAAATACTGCAAAACCTAAAATGTTTTATACACAAATCTGATGTTACAAGCAGAAAATTACATACTTGACTTCATGGTGGGTCTCAGTCAAAATACAAATGCACTAAAGATAGCTCAGTGGTCTAAGTGTCACTCCCTGGCACCACCTGCTGTTCTGGCCCTGCCCTGGGCACACTGTGCTGGCCACTAAAACCAGGCTTGGTGGCACATGTCTGTAATCCCAGGGCTAGGAAAGTTGAGACTACAAGTCAGAGCTGTGTAGTAAGACTCTGTACCAAATAAATAATATTGTATAAATTATCTATAGGCTATAGGAAACAAATCAATTTTCTATTTAATGTTGGGTCCCACCCTCAGTATGTCTCATTAGATATATGCAAGTATTACAAAATCTGAAAACATCTAAACCATTTCTGGTCCCAAGCATTTCAAAGAAGGGATAGTCAACCTGTTGTCTTAAGTCTTTATAAATGACTCAGTCGTTTGCCATTTTACTGCTATGTTCCAAAATGAAAGCATTCCATGGGGGGAAAATGGCTTGACTTATGGACTCTATTCAAATAGTGGTTTAATAGTGGGTTAAAAGATATGAAGCATATCAAAGGATGTTAAAGTCAGAGTTGCTGTCTGTAAGGTGAGGTTTGCTTCAGCTTAAAACAGATACCATATATATTTTGGCAAGGACCTTGTTTTTGAGACAAGATTTCAATATGTAGTTCAACTGGCCTTGAACTTGAGATAATCCCCCTCTCTCAGCCTCCGAGTGCTGGGACTATAGACTTGTATCACCATGCCCAGCCTGAAAGAGATACTGTATATTAATCACATCTTTTACCATTATTGCTTATCTTGGAATGGAATAATTTCTGGTTTTCTCAAAGCAAGATAATATTAATCAACAAGTACATATATTTTAGGTATTGTACTGTTGTTGTTTTTGGTGGAACTGGGGATTGAACTCAGGCCCTTGCGCTTACGAGAGAGGCGCTTATTCCACTGAGCCATCTCCCCGGCCCTAGGTATTGTTCTGATTTTAGTTTTTGTGACAACTAGTAATTATCAAGATGGTCTGCATTTTTTAAACCTAATTTTACGAAGAATTGTCTTTTTTGACTATGTAGAATACCACCTACTCCCTGCTACTTTCTTAGAAATGATTTGTTAAGTAACACTATGCTTTAAAGCTTGCCGTAAAAATGCCAAACATTACAATACTTGGAGCCAGTTTTTTTCTTGTGCTAATTAAAACTGAAATAGTTCAAATATTTTATCAGATAATTTGCTGATTTTTTAGATATCATTTTTCTTTTAGGTGGTAGTGATATCCTATACTTTTTCATCAAACATGTTCAGGTAAAAATTAAAGTTTCAAATTTCTCTTAAAGAAAAATTTCAACAGCACTTGTCATCAGGGAAATGTAAATAAAGGCAACAAGAAACCTAAAGATAATCACCCAACTAAACTAGTAGACATTTAACTTTTGCCTTGTAAGACTATGAGCAAAGAATTCAGTCAGACATATAATAGAAAACTAATATGTGTGCTCAGGGACAGTTGGGTGTACTGTGGGAGGTGGGGGTAGGTGAGTGGTTTCTAAATAGTGTTGCTAAGGCAAAATTTTACATAACAATAGCTGTGCACTAGCTAAGCACCCTGCTTCTCTCTAAGAAGACTGACTCTGTATAGTTAATGAATCTTCTTTTCTAAAAAAAATTATTATTTTTGATACAGGATCTCATTATACAGTTTGGACTCACAGTGATCCTCCTGTCTCAGCCTCCCTAGTGTTGGGATGTGCTACCATGCTTGGTTCCAGGGCCAGCACAGTGTGCCAGGGTTCTAGGGCTGGCATGGCATGCAGTACCAGGGATTGAACTGGGGACCTCGCTCTTGCCAGGCAGGTACTTTTGCTGCCAAGCTATCTCCCCAGCCTGTTAGTGATCTTCTGAGAAGATATAGCCCATAATAAGTGGAACATTCTATTTGACTATTATAATCTCTGATCTAATTTCTTCATCTTTTATAAATTGAACACTCTGAGTAAACTAAGCCTAGAGATAGCAGGAAGTGGACAACATATAGCAAATTTTAGGATATCATCAGATGGGTTTCTGTCAAGTACTAGTTTTCATTTTTGTTCAAGTTTGAGTGTTATCTATCCTAGCTTAACTCTTTATCTCTTTGCTTCAAGAAAATCTGTTTTGCATTGTCCTTGAGGTATTCACATATTTGGGGATCTTGTGACTCTGGCACAGCTCCTACGAGGTATTCTAACTTTAAATACTTAAACTCTTCATTTTTCAGAAACAAGCAAAGGTATTTTTATTACCTTTTCATAATCAAAGCCATTTATTCACTACTTAACATGTTCTATAATATTCTAATACCGTCTATAGATTGCTTCATTTAATTCTCACAGCACTATAAAGATCTGATTGTTCTGTCTCTCTTTCTCTTTCTCTCTGTCTCTGTCTCTCTGTCTCTCTGTCTCTCTCTCT
>NW_004524578.1:20234540-20252793 GCF_000260255.1 Octodon degus
CAGAATTGAACTCAGGACCTTGCACTTGCTAGGCAGGCGCTGTGCCATTGAACTATATTCTTGGCCTAATTTTTCTCCTTTACAAATGATGAAACAGGCACATGGTAGTCAGGTATTTTGCTCAGTCATAGAATACAGAGTTGAGATTGAGCCTAGGTTTTCTAATTTAAAACCTATGACAAATCATCTTTCAACATGGCTTCCCAGTTTTCAGGTAGCATATGGATGAGAAAGTTTTCATTCCCTTCCTCCACATTGCCTCTAGAAACCCTTCATCAGTCATTTATGAACACCTGTGTCCTGGTCTAGAGACAACTTGTAACAGCCAAAAACTAGAGTTGTAGGAGGAAGCCAGGAAGTGAGCCCAGAAAGGGGGGGGGTGTTGATTTCCGGGCTGAGGTTAGAGGAGACCACAAGCCCTTCTGCAGTTTCAAGGCTAAAGACAAAGTACAAACCTACTGACCCAGCAAGAGACATGGTTATATACATCAACCAGGGCATGGTCAGACCTGAGTATGGGTGAAAGTGGTAGAGGGGACCAGGAGCACCTGACTCTGAGGGAGGATTAGATCATGATAAAAGCCTTCGTGGGCAGGATGTCCCATGGCATGGCTTGTACACAGTTGCAGGGATGACAGTGGTGACAAGTTACAACAGCTAGCTTGTAAGGGTGCCCTCTAGGCCCAGTTCTAACAATTTGATATACATCATTTCATGTGACCATCATGATAACTGTGAGGTAGGAACAACAGAATCCTCCAATACCAGGATGAGGAAACTGAGCTTTAGAAAGATGAACTCATTTTTCCACAGATAGTTGGTGACACAGCCAGAATTCCAAAATACTTGATCCAGTGCCCGTGAACATGGACGCCTCCATCTGTGTAGTGGCCCACTAGAGAGCCTCATTGAAAGATATTCAAGGCCATGTCCGCCAAAGGGGTGATGAGCACAGACAACAGAGCATGCTTAAGGGCTTGCAGACATCAAGACAGAAGTGTCCACTGGGCCGTGGGAGGACTTTCTAAAAGAGGTGTTGTGGATACAAGGCTTCCAGGGAGGTGCAGAGCAAAGAGCAAGACAGGGTATGCGCCAGGAATGTAGTGTAAGTACAGCAGGGAAGCCATTCAACTGTCCCTTATGTGTGCATATGCACTCGTGCTTACTGCATTCTCCCTTCTCCCCAGCTTTCTCTAAGAGCTTCAGAAAGTCTGTGTGCAACCTCTCCAGCAAAGGGTGTAAGCTCCTCTTTCCTCAGGTATCAGGCATTGCTGGATCGGGAATGGCTGGCTATGTTGAGACGGTAGTTATAAACACCTGCTTCAGAGCCAGAGAGAGAGCTCAGCAGACTAACAACCTGTTTAGGCAAGAGCAGGGGCCAGTTTGATCCCCGGTACCACATGCCATGCTGGCCCCGCTCCCAGGGACACTGAGCTTCTGAGACTGGGCATGGTGGTGCAGGCCTGTAATCCCAGCGCTGGAGAGGCTGAAAACAGGAGAATCACTACAAGTACAGCTACATAGTGAGAAAGACCCTGTACCAAATATATTAAAACAAAAACAAAAAAAACCTTCTATTTATTTTGCTGTTTTTGTAGTACTGGGGATTCAACTCAATGCCTTTCATATTCTCTCTCTCTCTCTCTCTCTCTCTCTCTCTCTCTCTCTCTCTCTCTGTGATGGAGTTTTGCTAAGTCTCTAAGCTGCCTAGTCTGGGCTTGAACTCATAATCTTCCTGCCTCAGCCTCCCAGAATGCTAGGACTACAGGTGTGTGCCACCACACCCAGTTCAGCTTCTTTTTCACTCCTTGTTTCCTTAAGGACTAGCATTTGGATGGCAGAAAGTGCACATACTTGTGGAATATCACTTTCCTCTGTGTTCCTGTTGAAGTGAAGTAAAAAATCTTGCCAAGCCTGTTATGAGATTATAAGCACTGGGAACATTTCTGCCACCTTTTAAAATTACATTGCCAGAACTGCACAATGGAGAATATTGCTAGACTTTGTTCACCGTTAAGCTATGTAAGGACTAACACAGGGGCCTGGGGTGGGGCCAGGGGGGTGAGGAGAGCACGGGAAAGAGACATACACGCTTGCCTACACAGCAGGCACTGTTCGTCTTCAAGGCTCCAGGCAGGTAACTGATACCCATCCAATCTGACGGAAGAATGGCCAGGTTCTAACCCTTTCCTCACAGTACAGAGCTCTCTGGACTGTTCAGTTCAGTGACATCGACGGCACCCTACGCATCAGAATGTCTAATGTCATACTGGTGGTAGCACACGCCTATAATCCCAACTACTGGAAAGACTGAGGCAAGGAGGGTTTCAACCTGAGCCCAGCCTAGGCAACTGAACAAGACATTGGCTCAGAATAAAATACAAAGGGCTAGAGGTGTGGATCCATGGCAGAGGGCTCCCCTAGCAGAAGTCCTGAGGGCCTGGGTTAAGTCCCCAGTACTGAAAAAAAAAAAAAGGTCTCCTGTCCTATGAGGTCATTCACATGTGAAAGTTAAACAATGCCATGCTTCAAGACCAGGGCTGCTCATTCAGGCATTAACTGGCCTAAGGCTCCTCCAGGGAGTCCTCTTGGCTCTCAAAGTCTCTTGTCCCTTATATTTCTTTGTACCAAAAACTGTGTCTGCATAGCTATCTCCACTGGCCACTGTGGGGGCCTCAAGAGGTGGTATCCCCAAGTCATCCAGTCACAAAGGACAGATTCAGGACCAACCAAAGCAAGCCTCTGCCCCAAAGACTCCCAGGTCATCTCTAAAGAAATGTGACAGGCAGCTAACACGAGTGGGATCCAGCTGCCATCCTGGCTGCAGAGAGAAACCAGACATTTTCAGACTGGGAGATTCTCACTGCAGACAAAAGAGACCAGGCTCAAGGGCAGGAGGCAGGGATACCCCAGTACAGACAGTGAGGGGGAGCCCCAGAAGGGTTTTAAGTCAACATGAAAGGCAGTCCTGTTCCCTTCTGTAGACAATGGCAAGCTGTTTTAAGACTTTATAAGCAGGGGAAGAGTGTGATTATATTCCACAAAGGTTTATGAAATGTTTACCTTGTACCAGTGTTAACAAGGGTATAAACATAGCCCCTGCCCTCCAGACAAGTTTGTAAATGACTGTAATGCTAGGCAAAATGAAAAGTAAACAGAATCCAAATGGAGAGAGGACTACAGCTCTCAAAAAAGATCCAGCCTAAGCCATACATGGTGGCGCTTGTATCCAGCACCTCAGCACTCCTGCTGAGGCAGGAAAGTCACAAGTTGGGCAATTTAGAAATTTAATAAGACATTGTTTTAAAATTAAATTAAATCTTTAAAAGCTTAAATAAAACCTGGGGGTGTAGCACAGTGTGAAGGCCCTGGGTTCACTCACCTGTTTTAAATAAAAAATTCTATCTGCTTGATGGAGATCTGAAAATATTTTATGGACAGGGAGAGTTTTTTTTTTTTTTTCTTTTCTTTTCAGTGCTGGGTTCAAACACAGGTTCTTTTAAATGCTAGATGACTGTGCTATATCCTCCAGCCCAAGAGTGAAGTATTTTTAAAGCAGACTTACAGAATGGGCACTTTAAGCCAGTTGTGGTCCAGCACTTGGGAGGCTGAGGCAGGAGGCTCATCACAAGTTAAATCAGCTTGAACTACACAGTGAGACCCTGACTTGAAAACAGAAAGAAAGCAAAAAGAGAGAATGGGCCTTTATGAATAAGGAATTCTGTGAAGGGACACCATGAACAACAAACTTGTAAAGTTGATCAACTTTTTCTATAGTCACAGAAATGGATATTAAAACCACAATGCAGTATCGTTTCACATTCACCAAATTGGAAAAGTTTTAAAGCCTGCCAAAACCAAGGGTTCACATGGAGAACAGTGATGGAAATATTCATCCACATCTCGTAAGGACGGGTAGGATAGGAGGAAGCCCTTTGGAGGATAGTTGGGCAATGTCGAATTACAGATACACAGGCCATGACCTCCAAGTTCCACTCTTAGAAAAACTCCTACACATGTATCTGAGGGAGACAGAGCAAATGTTCACTGTGCCAATACCTGCATGGCAAAACCAAAATGACCAAAAAGTCAGGTATGGTGACCTACACTTGTAATAATCCAGCACTCAGGAGGCTGAGGCAGGAGAATTGCTTTGAGCCCAGCCTGGGCTACATAGAGAGATAGGGAGATCCTGTCTGAAAAAGAAAAACAAGGACAACCACAACATCAAAAGACCAGACTCGGGGCTGGAGAGATGGCTCAGTGGTCTAAAGCACCTACTTGGAACTAGCTTGGCAAAGCATCAGGGACTGCGGTTCAATCCCCCAGCACCACATGCCAGCCAGCCCCGCCCCCTGGTGGGCTGAGCTGGCCACACACACACACACCACTCTCTCTCTCTCTCTCTCTCTCTCTCTCTCTCTCTCTCTCTCAAATAAATAAAAAAAAAAAATAAAAAAAAAAAAAAGACCAGACTCCAGAGGCCACCAGCATGAAAGCAGACAGAGTGAAATGTGATTGTATACTCAGTATTAAAGCAAGGAAATGAATGGAGCTTGACTACATTGCCACACAGATCGGTCGTGATGCCAGCGGGGAAGAGTAAATTCACCTCCAGAGCTTTGCATCTCTCACCTAAAGTCTAAATGAATGTATGCAAACAAATGTTATAATGCACTTAGGGATGTCTACCTAAATATAGCTTTGACATGTATACACAGGTAGCTCATGAGAGGAAAATGGATTTGTAAGATTCATTTGATAGCTAGATGTGGTGGTGAAAGGACTGTAACTCAGCACTCTGGGAGGCTGAGGCAGGAAAATCACAAGCCCAGCCCGGGCTGAGGCTGGGGATGAAACTTGAGTTCAATCCCTAGTACTACAAATGTGTATATATTTTATAGACACAAATATTATACACACATTCATAACACATATATGGGGGAGAGACAGAACAAATAAGCACATAAATAAATATAAGGTACAGGAATAAGAAATATCAAACTCAGGAGAACAGAATCTGTGTTGGGAGAGCAAGTAAGATAGCTCAGTGGACTAAGCGCCTGCTTTAGTCATTGGCAAGCACAAGGACCAGGGTTTGATCCCTGGTCCCACATGCTGCACTGGCCCCACCCAAGGCATGCTGAGCCAGTGAATAAATCTGAGTGTGGTGGTGCATGCCTGTAATCCCAGCACTGGGGAGGCTGAAAACAGAAGGATCACTACGAATCCGAGCTGCATAGTGAGACCCTGTACCAAATACATAAAATGAAAAAAAAAAAAAAAATCTGTGTTGGAGAAGAGCCTGGGATTGGGGACAGTTTCACAGATGGCTTTATGTGTATCCAGGATCTTTTATTTCTTAAGCCATGCAGCAGATGAATGGTTGGTTTCTGAATTCATATTTTTTCTCTATGGGGCTGAGAATCAAACACATACACATGCGCGCATGCGCGCGCGCACACACGCACACACACACACACACACACACACACACAGAGGAACAGTTAGGTAGCTCAGCAGAATGGACAGATGAAGACATCGAAGTCATTCAGGGAGAAGAAACTGCCCTCCTGAAAGCAAGCTGTATTTAGAGAACAGTATCATCCTGTTTGGCAGAATAAAGGGAAATATTTTTGCCCTAAGAGCAGCAATTTGTATTTTGGACAATATCCTGCACTTCATGAATCTCTTCTATATATACCCGCTCATTTAATTGCCAACTTGAAGGACAACTATTCCTGTGTTATAGATGAGGAAATAGATTCAGAAAAAACACATATTTGTGGATATTGTGAGCCGAGAAACCTACACAACAAATGTGGTGCGATACAGGCAATTTGACTCTTTGCTTAGTTGTCTTTCCTGATGTTAAGCAAAGATGCACATGTTAGCTTAAGAAGTAATAATAATAATAATAATAATAATAATAATAATAAAGCACAGAGGGAGGCAGACGGGAGCAGGAAAAATGTGAATGACTTCCCTAAGATCAAATGGTCAAGGTTTCTGCTCCCCATGCTGCTCTGAGAACACAAGCGACTAAAGACAAGAGAAACAGAAGCTACCCCAGGAAAAATGTCCACCCCACAAGCAATCAAAGAGACACAAATTAAAACAGTATGTAAGAATCATGCCTAGTAAATTGGCAAAACTGTTTTTCAAGGATGAGGGCAGGGAAAGACGAGTAGTCATTTATTGCTGATAACATTGTGAATTGGTACAATTAGCTTAGAAAATGACTTGGCAGACAGCACTAGAGCTGTAAAACTGTTCACACTGTGGAAATGATCTAAAATGTGGAAACATTTTTTTTTCCTGGAGAAATAAAAGCTCCTCACATGAGCATTATTAATGTCGCAGCCTCCCCTCCCCCAACAGCAGGCAGCAGGCCTGAGTTCAGCTCTTTGCACACCACGGAGGCCTGGGATCCTATGGACATTATGTGCACAAGTTGATATGCATAAGGGGCTGAGAGAGTAGCTCAGTGGTAGGGTGCTTGTCTACCATGAGCAAGGCCTTGAGTTTAATCTCCAACAGAAAGAAAAGAAAACTTGCTAGAGATGGTGGTGCACACCAGCCTACAATAAACTGCACTAATCCCAGGACTCAGTAGGCTGAGTCAGGAGGATCACTGTGAGTCTGAGGCCTGCCTACATCACATACGTACAGTGAGACCCTGCCTCAAAAAACAAACAAAAAATGTTATATATAGGGGGAGGGAAGGTTTTGTGTTTTGTTGTTGTTTATGTTGTTTTGTTTTGTTTTGTTAAACTACTGGGGACTGAATCTAGGGCTTTCCAATTGAGCTACATTCCCAGACCTTTTTTAATTTTTGAGACCAGGTCTCACAAAGTCACTAAATTACCCAGGCTGGGCTGGAACTTGCAATTCTTCTGCCTTAGCCTGGTAGGATGATGGAATTTTTTTTTTTCGGAACCGGGGATTGAACTCAGGCTCTTGTGCTTGCCAGGCAAGAGCTTATTCTACTGAGTTATCTCCCTGGCCCCTGGATAATGGGATTATAGACATATGTCAACACTACCATGTATTAAGGAATAACTCCAAACTCGGAATTTAGTCCCCTAACTTCCTAACTCAGCCTTTTCATTTTAGTTAAACTGCTCTTCTCCTTTTCCCCTAAATATTTGCCTATCTTTCTTTATCTGGATAACTCTTAATCAAGTCCCCCATTAAACTATAACTTTCTCCAAGGGAAATTTTATCATCATGATCATTGCTGTCCTTGACAATTGCAGGGCAGATACAATGTACCAGACATTGTGCAAAGAATTTTACATGTTGGTCTTACTTCTCATTCCACTCCATGAGGAAGGACTGGGATCACTTTCCTTTTACAGATAAAGAAGGAAAGATCAGGGCTGGAGAGATAGCTCAGAGATATAAGCACCTCCCTGGCAAGAACAAGGACCCCACTTCGATCCCCAGCCCCACATCCCCTGCAGTTTCGGCCCAGATCCTCGAGTGCACCACATGAGCCCTGGATGTGGGCATTCACCTTACGGCCCCAGAATCAGGGGTGGTAATGCATGCCTGTAATCCCAACACTCAGGAGACTGAGCCAGGAGGATCTCTGCAAGTTTGCGACCAGCATGGAGGCTACAAAAGTGAGCATAAGGCCAACCCAATCTGTACAGTGAAACCCTGTCTCAAAGAAGGAAGGGTCAGTGAGATGAAGTAATCTGCAGGAAGTTAAACAGCTTTGAAATGTGGCCTTCTTGCAGGGATGCAGTGGGACCGCTGTGAGGAAGGTTCTCATTTGGGGCCAGTTCAGTGAGCTGAACTGAAAGGAAATGCAGACTGTGGGAACTGTCTTGTAGGTCCGTGGCAGTGGGGCTGGAAAAGAGGAAAAACACATCTTGACACCTAGAGCCAACAGAGCAGAAATTCAGGTGACAACATCGGAAAGGATGGGGGAAGGGAGAAGCATTTCCATTCATTTACTTTAGATGTCTGAGTTGTTTCTTGCAGTCTTTATAACAAGCACATATGCTTTCATGATATGACTTGTTTTTTGTTTTTTTGTTTTTTGAGACAGGATTTCACTATGTAGTGCAGGCTGGTCTTAAAGTCACTTATGCAGTCCAGGCTGGTCTTGAAGTCCCGGTGATCCTCCTGCCTCAGCCTCCCCAGTACTGGGATTACAGGCATTAGCCCCCACACTTGACTCATGACTGATTTTAAAAGGCAGCAGTAAAGAGGCAGATACTACCTTATCTGGCAGAGAAATATAAGAAACAGAAAAAAGTTGGCCAGGTTTCTGGCAAGAACATGTAAGAGGGTGGGGAGTGACTTGCAAAAAGAGCGATGTTGTGGGAGGAAAAGCTGAGGGAAAGAGCTTGGAGGTTCAGCAAGTGACTTGGGGGCAATCAGTCACCTTGCTATGGCTACCAAGCACAAGGTTGGTGAGGCCAGACCTGTGTCCTCAGCATAATGACTAACACAAGATTATGTGGCCAGGATGTAGCTCAGCAGCACAACACTTGCCTGGCAAGTGCAAGGTCCTGAGTTCAACTCCCGGTACCCCCCACCCACCCAAAAAAAATCAAGACCATGTGAAGAACAAGAAAGGAAAGATGTAGAAAGAGGAGCAAGGGCCAGAGAATGGAGAGGACCTGAAACATCAAAGGGGAAGAAGAGGAGCCAGGAAAGGGACTCAAGAAGTAGCCAGAAATGCAGGAGAATGGCTCAGCATCATACAGGAAAAAGAGAATTTCAAGAAGAAACCCTGCCAATAGCATCAAACAAAGAAGAGGTATGAATGTGAAGAAGACACACAAGAGGCCACCAGGCATGGAAATCATAAGACCTTTGAGAGCCCAGTTACTGGACCATGGTGGGCAAAACAGAAAGTAAAGGAACACGAAGGTGGGCCTGGGAAGGACTATTTGGAGGCGGATGGTTTAATGATGTGTTTTGTCCTTGTGTCCCCGAGCCTGCTGTGGTGCTTGATGATGATGGCCACTGGTGGGAGACACTGTAGGTCAGACCCATGCCAAGCCCTTTCCATCAAGTGTCGCCTCTAAGCCCTCCCTTCCTCTCCTTGCTGTCACCTACACAGAGCTGCTAAGTCAACCTTCCAGTGCTGCTCATCTCTCTTTTGACAAACCACTAGCAGTTAGTGACATCCAGTTTCCTCACAGGCAGATCCATAGTCCAGCCTTTCCAGTGTGACCTTCATTCCAGTGTGACCCTTATTCAGGTGTGACCCTCACTCACTCAGCTACCTTTATGTCACCCTTTTGTGCTCCAGCACAATGAGCCCCTTGTCTCTGAGCAAGTACTCATTACTTCATCTAAGCTTTTGTTGTTGTTTGAGAGTCTAACTTTGTAGCTAGGCTGGTCTTGAATTCTTGAATTCATTGCGCTGCCCAATCTAATTTTGCCCTTGTGTATCCTCTCGCCTCAGCCTCCTGAGTGCTGGGATCACAGACCTGTGCCACAACACACCGACAACAATAAGCATTTACTGAGCACCGTGAAAGAAATGAAACAAGAGCCAGGATTGGTGCTACATGCCTGTAATTTGCTTTCAAAAAGATCTGGGTGGGGCCGGAGAGATGGCTCAGTAGAATAAGCACTTGCCTAGCAAGCTCAAGGGCCCGAGTTCAATCCCTGATTCCACAAAAAAAAAAAAAAAAAAAAACACAAAAAAAAAAAAAAAAAAAAAAAAAAAAAAAAAAGTCTGGGTAAGCAACATTTGGGGCAGAAAAATCTATTGGTGGCAAGGCTCTATGGTATGCATAACCTGGGTGTGACCACGGAGCATAGTACACAGGTGTGCTTCATGAGAGACAGACCAGGTGACATGAGAAGTAGCTAGGAGCAGGAAGGAACAGAAACCAGAGGTTTCTAGATCAGGGTAAGGATTTGAGTCAGTTTAAAGGTGATAGAAAGCCACTGATAGAGATTTAAGGTTTTGTTTTGTTTGTGGTGCTGGGGATTGAACTCACCATTGTGCTACATCTCAGCCCTAGATTTATGTATGTATGTATGTATTGAGACAGGGTCTCGTTATGCAGCTCAGGCTGGCCTTGAGCTCACTCTGTAGCCCAGGCTGGTCTTGAACTTGCAATGATCTACCTGCCTCAGCCTCCCAAGTGCCAGGATTACAGTTGTGTACCACCATGCCCAGCTTCCAGTCCTAGATTTAGAATTTTAAAAGATCATACTGACTTCTGAGAATGTGAGGGGGGAAAAAAAAGAAAAAAAAAAAAAAAAAACTGAGATAAGTTAGGAGGCTGTTGCAGTTCAGGGGGAGAGATCGCTGTTGATTTGGAACAGATAGTGGCAGGGGAGCTAGAGAAGTGTGTGAGATCACTTGAGAGAAACCTGAGAGGGGACACTGGGAAGTGCTGGGAGGTGACCTCCAGCTTGGAGTGAGGGAAGACAAGAACATTTGCAATAAGCCAACTGTCCAGTCGTAGGGCAGAAACAAGAGGAAGTACGATGAAGAGGCCACTCATACTTCCTGCTTGGACTGGGAGCCTGGGTAACAGCACTCCCGGGCATTCATAGGGCTCTGTACCCGGCACTAAAAACAAACCTTTGTGATTCATGGCTCTGTGTGTGGAGAAAAGACAGGTTGGCAGAGCCACAAAGCAAGCCAAAAGCTTTGCCTTTCAAAACCTCACATCTCCCAGCATCCACAACCTGTAGACACAGGATGTGAAAACACACAGGTAGGAAAAGATTCAGTGTCCTGACAAGGTAGGAGGAACCGGAGATGGGGAGGTCTGTGAACTTTGATGGCGGCTGTGAGTTCCAGCTTCTCCTCCAAGAACCTGGGGACTAGAGGCACCAGAGCTGGAGTCAACAGGGCTCCACACCACTAGCCTGAGTCTCTCCAAACAGGAAAGTACATATGTGAAAGCACCTGCCCCCTACATGGATCAGAACTGGGGTCTCAGGTTTGTAGGCTTTTTGTTTTGGTACCAGAAACTAAACTCAGGACCTTGCGCTTGCCAGGCAGGTGCTGCACCGCTGAGCTACATACCTGGCCTTGTTTTATTTTTGAGACAGTGTCTTACTATGCAGTTCAGGCTGGCCTTGAGCTCAATATGTAGCCCAGCCTGGGAACTCATACTCACAGCGATCCTCCTGCCTCAGCTTCTTGAGTACTGGGATGACAGGTAGGTGCCACTACACCCAGCTCAGATTTATAAACTGCTAGAGCCAGACGGGATCTTTATCTGATTCAACTCTCAGACTGTGGTCAAGCAAGGTGAATGGACCTGATGTGGACAGGGGCTGTGAAGCAGCTGGCTCTTTTGACCTCAGGTTCTGTGCTACTCCCAGATCCTCCCCCTGGCCTTGGCTCACTCGCAGACCAAAAGTATGAATCATGGTCCTCACCAGTTTCTGTGACTAATGTAGTTTTTGTGTTCCCAAGACGTCCTCGAACTGCCTCCCCTTGTCAGACACTATTCCAGGACTTACATCAACCCAGTGCACATTCTTGGACTGTCACTTCAAAGGACACTTGTCCCCAACTGCATTCGCTCTCCAGCTACTCCTGGCCAAAACACTTCCACCCCTGGGGAGAGAGGCTCCCGAATTGCCCCTTAGCTCTGCTGCTGGGTCCCCACCCTACTGTCTCATCTGATTCTTATAAACTGTCTACAGACTGATGGTGTTTGATTTAGAATAATATCTGGTAGATAAACAAAGCTGATTTATGCTCACATTACCAAAACAAGGATACAAAACGACTCACAGGTGATAGGAATAGAGTTTTTGCTCTTGCTTCAAGCCAAAATATTTTGGGGGAGCATTAATTGGCAAGTTAGAGCTTCTCTCAAGTATTTACTGTGCTCTTCAGGGCTCTGATTTGTGCAAACCCAGACACACTAGGAGGGAATAAGAGCAACAGGGTACATTAAAAAAAGTTATGACATTTACAGATGTACACAAATTTCCTATAAAAAAACAGCATTTCCCAGCAGAAGGGGCTTAGAATCTGGGTCATAGAGGCTGACACTTGGACAGTAATATTAAAGGACCAGTTCTAGTTAAGCAGCCATGGTGTTATTTCTTACCCCAGGGAAACCAAATAGTAAATAAAAGGGAGTTCCCTTTACAGAAATATTATGACTAATAAATGAGGGAGGAATGATAGAAATAAAATATCACAGCTGCGTGGCACAAACTTGCGATAACAGCACTTGGGAGGCTGGGACAGGAGGATCACTGTGAGCTCAAGGCCGCCCAGGCTCCACAGTGAGTTCAAGTCCAGCCTGAACTACACAGCAACACCCTGTCTCAAAAAAACAAAACAAAAATAAAGAAATAACAAGGGCTGAGGACATAGCTCAGGGGCAGAGTCTGCCTGACAAGTGCAAGGTCCTGAGTTTGATTCCCAGTACCAAATAAATAAATTCAAAATATCACTATTCAGTAATTCCAAATGAAATAAAGGATTGCTAAAGGCTGCTAACACTAGAAGAAGAGAGACAAGATAATACTACATACCTTCTGGTAGACATCAAGTCATTGTGGAGTATTGTTATTGTTGTTGTTGTTGTTGTTATTATTATTATTGTTATAATATTTTGCAGTGCTAGGGATCTAAGCCAGGACCTTGCACAGGCTAGGCAAATGCTCCACCACTAGCTACACTCTCAGTCCTCTATGTAGTAATTTTGACACATTAATATCTGAATTTGAATAGGCATATAGAACCAACTACCAATATCAGGAAAGCAAGGGGGAGAGGTACATGTTGAAGAAACTCCTTAGTGTAGGATGAGCAAAATTCAGACCTGTGGGTTGCACTACAGTTCAACTGGATTTCCTCAACAAACCAGTGACAGAGAAAGGGGGAGGAAAAAGAGAGGCAGGCAGATAGGCAGGCAGGACTTGAGATTGAAAAATTGAGCAGTGTGCTAAAGCGGAGGCAACAAATTCAGCTTACAGGAAAACCCTTCCAGCCTGCCACTTTCCTTTTTAAACAGTCCTAGCCTCCCAAGTTCCCCCTTGGCCCTCACTCCCGCTCTCACCCCAGTACTCTCATCCCTTAAGATCCACTAGCCCAGCCCAGGCTCCTGAAGCTCTCTTGGACTCAGGCTAGATGAAGCCTCCCTCACTGCTAGGTGAAGTGTTTAGAGGAAGTGGGTCCTTTGGGCTGGTAGTATCTCAGACCCACGCTAGCAAATCCCAAGAGCTGCTCTGATCCATACTGTTGAAGACTTCAGGATAAAACTCTCATAGCCAGCAAGCAGACCTGGTTCTTCTCTAAACTATGTGACCCATACTGAGTCATGTCAGTTAGCAGTCTTTCTTTCTTTTTTCTTTTTTAAATTCAGGTTGGCCTTGAACCTAATGTGATCCTCTTGCCTCAGCCTCCTGAGTGCTAAGATTATAGGCAGGTGCCACTATACTCAGCTAGCATTTTCATATTAGTCTTTCAACAGGTTAGACAATAATTCCCCCATTATAGGAGCATATGGGACACCTGAAGGAAAAGCCATCCCTTGAGGACATAGATTCTATCAGTGATACTATAACATTAGAGACACTACATTTAAAATTTAACTACAGAGTGCATGTGTGTTTTAGATCCTCTCTACGACCCCGTGGAGTAGGTAAGGTAGTAGAGCTTGGGGCTGAGAGAAAGTGAGGGTCTGGCCAAATAAAGTGATAGGCCAGGACTTGAGCATGTTCCCTTCTCAAGGAAGCAGGTATCCTTTCCAACATACTATTCTGACTTCCTTTGATTTATTTCAATTAAATATAGAGAAGTACGAATGGCTCTAAAAGAACCAGAGCTGCTGTAACCTAAAACCAAAGGGGCATACTGACCCAGCGAATTAGCAAATGAGTTGCTTCCTCAAGTTAAATGGCAGGAAGCAGCCCTGTGATAACATCTGACATTCTCAGCAATGTTGCCTCCAAGATTTTATGCTCCTCCTCCACACTCCCCTGGCTGGTTCATCACAGGATTCTTTCTGTGCCTCCATGACAGCAGGCCCCCAGAACAATCCTTGCCTCCTATATACTGCTGTACACAGAGCTTCTGAGATTTTCCAGCCTTTAAGTCACAAAACCACATCCTTTAGCTAATGCTGCTTTGTCACGATGCTGAGACAACTGTGATGACATGAACGCCTGCACAGCAGTAGATGGGGAGAGACTTTCCATCTTACTGAATCTATGTGTTCAGACCCCAAACCTTCTGGTTCTAATAGATTTTCTTGCAAGTTCTGGACTTGGGTGGGTAAACTAATAAATTTCTTATTGAGTAAAAAGTTGATTAAGGGGGCTGGGGAGATGGCTCAGTAGAATAAGTGCTTGCCTAGCAAGCACAAGGGCCTGAGTTCAATCCCTGGTTCCACTAAATAAATAAATAAATAAATAAATAAATAAAGTTGATTAAAAACAACCAAGCTTGTATTGAGTATCTTTTTTAAGGGCTAGGCATTGCATTAAAGGCTTTGCATATGACCTCAGTGGGTTGTTTGTTTTTTTTTTTTTTTTTTTCAGTGCCAGGAATTAAACTCAGGACCTTGTGCATGCCAGTCAAGTGCTCTGTTACTGAGCTAGAGCTACAGGCCAAGCCTTCAAATATCAATCATCAATATCGAGCACCACCTGGATGATTTCCATGAGATCTACAGCCCACATTCTCTTCTCACTGCGTACCTGGGCAGCAGCTATTAAACTAGCTGTAGGGCTGGTGAGATGGCTCAGTGGTCTAAAGCACCTACTTAGAACAAGCTTAGCAAAGTACAAGGGACCGCGGTTCAATCCCCCAGCACCACATGCCAGCCAGCCCCGCCCCCTGGTGGGCTGAGCTGGCCACACACACAAATAAATAAATAAATAAATATTTAAAATAAAATAAAATAAATAAATAAATAAAATAAACTAGCTGTAGCAACTATTAAACTCAAATTTCCCCAAGAGCTGGTTAACACACGCTGAGCAAATGTCTTGTGCTCAGAACATTATCTGGACCCTGTGAGTACGTCCTGCTCATTGTAACACTGGAAAGACAAAACAGACTGGCTTCTGAATTGAGCCACCCATTTCCAGGTTTGCTCTGGGGGATCTGAAGACAATAGCACTGGAAATTTAGAAGGGAGCAAGGAACCTTTAAGGAACATTTCCTAAACCAAATGGGTATTTTGATGGCACAGAAGATGCGCTTTCTGCCAGAAGCGCTTGTCACATGCACTGAAGTGGAAAGGTTTTACTCCTGTATGTGTTCTCTGGTGTGTGAGGAAATGGGAACACTGGTTGAAAGTCTTGATGCACTCGGCGCACTGGTAGAATCTGTCTCCTAAGTGGATCCGCTGATGTGCTGTGAAATGAGAGCTCTGGTTGAAGTTTTTCCCGCACTCGCCACACCTGTAGGGTCTTTCGCCTGTGTGGATCCGTTGGTGCTTAATAAGGGCAGAGCTGTCAGTAAATCCTTTTCCACAGTCGATGCACTTAAAAGGTCTCTCACCTGTGTGCATCTGCTGGCGTGTGACCAAGTGTGAGCTCTGCCTGAAACTTCTGTGGCAGTTGGGACAACAGAAAGGCCTTTCTCCCAAGTGAGTACTCATGTGAGCTACAAAATGAGAACTGTCCCAGAAGCACTTCCTGCGCTCCAGGCATTGGGAAGACCATTCACCTGTGTGGATCCACTGGCACTTTATCAAGTCTGAGCTCTGGCTGAAACTGTTCCCATCATCATTGCACCTAGAAGGCTTCATGCCACTGTGGATCCTCTGGTGGGTGATGAAATTTGAGCTTTGACTAAAGCTCTTGTGACACTCGAGGAACCCATTGGGCTTTTCTCCCATGTGTGTCCTTCAGTGCATGATGAGGTGTGGCTTCCACTCAGAGCTCTTCCTGCTTTCTAGCCACTTGTCATGCTTCTCCCCTGCGTAGGTCCTCAGTTGTTTGGTGAGTGCTGAGCTGTCACGGAAGCTTTTCTCACACCCATGGCACTGGTAGGGCTTCGTACCCTTGTGTGTTCTGCAGTGAGTGACAAGGTCTGAGCTCTGCTTGAAGCCTTTCCCACACTTGGCGCACTTGTAAGGCCTCTCAGCAGTGCGAGTCCTTAGGTGTCTCATGAGATAGGAGCTCTGGTTAAGGCTTTTTCCACATTCTGTGCACACAGGCTTCTGCCGCACACACCCACCCAGGAGCCTGTTCAAATCCCTCTCCTCGGCAGAGGACTCTTGCTGGCTCTCTTTCAGAAGGTTCCCCTGTGGCCCTTTGAGGTCCAGGGCCTGCTCACAGTTTCCTCCCCAACTGGGAGTATGAGAAATATTTCCTAATAGTTCCTGTTCTATACTTCTGCTGTTTCAGAAATGCCCTGATGGAGTTTTGACACCTGATGCTCAAAGTCTGAAAAATGAATAGGAAAAAAAAAAAAAAAAAAGTCATCCATTTGTCAGGAAAGAGCATGAGAGAGCAATAAAAAATGATGAAAATGGGGCTGGTGAGATGGCTCAGTGTTCTAAAGCACCTACTTAGAACAAGCTTAGCAAAGCACAGGGACTGAGGTTCAATCCCCCAGCACCACATGCCTGCCAGCCCCGCCCCCTGATGGGCTGAGCTGGCCACACACACACACACACACACACACACATAAATTAAAAAAAAAAAATTTAAAAAAAAAATGATGAAAATGACTGTCTCTGAGGCAGACTAGATTGGCACTCTGCTTTTTACTTTGGGAAAGTTGTTAAAGGGCAGGATGTAGGGGCTGGGGAGATGGCTCAGTGGACTAAATGCTTCCCTGGCAAGCGCAAGGGCGTGAGTTCAATCCCCGGTTCCGCAAAAAAAAAAAAAAAAAGACCTGGATATAGCCCAGCTGCAGGGTACTTGCCTAGAGACCCTGGGTTCACCTGCAGGATAAGAGAGGAAGAGAGGAAGAGATCTACACATTTTAAAAAATCAGGCAACTCCTTTCAAAGATGTTATAGTTTAGACAGCAGTGAAATGTTTACCAAAATGACAATTTTATTCAGTCCATTCCTCTTTTTTTTTTGGTATTAGGAATCAAACACAACCTCACACTTGCCAGGTAGGTTCTGTGCCACTGAGCTATATTCCCAGCCCCTACCCAGTCAATTCTTAATTGATAGGTCAAAAGTGAAATATAAACTTTTTTTGGTGATATTGGCAATCAAATCTAGGCCTCAGCATTGAACTGCATACCAGCCTCCTCTTTTTGAGTTCTTTTCCTTTTTTTTTTTTTTTTGAGACACAGTCCACCGGTCCACTAACTTGCTAACTTGTGATCCTCCTGCCTTACCCTTTCAGGGTGCTGGGGTTATTGGCACGCACCATCACACCCAGCTGAAGTGTTAATTTCTTTTTCTTTCTTTTTCTAATGTAATTCTTTTTGTATTTACTACAGGGTCTCACTACACAGATAACACTCCTAGTGATCCTTCTGTTTTGAGCCTCCCAAGCACTGGGATTATAGGCCCGCACCACCACACCTGGTCTCAGTGGGGGTCTCAGTGCACCCTGGGGGTAGAGCCATCAAGGCACACCAGGGACTGAATCCCAGTTCCTGTGCCTGCCTAAGCAGTGAAATGTTAATTTCTATAACAAGGAGCACTTTGGAAAGCTGAGACGGGAGGATACCAAGTTTGTGCCCAGCTTGGCAATTTAGTAAGGCCCTACCCTCTGTTAGAAAAAAGGATTGGGATGTAGCTCAGTGTGAAAGCCCCGGATTCAAATCTCCAGGGTTGGGGGCCGGCCAAATAACTCAGCGGACTAAAGGGCCTGCAAGCAGGCTCAGGAGCCAGGGGTTTGATCCTGAGCCGGCCATGCCAGCCCCAAACTTGGTATCCTCCTGT
Organism: Octodon degus; assembly: GCF_000260255.1. Lineage (NCBI taxonomy): Eukaryota > Metazoa > Chordata > Mammalia > Rodentia > Octodontidae > Octodon > Octodon degus. Next base: position 20,252,366 of record NW_004524578.1, read on the forward strand.
CTCAGCTTTCCAAAGTGCTCCTTGTTATAGGAGACAACAATTGAGACTAGGCGTGGTGGCGCACACCTGTAATCCCAGCTTTTGGGAGGCTGTAAATAGGCAGATCACTATGAGTCCAGTCTAGTAGCGAGACCCTGAACACCCTGTAGACCCTTCCCCACAAAACAACAAAAAACAAATCTCCAGGGCTACATTCACAAAAAGAAGTCTGGAGAAAAGGCCAGCCAGATAGCTCAGCAGACGCAGAGACCGGGATTCAATCCCTGGCATGCAGGGCCTGCCCGCCCCTGGGGTGCACTGAGACAGCAATTGAAACTGAGCATGGTGGCATGCACCTGTAATCCCAGCACTTGGGAGGATGAAAACAGGAAGATCAGTATGAGTCTGATCTGTATAGTAAGACCCTGTAGACCCTCTACTAAATACAT
>NW_004524578.1:20252964-20255367 GCF_000260255.1 Octodon degus
AAAAAAAAAAAAAAAAAAGAAGAGAGACAGAAGTCTGGAGCAAGAGTCTGGTACTTACATGCCTTAGGCATGTTAAAGATTTTGCACATTTTTTCCTTTTTCCTGTAAAAATGAAAAGTCAGGGAAACATTCCAAATTCTTCATCTATAAAAGGGCTGAAACCAGATATCCTCCTCCCACCAGGCAGCCCTCACATCTCACCTGAGTGACTTCCTCTCAGGACCGCTCTGGCCTCAAAGCTCTGGGTCAGCGGGATCCACAATGCTTCCAGCTACTAGAGCTGGAGGACGGCTCTGACTCTGGGAATCCTGTTAGTGAAGGAAGACAGCAGCAGTGAGTCCAAGCCCAGCTCTCTTCCCCTGGGTTGAGAACACATGCAACCACTTGTCTGGATCTGGCTCAATAAGAAGGCAACCAGGTGGAGTGATACCACCACAGGGGGACCACACACACACACACACACACACACACACACACACACACACACACAGAGGCCAGGCTTGGGTGCACCATAACTCATTTCTAAAGACACCAGGCTAAACTTAGACAGAGAAGTAATTATATCAGAAACAAAGCTCCCATGACCTCACCCTGAGAAAGAATCAAGGAAGTTAACTGTAAGGTCAGGCTTAAAAATTTTCCCAGAAGGACAACATGTAGTAGAGCCATGAGAAAGAGAAAAATACAAGCTGGGCATGGTGGCACATGCCTGTCATTCCAGCACTTGGGAAGCTGAGGTAGGAGGACTGCTTTGAGTTTGAGGCCTCTCCAGGCTCCATAGTGAGTTCAAGGCCAGCCTGGACTACCTAGTGAGACCCTGTCTCAAAAATAAGCACATAAACAGAAAAATAGAGCTGGGGAGATGGCTCAGTAGAATAAGCTCTTCCCTGGCAAGCACAAGGGTCTGAGTTCAATCCCTGGTTACACATACACACACACACACAAGAAATAAACAGAAAAATATAAACAGCTTCTAAATACATGAAAAACATTTAAGTTCACTTTTAACCAAATAAATTCAAGTTAGAACAATGATATGCATAAGCAAGATAGCACAGAGAAAAAAAATGCAAACTTGATAGTCACACTGCCTGGGTTTGAATTCCCATCACTTAAAGCCATGTGACCTTAGAAAAGTTACTTAAACTGCCTCTCAATGTCTTCACCAATAAAATAGGAATAATAATGTTGACCACCAGTTGTTGTGAGGATTAGCACATGGTAACTATCCTTTTTACTTTACCCAAACTCATAAGTTACAGTACCACGGTGACCAGTCAAAATATGGAGAAACAGACTTTTGAATTTACAGTTTATGGAATAAATCAATTGATTTAGTCTATTTAGAAATGTTTGGCAAAGTATCATATCCCTTAGAAATGTATCTTTTGACCCAGATTTGTAACTTTGAAATTCTTTTTTTTTCCTCTGTATTTCGGGTAGGGTCTACAGGGTCCACAGGGTCTCACTATGTAGATCTGACTCATAGTGATTCTCCTGTTTTTAGCCTCCCAAGTGCTGGGATTACAGGCGCACCACCACACCCAGTCTCAGTCGCAGCATTAGCCTGCTCCATGGGCAGGGTTGGCAGGCAGATCATGGATCAAACCCCAGCCACTGCACTCTGCCTAAGCAGGTGCTTGAGTCTGCTTAGCTGTCAGGCCAGCCCTTGTAACTTTGGAATTCAAAGGAAATTATAAAACTGTATTTGGCCAGCCAAATAGCTCAGCACATTAAAGCGCCTGCAAGCAGGCACAGGGGCTGGGGGTTCGATCCCTGAGCTGGCCATGCCAGCCCCACCCCTGGGGCTCACTGAGACAGCAATTGACACTGGGCGTGGTGGCGCACACCTGTAATCCCAGCTCTTGGGAGGCTGTAAACAGGTGGATCACTACAAATCCAATCTAGTAGTGAGACCCTGAACACCCTGTAGACCCTTCCCTAAATTACAAAAAACAAAACTATATTTCAGTGACACATGATGTGTATAGTAGATATGGAGTAAAGAGGTAAGGGGAGCCTTGGGATTGATTGATTGATTGATTGGTTGGTTGTTCTGGGGATCAAAGGCAGAGCCTTGTGCATTCTAGGCAAGTGCTGTACCAGTAAGCTATGTTCCCAGCCCATCTAAGTATCATACAAAGAGCCTGGAAGTAATTTTTGTTTGTATTTTTTAAGTGACAATGAAAAACACCATGGGGGGAGTCCTCCAATTTCCTCAGGTCCTCGGTTATACCTTCACCTTTGGAACTTTTGAGTGTCAGGCTTGTTAGCTGAAAAAGGGGAAGAGAACTACAACTATATCAGAGTTCTGGTGAGCTATTAAGAAAGCAATAAATGTCAAAGACCATAGAGTGCCATAAAGATGGGAGACAATCTTTCTTTTTTTTTTTTTTTTTTTTT
>NW_004524578.1:20255467-20256959 GCF_000260255.1 Octodon degus
GTGTGTGTGGTGTGTGTGTGTGGCCAGCTCAGCCCACCAGGGGGCGGGGCTGGCTGGCATGTGGTGCTGGGGGATTGAACTGCGGTCCCTGATGCTTTGCTAAACTTGTTCTAAGTGGGTGCTTTAGACCACTGAGCCATCTCTCCAGCCCGGGAGACAATCTTTCTGTCTGGAAGGCAACAACTAATCTCACAGAGGCCTGGAGCCCTAAAAAATCAATGTCCGCAGACCTAAGAACTCTCAAGATATCTTAAGTCTTCAAACTAAAGAGGAAAAGCACTGGGTGGTGCACACCTGTAATCCCAGGGCTTTGGAGGCTGAGGAAGGAGAATCAACATGAGTTGGAGGCCAGCCTGAACTACACAGGGATACCTTGTCTCAAAATACATCCATTTTGTTTGTTTGTTTGGTGGAACAAATTTCAGTGTAAGGGACTGAATTTAGGCCCTTACACTTGCCAGGCAAGCACTTAATCTACTGAGCCATCTCCCTGGCCTCAAAATAAATAGGGAAAGCACTCTTGCCCTCTGAAAGCCCACTCTTCCAATGAGTTGCATGGCATCCTTGAAAAGGATTCTCCGAGCAATGTATAGCTAACCCACTCTTCCCTGCAGTCCTCAGCCACATGCTTGAAGGTCATTAGTTCTTAAAACAAGAGATACTGATATGCACCAATAGCTCCCTAGCTATTCACCATGTCTGAAAACCAGAAGGTGAGCACTAGGATACACAAACAAAAAGGACTAGAAAAGGTCTGAGGTAGTCGGTCCACCATAGAAGGGTTGCTTTTCTTATTTATTTATTTATTTTTTCTTTTCCGAGACCAGACCTCACTATGTAGCTCAGGCTGGCCTTGAACTATGTAGCCTAGTCTGACCTCAAACTTCCAGTAATCCTCCTGCCTCAACCCCCCAGATTACAGGCCTATGCCACTCTTACTTTTATATACAGTAATCCTTTCCTATAGCCAACTCTCCATTAAGAGAGGCCTGAGCATCCCAAACACACATAGAGGACCCTCAGTCTTTTAAATACATTAACTTGGCCAGGGATACAGCTCAGCAGCATAAGTGCCTGTCTGGCAAGTGCAAGGTCCGGAGTTCAATCCCTGGTACCACAAAAAAAAAAAAAAAAGTAAATATATTAACTCTGAGAGAAAGTGTCCATAAGGGACAAATAAAGAACAGAGTTTGCAGATATAATTTAATTTCTGTAAATATTTTTTTTGTTTGATACATTTTCCTCAGAAATCTAGAAAAAATGTAGGTTTAGCTTTATTCATTTTGGTTATGAGGACAGTGGGCTTTTCTTGGCTTATAAGTTTCAGGTCAGTCCAAAGAAAAGACTGTGCAGAATCTCACAAGGAATTGTGCTGGATTCCATTCTATTTCAAGATTTAAGAGAGGGGCCCTGGCCTTAGCTCAGTCCTTTAAGTGCCTGCTTCCACAAAGCTGTCAGCCTCAGGTTGCTGTAGTTTGATCCTCACAACACT
>NW_004524578.1:20257059-20260493 GCF_000260255.1 Octodon degus
ATATACTTCCATTTATGTACTATTTACACAGACATGAAGATATGCATGTGTATATTCATGTATACAGATAGGTTTACATATTATATAGTACTGCATAGAACATTATGGAAAATGATAATATGATTCATACTGTTAAGGCAAATAATGAATCATGGGTACATATTTAGGCTAATTATTAATTAAATTTCTCTGAAATAGTCAATCCCTCATATAAATATTTTGCTGTTTTGTTTAGAAAATTATACACCTGAATCTTTTGGAATTGGATAAACTATTATTCAGTGTATTTCTATGTATTGCATATGAGGAGACTATGGGTTTGTCAGTTCACTTTTTCTGATGTAATTATCCAAAGTAATAAAATTTATTTATTTAATAAATAAATTTTTCTGTTCACCATTTGTTACTCTTTTTTTTAGAATGTGGATTTTTTAGGCTTAAAGTAACAAAGATTTGTTACAATTTGAAAATCACAATTTAAAATTTTGAGTTTTTAAAAAAGCTGGAGTTTCAAGGCAGAGATTTGCCAATGCTCAATTCATTTTTTTTTTTCCTTTTCAGGCTATTGACTATTTTCAAATTTCTAAATTTAACAAAAATAGATTGGGCCTGTGCCTTTTTCCTGTGAAATGAGCCTTTCACCTGTAAATGGCCACCTATCTTTCTCCTTGTAAACTGAGTCATACTTCTTGTCTTACTATGGTTTTGAAGACTGCAGTTTTCCACTCCAAGAATACATGAATACATTAGTTCGGGCCCCGCAATCCTCATACAGAGGACTAATATCTAAAGAACTCAAAAACATTGAGACACCTAAAATTTAAGATCCAGTTTTTTTTTTTTAATGTGTGAATGTGTGTGTGTGTGTGTGTGTGTGTGTGTGTGTGTGTGTGGCCACCCACCGGCGGGCGGGGCTGGCTGGCATGTGGTGCTGGGGGATTGAACCGTGGTCCCTGTGCTTTGCTAAGCTTGTTCTAAGTAAGTGCCTTAGACCACTGAGCCATCTCACCAGCCCCCCCAAAAAAAATTCTTAAAAAAAAAAATCCTTAAAAAAAAAAAGATTTAAGAGAATCAAAGACATGGGTTAGCCCGCCTATAATCCCAGCACTTGGGAGGCTGAGGCAGGAGGATCGCTGTAAATTTGAGGTCCGTGTGGGCTACAAACTGAGGTAAAGGACATTTCAATTAAGGATTACAGGTGTACTGAGCCAGTGCTCAGTAGAATAAGCGCTTGCCTGACAAGTGCAAGGGCCTGAGTTCAATCCCTGGTTTCGCCAAAAAAAAAAAAAAAAAACACTTCAATTACATAGTAAAACCCTGCCTCAAAAAGGAAGAAAAAAAAAAGCAAAACATAGATTTAAAATGTTTGTTTGTATGTGTGTGTGTGTGTGTGTGTGTGTGTATGAAAAAGAAAAAATGTGGAAGTTGGGTGTTGTGGTGCACATCGGTGATCCCAGCCCTTGCGTGGCTGAGGCAGGATTGCTGTGAGTTCAAGGGCAGCCTGGGATACATGACAAGGCCCCATTTCAAAAAGCCAAAAAGGAACTCTATATGGATAATGTAAAAATAAGTAAAATTCATTGGAAGAGAAGCCCAAAACATCTCTGGACTGAAAACTACCATTACATTCATAAATTATCAGCACTATCACAAAGCAAGTATGTTTGGGTGCATGGTCAGAGCTGATTGCTGGATGGATCAGCAACTCATTCAGTAATTAATACCTTGTGAGGCATTAGACTTCACGAAGAAATATGATACTGCTTCTCTCTTCTCTCTTAAAGAGTTTTTGGTGATCCTGGAATCGCATGCCTGTAATTCCAGCATTCAGGAGGCTGAGGCAGGAGGACTGTCAGGAGTTTGAGGTTAGCCTGGGTTACACTGGCTATCCTGAAGTACACAGTGAGACTCTTGTCTCAACAAAAAATAAAATTTCTTAAAAACAAATTTTCAGTGGAAACTTTAATAAGTCACCTAGTTAATCCACTACCTCTTACAAAGAATTCTGCATCTTAGTGGAGGAAAAACTAACCCGGGAGAGGAGACTGCAGTCTTTCACATCTCTATCCCACTAATCCAGGAACCTTTTATTACCTAGACCTATTGTAAACTTTACACAGAAATTTTTATGTATTGACATTGCTATTGCTTATTTAACGAATGTTCAAGGATCTAAAAAAAAAAAAAATTATATATATATATATATATATATATATATGCACACACACATTTCATTTCTCTTGTTTAAAGTTTTAACAAATAAAATAATGCATCAGGGAATTTTTAAAAATCTAACAAGAGATTTGAGTATAGATTTTATGTCTGCGTTCCTCAGAAACTCCTAAGGGCAGAGCCCACTTGCTGGAGGTAGTAAGATCCACAGACAAACCTTACAATTCTTCGGGGTGTAGGTGACCCCAGAAGCGTCAAAACCTAGGAGCTGTGGCCCTGCGCCACTGTGAAAAGCCAGGGTGCTCGCTGGGGTTATGAACAGGACGTGACGGCGGGGTGGGGCCGACACCCGCTCCTCCTCGAGGCGCTCCAGGCCTTCCCGGGCAACGGCAGCCACAAAGTCCCAAAGACAGGCGGGAAGCCAGAGCCACCGCTGAGAAGCTGGCGAAGCAGGACGACACCCGCTCGGCGGGCGGTGTAGACTCCGCCCCGGCCGCGGCGCGCCCTTCCACGCCCCTGGGCTGCGGTCTCCCCCCCCAAAGGCTCACTCACCCGCCCAGGCCCGACCGGGGAAGGAACGGGAAGTGAGAGTCCTCCGCTACCGAGCCGCGCCCAACCCGCAGTCTGGAGCCGATCCCTCCCAGAACCCGACAGCGACTAGTGACAGAGCTGTTCGCACACAGGTGGGACTCTGGGTTCCACTGGCCGAGGCCGGAAAGTACCGCCCCCAGCCCCTTCACATTGGCTTTTATGTTACAGGACTCGAACTTCTCCAAGGCTATTGGACCAAGGAACTGTCAATCACCGCGGAGGTTCCTGGGCATTGTAGTCCACGGCCAGATTTCAAAGGCCTGGAAATCCTCGGGAGTCCAGTTTCAAGTGGTGACAAGTTAAATTTGATAAACCCTGTTCTCAAGCTACCAGACCGCTACAGTGACCTCTCCACAGATACAGGATCCCTCCACTGTAGCATTTCACTTCTCCCAGAGAGCCTCTCTCTGGCCTTACTGTGATTGCTTCTCTAAAAATACTTCATTTCACTCTGAATGGCCAGAATCCCCAGGGCAATCTGCTGCCTCCTGGTTTCTAGGCGAACTGTAGTCCCAGTTTGAGGAAGGCTGAGGCAGGAGGGATCTCCTTGAGTGTAAGGCTAGCTTGGGCTACATAATTGATTCAAGGCCAGGGAGAACTACATAGTGAGACCCTGTCTCAAAAAAAAACAAACAACAAAACGAGAGAGAGAGAGAGAGAGAGAGAGAGAG
>NW_004524578.1:20260836-20264200 GCF_000260255.1 Octodon degus
AGGGGGAAAGGGAAGGGGGGAGGGGAGGGGGAGGGGGAGGGACCTGCTTAAGCATGCACAAGGATCCAAGTTCAATCTCCAGCACCACATGCTGCACCAGCCCCAACCCTGGGCACATGGAGCCAGCCACAGAGACCTGGTGTGGTGGCACATGCCTGTAACCCCAGCACTGGGGAGGCTGAAAACAGGAGGGTCACTATGAGTCCGAGCTATGTAGTGAGACCCTGTACCAAATACATTAAATTAAAAAGAAAAGAAAGGCCTGTCCTCATCACGAGAAAAATACATCTGCCTACTCTGTTTATTTAGTGCAATTTTATTTTATATTTTTTGTGGTACCTGGGATCAAGCTCAGGACCTAGCACTTGACAGGCAAGCGCTTACGCTGCTGAACTATCTCCTTGAGCCCTATTTAGTGTAATTTTAAAAATGAACTTTGTTGGACATAGTGATACACTCCTATAATCCCAGTCCTAGGGAGGCAGAGGTAGGAGGATTGACATGAATTCAAGGCTAGTATTAACCAGACAGTAAGACCATGTATCAAAAATATAAAAATAGAGGGACAACCCACTAGGACCCCCTTGCTGTCCCTCTCTTGGACAGAAGTTTTCTTTCCCCCAATATAAATATTCTTCTCTTTAAAAAATTATATAGATATAGATACAGATATATAACTTTTCAGAGTATGCTTGGAGTCACCAACCAAATGGCTTCTGCAAAAGACTACTCTGATGCAGTCCCACCGGTCCTGCAGCAGACTTCAAGGTGCATCCTCCAGTTATGGTCCCTGGGGTTGCTCTACATTTAAGACCCTTCTCAGTTCTGTGGGCACCCAGAGGAATCACATCCCGCATGAAGTTCACAGCCCAATGGGGAGATCAACTGTATAAGATCTAAAATTCCCAAGCAAATGTTTGTCTTTTTTTTGGTCATATAGACAGTGACGTTGTAGCTATCTTGATACCTAGTTGGAGCCATTTACATGCCCACCCCACATCATTTTGGGGGCTTTGGTCTACTATAAGCAACTGTCTGATTTCCACAGCACTTGGGTTTTACAAAGTTAGCTCAAAATGAAGCAAACAGGAGTCTTTTTTTTTTTTTTTTTTTTGCGGAACCAGGGATTGAACTCAGGCCCCCAGCCCCCTGCAAAACAGGAATCTTAATAGAGCCCAGGAAGAGCTCAGAGCCCTCAGAGGCTGGGGATGGCTGGTTTTGTTTCTGGGGACACACTCAGGACTTAAAGATGTTGGTGGGGCCTGGCACTCACCAGTTTTTCTGGTATTTTGTCTTTGGGAGGGATTCTGTGTCTCTTCAATCAACTGGCAAGGAGAGAGAGATGGAGATGGTGGCCGCCCGTGCCTCTCCCGCCAGTCTCCTGCCCCTTCCTGATTTGCCCTCAGCACTTGTCACAGCCCCAGCTCCAGTGCATGGGAGGACAAGGGGCTGTGAGATGCCAGGGCAACTCAGTCCGTGGAGGACACTGAGAGCCTGATTCCCAGGTGGCCGCCAGAGTAGAGGAGCCAGATACATTAAGGGAGTGTGGCAGGGAAGAAAATGTGAAGGCCCAGAGAGAAACTGAAAAAGACTTCTGGGAGAATGAAAAAAAAAAAAAAAATTAAATGTATTTTTGACAGGTGCTATCTATTTATTTATTTTTAATTTAATTTAATTTAATTTTTTTGAGTCAAGGTCTTGCCTTATTGCCCAGGCTGACCTCAAATTTTTGGCCTCAAAACTCCAAAAAAACACCATAAATTTTTTTTTTTTTTTTGAGTCAGGGTCTTACTATGCAGTTCAGGCTGGCCTTAAACTCATTATGTATCACAGCCTGGCCTCAAACACAGAATGATCCTCCTGCCTCAGCCTCCCTAGTGTTGGGATAACAGGTGTGCACCACCATGCCCAGCACTATGGGATCTCATCAATTGCCCAAGCTAGGTTTGTTTATTTCTTCTTTCTTTTTTCTTGATGTTACTGAGGATTGAATCCAGGGCCTTCTCACAGAGCTATATCCCCAGGCCTTTCTTTGCTTTTTTTATTTTGAGCAGGTTCTTGCTTAGTCACTAAGTGGCCCAAGGCTAGCCTGGAACTTTCTGTTTCCTGCCTCAGCCTCCCAGAATGCTAGGAAGACAGATGTGAGTCATTACACCCAGCATTATCACTGACATTTGGGAGCGAGGGTGTGTATCTGTTAGGTACAGGTTCGCAACCAACACCCGCCACACATAGTGGTTTTAAATAACAAGTGGTTTCTGTTCTAATTAGTGTGGGTTGGATTCTGGACCTACCTAGCTGGCTGTTCTGGCCCAACTGTCTCTCGGGACTTGTAAATGTTGGGCCACAGGTGTCTGAGGTGTGGCTGTGGCTGGAGGCTCTGGTTCTGGGCTTTTTCCAGCAGCTGTTTCCCCACAGGGAGCCTCTTTACTCAATGTGGAGAGAAAGGAGCTGAAACTGTCACCTGCTCTCAGATGTGACATTGCTGGAAGCTCTGGGCCACACGGACCAGCCCTGGACAGCAGGGCGGGTTGGTACCAGGACTCCAGTGCTAGGAGGCTAGGGTTACATGGGGTACCTTATAGGCCCGGGGTGTGAAGCAGGTTTTAGGAAATTTTCCTCCTGACAGACTGCCGACTTCCTGTGCCATCTTTATTTGTATTTATTTATGTACTGGGGATTGGACTACCTGAGCTGTATCCCTAATCTTTTCTTTCTTTTTCCTTTCCTTTTTTTTTTTTTTTTTTTTTTTATTTTGAGAAAGGGTCTTGCTGAATTGTTCAAGTTGGGCTCAAGCTTTCAGTCTTTCTGCCTCAGCCTCCCAGAATGCTGGGAGCACGAGCCACTTGCACATTGTACCTAAAGTCTTGGAAAGGAGGGGTGTAGGAGAGCTTGGGAAGCCAGCCACAGCCCTCACAGGCAGTTTGTCCATTCAACTGACTAGACCACGTAAAGCCCCAAAGAGACCAGGGATTGAACTCAGGCCCTTGTGCTTGCCAGGGAAGCGCTTATTCTACTGAGCTATCTCCCGGGCCCTGAGACTTTATTTTTAACTTGTAAGCTAAACAACTACCTGGAATAAGGATCCTCTGAGGAATCTTAGTTATTACTGAGGCATTCTGGATTGGTTCCCCATGCATACAGTTATACTACAAGGTTTTGTTTGTTCATTTTAGTTTGGTTTTCGGAGACAGGGTCTCATTTTATAGTTCAGGCTGGCCTTGAACTTGCAGCATTCTCTTGCCCCAAGCTCCCCAGTGTTGGGATCATAGGCCTGTGCCACCAGGCCTGGCTGGCTTGCTCTTGGTTGCTTTTCTCTTTCTTTCTTTCTTTCTTTCTTTCTTTCTTTCTTTCTTTCTTTCTT
>NW_004524578.1:20265075-20275537 GCF_000260255.1 Octodon degus
CCCCCCACGCCTGCTGCGGTCTGAAACAATTTCCTTTCCTGTCTCTGGATCCCTATGTTCCCTATGAAAGACCTCTCTGTGCACTGTGGTCCCTGTAAGGAAGCTTTTGTGATTCTCATGAACAAAATTTTGCAGGACAGAAATTCTCTGTTAAAAGATTCATGTTGAAACCACAGAGAGTGCTCATTTTCTCTAACAGAGCACTTGTCTTTATTTTATGGTTATGTGGGAGATACAGAAAGCTATGAATCAAGCCATACCTCCAGCGTTTTTTATTTTGAGACAGGCTCTTGCTAAGTTGCCCGGGCTGGCCTGGGACCTGGGATCGTCCTGCCTCAGGCTGCCTAGTAACTGGGGTTACAGGCATGGGCCACTATTCCTACTTTAATTAATTGCTTAAGAAATAGAAATAGAGGTTAATAAAAATAAGAGCTAGCCCCTACAAGACAAGAAAACAAAGACAATACAGCCCCAAACCCTCGCTATTAATGTTTCTGCTACATATCCTTCCCAAAATAGAACGCTGGGCCAGGCAGAAGCTGCAGCTAAGACCTCTCTGGAGAGGAAAGGCGCCTCCTCTCCCACAGTGTTTGCTGGCATCTGGTGTTTCCCCCTTTATTCATTTTTGTGTGTTTGTTTTTGAGATTGAGTCTTAGATACAGTTCAAATCCTCCTGCCTCAGCCTCCAGGAGACTGGGATTATCTCCATGCCTGGCTTCCCCCTTTATTCTGTAGAGGAAAAAAAGAGGGTTTTGGTGCCCAGGATCCTGGAGTTGGGAGGGGGAGGACAATTTCCAGAATGGGCTGCTGGCTTTCTTGTGCCACCCATGGCAGCTGGGGGACATGTGGGCAGCAGCCCACAGCCAGAACCAAGGAGAGGTCCCTGCCAGCTTGTTGCCCAGTGGTGGTGCTGCCAGATGAGGCCATACCTGTAAGGAAAGTGCCTGAAGCTAGGTCTGGGATCCCAAGTAAAAGAGAAGAATTTTCCAGACTAGGGTAGGGAAGGGCTGAGGCCCTGCCGTTGGACAGGGCATGGCTCAGAGTGCTTCTAACACTCTAATATGCACACCAGTCAGTCACCCAGGAGCTCACCTTTACAAATCAAACATAGCCAGGCAGGGTGGCACACACCTGTAACCCCAGCACTCAGGAGGCTGAATGAGGAGGATAGCTATGAATTCGAGGCCAGCCTGAAGTCCGTAGGGATACCCTGTCTGAAAGAGACAAAACAACAAACAAACAAATGTATACACAAATGAAATGTACTTTGTGACCTTTTTAAAAAAATTGTTATTTTATGATCTTTTAAAAATTTTCCTTGCCTGGCAAGTGTAAGGGCCTGAGTTCAATCCCTGGTTCTGCCAAAAAATTTAAAATTTAAAATTAAAAAAAAATTCTTAAAAAAGGGGCCGAGGAGATAGCTCAGCAGAATAAGCGCTTGCTTGGCAAGCGCAAGGGCCTAAGTTCAATCCCCGGTTCCACCAAAAAAAAAAAAAAAAAAACCACAAACAAAAAAAAATTTCAGTTCTGGGGATAGAATATGCCCTAAAACAAGGGTTCTACCCTGATTATGTTTTAGTTTTAACAACAGCATTATATTTACAGAGAAACTATTACATTGCTGTTTCATGAATGACAAAATAAGCCTGCTGGATAATTGGAATGGAGTTACTCAGTGAACAATGAAAACCTGCAGGGCTTTCATTAGCCTATGATTATCTAAGCATCATCTTCTGCTACTCTGGGAAGAAAGAGAAGAATCTATTATTTGTCAAAAAGTGCAAGCAATGTGCTATGTTGTGTTGAATTTTGTATTTGACAAAAGTCACGTAAGTTTTAAATATGGGGGACGACTGGGTTGTAGCTCAGTGGCAGAGCACTTGCCTAGCATGCACAGGGTCCTGTGTTCCTTCTCTAAAAAACAAACAAAAGGTTCAGATTTTTGAAGTGTTCAATTTAGTGTTTTGTTTTAGTTTATTCACAATGTTCTGCAACCTTCACCACTATCTAGTCCTAGAACATCTGCATCTCTTCCTACCAGCCTCCGCCTTCCCAGCCCATGCCTGACACTATTTTCTGTCTCTATGGATTTGTCTTTCCTGCACATTTCATGGAAACACAATTCAAGGCCTTTGTAGCTGGCTTTCACAGAACCACCATATTGCCAAGCTTATCCATACCATAGCTTCTATCTGTATTATCCCTTTTGATGGCTGAATAATACTCCACTGTACAGGTAGACCATAATCTACAACATCTGATGCAGGAACTTGCATCTTTACTACATATTCTGAAAGCCAGACGTGGTGGTGCATGCCTGTAAGCCTGGCATTCAGGAGACTGAAGGAGGAGAATTGCCACAAGTTCAAGGCCAGACTGGGCCATGTAGGGAGTTCAAGGCCAGCCTGAACTACATAAGAAGACCCTAGCTCAAAAAAAAAATATATATATATATAATAATAATAATAATAATAGTAAAAAAGCTGCACATGGTGGCACACACCTGTGATCACAGCATTTGGTAGGCTGAGGCAGAATTGCTATGAGTTCAAGGCCAGCCTGGCCTATAAAGTAAGTTCAAGTCCTGCCTGAACTACATAATGAAACCCTGTCTCAAAAAGGAGAAAAAACCAAACCAAACAAACAACTATACTCTGGCTCAGCAGGTCTAGAATGGAACCTAAGATTTCCCATTTCTAATAAGTTCTGAATCGTTGCTAGACTCTACTGGTTCTACTACCATATACTGAGCAGTGGGGATTACTATTAAACCTACTTTTTAGTCTTAATGATCTCAGATCTTAATGTAGCTATGAACCTATGAAATTCTGATTAAACATACACATACACATAGTTAAAAATTGGTGTGGTTGGGGGGCCAGAGAGATAGCTCAGTAGAATAAGCACTTGCCTTGCAAAAGCAAGGGCCTGAGTTCAATCCCCAGTTCCGCAAAAAAAAAGAAAAAAAAATTAATCCAATTGAGGGCCACCACCCCAACAATGTTTTGGGGTTGGGGAGATGGCTCAGTGGAATAAGTGCTTGCCTGGCAAGCACAAGGGCCTGAGTTCAATCCCCAGTTCCGCAAAAAAAAAGAAAAAAAAATTAATCCAATTGAGGGCCACCACCCCAACAATGTTTTGGGGTTGGGGAGATGGCTCAGTGGAATAAGTGCTTGCCTGGCAAGCACAAGGGCCTGAGTTCAATCCCCAGTTCCATCAAAAGAAAAAAGAAAAGAAAAGAGGCAGAAGGATTGCTGCTTGTCTAGAGCCAGCTGGGCTACACAGCAAGACCCTGTGTCAAAAAACAAATTTTATTTATTTATTTTTTTATTTTTTTGAGGAACCAGGGATTGAACTCAGGCCCTTGCGCTTGCCAGGGAAGCGCTTATTCCACTTAGCCATCTCCCCGCCCCCCCTTTTTTTTTAAAGAAGGAAGGGAGGGAGGGAGGAAAGAAGGAAGGGAAGATGGGAAAGCTAGTGAGGAGGCTGCATGTACCCAATCCCAATACCACCAAAAGCAATTTAAAAATACATAAACTAGAGTCAGGCTGCTGATACTGCTTAGCGCCATGCTTCTTTACCATACTCAGGAACATAACGACTTAGACAAATAAGCGCACAAAAAAGCCAGGGCCCCTGAGGAGGCACAGGATTAGTCCTCAGCTGGAGTCCTGCTGCAACCCAAGCCCTTGCTTGGTAGGAGCCCATGAAAGAACTTTTGTTTCACAGCCTGAACTTGTCCTTAGCAAACTCCTTGTTTTTGTTTTTGTTTTTTTGAGATAAAGTCTCACTATGTAGCCCTGGCTGGCCTTGATTTCCAAGGTTCTCCTGCCTCAGCCTCCTGAGTGCTGGTTTTGCATGTGTGTGCCACCAGTCTTTTTTTTTTTTTTTTTTTTTTGCGGTACCAGGGATTGAACTCAGGACCCTGAGCTATCTCCCTGCCCCCCCACTGCCAACCTGCTTGCCAGTAGAAACACTGCTCTCTGCAGGGAACTCAGCTCAGAACTGAAGCTGTTATAGGCAAGATATGCAAGCACAGGATGTTGGGGAGGAGATCAGAAAGGACAAGGCATTCTGCAGGCCCTGGGGACATCTGAGGGCACCCA
This sequence comes from Octodon degus, assembly GCF_000260255.1. Lineage (NCBI taxonomy): Eukaryota > Metazoa > Chordata > Mammalia > Rodentia > Octodontidae > Octodon > Octodon degus. The sequence goes on from NW_004524578.1 coordinate 20,269,182, forward strand.
AGAATTTATGCCAGACACTACAGCTCCTGCTGCTTCTGTCATGCCAGATCTCGCTGGCTGTTTCAGATTGGTTAAGCTCCTCAACTTCTCTATCCCTCTTTCTTCTTCTCTTCTTCTCCCTAAGCCTGCCTCCAAGATGATTTGAAGCCTGGCAGCTCCCCAGTACCTGCTCCAGTGACTAAGCCCCACCCATTGCTGCTGGCAGCAGCTTTCAGCTCCCAAAGCCTTTTGGCTCCTCCGTTTTTTGCTCTGAAAGTTAACCCTCTCTGCACTGAGCCTCCTTCCTCTTACAGGCGACTGTTTTCTGCTTCTGCTCTCTTCTCTCACCACTGGGGATAGAAAAAGGCTCAATTCTCCTTCCCTACCTGTAAAACTAGCACTTGCCACGGGTGGACACTCCTCAGGGACACTGGCTCCCCTTGGTAACTGACCGATCGTAACTACTGCCCTTGGACCTCACTCATGCTCCCTTACGGGCCACACCAGGTATGACAATTATCTTTCCCTGCTCTCCATGGGAAATTCTTCTTCCTCCTTCTTCTCCCCACCTCTCTCTACTCACATAGAAATCTGTCCTCCTCCCGCCCGCACCCCTGCCTCTGCTAGCCTGCAAAATTCCAAAGTCCTCCGCCGCCCTCCCAATCTAAAGCCCATATGGCCCTCAGTAACCACAGCACAATACTTTCCATAATCAATAATTAACAGAACATAAGAGTTTGCTTTTCTCCTTTGTTTGGTACTGGGAATCTAACTCAGGACATTGTACTTGCCAGGAAGGTGCTATGCTGCTGAGCTATATGCCTGACCTGCTTTTATTTCTTTTTCTTTTTCTTTTTATCTTTCTTTCTTTTTCTTTTTCTTGCTTTTCTTTCTTCCTTTTTTTTTTGAACCGGGGATTGAACTCAGGCCCTTGCACTTACCAGGGAAGCGCTTATTCCACTAAGCCACCTCCCCGCGCCCCCCCTTTTTTGCTTTTATTTCTTGATCGCTAAATTCTATTTGGTAATCTCAATTGTCATTCTTGTTTGCCACTTTTAGCACCATTTCTAAATCACTTTATAACATTTCTTTAAAGGGATGCTTTGCTCTTGTGGACAGAGCCTGTCCTCGGCCATCCCCTTCTACCATCAGGCCTCAGAAACTGGGAGCCAAAGTGCATCTTTCCTTGGGGATTTCTGTTGAGGTAACAGAACGCTGACCAACACAGCTGACTTCCTCCAAATCCACAGCTGTTAGCTGTTGGGGACATCGGCTGATGGCAGTCCTCACCCCAGCGCTCTCATCTAGTTGGGGTCACAGGTGCCACATGGATGGTGGCACAGTTCAGCTGAGACACAGGCCCCAGCCTTCCACACAAATGACCATTGCTACTCGTTGGTGTTGGCCTCCGCTGAGAGCCTCCTGTCTGGGCAGCTTTGTGTGAGGGCCTCAGGATCTAGTGAAAGGCTCCTCTCTTCCTCAGTGGAACTAACCCAAGGTCCCTTGTTGGGTGTAAGTCTCTGAGCACAGGGACTTACACTTCTTCAGAGACGTGGCCACATGCAACCTAGGACTCCTTGACTCCATCTCTCCCTCGCCCTCCCAACTGCCCTATTTCCCTGTCACCTCCACTCTACTCGCTGCTTTCTGTTCCTTGTCTACCTCACTCCTCAGTCTGGACCCCAAGGCTGACTTTTCCTCCTATTCCTGCTAGTGGCCTCAAGTTCCTGTTCTCCAACTTTCACATCTACCCACAGGTCTGGGCATTCTGGAGCAGGATTCCCCTCCTACTTCTTCAACTTTCAGGCTGGCAGAAGGGCCCTCCACATTGCCCAGCCGGAGGCATAGAGGCCAGCAGGGCTCCCTGCGGCACATCCTGCTTGTGCTTTCCTCCCAGCTGCGCAGGGCCCTGGGACTACCTGGCCAGGGAGATTTGAAACCAGAACAAGGACCCAGACGCAGTGCCCTCAGAGAGCCTGTGCCGCCCCCATCTCTTCTTTCCTGAGACCTGCCTGATTCTGCCTCCGCAGGGCAAACATTTATTAAGAGTCCATGCGAGCCTATTACAAGAAATGATTGATTGCAGGGCGTTGTGGCGCAGTCTGAAGGACTGACCGTGGTATCACCGTGGCGGGGCCATGCAGCGGCGTCTGAGAGCGACACCTTGTGGTAGTGAAGGGTCATGGCAAACACAGCAGCAGTCCGCTCTTGAGACGTCTGAGCTCATGAGCAAGTGTGAATACACCCAGGACTCTGTGCGGATCCCAGAACCCCCCAACCACGGCAGCCCCGGAGAAAGGGCAGCTCCAGGAAGCAGGCAACTGCCTAATTCAGGAGTGAAAGGTTAGAGCTCATTTTAGTTTCATTTATTGTAGGGAAAAATTTAAACACATCCTGATTGTAAGACTAGAATATTGGTATGTATATATATATAATGTAAATAAATGGAAACTCCACAACGATAACAGAGGCTTTTTTGGGTGTTAAGATTATAAATCATTTTTATCTGTTTAAAAGCTTTTGTAGTAGTCAGGTGTGGCGATGCACGACTGTAACCCCTGTACTCTAGAGGCTGAGGCAGGAGGATCTCTGAGAGTTTGCAGCCACTCTGGGCTACACAGTGCATTGAAGGCAGCCTGAACTATATAGAAAGACCTTGTCTCAAAAAAACATGAAATAGGAGCCAGGGAGCTGGCTCAGTGGAATAAGTGCTTCCCTGACAAGTGCAAGGGCCTGAGTTCAATCCCCGGTTCCACAAAAAAAAAAACAAACAAACAAACAAAAAAACCCCATGAACTAAAAAAAATAAATAAAGGAGGGAGAGCCCAAGCAAGAGAACAAATAGCATTCTAAAATATACATAGTATTGGGGCCAGGGAGATAGCTCAGCGGAATAAGCACTTCCCTGGCAAGTGCAAGGGCCTGAGTTCAATCCCTGGTTCTGCAAAAACAAAACAAAACAAATAAAATATACATAGTATAAATGCTTATTTAGGTCCTCATCTGTAAACATTTAAGTCATTTTTATGTCTTGTTAAAAAGTACTGCTAGAAAGGCCAGGTGTGGTGGTGCAGGCCTGTAATCCCAGCACTCAGGAGGTAGAGTCAGGAGAATCACTGAAAGCTCAAGACCAGCCTGGGCTACAAAGTGAGCTCAAGGCCAGCCTGAACTGCACAGCGAGACCCTGTCTCACAAAGAAAACAAAACAAATTCATTACAGTAAAAGATACATGAATCATGAATCTCCTCTCACTTCAAACACACATATCCCATCATTCTGCCATTTCCTAAAGCAACTCTGGAACTTCTCTTCATGAGTGTCTTGGCTGCCCTGATGTCCTGACTTGACTTCAAACATTTACCTTTCCTGGTCATTTTGATATTGGGGAAGAGCCAGAAGTCATATGATGCCAGGTCTGGGTAACAAGGTGGATAAAGACATGCTGCAATTAACTAATTGATTTTCATCTTTTTGAGACAGGGTCTCCCTACGTAGCTCAGGCTGGCCTTGAACTCACTTTATAGCACAGGCTGGTCTGAAATTCACATAGATCCTCCTGCCTCAGTCTCTCAAGTGCTGGGATTAAAGGCATGTCCCACCACGCCCAGCTGAGGAGTATTTTGAAAAGTTGTGGCAATATGTCTTTTACTGTAATGCAGTTTTAATTTTTAATTTAAATATGCACTGTTTACTGGATCGCATTGCTTGGATGTACGCATGCACACACATGTTTAAAGTATACATTTCAGCTTTTTCCTTCTCTCTGTTTTTCTATCTTGGTAATCAGTTTGTACTTGTATCAGCCTGGGAGGCATTACAGACTGTGGAAATAAATCCCCTTGGTAAAGCATATGCTGCCCCAGGCCACTCCTTGCGCCACGCTCTCTCTGGGGACTGCTCCACACGGGGGCGGCCTCTGAAGCATTTTGTACTGCCAAGAACATCCTGTGCCTTCCCCGAAATACTCAATGCAGCAGCTCAGCAGCAGGGATGGGAGCTGGCTGGGGCTTGAGAATTCATTCACCTCCTTCCTCCTGGTGCAAAGGGGCTGGAACAGGGCTTGGGGACAACCTGGCCGGCACAGGAGAATTTAGAAAAAAGCCAGCAGCCAGGCATTGTAGTGCATGTCTGTAATCCCAGTACTCAGGAGGAGGAGGAGGCAGGAGGATCACTGTGAGTTTGAGGCCATCCGGGGCTACAAAGTGAGTTCAAGCCCAGACTGAATTACATATCAACACCCTCCCTAAAAAAAAAAAAAAAAAGCCAACAGCCCCTAAAATCCAGGCTGAGTGCTCACTTCGGCAGCACATATAATAAAATTGGAATGATACAGAGAAGATTAGCATGGCCCCTGCGCAAGGATGACATGCAAATTCATGAAGCATTCCATATTTTTATGGGTAATAAATGAAAAAGACACAAGAAAAAGAAAAAAAATGTCACAGGAATGTCCTGCTACAATGCTGTACATGGTTAGATTTCTAAATTTCTGTGTAAAAATATGTGTTTATTCCTATTTTAAAAAATTTTTTTCTTCATATTCTGTAAGGACTTAAATTTCAACACATCCATACTTGATGGAAGATATCCGTTCCACATTATGCCTAAGATGTTCGCTATTTAGACAGATAGGGTAAACCGAACTGCATATGTTGCAGGATAATAATAAGCTTCTCTTCTGGAGGGTTAAGAACCTAAGTTTGTAGATCAAAAATTGGACGAAAGGAAGGGCTGCAAGGTCCGCCAACATTTTGGCTCTAGCCTTTCAAGGTCAGTGAAGAATAGGAGAACCTGTACTGTAACATCATGTAACTCAGTTGTGCCCCAAATTTTCTGATCAAGGAGATTATGGAGCCACAGAGGAAAGTGATCGATGATGTAGAGCATGCCTAAGGAGAGTCACATGGAGAGAAAACTTCCTCTCAGGCTTTCACAGAGAGCACATTGGTCAAGCAATGGCCGTGACTCATCCACATGGCTGACACTGACAAAGGATCTACAAAGTGCAGTACAGGGTTACAGGATAAATCCTAAGGGGATTTGACTGACCTTATCAGATATAAAAGTTACATTTCTTGTTATATAGGTCTTGCTTTATCTTGGTCTTAACCATCCAGCAGAAAAGTATAAAAATGAGATATATAAAGTAAAGCCATATAAATATGCTGAGCTGTAGAAGGCTTTAGTCAGCAACTTCTGCGGACAACCCCCTACTGTTGTGGACTACTGGACTGTGTCGGATTGTTTTGCTGAATTCAAGCACCTATAATATTTAGATGCCAATAGACTACCCATCTCTGACAGGACTGAACCGAAGAGGGGGGGATACAAAGGAAGGACCATTTTGTATTTGTATATACAGAATAGTTAGGATAGATGTACGGCTGCTTTCGCTTGGTTCAGTGAGAGGAAGGATTTGTAGTAGTAGTGTTTGGATGGGATGTCCTGGCTGCAGCTTGTGCTGTGGAATCCCTGGTTCCACCAAAAAAATAAAAAAATAAAAAAGCAAGAAAGTAATGGCCTTGTGGGTTTGGACAGTTCTACTTTTTTTTTTTTTGTAGAACCAGGGATTGAACTCAGACCCTTGCGCTTGCCAGGGAAGCATTTATTCCACTGAGCCATCTCCCCAGGCCTTAAGCAGTCCTACTTTAAAAACCCTGTTCACCTGCTTCTCTTCAATGGAGTATATGTCATGTTATAAGCAATTTCACAATTGTTACAATTGCTACAAATGTGGCATTTTCTTGGACTGAAGTTCATTCTTCCTTATTCAGAATAAATGTTTCTCTGGGGGCCGGGGAGATGGCTCAGTAGAACAAGCGCTTCCCTGGCAAGTGCAAGGGCCTGAGTTCAATCCCCGGTTCTGCCAAAAAATAAATAAATAAATAAATAAATAAATATTTCTCTGGTCCCTGTTTCCCAGTTTCTCCCCTCTTCTTTTTCCTTTTGTGGTACCAGGGATGGAATCCAAGGCCTTCACACTGAGCTACACCAATAGCCCTGTTTTTCTTTTTTTAAATTTTGAGATAGGTAGGGTCTTGCTAAGTCACTAATTTACCCACCCTGACTTTGAACTCGTGATCTTTCTGCCTCAGCCTCCTGAGTGGGTAGGAGCCAGAATCAATTTTCTTTCTCAGAGAGTGGGCATGGGATTTACACTTAGAAAACCAAGTACGCTCCGTTGCCTAGCACTTGGAACTTTGAGGAGGGGAGGGAAACAGTATTGTCACCAGATAAGAATTTGAGGACAGTCCCCAAAGAGGAACTGGGGAACCTCAACTCACCCGACCATAGAATAAGTTCACTGATCCTTGTCTCACACACACTCTCACACACACACACACACACACACACACACATATATATATATATATAT
>NW_004524578.1:20277004-20282604 GCF_000260255.1 Octodon degus
AGAGAGAGAGAGAGAGAGAGAGAGAGAGAGAGAGAGAGAGAGAGAGACTCAGGTTTGGTTTTGTTAAGTTACTGGGATTGTATCAGGGCCTTTGCACTGAGTGAGCTACCTCCCCAGTCCTTCTTTCAATCTTTATTTTCAAATAGGATCTCACAAAGTTGCCAAGTTAGCCCAGGCTGCCCTGGAACTTCAGATCCCTGGCCTTCTCTTTCCTGAGTGGGCAGCTATGACATCTGGCTTTTTTTTTTTTTTTTTAAGCATGAGTTTCTTGGAAGGGAAAAAAAGCTTGAGTAACTTTTATTTTTATTTTTTTAATTTTTGAGACAGTATGTGTAGTTCAGGCTGGCTGAAAATTCATTGTGCTCTTGCCTCAGCCTCCCAAGGGCTGGAGTTACTCAAACCATTCCACCTGATTTGAGTGATTTTAAAATTACAACTTTTCCTTGTCTCCTTTCTACCTATCTTTATTCTTTCTATCCTACCTCAGTATCAGCAGGACTCCTGGGGCACAAGTGGAATTGTTTGAGATTAGAGATTGTTTTTGTATCTCTTAGGACCCTGCTTTTTATTGCTCCCAACTGTTGTCCAAACAAACACTTAACTCCTACCTGTGAGTTCCTGGATGGCCTCTTCAATAAGTTCCTTTTGCTTCAACTAACAAAGTCGTTGGCTGAAGCCTTTAACCAAGGCCTCTCCTCCTTGCTAGAACTGTACCTCTCTTTCACTCTTGGCTAGTGGAGAATGGGGGAATTGCTGGGAGGAGCAGCTCTAAACTGGCTTGCCTTGTGTTCTAGGTTTGCCTCACTGTCCCAGGCCTGTCTCAGTGACTGGCTAGGGTACCTAGACCATTATGCCATGAGATGATTTTACATGTGTCTTATTCTGGCTCACTGGGACAGCTCACATCAGCCAAGGCCAGATCCCCAGAGAATCAGTCACAAGGTAGGGATTAGCTGGTTCTATGACCCTCCTGTGACAAGCGGGCGGTAAATCCAATGGGAGCAGAGGTGAATGAATGAAGGCTGCTAGAATGTACCAGCTGTGCATGACCCGGCCCCTCAGGTCTTTTTTCCTTTTGTGTACATTTCCTTGCCTCCAGAAGATGGATAGGTGGAAAAACAAATCTTTGTCAGTAAAAGGCTATACCATACCCCAAAGTCACTCAGATCTCCTTTAGGAATGCTGGCCTCTAAGAGTCGGAAATTTGCTCCGGACACAGTGTAAGTATGTTTCTCAAGACAACCTGGAGATGGCGCTGTTCGCCTGTGGTCAGTTAGTGGTAACACCTCCTCGCGCCAACCCAAGCAAAAAGGCACGCTGTTTCGCACCTGGGATCTGCGTTAATTAAAGGTTAATTAGTGAAAACCAAGTGGATTTCAAGTGACCTCTAAAATGGTGCAGTGGAATATATATGAAAAAAGATTGAGCTTGGGATGTTGCCACGCGCCAGTAATCCCAGCACACGAGAGGTTGAGTCAGGAGAATTGAGACCGTCTCAAAATAAAATATAATAATAAAAAAGGGCTAAGATGTAGCTCAATGTGAAGACTTTGGATTCACTCCCCAGTACTGAAAAAAAATCAACTCCCATCCACACTTACCCTGTGCAGGGATTAAGGAGCAAACCGGAAATGAGTACTAAATGGACCTGTGGGACAGGTGTGCTAGGGAGGGTGCCTTTGCCTCGGGCCGTGATGAGAGCGCAGACTCCAAGCGGGCTGCGGAAACCTGGGCGTCCCGGGTGGGGAGGGCGGGGCTTTCCTGCACACGCAGGAAGACCACGTGTGAAAACAAAAGGGTGTGCAAAATCGGGTACACGTGCACAGCTACAAACAGGGAAGGCTCAGGGTTGGGCGACTGTAACTTTTCCACCTTCTCTCGTGCCCTGCCCGTCGAGGAGACCAACACTGTCACTAGCCGCCACAGTTTTCGACTAAAAAGGATTTTCAAGTGTGCCCATCAGACATTACTTTTTACAGGCAAAATACTCGGGGACTGCATAGAAATGACACGACCAGCGTACAGTTGCAGCCTCGGGCAACAAGTGGGTAGCGACGGCCAGCGGCGGGGGTTCTTTGCCTCAAGCCCTCGCGCGCGCAGGATCTGCAGAGCTCGGCTCCATGCACCGAGTCCAGTAATTTTCAAACGGACTACATTTCCCATGATGCCTCGTTCCCTGCTGCCCTCCCGCCGTCCGGCGGGGAGCTACCTTCCACCAATAGAAAAGTAGAGATTCTAGAGGACGTTCCTAACAGCCAATAAACGTAGCGGTGGGCTGGGTTCTCCCGTCCATTGTTCTCGCTGCCCCACGGGCTTGAGTTGAGGTGAATGTGGAGCTTTCCAGTGGATGTTCCAGGCTGTTTTGCTCGCTGGGCAGCCGCGGGGATAGGACGTGGTCCCGGGAGAGGTGAGCAGAGGGGCCAGCACAGAAATGCGCGCACCAGAGGAGCAGTCCGAGACGAAGGGGTAGCGGGCCTCGAGCCAGCTGGGGAGCCCTGCTGGGGGAGGGGCGTCGGGGGCCCAGTGGGCGGCCCAGACTCGGCGCCCAGCTCGTATCTGCGTGCCGGGCTCTGCTACCTGACTAGACCTACTCGCCCAGCCGCCAGGAGGGGCAGGGCCGCTCTGGGGAAGGATGGGCTTTCGACGACGCCTCGCGCGGCGTCTTCGTGGCTCAAATGGGGTTACAGAGGTGCGGAGGGGGGCGTGTCAGGTCCTGGTACGGGCTGTGAACTCGCTTCTTCCTGCCGTTTCCCCAGCCTGCCGGTGCTTTGGAGAAATGCACGTTGGGAGTTTTGGTTTTGTTTCTCATGTTGTCGTCGCAACTGCAGTCATCAATTTAAATCATGTGTAATTCCGCTAGTCTCAGTATAGTACTTTGTAGAGTCGTCCCCGTACGTGTTCATTTTAAAGGGAGCTAGGGTTTTACTGTGTATTGTGTTTTTAGTTTTGTTTATCCATTATTTTCATGCCGGAGGGTGATCTTAAATCAATGAGTAATATTGTCAGTATAATTTTTTAAGGGATTTTTAAAAAAAAAATTATTTATTTATGTGTGTGTGTGTGTGGCCAGCTCAGCCCGCCTGGGGGCGGGGCTGGCTGGCATGTCGTGCTGGGGGATCAAACCGCGGTCCCTGTGCTTTGCTAAGCTTGTCCCAAGTAGGTGCTTTAGACCACTGAACCATCTCACCAGCCCGTCAGTATAATTTATAGACTGTTGGCCCAAAATGTAGCCTTTCTAGTGGAGTGCTTGCCTAGGGTGTTCAGTGCGCTGAATTAGGTTCCCAGTACAGCAAAGAATAAAAATAGATATTTTTTAAAATAGTAAAACAGTATGCACCTATCTGTAATTTCACCAGTATATTTTTGTGCATATGCAGAACCTTTCCCACACTCCTGCAGGTCCCAGACACTACTCCCTAAAGGTAGCTGTTATTACTTTAGGATACTTTTCAATAATTCCATCAAATGCTCAATGATTTATTAATTATTTTCTTGCTGTTCCACCGTGTTGGGATTCGAACCAGGGTCTTGAACGTGCTAGGCAAGTAAACTATATCCTAGCTTTGCTACTAGATTTTTTTTTATGTTTGACATAAACGATTTTTTTCATAAACAATTTTTTCCATAATTTTATTGATAAACAAATAGCAGTGAGACAGTTTCAAATCAAATTGGTAGGACAGTTTCAATAATAACACATTGCATACGCTACTAGATTTTTAACTTTTTTTTTGTATTTAGTACAGTGTCTGGAGGGTCTCACTACGTACATCGGACTCATAGTGATTCTCCTGTTTTCAGCCTCCCAAGTGCTGGGATTACAGGTGTGTGCCACCACACCGTCTCAGTTGCCTCTCAGCACGCCCTAGGGGTTGGGGCCAGCATGACATAGGAGGGATCAACCCTGCTGCTGTGCTCTGCCTAAGCAGGCACTTCCGTACGCTGAGCTAGGCCAACTCAAGATAGCCTCTTGCATTTCCCAGCAGTGTGATTGATAGTTGTATATGCCTTAAAAATAAAGTGCTATACAAAGATGTTTATTTTTAAAGATAAATTCTTGAGAGGCAACTGGGTTTAGTAACGTAAGCCTATAATTCTAGCACTCTAGGAGGCTGAGGCAGGAGGATTGCAAGTTCAAATCCAGCCTAGGCAATTTATCAAAACCCAGTCTCAAATTTTTAAAAAAAAAGTTTTTTAAATTAGAAAGAAGAGCTGGGATGTAGCTTACTGTGATAACTGCAGTTTTAGTTACCAATCACACACGAGAAATTCTGAGTGGCCAAGGGCAGATAAGAGACTATAAGCATGTCAGAAGCTTTATACAGTTAGCTCTTGATATTCTCAGGCTTGAAAAAAGTTTTAAATTGTATCTATTATAGACATGAAGACTTTTTTCCCTATCACTTTCTTGTTTATTCCCTAAATACGACAGTATAGCTATCTGCATAGTAGTGACAGTGTTCTGGGTATTCTGTATAATCTAGAAATGACCTAAAGTACATGGAGCCAGGTGTGGTGCACACCTCTAAACCCAGCACTCCGAAGCTGAGGCAGGAGGATCACTGTGAGTTCAAGGCCACACTGGACTGCACAGTAAGTTTAAGGCAAACTTGAGCTACATGGGAAGACCCTGTCTCAAAAAAATAAAAAAATAAAACAAAAAAATAAGATAATGTAAGGGCTGGCCAAATAGCTCAGGAGATTAAAGTGCCTGCAAGCAGGCACAGGGGCCAGAGGTTCGATCCCTGGTGTGCTGTGACAGCCCCATCCCCAGTTCACACTGAGACGCAGTTGAAACTGGGCATGGTGGCGCACACCTATAATCCCAGCTCTTGGGAGGCTGTAAACAGGCGGATCACTATGAGTCTGATCTAGTAGTGAGACCCTGAACACACTGTAGACCCTTCCCTAAAATACAAAAAAAAAGATAATGTGCAGTAGTCCCTCGCTATTTTGTGGTTCATCTTTCATGGACTCATTGTTTCACAGGTTTTCAAAAATTATTGATTTAAATTAATAATTACAAGGGCAGGTGAGATAACTTAGCAGACTAAGCGCCTGCTTAGGCAAGCACAGAGACAAGGGTTCAATCTTCTGCACCACCACGCCAGCCCTGCCAGCCAGTTCTGCCCTCAAGCATGCTGAGCTAGCCACCAAGACCAGGCGTGGTGGTGCATGCCTGTTCTCCCAGCACTGGAGAAGTTGATACTTTTTTTTTTTTTTTTTTGTGGAACTGGGGATTGAACTCAGACCCTTGCGCTTGCCAGAGAAGCACTTATCCTACTGAGCCATCTCCCTGCCAAGAAGTTGAAAACAGGAGGAGGATCACTATGAGTCCAAGCTGCATAGTGAGGCCCTGTACCATGTACATTAAAAAAAAAAAAAAAATTACAGATTTTTGCTATATTGCAGGTTTTACAGTACTGTACAATATACGTATGTTGTTAAAATTACCAAAGTTTACGAGTTTAGAAAATGGTTAAGAACATTAGAAGTGTTTTTTAAGAGTCTGGAAAAGGTTTATAAGAGTGTGGGAAGTGTTTATAAAGTCTTAAAGTATATATAAATACTAAAATAAATATAATGTCACTGCTTTGCTG
>NW_004524578.1:20282704-20292950 GCF_000260255.1 Octodon degus
CAAAAAAACTGAATTATTGAAAGTGTACATTTTAAGCATATGTCGTTCATTGTATGCAATTATTTCTTTTTTTTTAAATTTTTATTATTATTATTTGTGTGTGTGTGTGTATTATTATTATTATTTGTGTGTGTGTGTGTGTGTGGCCAGCTCAGCCCACCAGGGGGCGGGGCTGGCTGGCATGTGGTGCTGGGGGATTGAACCGCGGTCCCTGTACGTTGCTAAGCTTGTTGTAAGTAGGTGCTTTAGACCACTGAGCCATCTCACCAGCCCCTGATTTTCACTTATTTGAAGGGGTGTCTGGAATGTAACCTTTGCAGTAAGTCAGGGACCACTGTCCATGAAAAGACGTGCACAGGTCATCTGCAAACCTTGTACCATTTTATATATAAGGGTTTTTGTGTGTATGTGTTAGAGACAAGTTCTTGCTATGCAGTTCAGGCTGGTCTTGAGCTCACTTTGTAGCTCAAGCTGGTCTCAAACTCACAGTGATTCTCCTGCCTCAGCCTCCTGAGTGATGGGATTACAGGTCTGAAAGAATCTTTTTTTTTTTTTTGGTACTAGGAATCGAACTCAGGACCTTGCACCTGCTAGGCAGGCACTGTGTCACTGAGCTCTATCACTAAACACTATGTAAGTATTTTGAGCAGCCACCGATTTTGATATCTCTGGGGTTCCTGGAACTGTTCCCCTGATGATACTGAGGATCCCTGTTCTTCAAGACAGGGCAATAGGGGCTGGTGAGATGGCTCAGTGGTCTAAAGCACCTACTTAGAACAAGCTTAGCAAAGCACAGGGACCGCGGTTCAATCCCCCAGCACCACATGCCAGCCAGCCCCGGCCCCTGGTGGACTGAGCAGGCCACACACACACACACACACACACACAAATAAATATTTTAAAAAAAAAAGACAAGGCAATAATGAAGTTGTCAGGTGAAGCTCTGAGTACCTTGAGATCTGATCTGTTGCTAATCTGTAAGATATCCTCATATGATAAGGGTGAGTGTTATTATCTGGTCAGTGGTCACTGAGGTTGAGTGACTAACTTGTATGTTAAGTCAAGGTCACCTGCTGTATAGCAAGTCTAAACTCATTCAGAGCAGGGTAATTGTGTATGTGTGTGTGAACATTGCATTTCTGAACTCATTCTTTGATTTCTTGGAAAGCACAGGACTGCTATTGTGATTGAATTATTTATTTTTCCATACTGGAGGTTGAACTCAGAGGCCTTTGTACTAAACCACATCTCCTGTCCTTTTTATGTTTCATTTTTCAACAAGGTCTTGCTGGGTCACTAAATTGCCCAGGCCGGTTTGAATTTAACAATCGTTCTGACTTGGCCTCCCAGAGTGCTGGGATTACACGTATGTACCACTGTGTTCTGTAAGAGATCTTTTTTCAGGAAGGAGGCATTCTTTTAAGAGGAACAGGAAACTGTTGATTTGCAGATATAAAGATCACTTGTTGTTCTGAGTTGCTTTTAGGATACTTAACAGCTCTGGTTCTCTGTCTTAATTCTTGGCAGGACTTCTTGTTGAGATTTGAAGGAGTTGTCTTCTCAGAGAGCCTGGCTAGAGAAGACAAGAACTAAGGCCTGGGTGATTGTCCATGAAGGTAGATGATGGCTGCAGAGGTGCCAGCAGTGACCGCTCCCCTGAGCCCTTTGGTCCAGGTGCCTCCAGAAGACAGCAGCCAGGAGGAGAAGGAGGCAGTCACCACTGTGTTCCCGGAGGATGACTCCTGGGTGCAGGAGGCTGTGCTGCAGGAGGGTGGCCCTGAGTCTGAGCCCTCTGGCCAGGGCACTGGCAAGGGTGGCCTGCTAGAGGAGCCAGCAGCTGAGGGACCACAGAGTGCACTTAGCCGCCTCCGCGAGCTCTGTCGACGTTGGCTGAGGCCAGAGGTCCACACAAAGGAGCAGATGTTAACTATGCTGCCAAAGGAAATTCAGGCCTGGCTGCAAGAGCATCGGCCGGAAAGCAGTGAGGAGGCAGAGGCTCTGATGGAAGACCTGACCCAGAGCCTTCGGGATGGTGGTAAGATGTACAATCTCATGGCTCCCATGGTAGAAGAAAAGGTAAAATCCAGGGCAGTACAGAGGACAGCACCTTCCCTCTGCTCTGTCTCTGTGCCATTCAGTCTGTCCTCCCCATTTTAATGCCTGTGCAGTGTGCAGTGCTAGCTCCAAATTTCAGAGCAAGAGGGGCTCAAGGACTATGCCTGGTGCTACATCTGCAGAGTGGGCACAAGTTTTGTATTTACATGTTTATTTGGAGTAGTTGGGGAGTTGGTCAAAGTTATGGGAAGAGGGGCTGAAGGCCCCCATAAGCCACCCCTTGGCACCTTTGCTTGGTTCTGCAACACACATTCAAATAGTTCCAGATAACTAGAAGAAAAATCCAACTGTCCTGGGGCATAGGCAGATCTGAAATTACTAATCAAGTGAATACAGGCCACAACCAAAGCCACTGTGCCCCAGGACAGTTGCCAGAGCCCATGGAATGACTGCTGTGGGGAAGTTCAGAGAAAGGAGTGAACAGAGAGGTCAGCAAAGGCTTCCGGAGAGAAGTCAAATGTAAGCGAGAGGTTGCAGGACAGAGTGAAATGTGGAAAGTCATGGGACAGGGAGGAGGCCATGGCCACTGAGAAGAGGGACCAGGGTGGCACATTCCTTCCCCTTGGGGAGAGCTGGCTGGGAAGGGAAAGTGCTAGGAATTGGGGAAGGGCAGTGGAGTCTTGGATCGACAGCACTGGCCCCAGCAGGTTCTAGACAGGCCCATAGGGCCTGGGAGGAAGCAGAGTACAGCGACAGGAAGGCCGTGTGATTACGGGTAGGGCAGGCTGGAGGCTGGAGAGCAGTCAGGAAGCTGCCTCCTCCTGTCATAGGATGTACAGTAATGGGGGTCAGCCCAAGATGGGACAACAGGGAAAGGGGGTGACATTGGACACATGTGAGGAAGAACTAATAGTAGCAACAGCTAGTATTTCCTCAGTTCTTTCTGCACACCAGGCAGAGTGCTTAGCATCTACTATGAAAAAGTTACTTAAAATGTTATCATCATGGGAGATAAGCTGGGTTCTCATGGCCAAAGAAGTTAGGTGATATAGCCCAGGCTGGCCTTGAATTTGCAGTGATCCTCCTGCCTCAGTCTCCTGATTGCTGGGATTATAGCAGTGTGCCACCACTCCTGGCCCCAGTTTAAAATCTTAAGAAAATTGGCCAGAGATATAGCTCAGCTGCTTAAGCACCAGCCTGGCAAGGGCAAAGTCCCAAGTTCGATCCCTGGTACTGAAGAAAAAAAATATCTTAAGAAAAAATAAAAATCTGTCATCCTGTTTCAAGATTTTGCTTACTTGATTCCTGATGGATAAAAGAAGTTCATAATGAACTTCTGCATCTTCAGGCAGATATAGCAGAGGGGTTGAGGGCCAGAGAGAAGATTGCAGGACACTTACTTGCTTGGGGAGCTCAGTAGGGCACCAGTCCCAGCAGTGTGTGAGGTGATTATCACTCTCACCACTGGCTTGCTAATGTAGGGCCTTGTGCCTCTCATCTTTCACTGGACATCTGGCAGCAGGCCCCACTCCAGGTTTCTGCCTCTTAGACTGTCTTTTTGGAACTTTGTTTCACAGATTACCCCACCTTCCTCGTGATTGCCCCAATTTCTGAACTTTACTTCTTCATTTCTCAAACCTTTACTCAGTAGCCACTGCCTGACCTCTGTTGTGTGTGCCCAGCATGGGATATTTGGACCCATTTACCCAGCAGAGGACATGTTGGGGCTTGGGTAATACCTTAATGTTTGACCAACAGGTACTTGTAGGTGCTTACGTTTTGAGTACCTTTCTTGCCAGTAAGTCCAGAGCTTTAGTGACAGTTTCTGTGGCAAAGCCCCTCTCTGCTTGTAAATGTTAACCCCATCCCAGCCTTGATTGAGGCTCTTGGGATTTATCACCTAAGTTCTGCAGCAGTCTCTAAACAGAACCTGCCTTTATCCTCTTCCCTCAGTTTTCAAGCTTTTTTTTCTACCAGTGATCTTAAAATTTCCCTGTACTCCTGAGTATCTGCCACAGCAGGCAGGACCTCCTTGTTCAGGGGACCCATGGCCCTGTGGGACCTGGCTGAGACCTCTCCTGCAGGTGGTTCCCTTCTCTGGTCCCTGGCCATGTCCCTTGATCTGTCAGACCAGATCTTGCTGCCTGTGAACATAACTGCTCACTCCTGCACCTTTGTCCCAGGATGGCTTTTTCTCACCTGTGAGGTCCAATTCCTGTCATCCTTTGCTTTTATAGAAGCTTATTTTTATCTCTTTTTTTTTTCACATTTGGTATAGGGTTTTGCTGCACAGCTCGGACACTTAGTGATCTTCCTGTTTTCAGCTTCCCCAGTGCTGGGATTACAGGCGTGCGCCACCATGCTGGGACTTAGTGGCCAGCTCAGCATGCTTGGGAGTATGGCTGGCACAACATGTGATGCCAGGGATCGAACCCAGTTCCCTGCACTTGCCTAAGCAGGCGCTTAGACTGCTGAGCTGTCTTGCTGGCTCTGCTGTTGTCCTTTGAGTGCCTGCTTGCAGAGACCCTCTCGTAAGTATCCCTAGTTTTACTGGGGTCATCTCCTTTGGGACTCTAGGATTGTCTTTGAACTTTTTCTTAGAGTCCATCTTGTTTTCTGTTTATATGAATACTCATACTTCTAGGTACCTATCCCCCCTCCTCCTTCCCCCAACCCCTCTCATAGAGCCCTGCACTTAGTAGGAACTCAAAAAGCACTGCTGATATGAATAAGGGAAAACGTCTTCCCTGCAGATCCCCCACTCATCTGCTCAGTGGAGGAAGGAGGCAGGCCTCTTTCCAGCCTCTATCAGGGTAAGCATTGGTCTGAAAGCCAGGCCAAGCTTTGGTCTGAAAACAAAGGCCTGTACCAAATATACAAGTTATAAAAGTAAATAAATGAAACCAATTTTAAAAAATGAAGACAAAGAGGGGTTGAGTTCAAATTGGGTAGAACATAGCCTGGGATGCTTCTGATCTGCAAAAGAGTAAGAAAGATTACACTCAGATCCAGGGAAATAAGCAGCTTAGTGCTACAGAAGAGTGCTTATTATTACCCTGCATGGTTTCTATTCTTAGATGCCATATACTAATCCTTTGCTTATATTCAGCAAATCAAGTGAATGTTATTTATGCTAATAAAGGTTTTGTTTGGGTTTTTTTTTTGTAATTTTTGTATTTGGTACAGGGTCTTACTACGCAGCTCAGACTTGTATCAAGACTCCTGTTTTTAGCTTCCCCAGCACTGGATTACAGGCATGCGCTACCACGCCCGGATTTGGGGGTCAAACCCTGGTCCCTGTGCTTGCCTAAGCAGGCACTAAGTCTGCTAAGCTCTCTCACTGGCCCCATAAAGATATTTTTGAAAGTAGCTTATTCAACCAGGCATGCTTGTGATCAGCCTTTTGGGAGGCAGAGGCAGAAATATTAAAAGTTTGAGCCCAACTGGATAACAGTAAGCCCTTACTTCAAAATAAAAAATAAAATGGGCTGGAGATGTAGCTCAGTATAAAGGCCCTAGTTTCAATTTTCAATGCTAAAAATTTTAAAAGAATTCAGAGTGTACAGGTGTGTGGTATTCCCACGTCTCAAATTGCAAAGCCGCCAAGATCTCAGCCTTACCTAGCCACAGCATAAGCTTGCTGCCTGCCTTTTCCCTGTGAAAGAATCAGACCACTGCTGTCCTAGCCAAGTCATGACCAGTACTGGCCCCCCTTCTTCAGAATCTGTTTTCCCAGAATAGGCAGTCTCTGAATCAGTTTCCCAGCAGTTTATAAATCAGTCTTAACAATCATAGTTTCCAAGACAGCCAAGCACAACTGCAATGGTTCAGTAGGCACAGACTCTAAGGCAGCTAGAGACTTCCTCTTACAATTCTATAGAGCCCCAAAGCCTGTAAGAGATGGTAGTGTTCTGTTCTAGTTGCCAAGGTTCGCTCTCAAGGTTTTAACTCCAATAAAACCTGGCCTTTAAACTTTCCAGATTATCTAGAGAAAACAAACAAAGAGGGGCTGGGGAGATGGCTCAGTGCATAAGCGCTTCCCTGACAAGCGCAAGGATCTGAGTTCAATCCTTGGTTCCGCAAACAAACCTGGTCTTGGCTGTGGAGCTTGATCTTTTTGCCTTTGAAAGAAAGACATTAATTTTATCTTAGGTTCATTTGCGCTAGCCACAGGTGTAGTGTGTGGGGTACACAGCGTTTGCATGACTAAATAGGTTTTGAATATGGAAACTAAGGTTATGGAGAATCTGCACAGGCTAGGGTAGGGGCGGTGTGTGTGTGTATATGGAGGGGGGGACCCTGTCTATCTCCTGATAGGATGCAGTTGTGTGGAGGGCTGGACTAGCAGCCTTGGGAAGAACATTCTTGACACCTCCTCTCGCCAGGAGTGCAGCAGCATCAGGAAATTTGTTTAAAATGCATATCTCAGCTGGGCTGGTGGCATAGGCCAGTGATCCTAGTACTCGGGCGGCTGAGGCAGGAGAATCACTGCATATTCAAGTCCACCTTGGACTAGAGTTCAAGGCCAGCCTGAACTACATAGTGAGACCCTGTCTCAAAAAGACTAAAATAAAATAAAAATGCAAATCCGACTCCAAAGCTGTCACCAGTCAGACATTCCCTAAGGGACATAAATGGGGAACCTTGACTGACAGTTCTCAGGACATCAGCAGTGCCCACTCCATAGGAGTAATTTTTCCAGATTCCTTGGTGTGTGATATGCCCTGGCAAGGGATTTTCTTCTTCTTCTTCATTTCTGATGCTGGAGACTGAACCCAGGACTTTCCCCTTACTAATAAACCAGCGCTGTACTGCTGAGCTACATCTCAAAATCTGGGGCCAGTGAGTTTAGAAAGTTCCAGTAGGTGGTTCTGTTTTACAGCAAAATATAAAAACCACCACCATAAAGCTTTTACTCCGAGGGGTGTCACTGGACCATGCAGTAGTCAGTCATCTGGGAACACGGAGCGAGTGCACACCACCAGTTGCCCACTGAGCCCACAGAAGTGGACTGTGCATTTAACAAGCCTACCCGGACTCTTCTAACTTAGAAGTTTGGGAAGGAGTTGAGGTTCTCACCTTTAGACCTACTTATGCATACATGGTTGAGCCAGAGACTCATAGCTCACCTCTTGCCATCCTTGCCGGCCTCTTCACTGAGGCCTGGCTGCCCCAGCAAAGCAGTTCCTTAATGGCTGCATTTGTGCACATTCATTTTCCTTAGCAGGAAAGGAAGTGGGGAGCATTGGAGGGCTGTGTAGGAATATGTTAGTGTTTAAACTCCAATTCTTCTGGCAAGCGCAAGGGCCTGAGTTCAATCCCCGGTTCTGAAAAAAAAACCAAACAAACCCAATTCTTGGCTTCAGCACAAAATTTTAATTCACTTAAATTCAGCTTTGGAATGTATGCCATACAGAACTCTTGGGTAACAGGATGTTACAACTGTAACACTTGATGTAACATTTGATGGTTTAACTGTAAAGTGTTTAAACCAATGACAGGGTTCATGGCTTTTTTTTTTTTTAAAGGAAGGAAAGGTTTATTCAGCTCACATTTTATGGAGGTTTCAGTCCATATTTACCTGACTCCAAGACAGGGTGACATATGGCAGAGTGCAGCAGTTCATGGAGATGGAAGACAGCAACAGCACAAGAGCAAAAAGGGAGGAGCAGCAGAGAGCAAGCCTCTCTCCCTCATATTGTATGCAGGCTAATGCCCATAGTGGGTGTAGCACTTACACCCGTAATCCCAGCATTGGACCACAAATCAGTCAGAAACTCTAGAAGCCCACCCCATGACTGCATGAGGCTTTGGGAGGACATCTAGACATAAACCATAACATTTCAGTCCTGGTCCCCCAAAGACTCATGCATATCCCTTTATGCAAAGGCATTTTAGTCTATCTCTAAGAGTTACCAAAGTCCTAACAGTTTCAGCTTTGCTGAAAAGTCCAAGTCTCCAAGGTCTAAGGCATACTTTTAGATGGGAGCCCTTGTACAAATGAAAAATTAAAACACTTTCAACATTCAGTGACACAAGATAAACATTACTACTTCAAGAGGTACAAACAGGAAGATATAAAGCACTGGGACCAAAGCAAGTTCAAAATCCAGGAAGACAAACATTAAGTCCTGTAGTTCCATGTGAAACATCCAAAACAACCTGTGATGTTGTGAGCTCCAAAAGTCTTGTATGACTCTACACCTATGGCACTTGTGGTAGTTGTAGCTCTGAGGCCTTCTCTGTAGGTCTGCTCTGCTCAATCCTTGCAGCTTTCCTTAGATGATCCACAGTCCTGGTTTTTCCAAACTTCTTGGTTTTTCATTGCACCTTTGGCTTCACCCTCACAGCTTTACATATTTACCCTCTTAGGAGCACACTGCCTGGCCTCCCAGGACTTCTTCTGAAATTGGATGGAAGCCTTTTTAACCTCAGAACTCCTGTGTTCTGCATGCACCTAAAACCATCAATCATGTGGATGATGCCAGGGTCCTTTGGAGCAGTAGCCAGGCTTTCTTCTCTCTTGTCTGTAGGGGCTGAGTGCCTAGATTGCTGAGCACTCAGTTTGATTCTAAGGAATAAAGTCTCTAGGAGGCCACCATTTTGAATGTGGTGTGTTGGCTGCCACCACCATTCTGGAGCATGGTCCTCTTCAGCTTTCTCCTCAGAGCAAAGTCTCACTTTCACAGTTTTGAGACTTCAAAGGTGGAGACTTCGCTTCTTCTTGTGATTCCCACAAGCCATCTTTTCTATTCTCTCCCTTTTCAGCAATGGAAATCTTCTCAGCTCTATCTTTAAAGTCCACAGCTTTACTGAAGCTTTTTTTTCAGGCCAAACTAACGTTTTAAATCATCCCGTTGAGCTCTTTGCTCTTGATTCACAACATAAATCTGGCCCAGGGCTGGAGAGATGGCTCAGTGGTCTAAAGCACCTACTTGGAACAAGCTTGGCAAAGTACAGGGACCACGGTTCGATCCCCCAGCACCACATGCCAGCCAGCTGCGCCCCCTGGTGGGCTGAGCTGCCCCCCCACACACACACAATAAATAAATGTTTAAAAAAAAAAAAAGTTTAAAAAAAAAAATCTGGCCCAAAGTCCCCAACAATATCCATGCCACTGCCCCAGCATTAGACTGCCTTGAAATTTCTTCTGCAAGATTAATTAGTCCATCACCACCCCCCTCCCTTTTTTTTTTTTTTTTTTTTCTTCAGAACCAGGGATGGAGCTCAGGCCCTTGAGCTTGCCAGGCAAGTGCTTATTATACTAAGCCATATCCCTGGCTCCAGTCCATCACCCTTAATCTCAGTCTCAGGTAAAGTTTCTGTGTATGAGCAAAATGCAGACAAACTTTCTGCCAAGCCATAACATACATCGTCTGGAGCCCAGCAACCAATGTGGTCCCTCTTTCCAAAAGAAATCTCCCGAGCCTGGTCTTTACCAGCAGGATTTCTATCAGCTTTCTGATCTTCTGTGCTCTGACTAGAATCTTCCATGCAGAACAGCATAAGGCGTTCAGCTCTACTCTTTTCAGGTGACATTTCTGAACCTTTCCAAACTTCCCACAAGCCATCCCCAAAGGCTCTTTAACCACATGGTCAAGTGTAATCACAGCAAGAACCCCACTTCTCTGTTACCAAATTCTGTCTTCATTGCAGGGACAAGATAACCAACACCCAAAATTAGGGAAGAAAGGGTCTATTTAGCTAGCTCACAGTTTGTAGAGGTTTCCGTCCATATTCAGCTGGCTCCAAGGCAGAGTGGGACATGGCAGAGCAGCAGTTCATGGTACTGGAAAACAGCAGAACAGCAAGAGCAAAAAGGGATGAGCAGCCTTATGGCTGTTTTTACCACTTGTTTGTCTTTCTGGCAGCCAGGATTCAGGTGGAACTGAGGCCCTGGTCACAGGCACTCAGGTCTGGTCAGCCAGGGCAGTGCTTGGGGGCAGAGCCCAGGCCAGGCCGGTACCAGGCACGAGGCTCTGTAGGCCAGTGGCCCAGACATAGTGTCAGGAACACCAGGCTAGGCCTTAGGGGGATTTGCGTCACATACACTAAAGCACCAAAGCCTGCAAGTAACAGTTTTCATTATTGTAGATAAGTTATAGGAGTCTCTGCATCCACTGGGAAGTCATCAAAAACATGAATTAGGGGCTGGTGAGATGGCTCAGTGGTCTAAAGCACCTACTTAGAA
>NW_004524578.1:20293250-20305099 GCF_000260255.1 Octodon degus
AGCTTGTTCTAAGTAGGTGCTTTAGACCACCAAGCCATCTCACCAGCCCCTTTTTCTTTTCTTTTGTTTTTTGTTTTGAGATAGTCTCACTGTGTACACGGGCTGGCCTTGAACTCGTGGTCCACCTGCCTCAGTCTCCTGAGTGTGAGGATTACAGATGTGTACCACCATGCCTGGCCATTGAATTCTGATGTTTTAAATTTTTTGGACCCCAGTTGACGAAACTCAAAGTGAACCTGGGATAGAAGAGGGCAGGTCCTGTAGAGTGAGTTCAGGTTTCTCCCTGAATTGAAAGCAGTTTCCCTCGTGCGCTTGTTCTGATACACTTTCTATCATGCATGTAGCCAGGCAGAAAATACAGGGCCTGTGGGCTGCCAGGGAATTAATTGCTGTGGACCTGGGATTATATGAGCAAGTGCAGTCTATATAAGTGCCACCTTTGGGTTAGACCTTTAGTCTATTGAGAAGGGGAGACTAGCACTTTAAAAACTGTTGAGTAGGGCTGGTGAGATGGCTCAGTGGTCTAAAGCACCTCCTTAGAACAAGCTAAGCTAAGCAAAAACACAGGGACAGCGGTTCAATCCCCCAGCACCACATGCCAGCCAGCCCCGCCCCCTGGAGGGCTGAGCTGGCCACACACACACACACACACAAATAAAATTTATTTAAAAAAAAAACAAAAAACTGTTGAGTAATTTGGTTTTGGGCAGGGGTCTAATCATTTAATCATTTTGAAAACTTTAGTGGGTGCAGAGTTTCAGTTTGAGAAGAGAAGATTCATAAAAGAACACAGAGATGCATGCTTTTGGGGATGTGTTTTAGTTTTTTAATGCTCGGGATCAAACCCAGGGCCTCAAGCACACTAGATAAGTGGATCCCTATGTCCTAACTTTACCCAGAGACTTCGGCTTCCTAAATTACATAAATAAATTCCAGGTGGATCCATACTATCCAAGATTTGAAATATTCTACAATAGAATATTTGTATTAGTTTGGGGTAAGGAGGACTTCATATGCATTACAAAAGTACAGGGAGATGGCTCAGTGAATAAGCACTTGTGTGGCAAGTGTAAGGGCCTGAGTTCAATCCCTGGTTCCACCAAAAAAAAAAAAAAAAATCAGAATGGTATTGTA
Source organism: Octodon degus (assembly GCF_000260255.1). Taxonomy (NCBI): domain Eukaryota; kingdom Metazoa; phylum Chordata; class Mammalia; order Rodentia; family Octodontidae; genus Octodon; species Octodon degus. Next base: position 20,294,385 of record NW_004524578.1, read on the forward strand.
GGGCTGGTGAGCTAGCTCAGAGAACTAAAGCTCCTGCTTACTCAGGGACTTCAGTTTGATCCCTGGCACCACATGCCAGGCTGGCCCCGCCCTGAGCCAGCCAGCCACGGAGTCCAGGCATAGTGGTACATACCTGTAATCCCAGCACTGGGGAGACTGAAAACACGAAAGTGTCATATTGGACTTACGAAAAATAAAATTTCTTTGTTATAAAAAAAGATACTGAGCTGGGCATGGTAGCACTTGCCTATATCCCAGCATTCTGGAGGCTGGGGCAGAAGGATCACTGTGAGTTCCAGGCTAAGCTGGACTACATAGTGAATTCAAGGCCAACCCATGCTACATGAGACCCTGTCTCAAAAAAGTTTAAAAAGAGCTTGCAAGGATTGGAAGAAAATATTTTTTAAAAGACCACAAAGTAGCATATCAAGAGTCAAACTTTTGAGTTCTAACCTTTATGGTTTTTTATTATTACTTACTTATTTTTTAAATTTTTATTCCTTTTTTTTCGGCGGAACCGGGAATTGAACTCAGGCCCTTGCGCTTGTCAGGGAAGCGCTTATTCCACTGAGCCATCTCCCCGGCCCCAAAATTTTGAGTTCAATCCCTGGTTCTGGAAAAAAAAAAAAGTCAAAATTTCATAGCCCTTTTAAAAAAAAAAAAAAATTAGTACAGCATCTTACTACACAGATCAGACTCAGTGATCCTCCTGTTTTCAGCCACCCAAGCATTGGGATTACAGGTGTGCACCACCACGCCTAGTCACATTCACTAGCTGAGCATGCCCCGGGGGTGGGGCGGGCATGGCAGGCCAGGGATCAAACCTTGGTCCCTACACCTGCCTAAGCAGGCACTTTAATCCGTGAAGCTATTTGGCTGGCCCTGAGAGTCAAAGATGTATCAGAGCTACTAATTCGTAAGTCAATCCAGTAGAAAAAGATAAAAGATGTGAACAGGCAGTTTGAAAGTGAAGGAATATATGTAGCCATATAAAAGGATCTTCAATCTTACGAAATTTGGGGGAGATACCCATTTAAGATATTATTCTTTGACATATTATATTCTTTAGATTTCTGAGAGTGTTTCTAAGAATCCTCTTGTCTTGGCAAGCACAAGGACCCCAGGCTCGATCTCCAGTACCACATGCCATGCTGGCCACTGAAACCAAGAAGGATCACTAGGAGGCGGAGCTGCATAGCAAGACACTGTACCAAATAAATAAGATACATATATTTAATTTTATTGTATTTTGGTACTGGGAATCAAAGTCAGGACTTCATGCTTGCCAGGCAGGCGCTGTACCACTGAGCTATATCCCTGGCCCCAGTTTTATTTTTTGAGGGAAGTGCCGCACTCTTCCACACTGGCCGCACCGTCTTCCCTCCACCCGTCAGCAGTGCGCAGAGAAGAACTGCATGCTTTCAAGCCTATCTCGGGGGCAGACTGCCGATGATCTGTTTATACTTTCCAAAACCTGAATGTAGTTGCAGAATGCTCCTCTCTGTTATCAACCAGAACAAGCTTGAGTTTCAGGAGCCTCTGACTAAATAAAATGGGTTGAAAAATAAATAAAATTTAAAAAATGGATTGATTCTGTGTAGATAACTGGTGAGCATTCCTGTCATGGCCAGATGTCACCTCTAGGACTCATCCAGTTGTTTGTGTTTAGTCACCCTGTTTCAGTTCCTTCCTAACACAATACGTTGAAATCAGCAGTGGACCATGCATGAGTAATGCGTATGTTGTGAGTTTGTCACCTTTCAAACTATACAGGATAACCTGAAACTCTTATTTAAGGTCCACAGATAAGTTGAATTCTTACTAGTTTCAGTAATTTGGGGGGTGTGGAATTAATAACATTTAGAAAATAAAACCCTCTGTTGTCCTTTTTTATTTTTGAGACAAGGTCTTGCTATTGCGGTTCAGGCTGGTCTCGAACTCATAGCAATCCTCCTGTGTCAACCTCCTGAGTGCTGGGATTACAGGTGTGCACTACCATGCCCAGCTTGCCCATTTCCTTAATACCCGACTACTCTGAATTTCTTCTGATGGAGATCTGGGCCTTCCACTTTTTTTTTTTTTTTTTTACAGTTTTATTTTTTAAATTTTATTTATTTATTTGTGTGTGTGTGTGGCCAGCTTAGCCCACCAGGGGGCGGGGCTGGCTGGCATGTGGTGCTGGGGGTTGAACCGCAGTCCCTGTGCTTTGCTAAGCTTGTTCTAAGTAGGTGCTTTAGACCACTGAGCCATCTCACCAGCCCATGGGCCTTCCACTTATGCATATATGCAGTATCGTCTCTGTCCAGTCTCATTCACAAATATGCTCATCTTGGGATAGCAAGTACTGTAAGTCCCAGACTTACAAATGAATTCTTTTTTCTTTTTAAAGACAGGTTCTTCCCATGTAGTGCAGACTGGCCTCAAATTCAATGATCCTCCTGCCTCAGCCTCCCAAAGTGTTGGGATTGTAGGCATGGGCTACCACACCCAGCCAAACCCTGATTTTGTTTTTGTTTTTTTGTACTTGGGACTCATCTTCATGACTTTGTGCTTACCAGGCAGACACCGCAACTGAGCTATATCCTTGGCCAGCCTTTCTTTCTTTTCTTTTTTCTTCTTTTTGCAGCACTACAAATGGGACCTTGTGCTTGCCAGGCAAGTGCTTATGCATCTCTCTCTCTCTCCCCTCCCTCTCTCCCCCTCCCTCTCTTTCCCCCTTCCTCTCTCCTTCTCTCTCCCTCTCTCCCCCTCTCTCCCTTATCTCCCCCTCTCTCTCTGTCCCTCCCTCCTTCTCAAGATTGAACCCAGGGCTTTACATATGCTGAACACATGCTTTGGAATCCCTTGAACTCTCACTCTGCTCATGTCCTCACATTCTCATTTCGCTCTCTTCAGCACCTTCTTGTTTCCTTGTACTTCCATTTGCTTCTGTTTCCCCTTCATCCCCAAGTCACGTTTTTCTCTTCCTCAGGCAGTTGCTACATGTACCTGTTTACACATGGGAAAGTCACTTTTTCTCAGTGATGAAGTCCTCTGATGGACACGTGTGTCAAAGGCTCCTCCCATGTACTGCAGAAGTGCTTTTGCATCTGTGGCTCCTCTGTGTGGGAAACACTGCTGCACTTGCAGCTCCCACCTCTCACCTCAGCATCTCTGGACCAGAGCATCCTGGCCTGCTCACTGCAGCTCCTTGGGCTGCTCTGGCAGTGTAGTGATCCCAGGAGCTTTGCAAAGGGCTTTTCTGCCTGAGCTTTCTGGGCACTGCCTGAACACATGGGTGCTCCCTTCAGTTCCCTTCTCAGTGCCTGCTCATCTGTGCTGTTTTGGGAGCCCTGCCATCTATTTTGATGTCAGTGAATTACATCCTTCTCCTAACATCAATGAAAATGAAGTTTGCATTTTTACTTCTTTTTCCTGTTCTTCTGAGCTCACACCGAAACGTCAGCCTGTTTCTGAAAGATCTTGTTAGCTAATGTCACCGCTCAGAAGAAAACAGCTATCAGAATCACCCCAAAAGGCTGGCCAGATAGCTCAGTGGATTAGAGTGCCTACTTAGGCAGGCTCAGGGACCAGGGTTCTATCCCTGGGCCTGCTGTGTCTGTCCTGCCCCTGGGTCCCACTAAGATGGCAATTGAGACTGGGTGTAGTGGTGAATACCTGTAATCCCAGTGCTTGGGAGGCTGAAAACAGGAGAATCACTACAAGTCCAGTCTGTGTAGTGAGACCCTGTAGACCCTATAAAAATACATTAAAAAAAAAAATCCCAGAATTTTTTGATCCAACAGGACCAAGATAACATGCTGGTAGACAATAAATTGTGACTTTGACCTGGAAATCTTTATGGAAAAGAGAAGATAGCAGAGATCTGTGCTCTAAAACAACAAAACAAAACACCACTTTTTTTGGGGGGGAGAGGGCAGTGTTTCACAATGTAGTTCAGGTTGGCCTTGGATTCACTGAGTAGCCCAGGGTGGTCTGCAGTTCATCATAATCCTGCTTCATCCTCCCTAGTGCTGGGATTACAGGTGTGCACTACTGTACCCAACCAACAAAAAGCTCTTCCAGAAAGGTGAGGAAGCATAGACTACCTCAGGCCCTGCCCAAGTGGGACTGGGCACCATGCCATTGTTTCTATATGTGGTTTGATGAGAAGAATGCAGTGAATATTTAAATAAATTTATTACAGTAAAAGATACATTGCCACGAATCCTTTTCACATACTCCCCTCACCTCGGACACACAACCCATCATTCTGACCACTTTCTGCAGCAGCTCTGCAAGTCTTCTTTCATGTCTTGCAGCATTGTGGCTTCTTTGGTGTCCTGAATTGATTCAAATTGTTGACCTTGGAAAAAAGCCAGAAGTTGCGCAGTGCCAGATCTGGTGAACAAGATGGATGAGGACACGCCATGGTGTATTTGGCAGAAATTTCTATAAACTGCACCAGAAAGTGTCAAGAATGGTGGCATTGATGTTTACCACAAGGAAGATAAATAGCAGTGTATCTTTTACTGTAATAGTTTTTTATTTATTTTTGTTGAGACAAGGTCTTGTTACATAGTCCAGGCTGGCCTCAAACTCTCGGAAGGCCTCCTGCCTCAGCCTCCTGAGGTTGAGATTACATGCCACCACACCCAGCTTATGAGCTTTTGACTGTGAGGTTCCAAGGTTAGGCAAAAAGGGAGCTATAGCTGTGGGCCTCAGGTAAACACAGGTTGCTGAGGACAGCAGCTGTCTTTGGTATTGAGATCAAGAGGAAAATTTCCTCTTGGGACTCACTGAGAGGGCATGATATAGTATAAACAATGTCAACAACAACTTCCTGGAAACACTAATGTTTTGACAGCTGTGTTTCTGGTGTTTTTTCAAGTGTCATTCAGTGTCAGCCATAGCATTCAGTCAGTACCATTCAGCAGACACACTTCCCATGAGGCTCAGGAACAGTGAGATCCCGGCTTACTGCTGTTCTAGCAGATCTAGTTTCACACCAGAGTCTCAGGAAGGAACTATACTGTTCCAGCAGTCTTTCCTAAAGATTCTTCCTTGCAAATGTTTGCCAGACATTGGCAGTAGTTTGACAGGTTCAAAGAAGATACATTTTTAGGGTGCCAGTGAAAGGTGTATTATAAACTCCCCTACAGACTGACCTAAGTGCCCTGTCCACTGTTGACTTGTTCGCAGGCATTTGATATAAACCCTTAGGATCCTCATTGCAAATGTTCTGCCATCTTATCTGTAGGGATTTGTTGGTCTCTCAGTGGTCCCTGAGAGAAAACAGTGAGAGGACTTAGAAAATAAAGATGAGATAATTATAGCTGAGGTCATGTGGTACACCATGCCTGATTGGCAAAGGACCCCAGAACAACAGTGGGGACATTTATTTATACCTTTGCAAAGTACAAGACACAAGGTTGCCTAGCAACTAATAGCCCTCAATGTCCAGGCAAGATGTTGTTATACTTTTTTTTTTTGTATGTATTTGGTACAGGGTCTCTACACAGCTCAGATTCATAGTGATCCTCCTGTTTTCAGCTTCCCCAGCACCAGGATTACAGGCATGTGCCATCACGCCCTGTCTCAGTGGCCAGCTCAGCATGCCTTGGAACAGGGCCTGTGCGGCATTCCCCTCCACCTTCCCACCCCCTGTCTGGTGCTTGCCTAAGCAGGCGCTTTGTCCCGGCAGGATGTTCTTAAGACTGAGGTAGCTTGACTGCTTTAGGCAATGAGGCCTCATCCAGCCCTCCCATATATGATCAGTTTCTGGCTTCAGGGCCTCCTAACACCCATTTTTCAGGTAAATGTAGTTAGGTGTTACGGCACACACCTGTAGTCCCAGCACTCTGGGAGGCCGAGGCAGGAGGATCAAAAATTGGAGCCCAGTGTGAAATCAGCTTAGTGACTTAGCAAGACCTTGTTTCCCAATAGAAAAGGGCTGGGCATGACTGAAGGCCCTGGGTTCAATCCCCATTAATGGAGGATTTAAAAAAAAAAGCTTTAACCAACAGACATTTAAACACAAAACATTCTATGACGTTTTAAAGAGGGATTGAGCCTTAGAGATACCTCAGTAATACAAAAAAACAACAACAACAACAACAACACCCTCAACACCCTCTTGTTCATTTACCAAATGTAATTGAACACCTGTTAAGCATGAGAACCATGGTCAGGGTGCAGCCTGTTCTTTAATTAGGGCTTTCAGATTCCCACATGACCCCAGTTCCCAGTGGAGAAACAGGTAAAGACACGAAACACAAATCTTTAAAACTGCGATTATCACAAAGGTAAGAAACCTAACAGCTAAGTACCCAGTTATTAAACCTGGGTTGATTGATTGCCTTTATCAAGGGATGAAACCCAGAGCCTCCGAGATCCTAAGCAGAGGCTCTGCCATAGCTCAGCTCCAAACCTACCTACTTTTGAAAAGTTTTAAGGATTTTCTAGTTTGTTTTCATCAGAAGTTTCATTTTAAAAAAAAACAACAAAAACTGCCTTTGGACCTTGTTTATTTTTCTCCAACATTTCAGATTTTGAGATGCGGAGACAGAATGGGGAGAACTACAATCCGAACGTGCTTGAAATACTCTCGGGAATGCCTGAGAGGGACAGCGCGCAGCTTTTTGGTAGGGACAGCAGCTCTGAGAGAGACTGCGACCTGGAGGAGGCCAGGGGAGCCACCGCTGTGAGTGAAGATGCAGGGGAGGTGCCAGGCCAGGGCCAGGAGCTCGGGCAGCTCATAGGTCTGCAGGGCACCTACCTGGGTGAGAAACCCTACGAGTGTCCCCAGTGTGGAAAGACCTTCAGCCGGAAGTCGCACCTGGTTACACATGAGCGGACCCACACCGGGGAGAAGTACTACAAATGTGATGAGTGCGGCAAGAGCTTCAGTGACGGCTCCAACTTCATCCGCCACCAGACGACGCACACTGGGGAGAAGCCCTACAAGTGCAGGGACTGCGGGAAGAGCTTCAGCCGCAGTGCTAATCTCGTCACCCACCAGCGCATCCACACGGGCGAGAAGCCCTTCCAGTGCGTCCAGTGTGGCAAGAGCTTTAGCCGCAGTCCCAACCTCATCGCGCACCAGCGCACCCACACGGGCGAGAAGCCCTACTCGTGCCCCGAGTGCGGAAAGAGCTTCAGCAACCGCTCCAGCCTCAACACGCACCAGGGCATCCACACGGGTGAGAAGCCCTACGTGTGCAAGGAGTGCGGCGAGAGCTTTAGCTACAACTCCAACCTGATCCGCCACCAGCGCATCCACACGGGCGAGAAGCCCTACGAGTGCCCGGACTGCGGGCAGCGCTTCAGCCAGAGCTCGGCGCTCATCACGCACCGCAGGACGCACACAGGCGAGAAGCCCTACCAGTGCAGCGAGTGCGGCAAGAGCTTCACCCGCAGCTCCAACCTGGCCACGCACCGCAGGACCCACCTGGTGGAGAAGCCGTACAAGTGTGGGGTGTGCGGCAAGAGCTTCAGCCAGAGCTCCAGCCTCATCGCGCACCAGGGTATGCACACGGGCGAGAAGCCCTACGAGTGCCTGACGTGCGGCGAGAGCTTCAGCTGGAGTTCCAACCTCATCAAGCACCAGCGTGTGCACACGGGCGAGAAGCCCTACCCGTGCGGCGAGTGCGGCAAGAGCTTCAGCCAGCGCTCCCAGCTCGTGGTGCACCAGCGCACGCACACCGGCGAGAAGCCCTACCCGTGCCTCATGTGTGGCAAGAGCTTCAGCCGCGGCTCCATCCTGCTCATGCACCAGCGCGCGCACCTGGGGGACAAGCCTTACCGCTGCCCCGAGTGCGGCAAGGGCTTCAGCTGGAACTCGGTGCTCATCATCCACCAGCGCATTCACACGGGCGAGAAGCCCTACAAGTGCCCTGAGTGCGGCAAGGGCTTCAGCAACAGCTCCAACTTCATCACGCACCAGAGGACTCACATGAAAGAGAAACTGTACTGATGTGGCCGGCCCTGAGAGCGGGGAGCACAGAGGCGGGGCCTTGCTTGGTGGGAGTCAGGTTCCCTACAGTGCAAGAACAGCAGAGCAGGCGGGGATATAGCAGTGTCTGCCTGGCAAGTGCAAGGTCCTGAATTTGATTTCTGGTACCAAAAAAAGGCAGAAGCTGGAAGGTTGGAAGGTTTGGTCTTTTTCTGTCATGTTCACCGAGTGTTGGCTTGCACTCCTAATTGTCCCTGCCTCAATGTTCTCCTTGGTAATGTTTCTCCACGTGGGCTGGGGCCTCAAACACTGGGCAGCGGTTCTCGTGGTTGGGCCGAGGACCTGGTACCCAGCTGCCTGCCTCTAGTGCCTGGGCCGTCTGTGATCCTGTCATCCACGTGAAAGGGAAGCCCTTCTATTTCCCAAATGTGTCTGACAGAAGAAAGAGGAAACAAGGCCAGATGGGAGGACAGGGCCTGCCCAGATGGTGGCCTGTGGCCTCACTTCCGACTCTTCTGCCATGTGTGGGGTGTGAGAGATCTGGGAGCCCAGCTGCCCACCGTGCTTGGTGGGGCTCCTGTCGTCCAGCTGACACAGCTCTGCATGCTGCCCTCTCAGTTCTGAATATACTGTGTACTCATGTCCTTGTTCCTGTGTCTTTATTCTATACACACAGATCTTGAGGTCTGTTCCAGAGCTTTTGGACACTGAGAACAAGATTTTTTTTAAGGCAGTGCTGACTTTGAGGGCAGACATCAGATCTGAGTGCTCTGGGCTTGAGTCAGGAGTTTGTCCTGGGTTCCTGTGTCATCATGACTGCTCCCAGGGCTTTGTTCTTAGGATACTGAGCCAGTGAAGTTGGGGATTGACAGCAGGTGGTGGCTTTGTCAGGAGGGGAGAGGTGAGCAGATGGGGTGTCTTGGAAAATGTGAAGCTGCTTTCTTGGACCTGGGCTCACAGGATGGAAGCTCCATTTTGCCTAATAAAACAGATTCCTGATCTTCCCCTGAGCCTGTGTTCTGGTATGTGTTAAAAACCTGAACTTGACTGTTTAGACTCAGGCCTCCCCAACATCTTGAGCCTCACATTGAGTGGCCAAGACCACTAGGGGAAAGAGACTTCAAAAAGCACGCTTTTGGGGAACTTCTACTCTGGCCACTGCTCTTTGTGAGCCCCTTTTTCAATCTGTTAGCAGGACTTTGGCACAGCCACATTGGCTAAGGAGTGGGATGACATCCTATGGAGGCCACTACAACCACTTCTATCCAGAATCAGTTCCATTAGGCACAAGTGGAAGTTGTAGACAGTGGTAGTGTTTTGTTAAACCAAGCCAGCGAGGCTGTGAAACGCCCACTCACAATTCTGTCCCTTCATGGGCATTTGGCAGATGGTCACTAAGTAGTAGGTGTTGGGAAGCTCAGAAACAGAAATCTCCATAGCTGGCCAGTGAGAGCTTCCCATCTGGGAAGACAGATTCGTGACAGACAGTGAGTTCCTGTTTCTTTTTTTTTTTTTTTTTTTTGAGTACTCAAATTTGACCATTAGAGGAGTCTTATCTTGACTTGAAGATTTTTAAGTCTTTTTTTTTTTTTTTGAGGTTATGAGCAGAATATATTTATTGAGGGAAAGAAAGCTCCTGTCCAAGAGAGGGACAGGCGGGAGGTTCCTGAGTGGGTGGTCTCCAGGTTTTTAAGTCTTGAGAATTAATTTAATTTTTTTGCGGAACCAGGGATTGAACTCAGGCCCTTGCGATTGCCAGGGAAGTACTTATTCCACTGAGCCATCTCCCCGGCCCTTGAGAATTAATTTTTTTTTTTTTTTTTGTATTTAGTACAGGGTCTCACTACACAGATCAGACTCATAGTGATTCTTCTGTTTTCAGCATCCCAAGTGCTGGGATTACAGGCGTGCGCCACCATGCCCAGTCTCAATTGCTGTCTTAGCACACCCTGGGGGGGCAGGCAGGGGATCAAACCTCTGACCCCTGTATCTGCCTACACAGGTGCTTTAATCCGCTGAGCTATCTGGCTGGGCTGAGAATTAATATTAAGCTTTTTTAATTTTGTTTTTTACTCCTACCTACCTAGTAGAAACACAAAATATCCTGAAAAAAAAGAAGTAAAATTAGCTGGAATTGGCAGAATTGGGCTAGAGTCAGGTTGGGAAAATGACGAACTGATTCTGGAGAGGTTGAGCACCTGTTGTCTTATGTCCCACTTCCTGTCTTCAAGGCAGAGGGCTGGTGACCGACAGCCTTCCTGGGGCTCTTTTCTGGAGGGAAAGACATGAGTATCTGCCCTAAGAAATTCTAACAAGGGTCGGCCAGATAGCTCAGAGGACTAAAGTGCCTGCTTAGGCAAGCTTAAGGACCGGGGTTCAATCCCTGGCATGCCATGCCAGCCTCGCCCCAGGGCATACTGAGACTAGGTGTTGTGGCACGTGCTTGTAATCCCAGAGCTTGGGAGGCTGAAAACAGGAGGATCACTATGAGTCTGATCTGTGTAGTGAGACCCTGTACTAAATACATTAAAAAAAAAAATTCTAACAAGTTCTTGGCTCCCTGGCAGATCTCATTCCACATGGCAGCTTGCAGCTGTTACATCTATCTGTGACAATACCTGTGTCTTTAGGGACTAAGCTGTTGTCCCTGGTGTTTAAGATCAGAGGAACAAACTGGGATTTGTAGCACATGCTTGTAATTCCAGCACTTGGAAGGCCAAGGCAGGAGAATTATCATGCATTTCAGACCAGCCTAAACTATGTATTGAGACTCTGTCTCAAA
>NW_004524578.1:20305599-20319570 GCF_000260255.1 Octodon degus
CAAGAGAACAGCCTTGGGACAATATAGAATAAGTAGGTTTTTTAAAAAAAGACCAAAAAGCAAAAAACCCAAAGCAGTTGCTTCAGCCTGAGCGTGGCTCTCGGATCCAAATCTGCAAGTCTCCTGTGTAACCTGCGTCACTGCCCACCCATCCCCCTTGGATTTCCTCATGTTGGAGCGCCTGGACCCTGTGGTCTGGGCACCCAGGGCCTGCCCATGTCACCTGTACCTCCTTCAGGCTCAGCATGGGGATGGATGGGGCTCTGCACGTGGGGACCTCTGCCTGCCATCTCACTTGGCTCTCAGGACACCAGCATGCCTGGTCTCCAGCCTCCTCTCTCTTGGCAGATCGCCTCCTGGACTTCTTCCCCTAGACCCAGTGGACCTAGCACAATTCCTGTAAGTGCCCCCACCCCCCAGTGTCCCCCAGCCCCAAACCTGGGTTTGAGCCAAGGCTCCTCCCCCCTCCCTCCTCCCTCCTCGCTCTGCAAATCCACCTGGCTATGTCATAGCTCCTGGGCTGCAGAGAACAAATTGGGACCTTGACCTGGAAAACTGTATGGAAGAGGCAAGATAGCACAGCTCCATGCTCAAAAGGTGTAAGGACCAAACCGAACCAAACCAGACCAAAACTTGGCAGGAAGTTGAGGAAATAGACTACCTGGCTTGGCCAAGTGGGAGTGTGCATGGTTTGATAAAAATATAGTGAATGGTTAAATTTGTTACAGAAAAGATACATTGCTATGAGCCCCCTCCAGTAGCCCCCTGCTTCTAACACACCTATCCCATCATCCTTGCCATTGTTTGAAACAGTTCTAGAAGTCCTCTTTCCTGAGTATCTTCAGCTGTGGTGTCATGACTGCTTCTGTGTCCTGAATTAATTTAAAACGTTGATCTTTCATAGTCATTTTAACTTTGGGGAAGAGCCAGAAGTCACCCAGTGCCATGTCCAGTGAGTACAGTAGATGAGGACAGGCCATGACGTTTTTATGAGCCCGCTTTTCCACGAGATGGCCCTCAGCAGCAGCACTCATTTTTTATCTCACCTCCTGACACTCAGGAAAGGACTTCTAGAACAGCTTCAGAAAGTCACAATGGGATACATGTGTTTGAAGCAAGGGGCGCCTTGAGGGGGCTTCATGGCAGTGTGTCTTTTAGTATACTACATTATTTAAACATGCACCGTGTTGTCTGATTACACTGCCTAGAATGGCTTCCTTCCCTGTCAGGGCTGTACCTACCCTCTCCTGGCTCTCCCCACCTTGCCAGTGTTACTTTCCAGGCACTTGGACACTGAGCGTTCAGTGCTAAGCACACCACTCTGAGTTGTTTGGGTTGTTCAGAACAATATTTTAGAAAATGCACTCTTACAGGGCTGGCAAGATAGCTCAGTGGTCTGGTCTAAAGCTCCAGCTTAGGCAAAGCTCATGTACTGCTGTTTGATTCCTGGCACCATATGCTGGGCCAGCCACACACACACACACACACACACACACACACACACACACACAAATGTGCTTTCTCCTGGACTACACCCCTTCAGAGGAAGGAGTGTGCTCTTCTAGCAGCAGCCAAAATTAGGTTCAGTCCCTCTGACTTCTGATGGAAACAAGAACCATAACAGCATTCAATGCAGGAAGAGCATGTCTTTCCCTCTTTGCAGAGCTGAGATCGGAATGTAATGTATGTCCTGTGCATGTCCAAAAGGACCATGTAGCTCAGGTTGCCTGAGGACCTATCAAGGTCAGCAGACTGGCAAAGCCCAGGTTTATAGAGGAAATGGCACCACACAGAACAAGGACAGTGGGAAAGGCTCGTGCACAACCACAACCCCCAAGGTAAAGCAGAAGAAAGACAACAAAAATTAGCCTGGAATGGAAAGCCCAAACTCACCAGGTAGGAAAGGAAAATGACAAGACACATGTGAAGATACACTTGAGAAGATGCAAGAATGGAGGGATCTTCTATACAGCTTTCATTAACAACTACTAATGGGGGGTGGTGGCAAAGGAGTGCTTTGCTTTTTTTCTGCCACTGCAGCACAAACCAGGCCTTAGTCCAGTGGTGGAGCAAGTAGATGCTCTATAATTGGTTGGTGAGTGAATAAATGTAAATGGTACTTATCTGGAAGCAACCAGGATTATGTGCACAGTGGGCCAGGAGGGAGGTCACAGGAGCGAAACACTACCACACTAGGCATCAGACACATCACCAGCATCATTAACTGGGGACTGAACCTACGGCCTTTACACCGTATATCACTGTATATCCCTGTAATATCCCTGTATTTCTCATGAGACAAGGTCTCAATAAGGTGCCTAGGCTGACCTCAAACTTGGATTTTTCTACTCTGTCTCCCAGTGAGAAAGAAATCTTAAGTGGCAGAGAATCTGAACAGGAATTAGTGCTACACTACCCATGACCTCAGGCCGAGCTGCCCTGGGTTATTCAGCTGCCCTAAAGCCTTAAGTGGAAATGCTTTGTACAGGGCTCTGATGCTCAGTGCCACCAGAGCAGCACAGCGCAGGGCAAGACTGCCACCTCTCTCAGGACAGGGGACCAACACCATTTACTTATTTATTTTTGTGGTATGGGGATTGAACTCAGGACCTTGCGCTTGCCAGCTAGTACTTATTCTACTGAGCTATCTCCCTGGCCCCCAACAGCCTTTAGCCACACCCATTCTAGTCAGGGCTCTAGACCCCCAAGATTCTCCCCATTATGTAAAAAGATCACATTGCCAGGGAGATGGTTCAGTATCACAAACACCTGCCTGGCCAAGTGCAAGGTCCTGAGTTTGATCCCTGGTACCAAAAAGCAAAAAATAAAAAGACCATATCTTTTTTATCCATTGTTCAATTGATGGGCATGTGGGTTGTTTCAAGATCTAGCTAAGTGCTTGCTTCGGCAGCACATATACTAAAATTGGAACGATACAGAGAAATTAGCATGGCCCCTGCGCAAGGATGACACGCAACTTTGTTCATTTTTCTTATGCTGCTATATACTTTGCAAGATAAAAAATAAATTGCACCTACTAATCAAAAAAAAAAAATCTAGCTAATTTAAGTCATGCTGCTCTAAACCTGAGTGCAGGTATGTTGTTGCGGTAGTGTTCTCAATTCTGGGAAGATACCCAGCAGGGGAATAGCTGGGTCAATTGGGACCTCCAATCCTAGGTTTTTGAGGAATCTCCACACTGTGTTCCACAGTGGTCACATCAGTCTACTCTCCCACTCATTAGGGAGATTGGTCTGTAGTTCTCTTTTTTTTTTTTTTTCTTTAAATTTTATTTATTTGTGTGTGTGTGTGTGTGTGTGTGTGGCCAGCTCAGCCCACCAGGGGGCGGGCTGGCTGGCATGTGGTGCTGGGGGATTGAACCGTGGTCCCTGTGCTTTGCTGAGCTTGTTCTAAGTAGGTGCTTTAGACCACTGAGCCATCTCACCAGCCCTTATAAGGTTTTTTTTTTTGCTCTAAATGCCCTAAGGGGTGGTCTGGCTGGCTGGAGTGTTGTGGGGATCGAACTACAGCAACCTGAGGCTGACAGCTTTGTGGAAGCAGCCACTTAAACAACTGAGCTAAGGCCAGGCCCCCGGTCTGTAGTTCTCTTCATTGGGTCCTTGTCACTTTCCACCACCCTGTAGTTCTGTGGCAGCGTGAGAGGGTGACCTATTTACTGTGCCACATCTAATGTCCGCTAGCCAATTCTCATTCATCAGTATGGATACAGCTATTTTGCTGGCCTTAAGCAAATTGCTGCAAAACAGTTTCAGGCCCTTTCCCACACTTTCCAACCAGATTGGCCCTTGACCCCTAGTCCTAGCTCTTAGGAACCTTCGGAAGCTGGCTCCCGTCAGAGAACCATACACCACAGAGCACAGAGGGGGCTGACCGACCTGGAGCCTGTCTCTTTCCCCTCAGTGCTGTGGAGCTAACACTTGTGATTCTCACTAGAGTTCATTTGGTAACTCATGTCTCTGCTTCTAGGATTTCAAGTCAACAGCAGGTGTCTTTTCAGTGAGGTGCTGGAAGAGGTCTGAGCTTCAGAGCATAGCTATCTGGTTCTCTGAGCTGAGCCCAATAGAGCCAGACTCCAAAAGTGCAGGAAAAACTTCACACAGTGAAGCTGGAGGAAGTTTCCTGCTGGGAGCAGGATGTGTTCCCTTCTAGGGAATGACTCCAGACCACAGCCCTCCTGTCACAGCTTTTGGCATTTCTGCTCTTGGGAAGCATCAGAACCCTGAGAGGCCCTCATTCGGCTCCAGGAGCTCTGTCCCCAGTTGCTTAGACCAGACAGTTGTACAAAAGAGCAGAACCAGGAGTTGTGGTCCCAGAACAGTTCCTGACCTCCTTCCCCAGGATCCAGATTTGGGGCCCACAGCAGCAACCCAAGGTGAAGCAGAGGCCATAGCCCCGTTAGGAGATGACTGCACGTGAGAGAAAAGTAAGAGAAAGTGTCATTCTGAGTCATTCACGCAGAGCTCCCGTGGTGGTGGCCACAGTGGGGGTGGTGTGTGGAACTCTGGTATTTGTGTCCAACTGGAATTTGTTATTCCCTGGTCCTGGAAACTGTGACTTTCCTTCCAAGTGCACATGGGCTCTTAGGGAAGGCCCAGCTCTTGCTTTTCTGAGTGTTGCTCCCTGCTGTTAAATAAGAGAACTGCCTGAAATGCATGTGACTGAGAGGACAGTTTGGATTCTGTGGCAGCCAGCTGAGAGCAGGTGACTCCACTGGTCAGCATGAGCACTGCCAGGTCTGCTGCAGAACTGCTGAATCTCTGATTAGCTCTCTGTGGGTTTCTTTAAAGACAGGGTTAACTTGCAGTGGCCCTTCCGCCTCAGTCTCCCCAGTGCTAGGACAGCCATGTGCTTCCTGGCCTCAGGGTTGGCAGAGCAGATGGGAGCAGCTGCTGAGGAGCAGGCTGGCCAGCCCGGGCCTTATCTCTGTGGAGTCTTCACAGGGCCAGACTCTTTCCTTGCTGCTGCGGGCCGCCACCCCCCAAGCCCTGGAGGATGGGAAGATGGCAGGAAGCACTGGGCTATGAGAGACCGAGAGTTTGGGGAAATTTTCTGAGTCCATGAAGAACTGCTGCGGCCACGTAGCCACCATGTGCACTGGATGGTGGCCCAGCGGGTGCGGGAGCGGGGCTTCCTGTGGGCCCGGGCAGTGCTCCTGACCCAGGGAGGTTGTGGGCAGGGCTGGTCTAGGCCTACACAGGAGCAGTCCCTGGATGGCCCCTGATGTGCAGAGCAAACGGGGCCCAGGAATAAATGGAAGAGTTTCTCACTCCTAAAATAGCTTCCATTGTGTTTGCTTGTATTTTTTTTAAATTTTTTTATTTTTAAATTTATTTATTTTATTTATTTGTGCGTGTGTGTGTGTGTGTGGCCAGCTCAGCCCACCAGGGGGCGGGGCTGGCTGGCATGTGGTGCTGGGGGATTGAACCGCGGTCCCTGTGCTTTGCTAAGCTTGTTCTAAGTAGGTGCTTTAGACCACTGAGCCATCTCACCAGCCCGTGTTTGCTTTTATACTCTTTCCTGACAGCTTTCCAGAAACTCCTGAAACAGCACAAGCTACACATATTACCACAATGCCTAATTAGACTCATAAAATATGACTATTCAGTAACAAGGCCTTTTTCTTAAATAACCTAGCCCAAAAAGACTCACTATAATGAGCTGTACTTTACACGTCACTGCTTTTGTTTTCGTGGGGGAAACATTTTCAACATTAGAATTTATCTTCAAGAATTTCTTAGAGGTGGTTGTCAGGCCTCTTCAGCTTGCCTTGCCTCCATGCTTTCCCAGCAGGAAGGCAGTTTGCAGCCTGGACCTGGGAAGCACTTCATAAATGCTGACAGAAGCTGGGCACAGTGGCATATCCCTGCAATCCCAGAATTTAGGAGACTGAGGCAGGAAGATCCACACAAGTTTAGGGTCAGCCTGGGCTACGCAGTGAGACCCTGTCTCCAAAAAACCGAAACAAAACAAAAAACCAACAAAACAAAACACTGACAGAACCAACACCTTGTTTTTCCAGTTTCTTCATCTGTTTTAACCATGAGACTTTGCTCTGCCCAGGTTTTGCTTTCCAAAAATAGACTCTTGGCAGGACATCAATTTGCTGGCATCACTGAGACTGTGCAGTCTGTTGGTGGGGCAGCTTCAGAGCTATTCCAGAAGTCCAGTTTAGAATTTTTCAGGTCAGTGCTATGGCTTGTGTCTAGATGTCCCTGCAAAGCCTCCTGCAGTCATAGATGGGCTTTTGTCAAAGGTGGCTGGATCTAGAATGTGTGAGGCTGGGACTGGCTCGTGGTGCAATGCTAGGGTCAAGGGCACTAGGGTTAAGGGTATGAGTGCTGGGCCGGCGAGACAGCTCAGCGGTCTCAAGTGCCTGCTTAGGCAAGCTTAGGCAACTGCAGGGATCGCAGTTAGATACCAGCACCACATGCCACGCCCCCAGGGCAGGCTGAACTGGACACATACACACACACACGGTATAAGTGTCACCCACCCTAAGTAGCTTGGATAAGATATAAGGGATAGAAAGAGTTGTGGCTGTCCTTTGCTTGGTTGCTTCGCCATCTGCCCCCACGAACTGTCTCTCCTCTGTGATGCCACCCTGCCTTGGAGCCAGCTGATTATGGACTGAAACCTCTATAAACTGTGAGCCAAATGAGCCTTTCCTCCTTTAATTTTGGGTGTCATGTATTTTGCCTCAACGATGAGAGAAAAATAAGAAGACAAAACCGATACGGACTGCTTAAAATCATTTCACTTAGCTGGGCACAGAGGCACACACCTACAGTCCTAGAACTCTGGGAAGCTGAGGCAGGAGGATCACAAGTTCCAGCCCAGCCTGGGTAACTTAGTGACTTAGCGAGAACCTGTCTCATAAAGGTGGCAGTGGAGAAGGTGTCACTGCACAGGCCTTGAGTTCAATCTCCAGCACAGCAAATAAATAAAATAAATTCACTCTTTCAATGAGTTCTTAGGTAGAAACTTGTTCTGTTACTACCTGATGTAGCTCTACACTATAAAAAGACTTTAAAATAACCTAGTACCTCCTTGGAAACTTTTGCCATCATACTTCTTTGGAACTGAAAAATGAGAATGCAAAATACCTTGGGAATAGTGGTGAATGCCTATAATCTAGCACTTGGGAGGCTGAGGCAGGAGGATTGCCATGAGTTTGAGACCAGCCTGGGCTATGTAGTGATACCTATCTCTCTCTTTTTTTTTGGCAGAACTGGGGATTGAACTCAGGCCCCTGTGTGATACCAATCTCTTAAAAGGAAAGGGAAGGGAAAGAGAAAGGGAAAGGAAAGGAAACTCATAGCAACAATCCCAGTCCTCATTCTCATGTACAGCTGCTAGGGACACTGGCGTCAGGTTCAGGGCACTCACCCTGACCGGCCTGACCCCCAGGGACACTGATTCCTGGACTCTTGAGTGGCACAGTCAAATGGGAAGAGGCAGTTTTAAATGCCAAGCCTGATCAGAGACTGAGGTGTGTAAAGAATGACACAGGGCCAGGGAGATAGCTCAGGGGACTAAACACCTGCTTAGGCAAGTTCAGGGACCAGAGTGCGATCCCCAGTACCACATGTGCTGGCCCTCCCCCTGGGCATACTGAGCTGGCCACAGAGACGGGGCATGGTGGTGCATGCCTGTGATCCCAGCACTGGGGAGGCTGAAACAGGTGGATCACTACAAGTCCCAGCTGCATAGTGAGATCCTGTACCAAATACATAATTTAAAAAAAAAACAGGACTTGCAAAGGACACTGTCGGTGGTGACTACACCCCACCCATCTGTTGCTCCCAAACAGGGCTCCTTCTTTCCTTCTCCAGGACTTTGGCCGTCTCCTCCTCAACGCAGTGACACCGTCTCTGAGCATGTGTTGACATGCTTGCACGTTCAGTGCCTCCGTGTCCATGGCATGTCCAGCCCCTGCCATGGCCTCCATCGACAGCCTCGGTGACCATCTCAGCCACTCACCAGACCATTTTGTGACAAGGCCTGTATCACAGAGGGGCCAATCCATGTACCCCTGATGTCTGTGTCTCTGCAATGATGCCTGCTGCCTCCCGGGTCTTCAAACCACTCTAAGGTCAGTAAATGTGTGGAGTCACAGTTACTCCTGCAAGTCCCTTCTGCAGCTCAATGGATAAGGGACAGGACCCTCACAGGACAGTGAGCAATTGAAAGCCCAAGCGGTCCTGCCTCCCTCAACTGTGCTGGGCTGTGGCTCTGGGTGGCCTAGCCTGCAGGGCCCTAACCTAGGGGTCCTTCCTCCCATCCACAGCCCCCATCCACTGCCCACTTCACTTCACTGTGGCCCTCGTCCTCATCTGCAGGACAAGGCAGTGGCAGTGGCTGAACAATAACACTATTTCTGAGGCCATCATTCAAACATCTGACCTAGGAAAAGCCCATAACCATGGACCTGGGCAGGGTACTAAGGATCACAAGCTCTAAAACATGTCTAAATAGCACCATAAATCAAGGTAATGCACTTACATCTACTCAGACACAAAACTGGAGGATGGCAGAACCCAGGGGATTTACCATCTCTGCTTCTTGCAGTTTTGGCATCCTTTGGACAACTGGCCAGCAGCTCACAGCTCTCTCCAGGAGACCCCTCTGCTCTACGCCCCCCACTCCCTGTCCTGGTGTGGCAGCTGCCCTGGATGCCGCCTCCAGACCCTTTCCTCCCTGCAGCAATGTAGGCTTCTGGCTTCCGGGCCAGGCCCTGACTGACTGCTACACGTTTCACGAGTGCTTTTCAGCAAAACAGCTTTTAAATTCACACATCAGTTCTACTATTTTCTAAATTACTCATTTTGCTTTTACAAATACTATAGCTTCCTCAATGGCATGCCGGTAATTCAGCTCTCCGGAGGAAGAACCAACTCTGCTTTGCAACATTTGCCAATTTCCAAGATGTAAATACTCCCACCATAGTAATTTCAAGCTATCAACATGACAACGCTGAGCACGGAGCTGGGGAGAAGCTACAGGATCAGCTCTCCTGAAGAGGCGGAAATGACTGAGGAGACTCCAGGAAATGCTGGGAATGGTCCCATCTTGAAACTGAAAAATTAAATGTCTTCAAAATGTAATACTCTACTAACTTTACTGTTAACAAGTGATCAAAAATTCGATCCCAAGAAATCATTCCTTTCTGAGCTGGTGTGGGGGTCTAAGCTTCTAGTTCCAGCAACCCCAATCGCCTGGGCTCAGTGCTTTTGAGACCAGCCTGGGCAATACAGAGGGACCACGACTCAAAAGCAAAACAAAACAAAAGCCCCACCAAACATGGGCAGGTTGGTACACATCTGTAAGCCCAGTGATTTGGGAGGCTGAGTAGAAAGATCCCAAGTTCAAGGCCAGTCTTAGTAAAACTAACTTAGTCACCTTTCCCATTGCTGGGACAAAATAACTGACGCCCAAAGTTAGAGGACGAAAGGTTTATTTGGCTCACTGTTGGTGGAGGTTTCAGTCCATCATCAGCTGGCTCCGAGGCAGAGTGGTGTGGCAGAGGGGATGCAGCCCACAGCAGGCAGAAGGCCGCAAGCAGCAAGGGGCCTCAGCTGCTGCTTTCTGCCCTTTTTATACTATATCTAGGCTACTTGGATTAGGGCGGTGCCAAGCCATCAGTACTGATTTAGTAATCACCTACCCTTAATCCCAGCATCACACACATCACACCATCAGCTTCTTCTGAAAAAGCCTCACCTATCCCCACACCAGGCTTTGGAGGGACACCCAGACACAAATCGTAGCAGCAATTTAGGGAGAACTTGTCTCAAAAACAAGAAAGAAAAGGCTGGGGCATAGCTGTGTGAAGGCCCTGGGTTCGGGCTCCAGTATCAATAAATAAGTGAATAAATAAACAGCAACACCCACTAGTGTTGTTGTAGATCAGCAATCAATAATTTCAAAAGCACGATTCCTGAGAACTCTTTATAAATGCTACCGTGAGAAACTGTACATGACAGCAGATGAGCATACCCTTTAATACCTGCTAGAAGAAAATGCTCGTGAAGTTCTAAGGAGAGGTCTCAGGCCTTTCACCTCCTGGGGGGCAGGATTCACCAGCTCTGCCTGTGCTGCCAGGCTGGTGACAGCTGGCTTCTGTTCTCCCATTAACCCCTTTAGCAATATGTTCAGTATCTGAACAGTCTCAACCTCACATGCAAGAGAAATGCAAACTGAAGCTACAGTAACCACTTTGTGTTTACCAGACAGGCAAAGGCCAAGGAGGTGGTAAACAGGCTGCTGGGGAGGGCAAGGGACAGAGGCCAGCCCTTTGCTAGCAGTGGGAGCAGAAGCTGGCACAGTATGGGGGGGTGCTTTGGCAGTGTTTATCAAACCGAAAATGCACACGTTCTCTGCCTCAGCAATTTTATTTTATTTTTTTAAATTTTATTTATTTATTTATTTGTGGGGGGGGGCAGCTCAGCCCACCAGGGGGCGGGGCTGGCTGGCATGTGGTGCTGGGGGATTGAACCGCGGTCCCAGTACTTTGCTAAGCTTGTTCCAAGTAGGTGCTTTAGACCACTGAGCCATCTCACCAGCCCCTCAGCAATTTTATTTTTAGAAAGTTTATCATATAGATATACTGCTCATGCATACAAAAGCTGCTCATTCTGCTACTGGTAACTGCAAAAGAACAGCACCCTTTTTTTTTTTTTTTTTTGGTGGAACTGGGGATTGAAGCACCCTTTTTTTTGAGATAGTATTTTGTTTTGTAGTTCAACTGGCCTTGAACTCATGGCAATCCTCCTGCCTCAGCTTCCCAAGAACTGGGATTACAGGTGTGCATCACCACGACCAGCTCCATCAATGCCTTCATTGTACAAAGCAGAAAACAGGCTGAGAGAGGTTGGCTGACTTACCTGAGCCCTCACAGTCGGCAGCAGGGCCCTGCACCGTGGCCTTCTGATCTGGTACCCACCCCACTCTCCCAACCCTGAGTCAACAGGTGGCATGAGGGTCCACCCAGTCCCACACATGCACAGAGGCATCACTGGCTGCTGATAACAAAGTCCTGGGTTTGCAGGGGTGCCAGGAGTGGGTGGTGACCAGCGGAGCAGCATCCCCCTCGCCTTCCTCTAGGAAGATATGACCTCTGTGGGTGAAGAGCGGCTCCACTCGGCTCCCCACTCCCTCCCAAGATGTGACATCATAGACCTGGACAGTTCCATCAAAGCCTGAGGAAGACACAGAGCACAGGGTCACTCATGAGCCACAGAAGCCCTTTCTTGAGTAGTGGCAGCCAAAGAGGCTATTGTGGGCTGGGGATATAGCTCAGTGGCACTGTGCCTGCCTGGCAGGCTCAAAGTCCCAAGTTTAATTTCCAGTACCAAAAAAAAGAGGCTAAAGTGGAGGTCCTCCTCTGCTGTTCTTTCTGGTCAGCCCCTGGGCCCCTCCTCATCTGCCCTACTCCCCAATGGGCCCTGCCCGAGCCCTAAATCTCAGGGGTGCAGACCATAGCCACTTGGTAGCCAGGGTGCACAGTGGGCAAGAGGTTTACTATGTAGCTCCTTCTGAGAAGCAGTCTCCTCCAGGAACTGCTGGTTCCTCCTGATCCGGCTCCTATTCTCTGAGACACCAGACCCTGCTCAGCAATACCTGAGATGGCCAGGCAGTTGTCTAGGCCTGGGGCCCATGTCACTCGCAGCAGCTCCGGGTTGGGACTTGGTGTGGACACCGCACACTGGACTGAGCTCAGGGGGTGGCAGAGATCTCGTGTGTCGAGGAGACGGAGCTGTCCATCTGCTCCCAGGCTGGAGAAGCAGGGCCCAGGGCCCTGGTCCCCAACCCTTACTTCTGCACACCATCTCTGGCCACCAGAGCCAGGACTTTGACCAGGGTTTTCCAAAGGTGCCCACGGCTGGCGGGTATCGACCAGCCCTAGGCGGCCTGAGATGCAGCAGAACGCAAAAGTGGCACCATCAAGGACCTGAAGACTGCTCAGCTCCTCACCGTCACTGACACCTGCAAGAGGAGAGCTGCCGGGGTACCAAGGCCTGGCACGGGCATGGCTGGCTGGCATTCCCATGCCCTCTAGCACCGCCCAGCCCTGGCTTGGGCCATCTCCTGGGCGGTGTGGGAGCCCTGGGCAGGGGTCTGCACTCAGCCACTGGAGCTGTGCCAAGGGTGGGTGCTGGCTGGGGATCAGCAGGGCACACACTCAGTACCTGAGGTGTACGTGGTCTCCCCAGATTCCAGATCCACCACCTGCAGACTGCTGAGCCGCGCCCCATGAAGGACTCTGGGTGTCGAGGAGAAGACAGCTAGCCTAGACCAGAGATCCCCCACTTCCTTTCGTACGGGAACAGTGCTGACAGCTTTAATGACATCTGGGGGAAGGGAAAGCAGGAGTCTAGGATACCAGTACAGGTCTGCAATCCTCTACAGGGGCCTGCAGCCCTCTTCCTGGGGACAGAAAGATGCGGGGAAATGGATGGGGAGTTGGCAAGAGAGACCGCTGAGACACAAGCACTGGGTCATGGCACGTGTGTGTGGTACAAGGGACTGGACACCAGGCCTCTGCATTGAGCTACACCTCCAGTCCCTTTTCTTTTGGGAGATTGGGTCCTGTTAAGTCACTAAGCTGCTCAGGCTGAGCTCAAACTTGTGATCTTCCTGCTTCAGCTTCCCAGAATGCTGGGACTGCAGGCATGCATTTGGCAGACTGACATTTTTAAAACTGTCAGAATCACTGTGATTTCTTTCTTTCTTTCTTTTTTTAAACATTTATTTATTGTGTTTGTGTGTGTGTGTGTGTGTGTGTGTGTGTGTGGCCAGCTCAGCCCACCAGGGGGCGCAGCTGGCTGGCATGTGGTGCTGGGGGATCGAACCGTGGTCCCTGTACTTTGCCAAGCTTGTTCCAAGTAGGTGCTTTAGACCACTGAGCCATCTCTCCAGCCCCTGTGATTTCTTTCTAAACTGTGTTACAAACTGCTTTTGCAGCTGGCAAACAATGGATTATTGTAGCTAACTCTGAACTCTACCAGCCATTCTGACTTGTTTAGGGGAGAACAGTGAGGGAAAGCAGGCACACTTTGCTGACATCACCCCTTCTGTGCAAAACAGGCACAGATTTCACGAACCAATGTTTCTTCAAAAACATGTTCCACAGCCTCTGACTACTTGAAGTGTTTTTTTTTTTTTTTTTTTTTTTTTGCGCTGAATGCCTTCAAGGCATGACTGGCTGTATTGTGTTGTGGGGATCGAACCCAAGCAACCTGAGCCTGACTGTTTTGTTGAAGCAGCCACTTAAAGAACAGAGCTACTGGGCCGGGCCCCAGTCTCTGACTACTTGCTAAAACTTGGCAAGCAGAGGTTACATGGCACAGGAACTTGTGCTGTGCATTTTACTCCACGAGGCGAAGCCAGCTGCCATGCTACTGGGTGAGTCTGGACCCGTGAAGCTAGCAGACTTTGGTGTTTGTCCAAAGATGAGTAAAAAGGTGCGGTACAAGGGGACACAGCAGCTGAGACAGCTGATGCCACTTTCCCTGCAGTAGTGTATCCCCTGGACAAGAATGTGGTGGGTTGTGTACTTTACATGAAATGCTTGTAGGCGATACAGCTTTCTGTGCAGTCTTTTGATTAGAACTTACAGTAAGATCATGAGCCACAAACACTGGCTATTCTTCTCTGATGATAATGATGTATGGAAGAAGAAAAACCTAGTGTCTCCCTTACTGACAGAGAAGTGAGTCTAGGGAGAAATGGTGTAGAAGAAATCAAAGGACATCTTTTCTTAACAAATGAACAGTAGGGCTGGGATCAGTGGCCCATGTCTGCACTTGGAAGGTTGAGGCAGGATTGCCACAAGTTGAAGTCCAGCCTGAACTATATAGTGAGCTCCTGTCTCAAAAATCAAATAAACTGCAAGATAGTTCAGCGGTCTAAGGCACCCACTTAGGCAAGCTTAGGCAGCTGCAGGAGACC
>NW_004524578.1:20320320-20340186 GCF_000260255.1 Octodon degus
TTATCAATAAAATTTTGAAAAAAAAATAAAATTAGACGAAGAAAAGAAACCTAGAATTTGTGGTGTCTCGACTTGAGAAGGGTAACATGGCACATGGGACTGATGAGTTCCACGGAAGAGCTGAGCAGGGAGAAGAGGAGAAATGCTGAACATGAAGCCTGCATGGTGCAGGATCAGATGGGAGGTGAAAAGTCAGCCGGAATTCACAGCCAGCTAAGGAGAAGCTGGCGCAATGACAGACGCTGGTGGAAGAAGCCAATGAGTGATGTAGGGCAGGATCAGACACAGCTGTGAGGTTAGGAAGCGGCACAGAGGAAAGAGCAAATCAATTAACTCGAGTCCTCAGAGCTGCAGGAGAGAGAGAATTTCAGAGAACTTACAGTCAAACAGACGTAACAGAGATTCCTACCAACTGCAAGCTGTGCCAGGAGCTTAAGGGTAAGACAGAGCTCAGGATTCTGAGACACGGGAGATCCCCAAACACAGCTCACGTCCGTACAAGAGGAGGTGAGGCCGGGGCTGGTGGTACACGCCTGTAACCCCAGCACTAGGAGGCCGAGGTGGGAGGATCCCTGAGTTCAAGACCAGCCTACACTACATAGCAAGACCCTCTCTCAAAAAAACAAAATGGAACAAAAACAGTAAGAAAAACAATAACCAAAGAAGTGAAGCATCTCCAACATCTCACATAGTGAGATCCTATCTCATAATAAAATATATAAATAAATAATTGTTAACCTTTCCTGAATGATTAAGAATGGCTCAAAACTCCTTTATTTGGGGGTGGGGGGCAGGGAGATGGCTCAGTGGAATAAGTGCTTCCCTGACAAGTGCAAAGGCCTGAGTTCAATCCCCGGTTCCACCAAAAAAAAAACCAAAACAACTCCTTTATTTTTCCTTCTGCTCTTTCAAGATCATGTTTGAGATGCTTCACTTCTTTGGTTATTGTTTTTCTTACTGTTTTTGTTCCATTTTGTTTTTTTGAGAGAGGGTCTTGCTATGTAGTGTAGGCTGGTCTTGAACTCAGGGATCCTCCCACCTCGGCCTCCTAGTGCTGGGGTTACAGGCGTGTACCACCAGCCCCGGCCTCACCTCCTCTTGTACAGACGTGAGCTGTGTTTGGGGATCTCCCGTTTCTCAGAATCCTGAGCTCTGTCTTACCCTTAAGCTCCTGGCACAGCTTGCAGTTGGTCTTTTTTTTTATTTTTTAAATTTTTTTTGCAGTTGGTCTGAGCTCACAGCAATCGTCCTGCCTCAGCCTCCAAAGTGCTGGGGTTAGAGATGTGCACCACCACACAGGCTGGAAAAGTATAAGCCAGAGCTACATTTCAATTACAAAAAAGGTTAGAACAAGACATGAGTAAACACAAAGTAAACACAGTTCATTTAACTGATGAGGATTAACCTAAGGAAGGGGCAGAGCTGGTTGCGATGTGGGAGATGGACAAGAAGCTGAAGAGAGAGGGGCTGGAAAGAGTTGCTCAGCTGGGTAGCAGTGCTCTGCGTCAGACGCAGATCTCAAACAGTCTCACAGAAGCTGGAGTATTTGAAAGAAAAAACAATAGCAGACTAAAGTGCCTGCTTAGGCAGAGTGCAGCGGCCAGGCTCAATCCCAGCTGCCATGCCGGCCCTGCCCTGGGGCACACCAGAGACAGTGATTGAGATTGGGCATGGTAGCATGTGCCTGTAATCCCAGTGCTTGGGAGGCTGAAAACAGGAGGATCGCTATGAGTCTGATCTATGTAGTGAGACCCTGTAGACCTTGTAGATTCTGTACTAAATAGATTTTAAAAAAAGAAAAGAAAAAAGAATGGATAATCTGAGGTTAAGAGGTAGATCCAGTGCTGTAATCCCAGCGCCCAGGAGGCTGAGACAGGAGGGTTCTCATGCATTTGAGGGCAGCCTGGGTTACACAGTGAGTTTAAGTCCAGCCCAAATTACAGAGTGAGACCTTGCCTCAAAAAACAAACAGGGCTGGGGAGGTAGCTCAGTGGTGCAAGCACAAGGCTCTGAGTTTGAGTCTTGGTACCAAAAGAGAAAAATCAATTCAGCCCTGTAGTTGGAGCAGGAATCAAATAAGTGACTGTGGTTACAAAATGTATTGAACATACTGAAGCATTTGAGGCAGACAATTAATTGAAAAGGCTTAGAAAAGCAGAAGAAACAGGAAATACTTTATCAGAAGCCAAGAGATTATTAGAATTTGAATTAGCTCAGTTTACAAAACAATACAGAAGAAAGAAAAACACATACAGGAGCCATAGGAGCAGCTCGAAACTTAACAATATTTCTCAAAACGATAAAATCCAGAAAAAGATGGGGCCTGGGAAAATAGTGCGGCAGTCTGGGTGCCTGCCTGGCAAACCCAATGACCCAGGTTTGATCCCCGGCACCCCATGTGGCGCTGCTAGCTGGCCACCGAAACCGGGTATGGTGGTGCACACCTGTGATCCTAGCGCTGGGGAGGCTGAGACAGGAGAATCACTATGAGTCCAAACTGCGTAGGGAGACCCTGCACCAAGTAAATAGAAGATTTTTAAAAATCCAGGAAAAAGAAATTTAAAGAAGCTGAAGAAAAAAGCAGAACACTTAAAGAAGATACAGGAACTTCAAAAAGAAAAAAAGCCTCTTTCTGCTTGGGTGGGTGTTACAGAAACAAAAGCTGAGTCTCAGCAGTTGGCACAAGGACTTCTGGAAAAAGGGCTTTGAGCTGACCCAAGGAACCAGGAGAGCTGCTTCAGATGAGATTTCAGATGAAACGCACACTGTTAGTCGGAAGAACAAAACCAGTATACTAACCAAAGAAACTGAATCGCTAAGAGAAGAAAATGAGCTAACCAATAAAACAAGGCAGGAAAAAATATATTGAAGGAGGAAGGTCAGGTATAGTAGTACGTGCCTGTAATCCCATCACTTGGGAGGCTGAGGCAGGAGGATCACTGTGAGTTCACAGCCAGCCCAGGCTACATAAGCCAATTCAAGATCAGCTGCACTACATAACAAGACACTGTCTCAAAAAAAAAAAAAAAAAAGTAAAGAGCGATCAATAATCTTAAGGCTGCTTTTGAAAAGAACATTAAAAAAAAAGAACATCAAAACAGAACATAGGCTGTTCACAAATTTGCAGAAATAATAAATCTCAAAGATTTAAAAATTGAAAGCTAATACAGAAGATTTGAAGAAGAAAGAAAAATAAAAGTTACAACTGGGCCAGATGTGGTGGCCTATGCCTGTACTCCTAGCATTCAGGAGGCTGAGGCAGGAGGTTTACATGAGCTTGAAGCCAGCCTTGAATACAGCAAGTTCAAGGCTGGTCTGGATTACATAGTGAAAGCATGTAAAAAAAAAAAAATGCGTCAACTAGAATTGAATCAAGAGAAAGAAATTCCACCAGGCGGTAGTGGGACTGAATGAATGAATAAAACGCAAGTGCAACTGGCAGGAAAAGGAGCTTCAGGTGCAGGTGGCCAGTGGAGAGAATCTGTTATACACAACCGCACACTAAACTTTTGGACCTTTTGGGTTCTACTAGTGCTGCTGCTACTTTGGGGCATGCTGACAAGACGGCTTGTAAGCTTCCAAGTCCTAAGCAGCAAGAGGGCTTTTTCTACCAACAGGGAAAATAGCAAAAGAAAGCGTTGGGAGAAACAGGGGTGAGCAGCAGAAGAATTCTGTTCTGTAACAAGGAACAAGTTGAGGAACAGTCCAGTCCGTCTGTGGAATCAGACACTGATCAACTGTTTCACGTTCCACCTGCAACCCAAGGGGAGGTGCAGGGAGCTGCAGCCCAAGCCCTAGAACAGTCCTGGCACTGCGCAAGTGAAGGTGGAGGCGGGAAAGGTGCAGGGGCGGCGCCAGCAGAGCAGCTCAGGAGTTCCTGTCCCAAGTCCTGGAGGCCCAAGCTTCCTCCTACACTGTCACCTCCCGCTGCTGTGGGCCCATGAGTGTGGAAGATGCCACGTGAAGTACCACCAAGACCACCAAGATGGGAAAGATGACTTCACTTCTCCCTGTAGAGTAGAATAACATCGACAAGAGAGATGCTGCTGTGAGCGCATCCTCAGGATGGACAGAAAAGCGGGGAGCTCACTTCGTAAAGGAGAACCTAGCACCATCTGCTTTGTTCAGGCCTCGCCTCAGGTACACTGTTCCACTGTCCTTGCTCTGGCACAAAAGCATGCTGAGCATTTCTGAACTGCCTACAGGTGGATTAATTATTACTATATAATGCAAATACAACTAGGGGAAGCTTAGCTTAGCATTGTATTTTTTTACAATGGTGCTGCCATCTTGAATTCCTAGCACACCTGTAGTCCTGACCGAACACAGATTTCCTCGTGAGAGGAAGGAACTGTCACATCAAGTAGAATGGGCCTCACTGTCAAGATCAACTCACGGAAGGTTAAGAAAGTATTTCAGGGGCTGGTGAGATGGCTCAGTGGTCTAAAGCACCTACTTAGAACAAGCTAAGCTAAGCAAAGCACAGGGACCGCGGTTCAATCCCCCAGCACCACATGCCAGCCAGCCCCGCCCCCTGGTGGGCTGAGCTGGCCACACACACAAAATAAATAAATAAATAAAATAAAAAAATAAAAAAAATTAAAAAAAAAAAAAAAAAAAGAAAGTATTTCAAAATCAGACAAAGGTTTTCTTTTTGTTTGCGATAAGTCTCACTACGCAGCCCAGGCTGGCCTTGAAGTCACAGTGATCCTCTTACCTCAGCCTTCAAAGTGCTGGGACTGCACCCAGCCATTTCGCTGCTTTCTTAAAATAGTTTTGTCTAGTCTTGCAAGAGCACAAAAGTCATGAGAAAAAACTTCAGTACACATGGTTGCACATGCCTACAATCCCAGCACTCTTTAATCTGAGGCAGGACTGCTGTGAATTCAAGGCCAGTCTGGCCTGCATAGTGAGTTCAAGACCAGCCTGAATTGCACTGCAAGATTCTGTCTCAAAAAAGAAAAAAAAGAGAAAGAAACCAAAAAAAAAACCCCAATATGCAATGAATGATTTAGACAGGCATTTCACCAAGTACATGAGTGGACTGATAAACACATGAAAAGATGCTCAATGTTACCAGTCATTGGGGAAAAGCAAATGGAAACCACAAGGATATATAATGGCACAACCAGAGAATGGCTTTAATAAGGCAAAACAAAACAAAACAAAAAACAGGGTTGGGTATGAGTGCTCGCCTCGCATACACGAGGCCCTGACTTTGATCCCCAGCATCACAAAATATTAATTTTTGTTTTATTTTATTGTTTTGAAACAGGGTCTTGCTATGTAGCTCAGACTGGCCTTGAACTCACTAGGTAGCCCAAGCTGGCCTCAAACTCAGTGATCCTCCTGCCTCGGCTCAGGAGCACTAGGATCACAGGTGTGCTTCACCACATTTAGCAATACGAATTTTTAAAAAGCAACAGGACATGGAAAGATGGGACTCCTCAAATGTTGCTGTGGGAATGTAGGTGAAGCCATTTTGTACAATTTTTCAAGTTTCCTAAAGAATAAACACAAATTTACCATACGGTACAGGAATTTCACTGCAAGGTGTCCACTCTAGAGACACGAAAACAGGTCATACAAAGACTGGGACATTCATGTTCTCTGCAGCATTACTGATGATGGCCAAACACTGGATCTAGAAACGTGAGAATGGACTGAAAAAATGTGGTCCTACTGCCACGCAACAGAATACCATTCATTATAAAAAGAAACAAGCAACTGATACACGCTAGGACACAGATGGATTGCAAAAGCATCATGCTAACAGAAAGAAGCTGCAGATGAGAGACCACACATCCCGTTCCATTGATATGCAATGTCTGAGGCCAGACTGTTCTAGGAGAGCAGGTTAGTGGCTGCTTGGGACTGGAGAGCAAAATAAACAGGTGATGGAAGTGTTCCAAGACTGGGCCAGTGAGATAGCTTAGATGACTAAGGGTCTGCTTATGCAAGCGCAAGGACTGGGATTTGATCCCTGGCACCACCTGCGGTTCCAGCCCCGCCCCTGGGTGTACTGAGCCAGCCACTGAGAACAGGCATGGTGGCGCGCACCTGTAATCCCAGCACTGGGGAGGCTGAAAACAGGAGGATCACTACAAATCTGAGCTGCATAGTGAGACCCTATAATAACTAAGTACATAAAAAAAAAGAAAAAGAAATAAATGTTCCTAGGGGCCGGGGAGATAGCTCAGTAGAATAAGCACTTGCCTGGCAAGCGCAGGGTCCTGAATTCAATCCCCAGCACCACAAAAAAAAAAAAAAAAAAAAAAAAAGAAAGAAAGAAAGAAAGAAAGAAAGAAAGAAAGAATGAAAAGATCTATTCCTAGACTGATTTATAGAGATGACTGCAAAACTTGATAAATGTACTAAAATAAAATCATTGAACTATATACTCAAAATGGGAGAGAATTATATGATATTTAAAATGTAATGACACAATAAAACTATTGAAAACTACATTGCCACAACTACAAGTGACAGGAACAGCTGCAAACTACAGCACAGAACAAACGACAAGGCCAGTGACCCCTAAAGCAAATGCACACAAGAACTGCCTTTCTAGTAGTAGGAGTTGGGGTGCACACCTTTAACCTCAGCACTCTGGGGGCTTAGGCAGGACGATCACAGTTTGAGTCTAACTGGGCAATTCAGCAACTTAGTGAAGCCTCTGTCTCAAAATCGCAGCAGTCGTGAAAGGGAGTATAGGGAGGTGAGGTGAGAGAAGAGGTGGGGAGGCTGCCTGTCTGCCAGGGCTTCCCTCGTCTCTCCTGTTCTGGGGAAGCAGTGGCTTCTTGGTGTGGAGGTGGCCTCTGGCCACACTCCCTCCTAGGGCCACATGCCCTCCTACCCTGGGA
This sequence comes from Octodon degus, assembly GCF_000260255.1. Classification (NCBI taxonomy): domain Eukaryota; kingdom Metazoa; phylum Chordata; class Mammalia; order Rodentia; family Octodontidae; genus Octodon; species Octodon degus. The sequence continues at coordinate 20,327,184 of NW_004524578.1, forward strand.
TCTCTGAGTACCACCCTTACCCTGCCCAAAGGGGCCTGCAGTACGAGGTGCCACCCACTCAGCTCTGCTGACAACTACACTCTTCTTCTGCCCTGGGCTTGGGTTAGGGCCTCCACCCACCAAGTGAAGTTCACTCACCGCTGTCCTCTTCAACCCGCCACACTTGCAAGTAACAACCTGGAAGTCCACTGGTCACCAGTAACCTGTTCCAGGTGGACAGAACAACTTAGTTCTTACCCAGGACCTCTCCTCCCCAGCCCAGGAAATCCCACTTACAGGATCAAGATCTGCCACCTACATTTCACAGACAAGCATCGTTCTACTTGAGGGACATGGCCACAGCTCAAGACAACCACCATGTCAGGATGGTTACTCAGAGACTTGATTTCTCCTCAGTGAGCCGGTTCACCCCACCACCCAACAGCTACCCAACATCGGCTCCCCAGGAGACAGTGCTCCCTTCTAGCTTGCATTCAACCCTACTGCAGTTCTGGTGATGCACTGGTTATTCTAATCAAAATGTGGTGAAATGCTTTTGGTACATTCTAGACCTGTGTGTGCATGTGTGGTCCACATACTCACATGCATTCTGTGCTGAGGGATGGGGTGGGGACAGAGAGGCAGGAGAACTGTCCTGAGTGAGGTGGGCCACGTAGAGGCCATACCTGGTATCCGGCAAGTGCTTTAGCTCCAGGACAGCTCTGTCCGAGAATCCGCCATGGCACACTTTGAAATCTCTTTCTGGGAATAAGCCCTACAATGCCAAGGGAAGCCGTGAGAAGAGCCGTCTCTCCAAAGGAACAGCGGGCAGCTCCAGGAAGGAGGCTTGAATGTCACACAGTTGTGGATGGTGCCTCCTCCCGGCGGTGCCATGTGCAGCTGTCTGGAAGCACTGGCTTCACACCTGTATGCACAGCTCCCTTCTTTCCACTTGTCCCCAGGGCCCTCATGGGTCACAGTTGCCTGCATGACACACAAGCTTCTGCCTCAGGCCTTTCCAGGAGGCACAGGATAGGGCAGCCTCACACACAGCAAGGGTTACCAGCCAACTACTGACACCCTTCTCTGCTCAGTCCCCCAGAAGCCGGGGACTCCTCTGGCAATCAAAGTGGAGCAGCTTCCACTCAGGGAGCTCCCTTGGGCAGCTCCATGGTCAGTAGTAGATTCTCACAACACCCGCCTGTCACTTAGGTCTCCTGTCCTTATCCTTATTCTATAAATAATGGAACTAAGGCATGTGGGGCTTCAGCAACTATTCAGAGGCCACACAGGCATCAGGCTGTGGATGGGATCCTAGGACTGTGTAAGCACAATCTTCGCTCCCGGCCACCAAACCCTCCCCTCTGTGTGAGGAACCAGAGGTGGTCACAGAGAAAAGAGGGACAATCAGAGGAGCAATGTCTCCTCACAGCTCAGTCTGGGTACATAGGCAGAGGACTTCAAGGCACTGAGAAGGACACCTTGCATGGCCAGGTGGTGGCAGCGCACATTCCTCCCAGTTCTGGGAGCACAGACTGGGTCTTTTGAGGTTCCTACTCCTGGGTCTGGGAAGGGCCTAGGAATGTCCATGTTAGCAGCACAATGAGGACATGGGGACAGGTGGTCCTTGGGTTACCCTGACAAACATGGGGTCACAGCTGCCAGGACTTAGCCTTTCCTGGACTTATTCTTTCTACATGGCCCTATTTCTACTCCAAACCTTCAACTCAGCTCCATACTGTGGTCACCTTCTAAGAAAACTTTATTTCTTGAAAGAATTGAAGAAGATGGGGGTATGTGGCTCAGAGGTCAAGCCCATGCCCAGCATGCGCAGGACCTGGGTTCTATCCCTGCCTCTGCACCCCAAACACCAGGAAAGGAAGAGGCAGTGAAATTCAGGAACACACGTTCTTAATCCCTGCCCTGCATGGCCTTCATCACTGACCCACAGACCTCAGCTCTTGTCTGGAAGTAGAGCTCTCCTCATCTCTGTCCCCACAAAGACTCACTGTCCCTGGGCCTGCCTCCTTCCCTCCTGTCACCCTCATCTTTTAGGGGCAACTTCCCCATAGCCTGTGATGTGGTCAGGCCTCTGGATTGGGCAGCCTTCCCTCAAATGTATTCCTGCCTAGCTACTGCTCTGGTCTCTTCCTTCCCTCCCTCTACTCCCACTTTTCCTTCTTTCCAGTCTTTGGCTGCAAGAAGGAATCCTTCAACCCATATGCAAATGCTTCTACAGCAACACAGAAGCTAGAGCTACCAACTCTCCCTGACATGTTCTCTTCTCTTCACCTCTGACCTTGTCTGAGATGTCTACTTCAAAGACCAGTCTTTCTTGCTGTCTCTTGTGGGCTTATCTTCTTATCCGGGCTTTAAACACGTCCTCTGAGGCTCTGTTCTCAGCTGTCTTCTCTAAATTCTGACACACTAAGCATTTACCCTAGCTCAGTGGTGGTGAATGTATGGCGTAAGACATGCATGCCACAGTAGGCTATTTTACCAGTGACAGCTTTAAGAGGTTCACCACCACTGCCTAGATGATCTAAGCTAAATCATTCTAAGGGCGTCAGCTACCTGCTGTGCCCTAACTGCTCCCTACATCTAGTTTTGCTAAAGGAATATGGACCCCTTCCCATAGGAGCCCCGGGGTCTACAGCACTAAGCTGTTCCAAGGCGCCTCAGCTGTAAGACTGGCGATGGGGGGACACCCCTTGTCTCTTTGTAGTATCTGGGATAACATCTGGTAAGTGACAAGAACTCCAAAAATATTTACTAAATAAGTGAAAACCAACACGTCTACTCAACATTTCTAATTCATGTTACCTGGTTTTCCTTTGCAGAAAGCCTAGGAGGTAGCATTAGATGAAGAATTTCATTTTTTTTCTTGCTTTCATAGCCAGCAACAAAGACTCCTAGGGGAAAAAAAAAAATCAGCATGCATGTTATAAAGATTGTAGTTGCATGTATAAACTGCTGCCCATCCCCCAGAGCAAGGCTAAACTCCTTCCTTATTATTATTATTATTATTTTGGCAGAACCAGGGATTAAACTCAGGCCCTTGCATTTGCCAGGCTGGCGCTTATTCTACTGAGCCATCTCCCCAGCCCTCCTTCCCTATTAATGAGCAGCAGGAATTTATTTATTTATTTGCAATATGAGAGATCAAATCCAGTTTTTGCACTTTGCTACATCCCAAAATATTATTGTTTTTAATATTAAGCCAAGGTCTTGCTTAGCTGTCCACGCTGGGCTCAAATCTGCAATTCTCCCTCAGCTTCCCAGAGTGCTACATCACCATGCCAGATGTGGAGGATCTCCATAAAAGAACACAAGTGCTGATGGGGGACCATGCTGTAACAAGCCACCAAGACCTCCCCAAAAGGGGAGGCGGCCCTCTAAGCAGAGGCCCCAAACCCCTCCTGAGAGTTGGACTGCATCCTCTTTAGGGCCAGGCAAGGCACATTACCTTTGTCACCAATCCATTCAAGGACTCGGGTGGCTGCTGAAAGGTCAAATGCATGGAAATCCTGGTACCTGAGCAACAGGGACATAATTATACACGGCACATAGCATTGCACAGCTGACAACCGGGAGACAGCAGCTGGGCTCTGTGGTAGTGTCCACACTGGGATCGAGTCTTTTTTTTTTTTTTGCTCCGAATGCCTTCAAGGCATGACTGGCTGGCTTGCGTTGTGGGGATCGAACCACAGCAACCTGAGCCTGACTGCTTTGTTGAAGCAGCCACTTAAAGAACTAAGCTAAGGGGCAGGCCCCCTGGGATCGAGTCTTGTTTCGCATTTTACCCTCCTCTGTGAGCCTGGGACCAGGCCAGTCAGGAGCTCTGAGCCTCAGCTGTCATCTATGGGAGTCCCTGGTACGGTACCAAGATTTCCCCAAGCTAGCATGTGGAATCAATGAGTGATAATCTGTGTTTAGGAGAATAAACCAATTAGGCACTTGAGTTACCAATATCCTCCACAAGTTCTTCTTCATTTTTATTTTTTCTTTGGTGGAACTAGTGATGGAGCCTGGTCCTCGCACTGAACTACACCCCCAGCCTTTCAGTATTATTTTTACAGTCTCGCTAAGTCGCTCAGGGTGCGATCCTTCTGCTTCAGCCTCCCAGAGCGCTGAGGCTACAGACTGGGTCACCACACCACGCAAAGTTTCGTTATACACTGGGCAGTGAATCTTTCATAAATTCCCTTATCAAACCTGCGCACGGGTAGGGCCCTGGCCTGGAGTCCTCAGCCTCCATCCGATCCCCTGCCTCAGCACGACCAAATGCACCGCCCGTCCCGTCCCACCCCGCCCGCCGGTCCACCAGCCTGCCGGCCAGGTGAGACCAGAACCGGTTCCGGGTCCCGGCCCCGCACAATTTACAAGCGCAAGGATTCCACCAGCCAGTCCTCCGCCTGCTCCATAGCAACTGTTGTTTCCGGTACCCAACTTCCGGCTGCAAACCTGCGGGGCGCAGCAGAGATCTCGCGAGGCGGGGCGGGGCCTCCGGTTGGGCGCCAGCCTGGCGGGATCCGGGTTCTTCGGGGAAAGTTTTCGTGAAAGTGAGGGAACCCCGGTGACCCAGAGGGGGTCCCTAGCAAGGTTGGAAGGCCCAAATTCCCACCAGTTTTACTATTTGCAGCCCAGGAAAGGGCAGTCTGTGCCCAGAGGCCAAAACTAATACAGATCCACGTGGTTAAACTGAAATTTCAGATAAACTGAAAATAGCTTTAGAACTTTTATACAGAAAAATAGTTTAGCTGAAATCCGAATTTAGCTGAATGGGCTTTGTTTTTTGTTTACTCTGGCAACTCTAATACAGAGAAGGTAGTAAGCTGATAGCGGCATCTGGATCCGACTTGGCCCTACCCGCCCAGCGCGCCGCGAAGTTGAAGCAGGAGGATCAAAGTTCGAAGCCAGCCTTGGCCAGTTAGCGAGCCCTCGTCTCAAGTGAAATTTTCAGCAAGGGCCGGATATAGCTTAGTAGTGGAGTGTTGTCTCTGTGTGAGGTCCCAAACTCAAACTCTAATATCTGGGGGTGGGGGGTAAACTGAGATAAGTGAAGAAGTCAGAGGCGAGCCGGCAGCGTGGAGGACCTGCTTTACGCGTGGCCACGGCAGGAGTCGCGCAGAGGCGGCTGGTGCCAGGGCCTGAGGCTGCTCTTGTCACTGAGCTCGGCACCCGCCCCCCCAAGACAGTTCCCTGCCCTCCCTCAACCGGGGCTGGAAGGAGAGACCAGACGTTCGGTAAAGAGTAGGGCTTTATTCACAACTTCACCAGGGAAGCAAGAAGTACAGCAGGACTCTGGTTTGTGTCTGCATTCGCGATATTCCTGGCGACCCGACCAGAAATCATTGACTGACGGAGCTCGGGGTTTGCATCCAAATGGGGCCGCTCTCGGGACCCATTCAGCCAGCTGCCGAGGTGGGCGCGATCCAACCGAGCGGCGCCCGCCCGTTCCCGGCGTCACTTCGGCCGCAGGTGCATCAGCAGCCTGCTGCACTGCAGGAATATGGGGCAGGCGCAGGCTCCCTCGCACCTTCCTCCTGAAAGGGGCGGAGGCGTCAGGGGTGGCGGTTTCCCCTAAATACGGGCTCAGTGTCACAGGGTAGCCGCGACAGTCAGAAGACCAGGGAAACCAGTTCCTAGCAACCCTCCCCACGCTCTGCCCCAATCCATGGACGGGCTGGGGCGCCCCTAAGATTCTCCAGCCAGTCTTCAGTGACCCTAGAGGTGAGCCTGTCTGGCCTGCCATGAGGTCCTGTGTCCTGCAGCACAGGGTGAGCCTGCTCTGGGGAAGGCCCCTCCTTTCAACAGTCCCCTCTGTGGCTAGGGACACAAAGCAGGCAGTCAGCAGGTACAGCCAGAAACTCGGACTGTGTCGCCCCTGAAAACTGAAGGACCCTTCAGCCCAACACAAACTGGGAGAGGGGCCTGTAATTACTCCATTTTAAGGACAAGGAAGATGAGGCTTACAGTGTTGACATTTCCCTCTTCCTTTGGTTTCCTCTGAAGGCAGGGTCTTACTGTGTAACCCAGCACGTTGCGCTCAGCCCAGGGCCAGTCTCAGCCTCACAAAGGCTGGCATGGGCATGTACCACCATGCCTGGCTGGTGACTTTTTTTTTTTTTTTTGTGGTACTGGGGAATGGAACCCATGGCTTTGCATTGAGCTATGAACCCAGCCCTTTTAGTTTTTACTTTGAGATGGATTTGTTAGAAACTAAGTTAATCAGGTTGAGCTCAAACTGGAGCTCTTTCTGTCTTAGGCTCCCAGAGTGCTGGTATTGCGACATTCTGAAGGCACACAAGTACTGAATCTCTCTCTAGGTTATGCAGCACACTGTTGCCAGAGCCCAGCTTCTACTTTTTCACACTTTTATGCACATAGTAAGTACTGTGGAAGGAGGGGTGCAGGGGAGGACCCAGAATGGGGAAAGGAAGAGCTGCCATTCAGCCCTGCTAGACAGGCTGGCTTGGCTCTAGTTTTATGTTTTAAACAGTGGTTTATAACTGAAAGTCCTTTGGAACCCCTACCCCCAGGTGACATCTGATGGTATGTGAAGGCATTTTTTTGTTGTTGTTGCTTTTGATTTTATTTATTTTGCAGTACCAGGGATTGAACTCAGGACCCTGCACTTGCCAGTTTATTTATTTTTAATGTATTTGGTGCAGGGTCTCACAATGCAGCTTGGGGACTCTAGTGATCCTCCCAGATCACTAGTCTCCCAGCGCTGGGATTACAGTCATGTACCACCATGCCCGCTTCGTCCCTGGCTCACAGTACCCCGGGGTGGGGCTGGTACAGCATGTGGTATCAGTGGATCGAACCCTGATCCCTGATCCCTGCACTTGCCTAAGCTGGTATTAGCCCACTGAGCTATCTCACTGGTCCCACTTCTGCTTTTAGAGATAGGATCTCACTAAGTTGCCCAGGCTGGCCTTGTGCTTAAGCAGTCCTCCTGTCTCAGTCTCCTGAGTGGCTAGAATGATAGGCATACATTACCAGGCCTGGCTTAGATGCAACTTTTTCATGACTTTGGGGAGGAAAAGGAAGGTACTACTGGCATCTGATAATAGACAGCGGGTGCTCTCAACATCCTGCGGCTCACGGCAGTGCCATGACAAAGAATGACTGAGCTGCGGATGTGAGAGTGCCAAGCCCTCCACTGACGGCTACCGAGGCAGATGAGGACAGAGCACAGATGTAGGAGCAAGTTCTGAGATGTACTGTACTAGCTGCTGACTAATTCTTGTCCCCTCTCTAGACCTCAGGGTCCCAGCCCTGGCCAATGGCACACCTGGGACACAGCAGAGGGGGCAGCTGGAGCAGGATAAGCTGCTGCGTTTTGGAACCTGGGCCCTGTATCTCTCAGGGTTCTGCAGGGTGGTGGGCTTCCTCTCTTCGGAGCACTCTCCCGAGGCCTGGGGCACAGCTAGCCTGCAAGCCTGGTGCTCTGGCATCCACGTTCATTCTATGGCCTGGAAGGGCACTCACACCATGCACCCCACTTCCAAAGCTTCAGTGCTTCCCTGGGGCTGGTCCCCTCCTGGGCACAGGGCAGTCCAGCTCACCTGGGTGTGGGGTGCCCAGCGGCTGAGGCTCAGGCCCAGGGCTCTCCTCAACAGAAGGCTCCTGAGCAGATCATGACTCAGCTGCAGCTGCTGGTCCCTCAGGGAGGTGTGGGGCGCTGTCCCCAATGGGGATGGGCTGAGGGGCTTCAGACTCTTCTTGCCCATGAAGTGCCCTAGAAAGAAGGTGCCAAAGCACATGGAATTCAGAATGGGCATCCTACCCTAGTGGGGAAGTTCCCCATCTCCCACTTTTCAGCTCTGGAAAGACAGGAAACCTCCATCCTCATCCCTGATCCACAGGACACGGGAGTCGGGTGGCAAACCTGTGGCCTCAGCTCCTGAGCAAGTAGAGGGACAGTGGCACCAGGAGAGGCTGGGGCGCAGAAACTGCCAGTTGTGCTGCCCACACGATGAGGGTCAGAAAAGGGCAGGGGAGGTGCCTAGGCAGTGAGTACAGAGAACACAGGACAGTCCCTCGCCGAGGGCAGGGGCACTGGGTGCGTGCAGCCCCAGCTCTGCCCTCGGTGTGTTGAGTGCTCCTGGCACAATCACTGCTGTGTGGGGTTGGAAATCGGTCTGTTACATCAGATAAGCCGCTGGGCCCCCACCTGCTCGGGCAATAGGAGCAACCAGAGGGCTGGGAAAGCGCTAGGAGCTCGCTGGGGTCCCTTCGGACTTACCGGTGGCCCAGAGGTTGCCTCGCGGGTGCACACGGATCTTGCCCGTGCGGCTGCGGGGCTCCGGGAGGTCCCAGGTGAATGGTGTGACGCTGGCGGCCAGCAGCACCCAGAGCAGGAAGCCGCCCAGCAGCCGTGTGCCCCGCATCAGAAGGGCCATGGCGTGCCGTGGGCCTCGGTGCCTCCGCGGCGGCTCTATGCTCGGGTTTGCCTCTTTTTAAACCCGCGCCTAGGGGCGGAGCCATGAGCCGCACCGCCCCCAGAACGGCCCCAGCGCTCTCATCCCGCGCCAGTCTTAGCTGCAGCGCAGGCTGCCTGCCCCGTGGGCTCCAGCGCCAAACGTGTGTGTGGCAAGGACCTAGCAAAGGGGTTTCCCGCCGGCAAGTGGTCACTTCGCTCGTGCTAAACGAGCTAGAGGGCTACAGCATCTCCCACGTAGCACAGGCTTTCCTCGTTTGGTTGTGTTTTTGAGACAGAGTTTCAGAATGTAGTTGTCTCGCTAAACTGCCCAGACTGCATTCGAATTCGTGATCCTCCTGCCCCAGCCTCCGAGTGCTGGGATTACAGGCGTGCAGTGCGCCTTGTTAACAGTGACCTGCCAAGTGCCAGGGAGCCGAGGAGCTGCTGAGATGGAGCCCAAGTCTCTGCTCGCAGCGCCAGAGCTGTGGGAGCTACAGGAGTCGCCTGGGGCGTGGCAGCCCGAGCAGGGTGGGGCCCGGCGAGAAAGGGCGGCCTACAGACAAAGGGCGCTGGGCCACAAATCCTACTCACATTGCACTCCCGGGCCCTCCCTCACCCCAAATGTAAAATGGAAACTAACAGTCTTCTTTTAAACTTTGTGGTTTTAGTACAATTATTTGGTAGCATAGCAGCAGCCTTGCCTCTTACACTGTCCTCAGGTGTTGGTCTGGCTTTGGGGCATCCATTGCTTTATGAGCAGAGCAGAGGAAGATACCATGCTGGCACTGAACACAACACCCAGATTAAAGAGGCTCGAAGGGAAGACTAAGGCCCGGCTCCAGGAGTCATGTCCTCCTGGATGGCACGCTGCGTGGTGAGTGGGGACAGTGGGTGTGACCCACGCGTGGGCCCTCCCGAAGGCTGAGCTCCACGCCAGCAGGGTGCCTGTTCTTCCCGCACCACAGTCCTGGCAAAGACACAGAAGAGGGATGTTCCATTTGTGGCCCTGGCTTCTCTCTGCCCCCCCCCCAAGTCTCTCTGCTTCCCTTCCCCCGCCCTGGCATTTACACCTCTCTGCTTCCTGTCACAGTTTAGCTATGGTGTACAGATATAGCTTTCACCACCTTCCCAGGAGAGTCATTCCTCTTCCAGCCCTCCCTCCTCTGCACCCATCCTTCTCCCAACCCGCCCCTCTCTGGTCCTGGTCCGCAGTGAGTGCTGCTTCACTTAATGCACCCCCTCCCATCTTTTGGAGACAAACTCAGAGAGGCTGAGTCACTTGGTGGCATCTCAGTGTCAGGCCCCCTACAGCTAGAACAGCAGAAACCCTGTTCTGAGCCACACCCATTCTCGCTCCAACACCCAGAGGGGAGGCAGGAAGTCAGTGCTGCATCTTGTTTCACTTCTGTCCTTTTGCAGGTGACCCTGTGATCCTGGGTCCTGCTGTTTCTCTAGCAAGCCCAGGCAGTCAGTTCCAAGATTGGCTCCAGAAGCCCTTGGGATCTTTGATCCTTCAATCCAGGCTCTGGGTTAAAAACCAGGGATGGGGTGGAGTTAGGGGTGGGGATGGGGGGACAGCAGTGGCCTCACCAGCTGTAAACTACAGTCCACCAGAGCAGCACAGAACTGCGCATATCTGGGGCACACAACAGGGGTGGTGCAGCAGAGAGGCAGGCGCCTCTCTGGGGAGCTAAGCCGGCTCCCCCACCACTGCCTACTCGCTGTGTCACCCACTCGGATAGCAATGTCAGCCCAGGCCTCCACCTGAGAGAGCTTACGGAGCTCTTGGAGCTCAAGTCTGACTCGGGGTTGGACATCATTCAAGGGCACCCAGGGGAAGGCCAGCAAAATAGCTCATCGGCCTAAGCGCCTGCTTTAGCAGACTCAGAGACCCGAATGAGTGCTGGACCTGTCCCTGGGGTGCTCCAAGCTGGTGAACCAGTCCGGGCGAGGTAGCGTGTGCCTGTAATCCCAGTGCTAGGGAGGCTGAAAACAGGAGGATCACTGCGAGTCCAAGCTGTGTAGTGAGACCCTGTACCAAATGCTACAATGAAAAAAAAAAAAAAGGCACCAAGGAAAATAAGGTTCACAAAACAGTCCAAAGTGTGACTAGGGATGAAAGGCACATGGCAAATGCCAGTGCTGCCAACTACATTTAAACTATCCCAACATTTTTAATAAAAAGAACAGCTTGAAGTGAAGGCATTACATTCGTATTTTTGCAACATCTCCATTAAACAGAGATTAAGAGGCCCTTTCACAGCTGTGTGATTTTCTAAAAGCCCCCACACATATGCCCCTCTGACCCTTCACAGGGCTTCCAAGGTATAAAGACTACTTGTGCTCACAGATGTGGCTGCCCAAACAGAAAGCAAGTTAGCTGTAGAGCTAAAAGAAATGCAGAAAAAATGCAGGCCTTTAACACAAACAACAGTGAAAAGCAAAGATTTGGCAGCAACGGGCCAAGTGCGAAGGGACGCGGCAAGCTGGCAGGTGCACGCTGCAGGCTGGTGGGAGCTCTGCCTCCTGGGCCTCTGCACACAGCCCTGCATCTGATCAGAATTCAGGCTACAGAATGGAGAATCGGGGACATCTGAAAGAATGTCCCATTTAACAGGCAAGGTGTGGAGACCAGACTATGAGGTGTGAACAGAATACAGGCTGAATGCTTAAATAGTTATTACACTAACTGCCTTATATGAATGCCCTGACAATACCCTCCCTTGGAACACACTCGTCCCATCATTCCTGCCACTTTCTGAAGCAGCTCTGAAGTTCTCCTTCCTGAGTGGCTTTTCCTGCTGTCTTCAACTGAAACAAAAATGTGTATGGCAATTTCTGCCAAATAAAAATAATACAGCAAGTCCTTATCCACATCATATACTGGATCTGGCATGAGACTTCTCACTCTCTCAAGTCACAACGACCAAGGTAGGTAAATGTTTTGAATCAGAGAGACAAGCCATGATAGTACAAATGAACACACAAAAGAGGACCGGAAGCCCTTGGGGAAATTTTTGAACCTGCTCTGTTTTCTTTTGTAGAATAGGGTTTACTAGGCTGGGGAGATAGCTTGGTGGTCTAGGTGCCTGCCTGGCAAGCGCAAGGACCTAGGTTCGATCCCCAGTACCGCATACTGTGCAGGCCCCAGAACCCCGGCCAGGTGGGGGCACACACCTGCAATCCCAGCACTGGGGAGGCTGAGACAGGAGGATCACTACAAGTCTGAACTGTGTAGTGAGACTCTATTTCCAATAAATAAATAAAAATTAAATAATAATGGTTCTAGAGAAAAGATTCTCAATTAAGAGTAGACAGAATTCCAGAAACTCCCAAGATTGGTAGAACAAGAGGACAATTTTCTGGCTTGGATCCACAACAGTCCTGAACTTGGTGTGTGTGCAGGTGCTTGGATCATGGGGTTCCAGGTGACTCGCTGTGCAGTCTGGCTTTGCTCCCTTCCTGACTTACTCCTGGACTTTCTAGGCTCCCCAGCCACCAGGGCGTGAACAGCTTTTCCTCCGCCAGGCCAATCTGCCTCGCCGCTCTGCCTTGGAACCAGTCAACTATAGACTGAAACGTGATCCAAAATAAACCTCTCCGGTTGTGGGTGTTGGATATTTTGTTCCAGCAGTGAGGAAAGTAAAACAGTTTGAAAGTCAGATTCAATGTAACTATTGTTTTTTATAACACAAAACACAAACTAAAATATTCTTGGTTGGTGAGGCAAAAAGACAGGAGGATAGGTGTTTATCAATCAAAATAAGAGGTATGAGATTTTTCTTTTCCTAAGAGGCTGAGTTTTTAAAAACTTTATACTGTTCTATAGGAAAGCTGAAGGTTCCTAGCTGATCAGATGATGTAGCTTTTTGTAGAAACTGCCAAATTATACTTATATTGAACCTTTCTATGAAATGGCCCCATGAAAATCATTAGGCTAATTAGTACAGGGTTACTGCACAGCCACACATGGTGTGGTTTAATTCTTTTTGTTTCTGTTTTGCGGAACCGGGGATTGAACTCAGGCCCTTGCGCTTGCCAGGCAAACACTTATTCTACTGAGCTATCTCCCCTGCCCCAATTTTCTTAATCCTACTTGATCCTACCACAGGATTTCCCTTCACGACTCTTTCTGTTCATTGCATCTTTCCATCATCACACTGGCTGCCAAGGAGATGACAGCTAACACTATGATCTCCTCCAGCAGCCAGCAGAAGCCACAGGACTAATCTCACCTCTGATTTCAACCCTCAATCTATCAGTTACTTCATTTTTTTTTTTTTTGCGGAACTGGGTATTGAACTCAGGCCCTAGCGCTTGTCAGGCAAGCACTTATTCTACTGAGCCATCTCCCCGGCCCCAGTTACTTCATATTTTAGCCAGGCATAGTGGTACCCACCTGTAATCCTAGCACTTAGATCATAACTCCACCCCCACTCAAAAAAAGAAAAAAAAAAAAAACCCGTATTTTATCCCTCTACTAACTATATCTTTATGGAAAAGGCAGTAAAAATAAATCTAAAGACCAGAGATACAAAGGTCAGTGAGATAGCTCAGTGGACTAAGCGCCTGCTTAGGCAAGTGCAAGGACCT
>NW_004524578.1:20340546-20349784 GCF_000260255.1 Octodon degus
GGTGTGTGTATGTGTGGCCAGCTCAGCCCACCAGGGGGCGGGGCTGGCTGGCATGTGGTGCTGGGGGATTGAACCACGGTCCCCGATGCTTTGCTAAGCTTGTTCTAAGTAGGCGCTTTAGACCACTGAGCCATCTCTCCAGCCCCCAATCAATCAATTTAAAACACACAAAGCACTGTGACAAGGACTAGAGGGTCTACCAGGATGGATCCGAGTCTAGGCTTGTTTCAATGCCAAAAAAGAGCTAGGCTTTCCTCTGCCTTACAGCGCGCAACATTAAAGTGCATAAAAATGTACAGGGCACTACCAAGCAGGAAGTACTGTACACATTTGAAAGCTTAATCAAGAAGTGCTGGCCCCAGTAGAAATGAGAGATGCTATGAGTTTAATTCCCAGCACTGGCAAGGAAGAAAGTGAGGGAGGGAGGAAGGAAGAGAGAAAGAAAAAGATAACTGAGTGTAGTAACACATACTTCTGATCCCAACACTTGGGAGGCTGAGGCAGGATTTCTACAAGTGTAAGACCACATTGGACTGCACAGTGAGACCCAGCTTCAAAGGGGGGGAAAAAAAAAAAAAGGTACATGCCCCTAATTCCAGAACGCAGCACTGTTCTAGGCTAGCCTAGGCTACATAGTGAGACCTGGTCACAAACAAGTGAGAAAATAGTTCCTGTCAGAAAGAGAAGGGCTCTAGGCTCACCAGGGTGTAGCTGAAAATGGGGCACAGTGGATGAACTGTGCTGGATGAACATCCACTGCATGGGTGAGAGAGTGTTAGCAGGTGCTCCAATAAGAAGCACGAAAACACAGCAAGGATGGTGTGGATCAGGGGTGGGTTTCAAGGAGGGAATGTCCTGTACATTCCGGCTCCCCCACCAGTGTGACACCTTGCTCTGTGGGTGAAGGGTAGCATTAGTTGCTTGACAGCTTAGCTTCCCAGCTACAGCAAGGGAGCGAGTGACGGAGCTGCAGTGTCTGAGGCTATATGCACAGGGGAGGCAGTGGGCAGCTGGTTCATCAAGGAAGCTCAGCTTGGAGACGTACCGTAGGAGATGGTTGTCTGCACTGGCCCAGCAACCCCTCTGCTCCTGCCGGACTAGCTGCCTTGTTACATGTACAGATATCCTAAAACACGTAAATAAGTACTTATGAAAATACCCAAATAAAAGCATAAAAGCAATTAACAAAGCCCAGACTGAAAAACGAAAAGTGACGAATGCTAATACTTTTCCCATTGAGAACCCAGGAGAGGGCTAAGACATAGAAACAAACCCCCAGGATTAACATTTCTGAAAGTCTGCAAAGGTACATGCTGCCTAGATGGAACCTTTGAGAGGTGAAGTCTTCAGATTCACTTTGGCAAGACCTAGAGAACCTACTTACTACTGACAGGAAAGTACAAATTACTTTAATGATTCCTATGCTCTGTTCCAGAATAAGAGCTCAACAATGCTCACCCAAGTTACTGGCTCTGGTTCTAATGCATTATACTGAAACTGAAAACATGTTGCTTTGCGAGATGGGGGAAGCACGGACGGTACCCACCAAAGGAGCTACAGTGCTGGAGGGGCTTACACTCCACCAGGGACCTGGAGGTCACACTCTCTCATTGTAACAGGAAAGATTCATGCTGGACAGCAGTGGAAGAACCACTGTTTCTCTTTTTGCTGTTTTTTTTTTTTTTTTTTTTTTCAGAATCAGGGATTGAACTCAGGCCCCTGCTCTTTGTTGTTGTTGTTTTTAATGTACTTCAGGCTGGCTTTGGCCTATGTGGGCAAGGCTGGCCTCAAACTTGCAGTGATTCTCCTGCCTCAGCCCCCTGAGTACTGGAATTATAGGCATGTGCCATCATGCCTGGTTGGTTTTTGTTTCTGAAATAGGGCCTCCTTTTGTAGTTCAAGCTAGCTGAGATCCTCTGGCCTCAGCCTCCTATGTGCTGGGATCACAGGCCTGTGCTAGCACACCAGGCTGATATGATTTTTTTCTCCTTTTTCATGTGTGTTTGTGTGTGTTTCACCTGGGCTGAACTCTTAGGTTGCTGAATAAAAGAGGAAAAATGACACTTTCACATGAGTGTGAAACTACACCAAAAAGTAGTTTTCCTTCCAGGTAAGCTCCAAGGAAAACACGCACAAATGGAGACAAGGATGTTCACATGCAGGCAAGCTGGGCTTACATGGGCACTTGGGATTCTGCCTCATACCAGCAAAGCTCGTACCATCTTCCCCAGCAGTTTCGAAATAGCTGACCTGGGGCTGGGGAGATAGCTCAGCGGTTTAAGCACCTGCTTGGCAAGGTTAAAGTCCTGAGTTTGATACCTGGTACCAAAAAAAAAAGAATGAAATAGCTGACCTGGCCTTCACAGGTGACTAGGAGAACAGTAGGAAGCAGCTGACATCTGCCACTCTACATGGCAGACGAAGGGCTCCCCGATTGTGAGGAAATACAAGTAACAGCCTCAAGGGTCTGTGAAGGCCCCTGTGCAGTGTTTTGCCAGGTTTCACGCTGCTGAGACTATTTGCATCCATGCCCAGAGTTTGGAGGATAAGCCTGGCTATTGGCTGAGGATGCGCTCTTCTCATTTCATCAGCATCCCAGCTTGGACTCACTTCTACCTACACTGAACAAATAACACCTGAGCAGGAAGCCCAGCACAGAAAACTTGCTTACTCTGAGCTTTCATGTTAATACATTAATACAAAGGGAAGGGGGCTGGTGAGATGGCTCAGTGGTCTAAAGCACCTACTTGGAACAAGCTTAGCACAGGGACCGCGGTTCAATCCCCCAGCACCACATGCCAGACAGCCCCACCCCCTGGTGAGCTGAGCTGGCCACACACACACACACACACACACACACACACACGAAAAAAAAATTAAAAAAAAAATTAAAAAAAAAAATACAAAGGGAAGGCCAGAATTAAGAACATTTGGGGTGGAAACCACATCATACCCATATTTCCCCTACCCATATTTCCCAGAAGGCCTCAAGAGTAAAAGAAAACACACAGTGGGCTTTGCAGTCACTACTTTACTCTGCCTTCCTTGGGTCTGCACTGGGGCAAGGCAAAGCTGGGTTCAGGCAAAAGAAGACGCAGGAAGGAAGCCTGGCCTCTAGCACTCCACCCGCCAGCTGCAGGTGCTCACAGGCTAGGCAGAGGGGGCAGAATGTCAAGTGTGGGAAGGGCTGTGAGGTTTTTCTGAACCCCCCCAACAACACTTGCTAAGTTTCTACCTGAGTTATGCTCCAGTAAAGAATCCACTTTATAACTAAGAGATTTCATAACAATATCAATAGCTACATTTACTTCACAAAAACAAAGCAGACAAGATGTTCGCATCAGGACAGCCACCTGAGCTGTAGCATTATTTCCATAGAAGTCTTCATGTCTCCCTCCCTCCTCAAGGGTACTAAGAACCAGGCAAGGAAGACAAACTTCAGGAGCTTTCCCAAAAAACACAATGCAGGGATAGGGATCCAATGTGCAAAGTCTTTTATTTAAAATTCTGAAAAGTTAAGACTTATGACTACCTCATCTACGCCATTCCTATTATAAGGAGGAAGGGCGCGTCTGAGCTCATGCACAGCTGCAGTTTTAGGACTCTGTAGGCACTTTAGAAGTGAAGCTTGGCTTCAAAATACAAACACTAGGGGCTTTGGCTCAACCTTTTAATATAAAAAAGTCATTGATGTACAAAAATGTGAAAGTTTGACAATGACAACATATGAAATCCTGTGGTTGAAAGTCCCCTCCAGTGCACTCCGTGGTGCACATGTGCCCACCCATAGATTCTGGCGTGGAAACATAAACTAATGCCAACCAGTGCCACCAAGAAGTGCCAACGTGTGTATCCTTCACTCCATCAATCACAGACCCAGTATCCACTCTGAACGCTCAGTAACAAAAAGCACAGCATCTTCCCAGGAACAGCAAGGCAGCCTTCTTACTCACGATGGAGCAGCACAAACACACCCAGTAAGAAAAGGACTGCATACTAGAAAAGAAACACAGAACAGCAAGTTACAGAAGCCTTTTCTTTCTATCCCCACTCCCCTCCTTTTTCTTCCCTTCTCCTTGCTGTTCTTTTTTGAGGATTAAACGCAGCACTTTTCATTATTTTTTAATTTGTGTGGGGGGTACAGTGATACCTTAGTTCACAAACTGTGATTTTGCAAAATATGGCCGTGTTTGTGTTTGTGTGGGAAAGATGGACACAGTTGTGTTTGTCACCCAATACAGGTCACAAACAAAAAATTTTGCCAAACTCTTGTTTGTGAAACAAATCGTGTGTAAACAAAAATGTTTGTGAACCAAGGTACCACTGTTTTTTGCTTTGTTTTAAGACAGGGTCTTGTTATGTACATAGTTCAAGCTGGCCTCAAACTTGTTGTGATCCTTCTGTCTCAACCTCTGGAGTGCTAGGATTATGGGCATGGTATGTATACCTTACACCTAGCTTTTTTTCTTTTTTTGTCTTTTAGGCAAGGCTCTACAGGGTGTTCAGGGTCTCACTACTAGATCAGACTTGTAGTGATCCACCAGTTTACAGCCTCCCAAGTGCTGGGATTACAGGTGTGTGCCACCATGCCCAGTCTCAATTACCAGCTCAGTGCACCCCGGGGGGGGGGGTGGCATGGCAGGCCTGGGATTGAACCCCCCCTCCCACCCCCGCCCTGCGCCTGCTTGCAGGCGCTTTAATCTGCTGAGCTATTTGGCCGGCCCTACCTTTTTCTTTTTCTTTTAAGTAATAAGATCTCACCAAATTTCCCAAGTTGGCCTTAAACTTGTAGTCTTTCTGTCTTACTCTCCTGAGTAGCTGTGATTACAGGACATGTTACCATGCCTGGGACTTTGTGTTGTTTTATTTGGTGCTGGGGAATCAAACCCAAGGGCTTACTAGGGTAAGCTAGGTAAGTGCTATACCCTCAGCCCCAGAGAGGCTTTTAAAAATTTTAAGTCCTCATAGTTAATTAACAAACTGGCTTTTGTGATCATGATTAGTTACTACACTATTCAATTATTCTTTTGTACTTTAAAATTAATGTAACACTTTTCAAAATGAAGCAAAAGTTCACTCTTTTGAGGAGACTAGTCCTAGGGCCTCTTGCCTATTAAGCACATGCTCTGCCACTGAGCTACGCCCTAGCCCAAGATCACATCTTTAATGAGACACATAGTAGAAGCTCTCACCTTAAATTTAGGGTAGTCATTCATGAGGATTGTCACAATTCCAATATAAGGAACAAATCTGCAACAAATAAAAAACTAATCACAGATTTTCCCAAGTAAAACAGCTGTTACTTACTAAACATTATCAGTACATTCTTCCATAGACTAATTTTCTGTTTATAAAGCCCATTTGTACATATTATCCTATCTGCTCCTTTCCACAGTAAGTGAAGGCAAGTTAGGAGTTCACCATTGTACAGATGAGGAAACAAATGATCAGGCCCACCACGGCACACAGCTGTCGCATGGGTGAGCCACTGCAGATCCAGGTTTCAGATCTCCACTGGCTGAGACACTGCCAGAGGCTGGGCATGTCCTCAGGACCCACAAGAGCTATCACTCCAAGTAGGGAGCCAGGCAAACAGCCAGAACAAGGAACTTGATGTTAAGTGGCCAAAAAAGCAAGTACAAAAGCTCTGAGATAGACTTGGATTTCACCACCCTCTCATTTCTAAATCATATGTAATCTGGTTTGGGCCTCTTAGCTCTGAAACTCTTCTAGAACAGTTTTTAAGCACCTATGTGGTCTCAGCCTCCATCTTTTACATTAGTTTTTTTTTCCCCTATTCCCCAAAAAGTTTGTCTCCGAAAGCTAGGCAAAAACACTTGTCAATGACAGAATCAAGAAGCAAGATCCAAGCCAGGTGTAGTAGCATATGCCTGTAATCCAGTACTGGGGAGGCTGAAACAGGAGGAACACTGGCTGGCCTGGGCTACATAGTGAGTTCAAGGTCAGCCTGAACTGCATAATGAGATCCTGTCTCAAAAACAAAACAAAACCCCAAACAAACAAAAGAAAATAAAAAGTAAGACCCTAACCAGGCATGATGGCACATACCTATAATCCTAGCGCTTAGGAGGCTGAGGCAGAACAATCCTTGTGAGACCAGCTGGGCCTACAAAATGAGCTCAAGGCCAGTCTGAACTGCATGAGACCCTGTCTCAGAAAGACAAAACAGGCCTCCAAGCACCAGAAAAAAAAAAAAAAAATCCTTCAAAAAGACAAAACAAACACCCCGCCCCCATAAGATCCAATAATACATTGTATACAAGACACATTTAATTCAATAAGAAATTCACAGATTAAAAGTCAAAGGATAGAAAATAATACTCCATGCAAAATGAACCTGGAAAAAAGCAGGGGTAGCTACTTTCTTTGTGGACAAAGTGGATTTCAAGCCAAGACTGATTAAGAGACAAAAAAGGTCGCTTATCCTTATAAAGGGAACAATTTTTTTTTTTTTTTTTTTCGGAACTGGGGATTGAACTCCGGCCCTTGCGCTTGCCAGGCAAGCATTTATTGTACTGAACTATCTCCCTGGCCCCAAGGGAACAATTTAAGAGGGAGAAAAAACAATCATAAATATGTATGCACCAAATGCCAGCAAATATTAATGGATGAGAAAAATTAAATACTAATACAATTATAACATAGGACTTTAATACCCTACTGTCACAAATAGATCAACTAAACAAAAACAAAACAAAACAAACAAACCAAAAATCAAAAAACAAAAACCGATAAGTATCAGAGCTAAACCAAACTTTTGAACAAATCGACTTAGATGTCTACAGACTGGTTCCATCCCACATCAAGAGTACACATTCTGAGATGCACATAGGACATTCTAAAGTAGACCGCATACTAACTCACAGAACATGCTTCAGTGAATGCAAAGGAATTAAAGTTATCCCATGCACATTCTCAGATCACAGTGCAATGAAACTAGAAATAAAAGGCAAAAGAAGCCACAAGAACTTCATGGAAGAAGTTAACCTTATGAACAGATGAAATTAAAGAAGAAATTAGGAGCAGTGTGAAGAAGAAAGGAGGACGACCTGTAGGCCACCCAAAGCTGCATGCCATTGCATCTCATGTCTAGTGCCTGTGACCTACTGCCGTCACCACCATGCCCAAGAGAAAGGCTGAAGGGGATGCTAAAGGTGAGAAAGCCAAGGTGAAGGATGAACCACAGAGAAGATCTCCAAGGCTGTGGGCTAAGCCAGCTCCTCCAAAGCCAGAGCCCAAGCCTAGAAAGGCCCCTGCAAAGAAGGTATAGAAGGTACTCAAAGGGAAAAAGGGAAAAGCTGGTGCCAGCAAGGATGGGAATAACCCTGCAGAAAATGGAGATACCAAAACAGCCAGGCACAAAAAGCTGAAGGTGCTGGAGATGCCAAGTGAAGTGTGTGCATTTTTGATAACTATGTACTTCTGGTGACTGTACAGATTGAAATACTATTTTTTATCAAGTTTTATAAAAATGCAGAATTTTGTTTTACTTTTTTTAAGCTTTGTTGTTAGCACACAAAACAGTTCATTGTTGTTCTGTGGGGAAGGAGCATATATTAGTAGTACAATGTCTCCAAAGCTGGACTGATGTGGAGAAGGCACCTTTCCTTGGTGGTTTTGAGAGACTCTTGGCTCCCAGGAGGGATTCCCTGATGTTGACACATATGACCACCTTGGCATAATGCCTTGTCATATGGGACAGCTCCCAGTTCATTTTATGTCCTCCTTTCCTCTGCCATCAGCATAGGCTTAACTCCCTTAAGTCCAGAGACCTACTGGGATCTGATTCCCAAAAGTGATGTTACCAGTGTGTCAGGCAATCTGGACTTGCCAGTAACATTGAGATAGTGTCCCACAAGAACAATTGATTTCTTTTTCTAGATTCTGCCATTTTCATTTCCTGAAAGTCAGGGTAGCTTGTGAAAAGTTGTTAAACAACATGCTAAATGTGAACTGTCAACACTAACTTTAAACTTCCATTACTTTAGAGCCTCAAATGAAGACTTAATTGGATTTTATAGTGGCTTTCTGGTTTTTGGTAGTCCATTCAAGAAGGGAGGTTTTTTTTTTTTTTTTTTTTTGGTGGAACCGGGGATTGAACTCAGGCCCTTGCGCTTGTCAAGCAAGCGCTTATTCTACTGAGCTATCTCCCCGGCCCCCAAGAAGAGAGTTAGAAAGTTGTTGTATACTGTTAAAGATTGTGTGCCTATGTCCTGCCTGAAATACCATGACTGTTTATGAAAAGTATCTTTAATAAAGCTGGATATAGTTTAGAGAAGAAATTAATTTCTATAGTTAAACAAGGATAATACAACATATTGGAATTTTTTTTTTTTTTTTTAATGTATTTGGTACAAGGTCTCATTACACAGCTCAGACATGTAGTGATCCTCCTGTTTTCAGCCTCCCCAGCACTGGAATACAGAAGTGCGCCACTATGCCCAGACTCGGTGGTGGCTCAGCGCACCTGAGGGTGGGGCCAGCGAGGCATGTTGCGCCAGGGATCGAACCCCAGTCCCTGTAATTGCCTAAGCAGGCGCTTAGCATATTGGAACTTTCGAGATGCAACTAAAAGCAATCCTGTAAGGGAAACTTAAGTGGTGAATTCTCGTATCAGACAAATAGAGTGATCTAAACAACTTAATGGTGAACCTCAAGCTTCTAGAAAAAGAACAAGTCAAATTCAAAGCTTGTATAAGGGAGAAAATTCTAAAGATCAGAGCAGAAATTAATGTAATGGAGACTAAGAAAATACAAAGGATCAATGAATCAAAAATGTGGTTCTTCAAAGTTGGGGGTCGGTGAGATAGCTCAGTGGACTAAAGCACCTGCTTAGGCAAGCTTAGGCAAAGGCAGGGACCAAGGTTCCATCTCCTCTCTTACCACATGCCACACAAGCCCCAACACCAGGGCAGGCTGAGCTGGCCAGAGTCGAGGTGTAGTGGTGTAAGCCTATAATCCCAGGCCTGGGGAGGCTGAAAACAGGAGGATCACCATGAGTCCAAGCTGCACAGGGAGGCCCCCCTGGATCTCCCCACGACATCTTTTTTCTCTAGCCAATGCTGTCCTTGTTTATAGAGGCCTCGATCACCAACAGCATTATTATCTCCTTTGGTCAAAAGTTGATATGCCCATTTTGCTTTTCATGAATCTTCAAGACTCGATGAACTATAGGAATCTCTCTTCCTTCTATCCTAAAAACAACAATTTCCCCTAC
>NW_004524578.1:20349934-20356715 GCF_000260255.1 Octodon degus
AATCCCCCAGCACCACATGCCAGCCAGACCCACCCCCTGGTGGGCTGAGCTGGCCACACACACACACACACACACACACACACACACACACAAACACAAACTGTCCTATTAATTAGCTGTGAAACTGTCTCATTCATATTTATTTCTCAATAAAAAAATTAAAAAAATAAATTTTTTTAGGGCTGAGGTGATGGCTGAGGAGATGGCTCAGTAGAATAAGTGCTTGCCTGGCAAGTGCAAGGGCCTGAGAATTACCAAAGCTGAATCAAGAAGATATAAAAATTCCAGGGCCGGGGAGATGGCTCAGTAGAATATGCGCTTCCCTGGCAAGTGCAAGGGCCTGAGTTCAATCTTTGGTTCCGCCAAAAAAAGAAAAGATATAAAAATTCTAAATAACCCAGTATAAGTCAGTGAAATTGAAAATGTACTTAAAAACTTACTGACAAATAAAAGCCCAGGTGCTGATGGAGTCACTATTGAATTCTACAAGAAATTTAGAGAGAACCCAATGCAATTACTTCTCAAACTTTTTAATAAAACTTAAAGGGAAGCAATACTCCCAAAGTCACTCCTAGAAACAAGCATTAACCTGATACCAAAACCTGAGGATCCAACCAAAAAAGAGAATCACAGTCAGACATGGTGGGGTGGCGCATTCTATAATCCCAGAACTTGGAAGGCTGAGGCAGGAGGATCATTACGAGCTCAAGGCCAGCCTGAGTGCATAGTGAGACCCTGTCTCGGAAAGATGCTTCCCCCTAAAAAAAAGAACTACAGACCAATATCCCTAAAGAACATAGGCACTAAAGTCCTAAGATAATGGCAAAGAGAATGCAGTTAAGTCATCAAGATTATGCACTAGGACCAGGTATGGTTCAACATATGCAAATCAATAAAAAATGTAATCCACCATATCAACAGAGCCAAGGACAGAAAAATCCCACGATCATCTCAATAGATGCAGAAAGTGTGTGTGACAAAGTCCAACATCCACTCATAATAAAATCCTACAGAAAATCTCAACTTGATAAAAGCCATGTATGACAAATCAACAGCCAACATCATACTAAATGGTCCAAAACTGAAAACTCATTCTAAAATCAGGAAGACACTGGGGCCGGGGAGATGGTTCAGTAGAATAAGCGCTTGCCTGGTAAGCGCAAGGGCCTGAGTTCAATCCCCGGTCCTGCCAAAATAAATAAATAAATAGATAAATGAAAATTAAAAAAAAAAAAAAAAATCAGGAAGACAACATAAATTAAAGTCCACAGTATTTATGGATATAGATGAGCAGAGACTTTGTAGTACTAAGAAATTGAACCCAGAGCTTCATGTGTGCTAGGCAAGTGCTCTACTCCTGAGCTACACCCAAAACCTTTTTAAATGCTAAAACAGGATCTCAAATTGGCCTCAAAATTATGATTCTTGCCCGCACACCACTTTTTTGCAATATCGTTATGGAAACATTCACATCAGGTAGAGAAAGAAGTAAAAGGAGTAAAGACAGGAAAGGAAGTTAAACTCATTATTTGTAGATGACATGATACTATATATAGAAGACCCCAAAAACTGCACCAAAAGTTTTTTAATAACCAAATTAATTCAACACTCAAAAATCAATAGCATTCCTATACAAATAATAAACTCACAAGGAAATTAAGGATCATAGCCACAAACTTGTCTATAGGAAACTAAGGTATAAGTACAGCCTGACTTCAAAATATCAGCTTAGTGTTTTATAAGTACAATTCTACAAAACACAGCACTACATAACATTACCCGTCAAGGTAAGTGGTGGTGTAATCAATGGAAACTGAATTTTATAGTTGAGATTCTATTGCCTGCTGTTCCTGTCCCAGATGCTTTATACTTTATAGAAAGTTACTTAATTTGGGGCCAGGGAGATGGCTCAGTGGAATAAGCGCTTCCCTGGCAAGCGCAAGGGTCTGAGTTCAAGCCCCGGTTCAAAAAAAAAAGAAAGTTACTTAATTTAGTAAGACTACTACATCTTTGTTGCAGTTATAACCTTCGCACATACTGAAGTTCAGGTGCAGCTCTACAAAGTTTGGACTTATCAAGCTGTGCCTGGCTTGGGTCTGGCTGCTGTGCTCAGCTCCTTCCCGCTGCTGCCCTTGAGAGTGAACCTGTTGTGCCCCTGTGGCAAGATGTTCTGCTCCTGGACTAGCTGGGTGGATCTATCCTCTACACTCTCTGCAGGGATTGCAGCTGCAGGGTTACACCCCAGGCATGTATGCCAGGCCTGAGTTGTGCCTGGAGGGGGCAAGGTGGAGTAGGGGGAGAGGAAGCTCTCCCTCACACTCACTGGGTCTGGGCTAGGACTGGGTCTGGGGGTTCCTGGAACGCGGCAGAAATTCCTACTGGGCGGGTGGGGTGAGGGAAGTGCTGCAGAGTGGTGGGGGCATCCCAAGTGGGTGGGAGAGGGTCCTGCCCACACCGCGCCTGGGCTGGGACCAGTATTTGGTCCAGCTGGCGCAGGGCAGCAGGAAGCTCTCCCACACATTCACCGGACCTGGGCTAGGACTGGGTCTGGGGGTTCCCGGAACGAGGCAGAAATTCCTACTGGGCGGATGGGGTGGGGGAGGTGCTGCGGAGTGGTGGGGGGCGTCCCAAGGGGGTGGAAGAGGGTCTGGCCCAAGCTGTGCCTGGGCTGGGACTGGTCCCGCTGGCACAGGGTAGCAGGAAGCTCTCCCACACACTCACCGGACCTGGGCTAGGACTGGGTCTCAAGACTACTACATCTTATTAAGACCACCAAAAGGTCTACATTTCAAAGTCAGGATTTTAGAAACAGCAATTGTGACTAAAACTCACGACCTCACATTTGCCAGACGGGTGCCGTGTTGCTGAGCTATGTCACCGGTCCAACAACGGTGATTTTTAAAACTTTTTCACATACATACAAATTAGTTGAATGGAAGCCTGGCCACTCTAACCTTTTATAGAATGATGTATTTTCTCCTTGACACAGGCCTCGAGCAGGCAGAATGGTACTAAACAATCAAGAATCAAAAAAAAAAAAAAAGAATCAAGCCTCCACATGTGGACATCCTGTTAATAATGTTGGTGTATACATAAAACAGTATGGCAGGGGCCGGGGAGATGGCTCAGTAGAATAAGTGCTTGCTGTAAGCACAAGGGCCTGAGTTCAATCCCCAGTTCCGCAAAAAAAAAAAAAAACAATAAACAGCATGGCAAGATTTGCAAGGCCTTAAAATACGCTAAGTATCACAAGCAATTCCACTTCTTAAACTGAGCATGGTGGCACATGCCTGTAATCCCAGTACCAGGGAGGCTGAGGCAGAAGGATCCTCGTAAGTTCAAGGCCAGCCTAAACTACATAGTAAGACCCTGTCGCAAAAAAAAAAAAAAAAAAAAAAAAATCCACTCTTTGGATTTTCTGTGAAGCCTGGGCAGAGGAACTAAGATGTGTTTAACGAAGATCTTTATCATAATACTGCTCACAGTTACAACTCTGGGACAAGTGGAGATCAGAAGTGCAAGATCAGACTGAGCCACTCAGCAAAACTCCAGCTCAAATATAATCCAAACAACAAGAATAAATCCAAGGGGCCAGAGAGATAGCTCAGCAGGCTAAAGCATCCGCTTAGGCAAGCTTATTATGTGCAGGGACCGCGGTTCAATTCCTGCACCACATCCGGCCAGAGTCCAGGCATAATGGTACATGCCAGTAATCCCAGCACTGGGGAGGCTGAAAGCAGGATGACCATGAGTCTGAGCTGCATGCTGAGCCCCTGCAACAACCAAATACGTTAAAAAAAAAAAAAAAAAAAAAAAAAGGCTGGTGAGATGGCTCAGTGGTCTAAAGCATCTACTTGGAACGAGCTTGGCAAAGTACAGGGACCACGGTTCGATCCCCCAGCACCACATGCCAGCCAGCTGCGCCCCCTGGTGGGCTGAGCTGGCCACACACACACACACACACACACACACAAATAAATAATTAAAAAAAAAAAAAAGGAGAACCAACCCAAAACTTCAAGTTGCAGGCAGTAGTAAAATAACACATAGCTTTCTTTGGAAAGGATGATATGGAGATAAATTTATTGATTTGTAAACATGCTCGTCAGTTTTAGGGTGAAAAGAAGTTATAAAGTAGTGTGACCATCTTTCCCTCACACACAAACATGTATAAACATGTATATAACAACCACTGCATCTTGTAAAGCCTGAGACAACATAAATTAAAAGTCCACAGTATTTATGGATATAGATGAGCAGACTTTGTAGTACTAAGAAACTGAACCCACAGCTTCATGTGTGCTAGGCAAGTGCTCTACTCCTGAGCTACACCCAAACCCTTTTAAATGCTAAAACAAGGGGCTGGGGAGATGGCTCAGTAGAATAAGCATTTCCCTGGCAAGTGCAAGGGCCTGAGTTCAGCCCCCGGTTCCGCAAAAAAAAAAAAAAAAAAAAAAAAACCTAAACAGGGTCTCAAATTGGCTTCAAAATTATGACTCTTGTCCGGTATGGTGGGGCACACCTGCAACCCCAGCACAAGAATAAACCCAAGGGGCCAGAGAGATAGCTCAGCAGGCTAAAGCATCTGCTTAGGCAAGCTTAGTCAAGTGCAGGGACCGCAGTTCAATTCCTGGCACCACATCAAGCCAGAGTCCAGGCATAGTGGTACATGCCAGTAATCCCAGCACTGGGGAGGCTGAAAGCAGGAGGATCAACCACAGATCCAAGCTGGGAAGCTGAGGCAAGAGGATCGGCTGGGCTACACAGTAAGTTTGACAGCCTAGATTGCACAGACTTTTTTTTTGTGGTGGAACCAGGGATTGAACTCAGGCCCTAGCGCTTGTCAGGGAAGCGCTTATTCCACTGAGCCATCTCCCCAGCCCTACACACTCTTTTTCAAACAAAACAAAATGAAACACAAAACACCTCACAATTCTCCTGCCTCAGACAATGATCTCTCAGAGACAGTAATGATTTCATTTGGATTCTACTAGTACCCTCATAGGACATGTAGTTTCCCTGAAGTAGGGGCACATGTACCCCACAGGAACCAGTCCTGCATGAGGGGAAACACAATGGTATGTTTTAATCCTATCTCTCTTGCCCCAATCTGAGCAACTCTTGTGTAGGAGAGGAGGCAACACTCATTTAGCAATAGGATGGGGTTTCTGAAGGCGGTGGGCTGCTCACCAGTATACCAGGTCTGTATCTAGTCTACTTTAGATCAGGTCCACGGGGTCTGACAAGCACAGTGTGCCGTGAGGGACCTATATGGAAAGAACCAGCAACTATCTCTTTCAGAAACATGGGGACAGGAATTTGGATGTGATGGGTAAGCACTTGGGCTCCAGAGACATTGGCCACTTACTGCCATTTGTGATCTTGGATAAGTGAACTTTTCTGTTTCCTCATCTGTGGAATGGGAATGTCAGGGTTGTTCTGAGGTTAAAATGAGATAATACTTATAAAGCACTTACAATAAGTCATTGGTATGTAGTAAGCCCTGACAAAGGTGAGTTATATTGTTAATAATATTAATGACATTAAGATAGTAATAATTTTGTACTTCCTTATACCCATAACTTACAATTCCTGTCCTCCACTGATCTGTTCTCCTGATAAAATCTGAAATAAACAGGCTTAATATAATTTTAAAACTTTCATTTGATCCCATTAAATTTCAAGACTAGAAATGAAACAGTATGGAATAAATTAGCATGACAAAATTAAGTTAGGCAAATACTGTAACTCATAAATCCCTCTAAGTGAGGCTTCCCAAAGCAAGACTAACTCTTCTCTGGACCCCTCAACCTACCCCACCACAGACATCAGAGTGCACAAAAGGCACCCATTGATATCTCTGTTGGTTTCTGGCTTTTTGAAACAGGGTCTTGCCGCACAGTTCAGGCTGGCCTTGAACTCCTATGTAGTTCAAATGGGCCTCGAACTTGCAGTGATTCTCCTGGTTCAGCCTCCTGAGTACTGGGATTATACACGAATGTTCCAGTAACATCTTCTTAGTGAACTGAATAAACTTTTAAAGCTGTTACAGGGGGCCGGGGAAATGGCTCAGTAGAATAAGCACTTCCCTGGCAAGCGCAAGGGTCTAAGTTCAATCCCCAGTTCTACCAAAAAAAGCCAAAAAAGCTGTTACATTCAAATTGCCATCTTACCCTTAATACTGCTTTTTTTAAAACAATACCTCCCTTGAGTAGTAACCTGAAGATTTAAATGCATTTGAAGAAGTAAAGAACACAGAGGTTATTCAGTGGAACCAGGACTAAGCTGCTAAGGACTTTGAGAATGATCAGATAAACCAATCCAAGGGCTATGCTATAGGATGCAGAAAAAGCTCAACATGTTTGTTCACCTCCATCCATACTCACCCCCTGGCTCTCCCCACGACATCTTTTTTCTCTAGCCAATGCTGTCCTTGTTTATAGAGGCCTCGATCATCAACAGCATTATTATCTCCTTTGGTCAAAAACTTGATATGCCCATTTTGCCTTAAAAGTGAGAAAGAATAAAATTATGGAAAAAAAAATAAAAATAAAAACAAAAAAAAGAGAAAGAGTGAGAGAAACTCAAGTTATCAAGACATCTGAAAGACAAAATTTTGATCTCATTAAGCAAAACTTCTGTGATGCTGGGATATTTTATTACCATTTTTGCTATTGAAAGAATTAGCTAAGGGCTGGAGAGATGGCTCAGTGGTCTAAAGCACCTACTTAGAACAAGCTTAGCAAAAGCATCAGGGACCGCGGTTCAATCCCCCAGCACC
>NW_004524578.1:20356850-20364740 GCF_000260255.1 Octodon degus
AAAAAAAAAAAAAAAAGAATTAGCTAAAAGGATGTTCCTAATTGTGTTATTATTAAGAATAGGCCTTGAGGGATAGCTCGGCGGTCTATGTGCCTCCTGGTAAGCCAAGGACCCAGATTTGATTCCTGGTACTGTATGCCATGCTGGACCTGGAACCCAAGGCAGCTACTGAAACTGGGCATGGTGGCACACACCTGTAATCCCAGTGCTGGGGAGGCTGAGACATGAAGACCATTATGAGTCTGAGCTGCATAGCCAAGATCCAAATAAATAAATGATTTTTAAAAAAAGATTAAGAGCAAATTAGCCAAGTGTGGTAGTATACAATTGTAATCCCAGCACTCAAGGGACTGAGGTAGGAGGACTGCTATGAGTTCTAGGCCAGCCTGGGCTACATAGTGAGTTTTTCTTTTTTGTATCAGGGATCAAACTCAGGACCTTGTGTTTGCCAGGTAGGTGCTTATGCCACTGAGCGATCTCCCTGCCCCCATAATGAGTTTAAAGTTAGTCTGACCTATGTAGGGAGACCCTGTCTCAAAAAAAAAAAAAAAAAAAAAAAAGTCTGACATTAAGGAATTAAAATACTATGCAAGCATGTAGAACAATGTTGTAAAGACAGGCATGGTGAGGAGGCAGTGAAGTAGCAGAAGTTGAGGCTGGAGGTTCAATATAAGTTTGAGGCCACCTTGGCTACACAGAGAGTTCAAGGCCAGCCTGAACTGCATAGTTAGACCCTGTCTCAAAACACCAAAAATAAATAAATAAAAACAAACAAATGACATATATCATATGTATGAATGATATTTTCTGGAAATATAAAAAAGACAAATTAATGATACACTGGATTGTTCCTCAGGATGTGACTGGCAAAATGCACACTGGAAAAATACAAAATAACCCATTTTCTTTAAGTAATAAAGTCTAAGGAACAAAGAAAGTTGGGGAAGGAGTTTTGATTTAGATAAAATAAGAAACTTACAAAGCCATTATCAACCAACTGCAGCCAAAAACCTCTTTGGATCTGGATTGAGGCAGTTAGAAAAAGCTAACATATACTAGGGAATCTGAACAAAGGCCGGGAACAGTACCAAGGGATTACTGCTCATTCATACTGACAACCTAGTGATTATGTTTTGTAGATATTTACTAATATATTTACATATGACATAATGTCTAGAATTTGACTTGATATAGGAGAGAAGTGGTGGGAGTATAAACGAGGCAGAACTGGTTACATATTAATCACTGGAATGAGGGACAGAGTTGTAACAGGAAGTGAGGAAAAAAAAAGAGGGGAAACTCCCCCAGGGAAGAGAGGGCACGCTACAGATCTGGGCTATTCCTACAGACTTGATCTGGCATGATAGGACCTTGTTAAATTGCCCAATAGGGGCTTGAACTTGCAATCCTTCTGCTTCAGCCTTTCAGAGTACTGGGATTACATGACTCTTGTATGTCAGTTCTTCAGACATATCAGGAAGTATATGAATAGCATCTTGCGTAATCAAAAAAATTACAAATTTAATTTTACTAAGGAATCATGAAGCTTCCTTCAAGTAATTTCATTTTATTATCATTATTTTTTTGTATTTTAGGGAAGGGCCTACAGGGTGTTCAGGGTCTCACTACTAGATGGGACTCACAGTGATCTGCCTGTTTACAGCCTCCCAAATGCCAGGATTACAGGCTAGAGCCACCACACCCAGTCTCAATTACTGTCTCAGTATGCCCCAGGGATGAACCACAGGAATGAACCCCTGGCCCACCTGCGCTTGCTTGCAGGTGCTATAATCTGCTGAGCTATTTGAGTAATTTTAAAAGTTCAACCAAAAGCAATGCATACTATACAGTTTATAAGTGCCACCTTCCAATTATTTCAAGTGTTTGGGTTAAATGCTGACCTAGAAGAGCATTAGATTGCCACTAATATCCACTGGATTCTAAGTCAGAAACTGGCTTCTCAGATGCTAAATCTGCAGATAAAACTAACCCAGGAGGGGTTGCAAACACTAATGATAGTTAAGCACAGATATCACATTAAAAATGACATTGCAATTAGGGAAAAATACAAATACAGAGAAAAGTAACTTGGAGTTGACATTTCATTAAATAAAAGATCTGAAAAAAACTGGAGGGAAAAATAGGACTGTTACCAAGAGAGGCTGGTCACAAAAGTGAGTCAGGGGCAATAGGAAGGAAGTCAATTCAAACAAAAACACACCAAACCCATAGATGAAAAAAAGTAACCTCAGTTTAGACAAGATATCATGTCTGCATCTTGTACTAGGATTAACTACTATGAAGACAACAATATGCAATGTATTAATTACTGTAACTGTCCTAATAATCTGTTTTGAAACTGTCTCTTTGCTATTTCTTTCTTAATAAAAATTAAAAAAAAAAAAAAAAGTAACCTGAGACAGGAAGAGAGAAAAAAAAGAAGAGCAATCTCCTCCAGGGAAGGGGATTGGAGGAGAGGGGAGGGGAGGGAAGAAAGGGGAGGGGAGGGGAGGTAAGAGAGGAGAGGGGAGGGATGCCACAGATCCAGGCTGTTCCTAAAGATTTGACTTGAGTGCTGGGGAGATAGCTCAGTGGCATAAACGCCATGCAAGCGCCAAGGTCCCGAGTTCAATCCCTGGTACAAGTCTGAGCAGCGTAGCAACTCTCTATACCAAATAAATAAGTAAAAGATTAAAAACTAATCTTTTTGATTCTAATAAAAAAGAATCGGGGCTGGTGAGATGGCTCAGTGGTCTAAAGCACCTACTTATTACAAGCTAAGCTAAGCAAAAACACAGGGACCGCGGTTCAATCCCCCAGCACCACATGCCAGCCAGCCCCGCCCCCCTGGTGGGCTGAGCTGGCCACACACACACACCCACACACACCCACACATGCAATAAATAAATAAATAAATAAAAAATAAAAAAGAATCAAAATATAAACTTGAGAAGTTTGTTTCTAGACTCTATCAAAAGAATAAGAAATAAAATGTACAGTCTAAAAAAAACTTGAAGGAAAATACTTGTAATAACAGAATAAAAAACCTCAAATGTATTCAATTCCTTCTAGTGGACTGTAATTACAGAAATCACTAGGGTTTTTTTGACAAATCTCTGTCATCTGCTCAATAATAGTGGAATAAATATTATCTGGAGGTGCCAAGGTTTTTTTTTTTTTTGAGACAGGTTCGCACTATGCAGCTCAGGCAGGCCTTAAATTCACTTTGTAGGCCAGGCTGGCCTCAGACTCACAAGGATCCTCCTGCCTCAGCCTCCCAAGTGCTGGGAATACAAGTGTGTACTACCACACTGTGTAGTGCCAAGTTCTTAAAATATTTATTAAATCCTACTCCAGCAGCTCATAACTCTTAAGCTCAAAACCCTAATCAGAAACCATTTATACAGGACTCTCCCTTGCTATCACAGAGGCCAAGTGCTTAATATTACTTTATTCAAAGAGCTCAAAGCTGTTCAGTGGGCATGAACCCAGGGCCTTTGCACTGGACTACATCCCCAGTCATTTTTTATGTTTTATTTTGAGAGGCTCTTGCTATAAAGTGCCCAAGCTGGGCTCAATCCTCTTGCCTCAAGCTGCTCAAAGCTTTAAAAATGTAACACACATCACTGTGACATTAGGAAAGAAAATAACCACTTCACAGTTGAGGAAAAAAGACCCAAAAAGCCAAATGTGGGCAGAAAATGTATCTGTTTTCAAGAGATAAACACAGCTAAGGACTAAATTATTTCACTGACAAAATTTCTCCTTTCAAAAACTCTATCACAGGGGCCAGGGAGATGGCTCAATACAATAAGCGCTTCCCTGGCAAGCGCAAGGGTCTGAGCTCAATCCCTGGTTCCACCAAAACGAAACAAAACAAAAAACTTAAGAAAAACTATCATGGGGGACCACCCACTTGGGGGTCCCCCATCTCTCTCTCTCGGACAGGAGATTTCTTTCCACAAACAAACTCTATCACAAGCTAGTGTTCAATATATTCTGACTCAGCCTAAGTAGCTGAGACTACAGGGATGCACTACCAAGACCAGGTTTTTTTAAACAGAAAATTAAGTCCTTTATAAAGTGGTAACACACATGCCTGTAATTCCAGCACTCAGGAGTCTAATGCAGGAGGATCCCTGGGAGTTTAAGGTCATCCTGGGCTACAAAGTGAGCTCACGGCCAGCCTGAACTGCACAGCAAGACTCTGTCTTGCAAACAAACAAACAACAACAAAAAGAAAAAAAAAAAAAAAAAAAAAGAAAAGAGAAAGAAACACCACAAATGTGGAAGGGAAAGAAGAATCTGTAGCTGGATGGGGGCCACAGACCTGGAAACATCTCTGAATTCATCTTCCTGACCATTTTCATATTCCAGATGAGGAAACTAAGGCCCAGAGAGGAGAAAGTTTTTGCTCACTGTTCCACTTTACCTCTACCCTGAAGTCAATCTCAAGTTCCTAAACAAGATTCAGCCACCCTGTGCTCAGGAGGTAAGACAGGAGGACTGTGAGTTCGAGGCTCGCCCGGGATACACAGTGAGTGCAATGGCACATGCCGATAATCCTTACTCTGGGAAGCTGAGATAAAGAGAATGACAAATTCAAGTCCAAGCTGGGACTTAACAGGACTGCCTCAAAATGAAAAGTAAAATTAAAAAATGGCTACAGGGCTGGCCAGATAACTTAGGGACTGGGTTTGATCCTAGTGTGGTGTGGTGTGCTGTGTTGTGCGCGCCATGCCAGCTCCATCCCGCGGGTGCACTGAGATGTTGACTGAGACTGGACGTGGTGGTGCATGTCTGTAATCCCAGCACTTGGGAGGCTGAAAAAAGAAGGATCACTAGGAGTGCAATCTGTGTAGTGAGACCCTGTACTAAATACATTTCGGGGGGAGAAAAAAAAAAGGGCTAGAATAGAGCTCTGTGTGAAGACCCTGGACTCAATCTACCATCCAGCAAAAAAATAAACATAAGACTCTATATTTAGATTTTTTTTTTTTCTTTTTCCGGAACCGGGGGTTGAACTCAGGCCTTTGCGCTTGCCAGGGAAGCACTTATTCCACTGAGCCATCTCCCTGGCCCCTTTTCATTTTTTTCACAGAACCGGGGTTGAACTCAGGCCTTTGCGCTTGCCAGGGAAGTGCTTATTCCACTGAGCCATCTCCCCGGCTCAAGATTCTATATTTAGAAAAGTAACTTTTCAGGGCATGGTGGCATGCGTTTGTGATCTCAGCACACAGAGGTCGAGGCAGGAGGATCACTATGAATTTGAGGCCACCCTGGGGTACACAGTGAGTTCAAGGCCAGCCTGGACTAACAGTGAGATACTATCTTTAAAAAAAAAAGAGAAAAAGAAAGAAAGAAAGAAAGAAAGAAAGAAAGAAAGAAAGAGAAAGAAAGAAAGAAAGAAAGAAAGAAAGAAAGAAAGAAAGAAAGAAAGAAAGAAAGAAAGAAAAGTAACTCTAATTGAACTCAGGATTTTGCGCTTGCCAGGCAGACGTTTATGCCACTGAGCTATCTCCCTGACCCTCTCTTATGGATTTTTTTTTTTAAGAGTGGGGCTACCTTATTATATTACATCAGAATATTCTTTTTACTCCAGAATATGCTATTTAGAATCAATCATTGTATCATATATATATATGGAAGAATTTCCTGGGGGACAGATGAATATTGAACAGCTATTTACAGCTTTCAAACATTCACCAGGTGGTCAGACATTCAGGGCTTGTGGCCCTCACACTTTCATAGTCTTTATGCTATCAAAATTAAATACCATAAAATTGAAACAAAAATACTGAAAAATGGAAAAAATATTATTTTGCACATACTTTTCATGAATCTTCAAGACTCGATGAACTATAGGAATCTCTCTTCCTTCTATCCTAAAAACAACAATTTCCCCTACTCGTATAGGATCTTCAACTCGATTTGTTAGAAAGAGAAGATCTCCTCTGTGAAATGCAGGCTCCATGCTGCCGCTGGAGGGTAAAGAACAAACAAGAAAGCAAGAGATTAAATTTATGCCCAAAGTTGACATCTAAGGTATCATCTTTATAGGAGAGGTGCTTTAACAACCACATCACCATAAATTGATCACATTATTCTCAACATACAGGCTCCTGAGAATCACAAACGACTTTTTAGATATTAGCCTTTGCTAAATTAGTTTCATGTCAAGCATTACTATTCAAAGGTGCTTAAATCTTGAAAAGGGCAGCGTTAGTATTCCTTAACCTTTGAAAATTTCAAATGACAAATAATGTAAGAGAATGAACTTTAAAAACACTGCCCTTCTCACTTCATCTGAAAACACCAAACATTTTCAAATATTCAAATGAGAACTGGCTCAGCTGCTTTTGCCATTTCTAAAGATACAGACTGAGATGACCTTATGGGTTCAAACCATTACAGAGGAAAGCAGCTCATCAGCAGTCAGTACAATGAGAAACCTTGAGTTATCAATTTATTTTTAAAACAGAAAGAAAAAAAATGACTAACAGAGATTTTTGCCTAAGAATTTCAGAAAACAGGATTCAATTTTTTTTAAGATGTAAGAAAATATATTTATTTCTTTTTCATGACAATACTATGATAAAATTGTTAAATACATGCACGTTTTAAAAACAAACATAAGTAACATCTTTAGAGTTATCAGCCAAGCATACTAGTTTCATATTTATGGTGTCCTAGTAATAGGTTACTTATATTCTATGTTTTTGCTATAACCATGTTTTCCAAAAGATAAGGATTCAATTTTATAGTAAAAAGTGAGACAAACACCTACAGAGCATCTTATCTCTCACCATTTCTACCCACACCAAGTTCTAAAAGATCCACTATGTGCCTGAATATAAACACTTTTATTGCATGAAAACAAAGCCCATCGGTATATTTTCAGGAACTCAGGTTCCAGTTTTTAAGCATAACAGCTTTAGTACAAGAAAATAGGCAGGAAATAAAATTAAAAACAGGATATTGTCATCAATGTACAAACATTCTTGTTTAAAGACTGTCATCCTTCTATGTAAGGGGATAACAGTGGACAGTGGTTCCTGAACTGCTAAGCATGGGAACAACCTGGGGAACTTAAAAACTCCATGCCAAATTTTTCCGTGAGGAACCAAAAGTGTCAATAAGGGGGCCAGGGAGATGGCTCAGTAGAATAAGCACTTGCCTGGCAAGCGCAAGGGCCTGAGTTCAATCCCTGGTTCCACCAAAAACAAACAAACAAACAAACAAACAAACAAACAAAACCCAAAACAACTGAATTCTACTTGGGCAAGAGATGTGCTTATGTGTATAAAGCACAAAAACAACACAAGGACTCCAAGTGGCAAACCAAACAAAATTAAGAGTGATCTGGGGAAAAGTAACTCGGGCTCATGGATACAGCAGCATGGTTCATGTCAAGTTCCAAAGCAACCTTCCTGGTAAGACCATTGGACACCAAATCTGGGTGATGCTGTATGCCTCAAGAATTTAAACTAATGGAAAATAAAAGTGCATTTGTGCTCCTGAAAACAAACAAACAGGGAAACCAGGTGTGGTGATACACACCTATGAGGCAAGAAGACCACGGAGAGTTCAAGGCCAGCCTGAACTATAGAATGAAATCCTGTCTCAAACAAAACAAAACAAAAAAAACAAAGATGAGTTACTCTGATTTCATCATCCATCTTACTGAGCATTTATTATATGCAAAATGCTATTTTAATTTTTTCTTCTTTTCTTGACAGTAATGAGCATCGAACTCAGAGGTGCCCTACCACTAGGCTACATTCCCAGCCTCTTCTTTGAGATAGGGTTTCACAAAGTTGCCCAGACTCTCCTCAAACTTGCCTTTCTCCTGCCTCAGCCTCCTCTTGTGCTAATTATCTTTATTTATTT
>NW_004524578.1:20366460-20368351 GCF_000260255.1 Octodon degus
AGAAAATTATGTTTCTTTAAGTTACACAAAATCCTGGCCAGGTAAAACAACAAAAATAAATTGTGTGGCCCTAAACAGTTCAATCTTTTTTTTTTAATTTCTAGTCTTATCTAATAGAAAGCTTTGATTTCTGACAGATGGAGAAGGCACACAAACGGGCACTCTAGGGATAGTATAGAGAGATAGGTATAGTATATAGAGAGAGGGGCTGGGGAGGCTTTGTTGTTTTGTATTTTTGAGGCATCGTCTCACTATGCAGTCCATGCTGTCCTCAAACTTATGCCCATCCTCCTGGCTCAGCCTCCAAAGTGCTGGGATTACAGAAACAAGCCACCACACCTGGACCGGGCCATATAAATTAGGAGCTGCAGAGGTTTATAGACAACATCTGGGTATGGCTTTCAAAAATTTACAGCTCAGAAAGCTGTAATTTGCTCAAGTAATTTGCTCAAGGTTGTAATTAGACAATCAACGCACTAGGGATTCTAGTCTGTACTCCCAGAGCACTACACTAAAGCTTTCCCGGCCAACACAATCCACACATTTCTTTATATCTCTAAAATTCCAGTTGCAGGATGGGGAGATAGCTCAGTGGAATAAGTGCTTGCCTGGCAAGTAGAAGGTTGTAAGTTTGATCCCTGGTACTAACAAATAAATAAATAAAATAAAATAAAATAAAAAATAAAATTCTACTTGCAAGGCCAGGCATGGTGGCACAGGTCTGTCATCCCAGCACTCAGGAGGCTAACACAGGAGGGTCTTTTCAAGTTCAAGGCCATCTACAAAGTTCAAGGCCAGCCTGAACTGCATAGTGAGACCCTCTCTCAAAAAGATAAAATAGAATTCCAGTTGCAAAACAAAAGAATAATTTTACAGTTATATTTGACTGCTTTAGTTATTAAGAGATAGTCATGGCATAAGTAGAGTATAAACAGGTATCAAAAGGCAATGCCTCCAGCTACTTGTTGGAGTGGAAGGTAAATTAGCATGTGACAGTACCCTTGTAATCCCAGCTGCTGGCAGGCCAAGGCAGGAGGACTGCCGTAAGTTTGTGGCCAGCTTGAGCTATATAGTCAGTTCAAGGCCAACATGAAATATACAGTGAGCCCCTGCCTCAAAAAAAAAAAAAAAAAAAAAAAAAAAAAAAAAAAGAAAGAAAAAAAACAAACAAATGTTATCATAACTTATAATCATGCACTGCAAACATGTACTAAAAAATAAAAAGGGTAACATAATAAGCCAAGCATGGTGCTATGTACTTTTCATCCCAGGACTTTGGGAGATTGAGGTAGGTGGATTATAACTTTGAGTCCAACCTAGACACTTTAGCAAGATAGTACTTTAAAATTTATAAAACAGCTAAGGATGTAGCTCAGTGAAAAGGCCCTTGGCTCAAGCCCAAATCACAAAAACTAAAACTAAAAATTTTGGGCCGTAAGATAGCTCAGCAGACTAAGTGCCTGCTTTGGCAAACGCAGAGACCAGGGTTTGATCCCCTGTCCCACATGCCACGCCAGCCCCAGGGCACACTTAGCCAACCACTGAGTCCAGGTGTGGTGGTGCACGCTTATAATCCCAGTGCTGGGGAGGCTGAAAACAGGAGGATCACTATGAGTCCGAGATGCATAGTGAGACCCTATACCAAATACATAAAATGAAAAATAAAGAGGGGACTGGGGAGATGGCTCAGGGGCTGGGGAGATGGCTCAGTAGACTAAGCACTTGCCTGGCAAGCGTAAGGCCCCGAGTTCAATCCCTGGTTCCTCAAAAAAAAAAAAAAGATAAAGAAAAATAAAGGGCTGGTGAGATGGCTCAGTGGTCTAAAGCACCTACTTAGAACAAGCTAAGCTAAGCAAAAGCACAGCAACAGTGGTTCAATCCCCAGCACCAC
>NW_004524578.1:20368451-20370531 GCF_000260255.1 Octodon degus
CACACACACACACACACACAAAATAAATAAATAAATTTAA
Organism: Octodon degus; assembly: GCF_000260255.1. Classification (NCBI taxonomy): domain Eukaryota; kingdom Metazoa; phylum Chordata; class Mammalia; order Rodentia; family Octodontidae; genus Octodon; species Octodon degus. The sequence goes on from NW_004524578.1 coordinate 20,368,492, forward strand.
AAAAATAAAAAAAATAAATGAATTAGTATTCAAACATTAAAAAAAAGAAAAATAAATGAAATAAAATAAAAATTTCAAAAACAGAGTAACATTATTATCTAGACTCTAGGTAAAGCTATTTGGTCTATTTATTTCATATTTCTATACTATTATCTCCAGAAAGTATTTGAAATAGTGTATTAATCCCATATGAGGTAAAAAAGGAGGATTTGCCGGGGAGATGGCTCAGTGGAATAAGCACTTGCCTGGCAAGCACAAGGACTTGAGTTCCATCCCCGGTTCTGCCAAAAAATAAAAACATTTAAAAAAAACCCCAAAGTAAAGCAGACCCATAATGGTTCAATTAGATAACCAAGTAGCAAATTCTCCAAAAATGAGTTGCTAAATTACATTTTAATTACTGCAGGTGACTTTGTCCCTATCCTGTCATGGTGTCACCTGCACAGACCCTGCAGGCTGTGAGACCCTGCTTCAGGAATGGAGTCAGTGAGTTTTGAGAATGTGGCTGTGACACCAGGCAGGAGTGGATTTTGCTGGATTCTTCTCAGAAGAATCTCTACAGGGCTACAATACAGGAAACTCTTAAGAACTTCTCATAGGACATAGAATGGAAAACCATTATTGAAGATCACTACAAAAATCTTGGCAGAAGTTTTCAATAATTTGCACTCAAAAATAAAATTCTGTTCTCATAAAATTTGGAATGACAGCAAATATTTATTTTTTTGGAGGAACCAGGGATTGAACTCAGGCCCTTGCACTTGCCAGGGAAGCACTTATTCCACTGAGCCATCTCCCCAGCCCGATAGCAAATATTTAAAACACACACACACACACACACACACACACAAAGTCCTTGCTTCAGGTAACTTCTCCGTCAGAAAATTTTCTTGGGACCAGGAAGATGGCTCAGTAGAATAAGCACTTGCGTGGCAAGCACAAAGGCATGAGTTCAATCCCATTCCCCCCAGCAAAAAAAAGAAAATTTTCTCAAAGACTAATTGCCTTGATATCCTAAACTTCTTAGCAGGGTGTGGTGTTGCATGCATGTAATCTCAGCACTTAGGGGGCTGAGGTAAGAGGATCGTTCCAAGTTCAAGACCAGCCTGAACTACATCGTGGAACCCTGTCTCAAAAAGACCAAAAACGGGCCAGGAGATGGCTCACTGGAATAAGCACTTCCCTGCCAAGTGCAAGGGCCTGAGTTTAATCCCCAGTTCCGGGGGGGGGGGGGACCAAAAACAAAAAACTCCACTTCTTGAGCAATAATGTGATGCTAGAATTCACTTTTATTTATTTTTTTACGTATTTGGTAGAGTCTCACTACGCAGCTCAGACTCATAGTGATACTCCTGTTTTTAGCGTCCCCATTGCTAGGAGTGCAGGCATGGGCAACCTGGCCCAGTCTAGGTGGCTGGCTCAGTGCGCCCGGGGCAGGACTGGTATGGCATGTGGTGCAGGGATCAAACCCCAGTACCGCTAAGCTATTTTGCTGGTCCAAAAACCACTTTAAAAAAAATCTTTCATTTATTTGGTATAGAGTCTCACTACACATCTCAGACTCCTAGTGATCCTCCTGACTCAGCCTCCCCAGCTCTGGGATTACAAGCATGGGCCACCACTCACATCCTTTTGCTTGCTAGGCAGGTGCTTAGACTGTTGAGCCATTTCCCTGCCCCTACAATTGACTCTTTCAATTGATTTGATGTATACAACTTTTGTTACATGGTAAAACATTAACATGTATAAAATTACCTTTATGATTTGGCTATTAAATATATACATACAAATGTTTCAAAATTGAAAATACATCTGTTAATAAGAATGTTAAAAGCCCAGGGAGGTATCTTAGTGGCCTAAGCGCCTTCCTGGAAAGTGCAAGGTCTTGAGTTTGATCCCCAGTATCAGGGGGAAAAAAAAATAAAGAATGCTGAGCTGGGTATAGTGATGCAAGCCTATAAACCTAGCACTCCGTAGGCTGAGGCAGGAGAATCGCTGTGAGCTCACCTGCCTGGACTACATAGTGAGATTGTGCCTAAA
>NW_004524578.1:20370651-20371833 GCF_000260255.1 Octodon degus
AAAAGAATGCTGGTTAAGGAACATTCAGCCTGTACTTAAAAGTGACTTGCATGTTCACTGTTTGTCAAATACTTGCAAATAGTTTTAAGAAACCTCATGGAACTGGGTGTGGTGCTGCACACCTGTAATCCCAGCATTCAAGAATCCAAGGAAGGAGGATCTCTGCAAATTTTAAGCCAATCTGAACTTGTAGCAAGACCCTGTCTCAAAAAACAAACAAACAAACCCCATGTAAAAGAAAACCCCATGTAACTTTCACTGTTTTGAAAGTAGCTATTCTAGCCATGCTGCTAAATATTAGGTAGAGCTTATTTTCTTTTTTGCGGAACCCGGCATTGAACTCAGGCCCTTGTGCTTGCCAGACAAGTGCTTATTCTACTGAGCTATCTCCCCAGCCCCGGGTGGAGCTTTTTTCATAAAGTTTATACTGGATATAAATTCTCCACTTTTCCTCACATGGCTAATTAACATGTATTTAAAAATTCACAAATGTTAAATAATTAATAGATCGGCTTTGTAATGTGCTGCTTCTGTTACAGAAGTCAGACTGTAGGAAGTGAATTTAGAGGAAGAAGGTAGTAAGTGCAGAAAAATCATCAGACCTCCAGATGTGCAGGCTCTAGATCATGCCTTAAACAAGAAAACTGGACTAAAATCGTGTGAAAGCCACGTGTGTGAAAAAGTACTCTTTGGCCATTTATACAAAATTGTGTCCCTCAGATAGGGTAAACCAAACTGCATATATTGCAGGTTAATAATTAGCTTCTCTTCTGGAAGGTTAACAACCTAAGTTAGCAGATCAAAATTGGAGAAAAGAGGGGCCGGGAGATGGCTCAGTGGAATAAGTGCTTCCCTGGCAAACGCAAGGGCCTGAGTTCAATCCCCGGTTCCACCAAAAAAAAAAAAAATTAAAAAAAAAATTGGAGAAAAGGAAGGGCTGCATGGTTAGCCAACATTTTGGCCTTAGCCTTTCAAGATCAGTGAAGACTCGGGACATAGGAGAACCTGTACTATAGTAACATGTAACTCAGTTGTGCTCCAAATTATCTGATCAAGATTATGGAGCCACAGAGGAATGTGTTCAATGATCTAAAGTAAGCCTGGGGGGGGGCTGGAGAGATGGCTCAGTGGTCTAAAGCACCTACTTGAAACAAGCTTGGCAAAGCACAGGGAACATGGTTC
>NW_004524578.1:20372498-20381470 GCF_000260255.1 Octodon degus
CTGAGCCATCTCCCCAGCCCCTGATGAAATTCTTTTTTTTTTTTTTTGGCAGTACCGGGGATTGAACTCAGGCCCTTGCCCTTGCCAGGGAAGCGCTTATTCCACTGAGCCATCTCCCTGGCCCCCAAGAAAGGCCTGCTTCTTATACTATGGATAACCGCTAAGAAGATAACAATGTACAGTGTACTGACTATTAAAACTGTCCGATTAATAAAAAAAACAAAAAACAAAAAACAAAAAACTGTGTCCCTCAGGGCTTACAGTGGACACAAACTGTGTGATTGAGAATCAGAAATATGGAGAGACGCCAGATAAACCTAAGGGACATGGAAAACCCTTAATCTAACTGCTTTGAGAAGCTTGAAATGTCATACCCTGGGGAGAAAGCCTATGAATGTAAACAATGTGGGAGAGCTTTCAAACATTCAAGTTCCCTTTTGAATCCCAGAAATACTCATACAAGGAAGAAAACTTGTATATGCAGAAAAACTTTAGTTCTTTCAGTACCCTTAGAAAACATGAACAAATTCCCTTTGCAGAAGAATATTGTAGGTGTAAGCAATGTGGGAAAGCATTCTTATGCTGCACTTCCCCTCAGATGAACAGAACAATTCACACTGGAGAGAAACCTTACGAATGTAAAGAATCATGTACATCAAGAATTTAGAAAGAAAGAAAGAAAGAAAGAAAGAAAGAAAGAAAGAAAGAAAGAAAGAAAGAATTTACACTGGTAAGAAACCTCATCAATATAAATAATGTTGGCCAGGCGTGATGGCACATGTTTATAATCCCAGCACTTGGGAGGCTAAGATAGGAAGATCCTTGCAAGTTTAAGACTGTCCGGGGCTACAAAGTGAGCTCCAGGCCAGTCTGAACTTCATAGCAAGACCCTGTTTTTTTTTTTTTTTTTTTTGTAGAACTGGGGATTGAACTCAGGCTCTTGTGCTTGCCAGGCAAGCGCTTATTCTACTGAGCTATCTCCCCAGACCCCAAGAGCCTATCTTAAAATGACACACACACACACACACACACACACACACACAAAGGAAAACATTTTGCCTGCTCCAATTACATCAATGTTTATAGAATTCATCCTCGAGAGACATCATATCAATGCAGGCAATGTGGAAAAGCCTTCAAATTTTCCAAATGTCTTCACTTTCATGAAAGGACTCACACTGCAGCAAAACCGTATATACGTAAGGAATGATTTAATGCCTTCTATAATTTTCGAATACATGAAAGCATCACAATGGAGAGAAAACATATAAATATAAGCTATGTGAGAAATCATTCATGCATACCAGTTGCCTTCAAATATACAAATGATTTCACACTCTCAAATATCCTATCTATGTAACCAACATAATAAATTATTCAGTTGTTCTAAGGATTATTAAATAAAAAGGCTTCAAATAGGTGAAATCTTTATGTGAAAAATTAATTATTAATTGGATTTAAAAATCACTAACAGGATGAGTGCAAAGGTAGGGAAGGAGGCAGAGTAAAATTCAGGGCCAGAGAGATGGCTCAGTAGAATAAGCGCTTCCAGTAGAATAAGCGCTTCCCTGGCAAGTGCAAGGGCCTAAGTTCAATCCCAGGATTAATACCTTCAAAGTCCTGGTTAGAAGTGATATTGAAAGGTCAAAAAAAAATATAGCCTGGCATGGTGGTAAATGCCTATAAGCCTACCACCTGGGAGGCTGAGGCAGGAAGATCAAGATCAGCAAGTTCTTGCAAGTTCAAGATCAGCCTAGGCTACAAAGTGAGTTCAAGGGCAGTCTGAACTACTGAGGACATACTGCAGTAAGACTCTCATTTGTGGAGGTACTATAAAATATAATGAACTAACAATTACATACCAGGCCTAATGTATCAAAGTGAGGAATATACTAAGATAAAAGTATTTCAGGAAAATGAAGTGCAAAGAAACTTTGTTTTAAAGGGATGAGCCAAAAATCAAGTTCTCCTGGTAATCCTTTTATACAAAGGTCACAGGCCTTTTGAGGTTCTCAATGTGGGTATATCTAACAAGGTTAAGAATTTCTCATAAATGAGAATAACAAATTTTCTCCTGGATTCTCTTCTGAGAAGAGTATTTTCTAGGAGAATGATGTTCCAGTTATTGTTTTTCTGATTTTTTTCTCAATTTTCCTCCAAGCAATACCATGTAATTCCATGCCTTGAAAAGAAAAATTGTTACCTGAGCACCACTACAATTGGACTTTCACTTCCAGTTATTACCATTAACCCCTTCCAGATCATTAGTGCCGAGGAGACAATCATTCCAAAATTTAGGACTTGATAATACAGCTGTAAGAACAAAAGAAAAGAGATCAGATCCACCATTATCCCCACTCAGAAAAGCAACAAGTATCTAAGTTTCAGATGCAACTCTGGGCAGCAGAGATACTGAGAAATGCCTTAGAATGTTATACTAATTAAATCATCTGCACCCAGAACAACCCTCCTCTCACTCCCTTTTGTTTGCTACAACAGCAGCTACACTTATGCATTAATTTAAAATTTCTAGAACTTTTCACAAGAATTCTTTCATTTGGGCTTCACAACCATCCAGCCTCAGTTCACACCAAGCTATGTAACAGCCAACTGTAATGGATCTCAGATTCTGAAATCCTCTAGTATTTCATTTTCTCCAGTAGTTGTTATAATCATGAGACAGTCAGCCTTTCTTCCTCATTCACAGTTGAGAAAATGTGACTCAGAGAAGAGACTTCATCGAAGTCCTGCAGCTTCTGAGTCACATGACTTTAAGACCAGCTTTCTGTTTTCCACTTCCACTGATTCTCTGTGGAGTTCCTTGCTACACTCAGTGGGCTGATGTCTGCTTGGGAGGTGGGATTCTGCTAACTCTGAGGAGCCAGACATCTTGAAAGCAGGATGTTTTGCCAACTTGAGCAGAGATGGGTCTTTTTTTTTTTTTTTGCAGAACCGGGGATCGAACTCAGGCCCTTGTGCTTGCCAGGCAAGCACTGATTCTACTGAGCCATCTCCCCGGCCCCGAGATGGGTCTTATGGGGAACACAAGGAAGAATCCTGGGGGACAATGAGATAAAAGCTAATTACTCTGCTAAACTGTCATCATGCCTTGCTAACCTGTCTCGTTTTCTAAAACAAACACCTGTGCTCAGTAGAACTCCATGAACTCTTTGTTGTTCCTCAATAAATGTGGGAGTCTGAGTCAGTTTAGGGCTCCATTTCAGTGGGGTTCCCTCACCCTCCTCAAAGATATTCTCTGTTTCTCCAGTTTTTCATTTGTCTGTCAGGGTTTGCTGGCCAGAACCCAGCATTCTTCAATATGCAAATAACTTTCATTATTCCACAAATTTTACCATGTCCTTGTCAATAAACAGATATATCAGGAAGGCATTCCATCTGAGCAAAACAATGTAAGCTGAACGTATTGGGCCACAACTAGAAAATGGGTACAAGCAGAAAAGGAGGGTCAAATAGCAAAGCAAACAGTTCAAGGCAGGAGAGAACAGTGCTGGCCACTGTTATCTGCGTGTGGCCCACCTTCACACTGTAAGGTATACTTCTTTCCTACTTTTACTTGGCCCATACTCACTCTGTAGAGCCTGTTCTTTTTTCCTATCTTTAACAAAACTTTGCTATCCTTAAAAAAAGGAGGAAGAAAAGGAGGAAGAGAAGAATGGTGCTAAAAAAAAAAAAAAAAAAAAAAAACCACTGGTAGAAATCTGAAATGCCAAATTAACCTAGGTTAATTTGACATTTTATTATCAGGCCTATGTGGCCTGACTCAAAACGATAAAATAAAATACTTAGATTTAACAGTTCTTAAGTCTCTGAAAGGTCATTGTTATCACTCTAGTACTGACCCTTCTCCTTATGCTCAGACACAACCTATCACATGGAACCTAGGGCCTTCTTCACACTCTGCAAGTACTATCACTGAACTTTATGCTCAGGCTGATAATTGCTCTTTAAAAGAAAAGTGCTGGCATATACCTATAATCCTAGCACTGGGAGGCATGAGGATTGTTGTGAGTTTGAGACCAGCCTGGGCTACAAAGTAAACTCAAGGCCAGCCTGAACTTTACAGCGAGACTCTCAGATTATGGGGAACACCTGTAATCCCAGGACTCTGGCTATGGCAGGATTACAAACTCTAGCTCTACCTGGCCAACTTAGTGATATAGTGAGAACTGTCTTTAAAAAGAGGGCGAGGTTGGGGCTGGAGAGATGGCTCAGTGGTCTAGAGCACCTACTTGGAACAAGCTCAGCGAAGCACAGGGACCACGGTTCAATCCCCCAGCACCACATGCCAGCCAGCCCTGCCCCCTGGTGGGCTGTGCTGGTCACACAAATAAATAAATAAAATTAAAAATAAATAATAATTAAAATTAAATAAATAAATAAAATTTAAAAAAAAAAAAAGAGGGCGAGGTATCTGGGGATGTACATCAAGGTGAAAGTCCTGGATACAAGCCCCAGTACCAAATAAAAGAGAGAGAAAGAAAAGACCCTTAAATATTGGATTGTAAATATAGGCTTGGTCAGGTATGGTGGTACATGCTTATAATGCCAGCATTTGGGAGGTTAAGGCAGGAGGAACACCATGAGTTTGAGGAAAGCCTGAGCAACATAGTGTAAGAATAGTCTAAACTACACAGTGAGACTGTCTTAAAACAATTTAGAGCCAGTGGTGGTGGTGTAATCCCAGCACTCTGGATGCAGGAGGCCAAGGAAAGAAGATTGTTGCAAATTCTAGACTAGCCTGGGCTACAAAGTGAGCTCAAGTTCAACCTGAACTGCATTGCAGAAAAAGACATAAAACAAAACAAAAACAAAAACAAAATATAGGCTTGGAAAAAACATTCATAATTTGGTGGCATGTGCCTATAATCCCAGCAACTGGGAAGCTGATGCAGGAGGATCAGGCTTGACTAACTGACTGTCTGCAGCGCATGGAACCAAGGCCTTCCTCACACTCCACAAGTGCTATCTCTGAACTTTATGCACAGGCTGATTAAGTGCTCTTTAAACGAAAGTGCTGGGGCTAGGGAGATGGCTCAGTGGTCTAAAGCACCTACTTAGAACAAGCTTAGCAAAGCACAGGGACCGCGGTTCAATCCCCCAGCACCACATGCCAGCCAGACCCGCCCCCTGGTGGGCTGAGCTGGCCACACACACACACACACACACACATAAATAAAAAAAAAAAAAAAAAAGTGCTGGCATATACCTGTAATCCCAGCACTGAGAGGCATGAGGATTGTTGTGACTAAAAAGTAGGCTCAAGCCCAGCCTGAACTGCACAGTGAAACCTTGTCTCCAAAGGACAAAATAAAATAATACTTAGATTGAAGAGTTTCTATGTCTCTGAAAGGTCATTGTTATCACCCTAGTATTGACCCTTCTCCTTATGCTCAGACACAACCTATCACATTTATTGTAAAATATTAAGGACAAATCTACTTATCATCAAGGTCATCCTCTTCCTTTTCATCACAGAGTAAATAAAAGCCGTGGGCTAAGAAACTGGTTGTTTTTGCATGCTGTCCACTTGTACAGGGGTCCTGAGTCAGTCTATGAGCTAAAGTCTAGACAGACACACACACCACTTGCTAAAGTAAATACTCTATATGAGCCATTGTGTGGAGGGTTCTACTTATTTTCTTTTTTTTCCCACTAATGCCAACAATCTGGCTGAAAAGTCAAACATAATCGTATAGCCCTTGCTCTCTTAACTACTACCTATGAATGTGAAGGAATGGACAGTGTCAGAAAAAGTGCTGCATCTCTGTGATATTGGCAGAAATGAGGTGGTAACTATGTAACATACCATTTGGCCACACAGGCCTGACAATAAAATGTCATGTCAAGCAGGCCCTTTAGCATAGACCTGTACTGTCAGTACTCCGGGAAGCTAAAGCAGGAGGATTACAAGTTGGTGTCCATCCTGGGCAACTTGATAAAACAGCCTCAAAATTTAAAAAGGCTCAGTTGCTAGGTGTGGTGGTATAATCCTGTAATCCCACACTCAGGAGGCTGAGGAAGGATTGTTGCCAGTCTGAGGCCTGCCTGGGCTGCATGAGACCCTGTAACACACACACATGCGCGCGCGCGCGCGCACGCACACACACGCACACACACACACACACACACAGCTGAGTTCAATTTCCAGACCTGCAAAATAAAAAACAATGTTGACTGGGACTGAGGACATAGCTCAGCAGCACGAGCACCTGCCTGGAAAGTGCAAGATCCTGAGTTTAATTCCTAGTACAAAACAAACAAAATTTTTTTTTCCCGGAACCAGGGATTGAACTCAGGCCCTTGCGCTTGCCAGGGAAGCGTTTATTCCACTGAGCCATCTCCCCGGCCCCTATTAATCTTTTTCTAAAGCATCATAAAATGGTAGCTTCTTCAATACTCAACATGAATGGGCCAAAGATTTAGCTGAGTGGCCCAGTGCCTGCTTGGCAAGCATGAGGTCTTAAGTTCAATTCTCAGTCCACCCCCCAAAAGTAATAAATACTAATATTCAACATGAAAACAGGAAAAAGCCAGGCATTGTAGTGCACACCTGTAATCCCAGCTCTCTGGAGGCTGGGATAACTATCTCAAAAAAAAAAAAAACAAAAAAACAAAAAAAAACAAATAAAATTAAAAAATAAGACCAAGCTCCCAAGTCCTGAAGGCACTGGTGTTAGTGGGTTTCCAAGATTGTATAGCCACTCTAGAAGAATAGGATGGGTTATTACAAAGCTAAACACACTCTTTTTTTTTTTTAATATATTTTTTTAAATGTGTGTCTGTGTGTGTGTGTGTGTGTGTGGCCAGCTCAGCCCACCAGGGGGCGGGGCTGGCTGGCATGTGGTGCTGGGGGATTGAACCATGGTCCCTGTGCTTTCGCTAAGCTTGTTCTAAGTAGGTGTTTTAGACCACTGAGCCATCTCACCAGCCCTAAACACACTCTTATAATCCAGTAATTCTTCACCTTGGCATTTACAAAAACCTGAAACAACCAAGATGTCCAAGAGCCAGTGAATGGACAAACTACTACATCCAGAAACCACTACTCAAGACCAAAAAAAAAAAAAGAGTGGGCTGGGGAGACAGCTTGGTGGTTTAAGCATCTGCCTAGTAAGCACAAGTCCCAAGTTCGATCCCTGGCACTGCATGCAGTGCTGGCCCCAGATGCAATGCTGGCCCTGGATCAATGGGTGCACTGTGCCTGCCTGAAACCAGGTATGGTTCACATGCCTGTAATCCCACCAACTGAGGAGGCTAAGGCAGGAGGATCACTAGAGTCTGAACTGCATGTGAGACCTTGTATCAATCAATCAATCAATCAATCAATCAACCAATCAATGAGCTATCAAACTAGAAGACATGCAGAGTTCAATCCCCAGCACTGAAAAATAAAAGACACGGGGGACCTTCGATGTATATTACTAAGTGAAAGAAACTAACCTGAAAAGGCTGCATCATGTATGATTCCAATTACAGTATATGACATTTTGGAAAAAGACAAACTGTGAGACAATAAACAGATCTTGGGTTGCCAAAGCTCGTGGGCGGGAGGGAACAGACCAAATACAGTGAGACTATTCTACATACTATAATGGTGACCACTTGTCATTACACATTTATCTGGGTCCACAAACTATCCAATGAAAAAAGTGACCCTTGGGCCAGGGAGATAGCTCAGCAGTCTAAAGTGCCTGCTTAGGCAAGTGCAGGGACTGAGATTCAATTCCCTGGCACCACATGCTGTGCCAGCCCCTCCCCCAGGGCAGGCTGAGGTGGCCACAAAAAAGAACAAAAAAAAAAAAAAAGTGACCCTTAAACACAGCACTATAGGTGTATCAATTTTAACAAATCACCCCTCTAGTGGAGGTGTTGACAGTGGTGCAGGGTAGGCATGTATCAAGATGGACTACATGGGAAATTCTGCACTGGCCTTTCAACTTTGCAAAGCATCTAAAACCTCTTTTTAGCAAGGTGTAGTGGTGCATGCCTATAATCCCAGTACTTGGAAGGCTGAAGTAGGACAATCATAAATTCAAGACCAGCTTCAGGGGCTGGGGAGATAGCTCAGTAGAATAAGTGCTTGCCTGGCAAGCACAAGGGCCTGAGTTCAATCCCCAGTTCCCACCCCCCGCCCCAAAAAACAAAACAAAACAGCTTCAACTACATATCAAGATGCCTCAAAGCCTACCAAAACAGAAAAAAGAAAATGTAGTAATTTTTTTATGGTACCATTTATATAAAATGCAAATCTCTTTATACTAACAAAAAGTAAATCAGTGGTTTCCTGGGGCTGGGGGAGAGAAAACTATAAAGTAGCACAGGAGATCTTTATCTTGATTATGACAGGTGCACATAGCTGCAAAAATGTAATAATGAGGGAAACAGCTCAGTACCTTTGACCCTGGGTTCAAAGGACTATTACAAAAATCAATCTCCAACAAAAAAACCCCAAATATTTGGCATGTGAGTGACATGTAATTAGGCCTAACTAGATTTTTTTTTTTTTTTTGGACAGGGTCTCATTATGTAGTCCAGCTAGCCTTGAACTCCCTGTGTAGCTGAGCATGGCCTTAAATTTGTGAACCTCCTGCCTCACCTTCCAGAGCATGAGATCACAGTTGTGCACCCCCATATTTGGCTAGGCATGTAGAAAAGTTACAGAAACTACAATGATTTCCAAGGAATAAAACCAAAATCCTAGTTTTCCTGTTTGATTAGCTGTCAATATCTGCAATCTCGGGCCAAAGAGATAGCTTGGCAGCCTAAGCACCTGCCTGGCAAGCACAAGACCGACTTTGATCCACAGTACCGAGGGAAAAAAAAATCTTTAGTCACCATTCTTTTCCCAAATATGCTTAGGTAAGGGGCTGGGGAGATGGCTCAGTAGAATAAATGCTTGCCTGGCAAGCACAAGGGCCTGAGTTCAATCTCTGGTTCTGCAAAAAGAAAAA
>NW_004524578.1:20381570-20392102 GCF_000260255.1 Octodon degus
ATATATATATATGCTTAGGTAAAATGTTTTATAACTCTGTCCCTCCCCGCTCATACCATCCAATCTCTGCCATTTATTCCTAATAATCTTGGGGGGGGGCGCAGGGTAACCACATAAACTTCCACTAATCCTAAATGTCATGATGCACAATTATGCTGTCTTAGGAAAACAGAGGCAGGAGCGCGGCCTCATTCTCTGATCATGTCTCTCTTTCCTTTCCCTAGTAACTTTATTACAATACTTCTTATAAAATTCTGTAATAAGGTAATTAATATATTTCTCTGCTTCTCTTTTAGTGTGATAAACAGCCAGGAGGGGTACCTTGAACACCTCCGCAGTCTCACATTCTACCACATAGCAGGTCTGCACGTGTTCCATCAACTGCCTTCCTTTCTTTTCATCTTGAATTTCCAAAATGCTAACCAAACCACAAAAATGAGGCTTTTCAGAAAGTAGGTGTGGGCTCAGTGGTAGTGCGAATGCTTACTTACTACATGCATGTGTGAGGCCTTAGGTTCAACCCCTAGCATGAATAAATAAAAGTCCTTCAAGACCTAGTTTAAATGCCAGTTCCTCCTCGAGGTTGTTTTTAATGCCCTTGTTAGAATCGCACAATCTTTCAGGTCTTCAGGATACTGAGCTAGTAAGGCCTGAAGGGGAGTAAGGGGAGGCTAAATACCTACTTACCCTAAACGGTAATTATAAACAGTGCAAAATTCAAGTTCAAGAAAAAAATTTTAATATTGACATCAGAATAATTTTTTTTATTTTATTATTATTATTTTTTTTTTTTTTTTGCGGAACCGGGGATTGAACTCAGGCCCTTGCACTTGCCGGAGAAGTGCTTATTCCACTGGGCCATCTCCCCGGCCCCTGAATAACTCTTGACAGGGGTAAAAAAAAAAAAACAAAAAAACCGGCGGGGAGCAAAACTAGACTCCACAGACACACTTGGCATTGAGGACAAAAAGGCACAACCGTTTGTAATGACTAAACCATAACAGGATTCTCAGGATTTTCTGGCATACGACCTAGAAAATACAGTAAGTTTTAAGGACAAAATGCAAACTGTGCCACCTACATCGGAGTAAAACCTCCGACTCAGAGGGCTAAGGGGACTCATGGACAAGCAGACGGTTCCGACTGCGAGCTCAGAGTGGTCTCGAAGAAGTCGGTTCGGCTCGCGGCCCCAGCGAGACCAGAAGAGTCGCACAATGAAGGCAGCAGCCAGGCTTCCGCGGGGCCTACATGCCCCTCTCCAAGCCCCAGCGGCCGGAGAGGCGGTCAGGCGCTAGCCCTCCTCTCTGGACCCGCCGGGGCCGTCCAGGTGAAGAAAAGGTCCACAGAAGAGCAGCCCCAACGCCCACTCAGGAGCGCCCCGCGGTTTCCGCGCTCCCGGCTGCCGTCCTGGGAGGAAGGAGAAGTGAAGACTCTCGCGCTCCACCCAGGCAGGCCCCAAACCGGCTCCGGGATAAGCACAGCGGACGGACGGACGGCGCGGCCTGAGGCCACAGACTCCGAAGGCAGGACGGTTCGGGCGTCACACCCGAGAAGCCCTCACGACAGGTCCAGAGGTTCGCCGGGTCCGCCGCGCCGGCCTCAAAGGGACACTTGGAACCCCGGGACCCCGGAGAGCGCCAGCCTCACCTGCCTCCTGTTCATTCGCCGCACATCGTCCAAAAAGTCTAGAGAGAGCATGGTGGGGCCGGCAAGCGGGACGCGGGCGGGAGAAAGGGCGCGACACGACCGCCTGACGGAACGGGAGAAGGCAGGGCCGGGCTCTCAGCGGACCCGACTGCGCGGCCCGCACTTCCGCTTCCGGGCCGGGTCCCGCCCCTCCGTCTCGAGAGCGTGACCCTTCTGGGCGGGCCCCTCGTGGCACAATTTTCCGGTCCGGAAGTCGCCTTTAAGGGCTCAACAGAGTCCGCCACCAGTGCTATATAGACCAGCTCCTCCCCGAGGCTGCGACTCGGGTGTACGGCCCTCCGGAAGGCGGCCTCACGCGCGCCTAGCCAATCGTGCCCTGTTCCCGGGTCTGGGCTGGCTCGCAGGCGCCGGAGCGCGGGGTGGGGGTGGGGGGCGGGGTGTGGCCTGGACGTGGCGCCCGGCGGTTTGTTCTCTAGTTCCGCGTCCGGCGTCGCTCGCTCGCTACGCTAAACTTGCAGTGGAGCTGGTTTCCTTACATGCTTTGCGCGAACGTTCGATGTGAAGGGGAACTTTATTTCATTTTATTTTTCTGTATTTTGTGCAGGGTCTACAGGGTCTCGCTACACAGATCAGACTTGTCATTCTCCTGTTTTCAGCTTCCCAAGCGCTGGGATTACACGTGCGTCACTACGCCGGGTCTCAATCGCCCTCTCAGGGCGCCCCGCGTTGGGGTCGGCACCCCACGCCTGGGTGGAACCCGGGTCCCTGCGTCTGCCTAAGCAAGCTCTTTAGTCAGCTGAGCTATCTGACCGACCCTATGGGGGAACTTTAGAAGTACTGTGTGAATCTCCCTGCAGTTTGCAGGCCGGTTGAAGTGTCGGTATTATTGTAAAACCACCTTAACGCTACATTGCAAGGAGGCCACTAGTGGTTCCTGCGGTTAGAAAGTCTTTTCAGAGCCCCCCCCCCCCCCCTGGAAATTTAACTCAGGTCCCTTTGACATAGGATCTCACAAAGTTGCCCAATTTGGCCTTAAAACTTTCAAATCCTCCTGCCTCAGCCTACTGAGGTACAAGGATTACAGACATTTGTTACTGGTGGACTGCTTCCTCCCCAATCCTTACCTTTGCTGCCAGACTGGGTGGCTCAGGCCTATAATCCCACCACTGAGGCAAGATCATAAATTTCAAACACAGCCTGGCAATTTATTGAGATAGTGCCTCAATTTTTAATTTTTGGGTCAGGGGTGATAGCTCAGTTGAGTAAGCTCCTGCCTGGCAAGCCTAGGGTATTGAGACAAGGAATCACTATGTAGACCAAGTTCCACAGTTATAGTTAGAGGAGGCCAGGCTGAACTACATGGTGAGATCCTGTCTAGAAAGGAAAAAACCCCAGGAGATGTACTTCACTCAGAAGCCCCAGAGTTCAATCCCAAGGACCCTAAAAAAGTAAAAATAGGCAACCAATTCAGGACCCCTCCTGTTTCTCAGGAGCTATTACTATTACTGTTCTGCATTCCTAGTCCCCAATAAATGTTCATACTCATAATCTCTGTTGTCCCTTAGAATTCATTCTTTGACTTTGGATAACAACCCAGTATATTTGACATCTAGCATTTCCCCTCCATCATAAGCAGTATACTTTGGCTGATTAAAAAAAAAAAACAGGCTGGGTACATTAAAAAAAAAAAAAAGTAAAAATGAAAAAGTGCTACAGATGTTGCTCAGCAATCGTTGAATTTATTCCAGGTGATACACAGGCAAACACACATGAAAAAAATATCACAACAGCCTGGTGTGTTGGCACAGGCCTGTAATCACAGCACACAGAAGGTTGAGGCAGGAGGATCTCAGCCAGTTTGAACTATACAGTGAGACCCTGTCTCAAACACAAAAAAAATCCAAAAAACCCACCCCACAACATGGATGACCTTGAAGGAGTTATGTTTAGTGAAAGAAGCCACAAATACCAAGTATTGTGTGGTTTTATGTAAAATGTCCAAAACAGCCAAACCCATACAGCTGGAAAGCAGGCACTCCCTAGGGTGGGGAGAGCTGGGGGAAGGAGTGGCTGCTGACTATTGGGGGTTTCTTTTGAGGGTGATAATTGGGCAACTTTGTGAATGTGCTAAAAAACCATTGATTTGGGCCCAGGAAGATAGCTCAGTAGGGGAAGCAAGAAGCTCACAGGGTCCTGAGTTTAATTCCTGATACTGAAAAAAAAAAAAAAGAAAAGAAAAGGCTGAGTTTAATAAACTGGTAAATTGTATTTAAAAAATAGGTGTCTGGTCCATTATTAAATTCCAAGGGCCAGGGAGATAGCTCAGTAGAATAAGCGCTTGCCTGGCAAGCGCAAGGGCCTGAGTTCAATCCTCGGTTCTGCAAAAGAACCCAAATAAACATTATTAAATAACCAGCCTGCCACATATCAGGTATCCAGTAAATATTTGTTGAATTTAATTATAATCATGTGAGTATTATGGTTTATATCTAGATCGGTCCCCAAAGCTTCCTTTGCTGAGACAGGGCTTTTGAAAAGTGATTGAATCAAAGGCAGCTATAGCTAAGAGTGCTTGGGAGTGGGCACCTGAGTGGAGGAGGTGGGTCAGTGCAGTGTGACCCAGAAGGTCACTTCTCTTTTCTTTCTTTTTTTTTTTTTTTTTCTTGGCTGGCTCAGGCTGCCTTAAGGGTGGGTCTGGTCAGGCATGTGGAGCTGGGGATTGAACCCAGGTATACTGTGCCTGACTATGTTTTCATAAGCAGGTGCTTAAACAACTGAGCTAACCAGCAGTCCCCTCCATCTCTCTTTTCTTACTTCCTTCTTTCCATGACCTGAGCAGCTTCCCTTTGCTAGGCCTTTCCACCAGCCTTGCTGTGTTGGAGCTGGACAACTTCAGTGGTGGTGCATACCTATAGTCCCAGCACTTGGGAGGCTGAGGCAGGAGGATCATTGTGAATTTGAGGCCAGCCTGGGCTACATAGCAAGACCCTGTCTCAAAAAAACCCAAAAAATTAAAGTAAAAAAAAATCTGAGCCAAAATAAACCTCCTCCTTTATGTTGGGGTGGGTGGTGGTGGTGATGGAGCTATCTGCAGACAGCCCTTCTGACACTGTCTTTCTGAAGGGTAGGTTCAAGCTGGAAGGCCTCGTTTGGGCCCTCCACCCTGAGCAGCAGCTGGCAGGTCAGGTTGGCAGATACAGCTTCCCATATCTCAATGAGATCAGCCCCGCAGGGACATCCTTAGGACCTGGAGCGCAGTGCTGGCCAGAATGATACTCCTGAGGGCAGGTTCCCCTCTGCCCACAGCCCCAGGAGCCTGGTGTGCACCCCACAGCCAACCATCCCGAGCCCTGTGCACTTTGCCATTGAGCTTCGTCTCCTGCCTGTCTACAAAGCATGCAGTGTAGATCAGGTTTCCTGGGGGTCACCCTCTGCATCACCCCACTTGCTCCCACTGTCATAGGTGACTCCCTGAGCTGCTCCCTGGGGGAGCTCCATGCTGCAAGGCTGTCCCTGCCACCACTGCTGGTCCTCTCTGCATGGGACTCTGGGACCAGTGGACCAGGGGGCTCCATACACAGAGGATCACCTGGCTGCCCCGCTGGGCCCTTTGCAGCCCACCTCTGCCCAGGGCTCCCCTGAGACTGGGAGTGAGCTTCCTTTGCACAGCCTGCCAAGAGTTGAGGAGATCATCTCTGAGTGCCCAGCTAGCTTGGGGTCAGTTGGAGACCCTGCAAGGCTGTGGAGATCCAGAGGAAGGTCCATCGGTGGGGCCAGGCCAGCAAAAGGAAACTGGAGACTCCCTGTCCTTGGAGGTCCTGATGCTCAAGAGAAAGCCAGAGCTGTGTGCCAGCCTCCTTCCTTCAAGTGGTAGAATACAGAAAATGAGTGATCTACCTTCACGCCCAGGCTGTGTGCAAGATGACGGACACAAACTTGCCCTTCAGCCCAGCAGGAGTCTTCAACTTCTGCTGCCCCATCTGTGCCAGCCCAGAACAGGGTCTCCTCAGAGCGTCTGTTGCCCAGCTGGAAGCAGCGCACTGCTGCCATCCTTCTGGGGCCCCAGGCCCTCCTGCCCTTCCCAGGAGCCACCTGAGGCCTGCCATCCCCCCACCTCCACACCTCAGCTCCATACTGTGGAGTGCCCACCTTGAAGAGACTGAACTCACTACCACCTCCTGCACTATCCCCAACCAGCGGGTCTCTGCCTTCTCCCTGTGCCCGACTCAGCTAGAAGGCTGATTTATCCCCCATGGGCCCAGGTGCACTAGCCACTTCAGTATTCTTCACTTACAGAGGAAGGATATTCATTATCATGATAATAAAAAGCAGTTTGCATTTTTTAAAAAATGAATTCTTGATTTCTCCAGATTAGGAAAGCCTATGGGAAAAATTACATATAAACTCTGTGAGGGAAGAGACCTTGTCCTAGTTTCCATACCAGTGCCTGACATGTAGCAGATACTCCATAATGTTTGTTAAATGTTGAAGCCAGACATGGTGATGCACACCTGTTATCTCAACACTTGGGAGGGTGAGGCAGGAGGTTTCAGAATTTGAGGTCAGCCTGGGCTACATAGTGAGTTCAAGGCAAGTCTAAACGACTACATAGTGAGATCATTTTTCAAGAAACAAAACAAAGAAAAAGAGTTGAATATGTGGGGCTGAGGATATAGCTCACTGGCACAGTGCCTGCCTGTGCCCCCCCTCACCAAAGAGTTGAATATGTATTCTTTCTTACTTTTTACATTGCTGAGACAGAATTCCCAACACCCAAAGTTAGAGGAAAGGTTTGTTGTAGCTCACCGTATGTAGAAGTTTCAGTCCATGGTCAGCTGTCTTCAAGGCAGGGTGGCACATGGCAGAGGGGCATTATAGTAGAGAAACAACTCATGGTGTGGCAGGGAAGGCAGAAAGCATTGGGTAGCAAGCCTGGCTTCCTGCTTTCCCTTTATAGTCCATCCAGGCTGCAAGCCTATTGATTGATGCCACTCATCCCCAGGGTGGGGCTTCCATTTTCCATCACATTCTGAATCCACATCCACACACCCTAAATCAGCTACCTTCAAAACTCAACTCCACACCTATAGCCACATACAGCCTTGGGGGGATATCTATACACAAGCTGTAACATGTTCTAATCGAAGTTCTGCCTAGGAGAGTCCTATGGGTCATCAGGTGTGGAAGAAGTCAGTTTAGTTGGGGAGCTTTATGGAGATTAAAAAGGATATTAGGGGGCAGAAAACATTTGAAATATGTGTTAAACATTTAACACATGAAAAAAGTTGGCCAGTAAAAAGTGAGTAAAGGGCCAGGCATGGTGGTGCATGTCTGTAGTCCTAGCACTTGGGAGACTGAGGCAGGAGGATTGCCTTGAGCTCGAGGCTAGCCTGGACTACATATAGAAAATTGAGGGCCAGCCTGAACTTAAAAAAAAAGCTGAAAAAATATTTGAGTGAATGATGATTCAGTTTGATTTTCCAGCCTCACACATGCCTTGCTCAACCTGCAATCTGGCATTCAGATCCTCTCTGGCTATTCAGACCTGAGCAAGCCTAAAATGTCACTCAGTGGATACACATGGCTCCCACCCAAGGCCACATCCAGATTCTTTTTCCTTTTCTTTTTTTTTTTTTTTTTTTTGTCCAGAACTGGGGATTAAACTCAGGCCCTTGCCCTTGCCAGGGAAGCACTTATTCTACTGAGCTGTCTCCCCGGCCCCACAAATCCAGATTCTGCTTGTGCATTTTTGTTGTTGTTGTTGTATTTTAGTACAGGCTCTACAGGGTCTCACTACATAGATGAGGGTTGTAGCAATTCTCCTGTTTTCAGCCTCCCAGGTGCTGGGACTCCAGGTGTGCACCACCACGCCCAGTCTCAGTCACCATCTCAGCATGCCCCATGGGCGGGGCTGGCACAGTATGCCAGGGTTCTATCCTGATTCTGAAGACGTTTGACCTCTTATGTGTTCATGACCCACTTAAGAACGGTTTCTTCTAGGGGTTGGGGATATAGCTCAGTGGCATAAGCACCTTCCTGGCAAGCACAAGGTTCTGGGTTTGACCCCTGGTACATCAAGAATAAATAAATAAATAAATAAATAAAGGTTTCTTCTGTTTTGTTCCTTTTTGTCTTTGAAAGTATACAAATAATACTTGACTAAACTCTCATTATAAAAGACTAAAACAAGACAAGCAGGCTGGGTGTGCTGGTGTGTGGTCCTATAGCCCCAGCTTCCCAGGAGACTGAGGCAGGAAGAGTTTGAGTTCCAGGCTAGCCCGGACTATGTATTGAGTTAAAAATCTCCCTGAACTGCATAGCAAGACATTGTCTCAAAAGAATAATAATAATAATAATAATAATAATAATAATAATGCCAGATATAATGCCACCTGGGAGTCCCAGCACACTGGGAGGTTGAGACTGGAGATGTAGCTGAGGGTGAAGGCCCTGGCTCAGATTCCTAGTGCTACAAAATGAAAACTAAAAAAGTTCACTGGGTGTGGTGGCTCAGGCCTGTAACCCCAGCATTCGAGAGGCTGAGGCAGGAGGATCATGGTGAGTTTGAGACCAACCTGGGCTACAAAGTGAGCTTAAGCACCTCCAGCTAATGCTGTGATGTTAGTAGCAGGTGGTCACCAGGTGAGAGCTGGTGCCGCTCCCCTCCCCCTTTGAGTGGGCCAAATTTTTAGTCTTATGAAAAGTAGATAAATTTTCTTTAATAACTTTGACTCTCGGGGGCCTGACCCTTAGCTCAGTTCTTTAAGTGGCTGCTTCAACAAAGCAGTCAGGCTCAGGTTGCTGTGGTTCGATCCCCACAACTCAAGCCAGCCAAACCTGCGCTGAGGTCATTCGGTGAAAAAAAAAAAAATCCTTCTAACTTTGACTCTCAAAAAAAGAGTGCTTTAGGGCTGGCCAAATAGCTCAGTGGATAAAAGCGCCTTTAAGCAAGCACAGGATCTGGGGAATCAATCCCTAGGCCCGCGTGCCGGCCCCGCCCCCAGAGTGAGATGAGCTGGCAATTGAGACTGGGCATGGTGGCCCACGCCTGTAATCCCAGCTCTCGGGAGGCTGTAAACAGGCAGATCACTATGAGTCCGATCTAGTAGTGAGACCCTGAACATCAGGTAGACCCTTCTCTAAAAGTACAAAAAAAAAAAAAAAAAAGACTGTATTTCTTAGGTGGTTATTACAACGGAGCTGTTTTAATTTTGCTTTCTCAGCCTAAAAATGATACTTTTTTCTCAGTGGTAAAGACCAGTTTTTCAGCTGTTAGTTTCAGAAGTGCCAACGAGTGGGTCCTGTACTTCTGTGCATGCACACTGTGTAAGTGTTGATGTGCCATTTGGTGGGGAACAGTCCATTTCCCTCCCTTCCCCCAGAAAAGAGAAACAAGCACATTTATTTTCAACTCAGAACAAGCAGCAGCAGCTGCCCTGGGAGAGTTTCCTGGGAGCTGCTGCTGAGAATTCAATTAAAGGCACACCTGGCCTTGAGGGCTGGCCTGGGGCACCCCGGGGTGGGGTGGGGTGGTGGGGTGGGGTGGGGTGCGATATCAAAGTGGAGGCCTGCTTCCCGGTTCCTGCAATGCTCACCCGGCCCTCAGGTTGTCCTCTCGCTTGACCAGGGTTTATAAAGAGCTAGCTTAAAAAATTGAGAAAGTGAATTCAAGAGGTCTAGGCACAAATGCCTTACAAAATCTAAATGAAGGAACATTTTAGCATAAAGGCCATTTTTCATATCTTGTAAACCATTTATATGCTTTTTGATTCTTACTGGTACCAATTGAGGCACAGATCTTATTTATGCCAATATGTTTAGCCTTGAGAACCATTGGAAAGTAATCGAACAGATCAAGGTAAGGCAATGCATTATATATGATTGGAAACCCGGTCTTCCCTGCCTTGATGAGCATACTCCTACTCACCATGTTGTACTGTTTTTCATTGTTCCTTTTCCAAATATTACAATTGATTTCATGCCAGGTTTTATTAGCTGAAGAAATTGGAAGTACAAGATCAGTACTTTATTTATTCAATCACTGCTGGTTACCCCATGCTCCTGTGTGAGGTTCTAGGTTTGGATGACAGGTATTTATCTGAATAGGTTCCTGTTTTTTAATGTTTAAGAAAGATCACTGCAACTTTTTCCTTTTTTTAAAATCCCCCCTCAGTTTTATTATAAAGGGAGAAAAATATGGGACTACAACCTAAGACCTCTCCTTTTAATCCCTCTGAGACTGCACATCAGACTATTTATCTGTCGTAAAATTTCTGGTCCCATATACACATTTTGAAATAAAACATTGTTCTATGTACCTCACCTGTATTCATCCTGTTCGTAAGAGCAGTGATGCTGTACTACATAAAGGAGAAGTGTATTAGTCATTCATTTATATGTTCTAAGAGAACCCAGCTTTTAGTCATTTGCCCCAATGTCCCTTGTGCCCATGCTAAATTGCATCTACAGTTCCAGCCCTTCACTGCTCTTCTTGGGGTTCTTTTTAGATAATTCTTCAAAAATATTAATAGCAGTATTGTTTGGTAATGTAAGTTAAGATCATGATTTCTTGTGGGTAGATAATTATTTTGGCAGTCATTTATTTAGCTGTCCTATGAGGATAACTATGTTTAAAGGTAGGATTTTGTGAATTGTTTTGATCCTGGTCAATAAAGAGAATTTTTATTCCTCATAATGAAATACTAAATTTCTTTCAGGGTTGCTTCAGAAATTCACATCTTGCTATGATTATGTTGTGGTCATAAATTGTTACAATGTAACCTTAATATTTTGTGTTTTGTATACTTACACTTTTGTATTGGATTGGCATACACTATATGCAGTTTTATTTGTAAGGGCTGTGTCCTTGAAACTTGAAAATTACC
>NW_004524578.1:20392462-20393839 GCF_000260255.1 Octodon degus
AAAAGAAAAAAGGAAAGAAAGAAAAAGAAAAAAAAATCCAAAAGTGAAAGTAACCTAAATGTCCACCAATAGATGAGTGGATAAACAAAGTATGGGCTATATCTACAATGGAATATTATTTAGCCTTCTAAAGAACTCAGACCCTTGCGGCGTTTACCAGGCAAGCGATTATTCTATTGAGCCATCTCCCTGGCCTCTTCAAAAGAAAAACTTCTGACATATTCCAATATGGGTGAAACTCAAAATTTTGTGTGTGGAATGAGCCAGACACAAAAAGACAAATGGTGGTGAGGACAGTACCACAGACAGAAGAAGAGCAAGGCTTATTCAGTCAGAGGGGCTGGGAAATTTAGATATTTAAAAAAAAAATCATCGTATAACTTCACAGCATATAATTAATCAAATCACAGGTACATTAAATGTAAAAATACCAAGTTCTAAAAATACTAGAGATAACAAAACACAAATATCTCACTGACATTGGTATCGGAGACCTACCTAAGGCATAACATAATAGAAGACATCTCAGAGGAATAAAACCCTAGCTCTGCTCCATGTCAGTTTAAAAATATGTATTATAAAAAAGCAAATGACAATGTAAGAAACCTAAGGAAATTATCTGACAAATAAAAGTGTCAATCTCTTTCAAATTAAAAAAAAAAAAAAAGACAAAAAGACAAATGGTAAGGCTGGTGTGATAGCTCAGTGGACTAAGCACAGACAAGCGCAGCGACCAGGGTTCAATCCCTGACACCACATGTCAAGCCAACCCTATCCCTGGGTGTACTAAATGGGCCACCGAGTCTGGGTGTGATGGTACATGCCTGTAATCCCAGCATGGGGGGAGGCTGAAAGCAGGAGGATCACTGAGTCAGAGGTATATAGTGAGACCCTGTACCAAATACATTTAAAAAAAAAAAAAAAGTACAAGTGGTGTGCTTCTCTTAGGTGGGGTACCTGAAGTTCTCAAATTCCAAGAAAGTAAATGATGGCGGCTAGGGGTTAAGGGAGTATTAAAGAGAGATTTGTCTAATGAATATACAGTTATAAAAAATTTCCTGAGATTAGTTGTACAACAGTGTAAATATACTTAGCAACATAAAGATGTATGCAAACTCATTACTCAACACAGGGAGCAGAACGTGAATGTTTTGCCAGGTGTGGAGGTACACACCTGTAACCCTGGTACTCAAGAAGCTGAGGAAGGAAGATTTCCTTGAGTTTGAGGCCATCCTCAAAAAAAAAAAAAGGAAGAAGAAGAAAAAGATAGGGGCTGGGGAGATAGCTCAGTAGAATAAGTGCCTGCCTGGCACAAGACCCTGAGTTCAATCCCTGGTACCGCAAAAAAAAAAAAAAAAAAAAAAAAAGAATTCTGAG
>NW_004524578.1:20394710-20395744 GCF_000260255.1 Octodon degus
AAAGTACAGTTTCAACAAATAGTACACTGCATATATTCTTCTTAGTGGTTAATTGCTGTACAGTGATTTTTTAAAAAGTGGCTGATACAATATTTTTAAAATTTGATCTTTTAACTGATCAGTAAATGTATTATTTTAGTGACATTTTTGACATTTAGTAATTTTGTTTAATCTCTACCATGGTTATTGTTTAATTTGTTTCTTTATTTCTCTAACCACTTTGAACAATGCCACGCAATTCCTTCAATTTATTATTACATTTTATTAAAAGAATGCAGCTATAGTATTCTCTTTTTTAAACCAAAATCTTTTATATTTATTTATTTTTTATGGTACCAGGGATTGAACTCAGGACCCTGCGCTTGCCAGGCAAGTGCTTATTCTACTGAGCTATCTCCCCGGGCCCCAAATCTTGACAATGAATTTTTTTTTTTTTGCAGAACCAGGGATTGAACTCAGGCTGTTGCGCTTGCCAGGGAAGTGCTCATTCCACTGAGCCATTTCCCCAGACCCTTTTTTTTTTTTTTAAATTTAGTGCAGTACAGGTCTATAGGGTCTCATGACATAGATTGGACTCATAGTGATTCTCCTGTTTTCAGCCCCCTAAGCACGGTGATTATAGGGCTGCACCAGTGCCCCAATCGCTCTCTCAGGGTGCTCCAGGGGTAGGGCCAGCATTGGCTTGTGGTACCGGAGATGGAACCCCTTTGGTCTTTTTTTTTTTTTTTTTTTTTTAGAACCAGGGATTGAACTCAGGCCCTTGTGCTTGCCAGGGAACAGGGAAGTGCTTATTCCACTGGGCCATCTCCCCAGCCCCTCCTTTGGTCTTTTTTTGAGGCAGAATTTTGCTATGAAGTTCAGGCTGGCCTTTAGCTCACTTTGTAGCCCAGGCTGGCCTCAAACTTGCAGCAATCCTCCTGCTTCAGCCTCCCAAGTTCTGGGGTTACAGGCCTGAGCTGCCACACCCAGCTTGCACATAGTATTTTTAAATCATAAAAAGAAAGCCAAAGACCTGTCTCAAAAAGGGGCGGGGG
>NW_004524578.1:20396914-20401224 GCF_000260255.1 Octodon degus
CTTGAGCTTGCCAGGCAGGTGCTTATGCCACTGAGCTGTCCCCGGCCCCAAGGTGATCTTTTTGCTTTAGCCTCCTAGGTGCTGGGATTGCAGGTATGTGCCATATTTATGAATGAAATAAACCAGACTCATATGTGTCAACGTTGTATTTTTTTCCCTAGTGTGAGAAGCTGAAAGTACAATATATGTACAATATATGTTGTGAGACAGGAAGAAACTATTCAAAAGGAAAGAAAATGGGATGAGGGATGGAAGCAAAGAAGGAAGGGAAAAGAGAAAAATACATTCAAGATAGTTCAGATTGCTATCAGATAGCTCAGCAGACTAAAGTGCCTGCTTAGGCAGAGCATAGCGGCTGGGGTTCACTGGGGTTCATTCCCAAGCCTGCTGTGCTGGCCCTGCCCCTGGGCTGCCCTGAGACGTGCTTGAGACTGGGCGTGGTGGTGCGCACCTATAATCTCAGCACTTGTTAGGCTAAAAACAGGAGAATCACTACAAGTCCGATCTATGTAGTGAGACCCTGTAGATCCTGTCCTAAAAAATAAAAAAAATAAAAAATAAAAAAGATTGTTGTGGGGCTGGCGAGATGGCTCAGTGGTCTAAAGCATCTACTTGGAACAAGCTTGGCAAAGCACAGGGACCACGGTTCGATCCTGCAGCACCATATGCCATCCAGCCCCGCCTCCTGGTGGGCTGAGCTGGCCATGCACACACACACAATAAATAAATAAATGTTAAAAAAAAAAAAGAAAGAAAAAGATTGTTGTAATCCTAGCACTTGTGAGGCTGAGGCAGGAGGATCGTTGTGAGTTTGAGACCAACTTGGGCTACAAAGTGAGTTCAAGTCCAGCCTGAACTGCATAGCAAGACCCTTCCTCAAAAAGACACAAACAACCTTAAGATTGTTTTACTAATAATTTTGCGCTCTCGCTCTCTCTCTCTCTCTCTCTCTCTCTCTCTCTCATTTCTCTTAGTTTAATGAAAAGGAAGGTTTGTGTTAATATTATTTGGATAATTAAATGCATATATTTGTACTCTGAGTAACTAAAGATGGCAATATACAACATATCAACCTTTGTTATTCTCCTATTACCTTGTTTTGATATTTGTTTCACCTTTTTTTTCCTCTTTGAAAACAAAACAAAACAAACAAAAAAAGTAAAACCAAAGATGATCCTTTCAGGAACTCCACAGGAGGGCAGGAGTACTCAGAGGTGCTGAATGTGTGGCCCGTGGTGTGGTCGTCTAGAGTTGCTAGAGACTCCTACCCTGTGCCAGGCCCTGGAAGCCCATTTTGGGACAGTTAGGGACCACCCCACTGGCACAGTGGGGGACAGAAGACAAACCCCCAAGTGCCATAAACCTGGGAACTTTTTGGCGCAGCATGTTTCAACACACGCTTTATGAGAACTAGAAAAAAACACAGAGGGGCCGGGGAGATGGCTCAGTAGAATAAGCACTTCCCTGGCAATCGCAAGGGCCTGAGTTCAATCCCCGGTTCCACCAAAAAAAAAAAAAAAAAAAAAAGAAAAGAAAAAAACACAGAGGCAGAATGTTTGTGAGAAATTGGAAACTGCTGCCAAGGGAAAAAACTAAGCCCTCTACCTTCCCTTGCCCTTCATCCACTTAAAAGCATACATTTTGAGGTCCCACAGCCGGGCAGCACATGATCAGTTTCCCACTGGCTTGCTGTAGATAGCACCTCTGATGTGTGGGTCATGATAACAGCAGCTGGATTTCTTCCCAGGGATGGGAAGGCCACCACTGCTGAAAACACTTAGCTTCCCTTGGGCCCACAGGAATCTAATGAATGACTAAACTGGGGGATTTGCCTCGGGTTGGATTTTCCTCGGCTCTGCATGTAGACATGTTGATCCTTTAGGAAATATTTTGCTGGGTGTGCTGGTGCACGCCTGGCTCATTTTAGCATTGAGGAGGCTGAGGCTGGAGAATTGCTGTGAGTTTAAGCCCATCCTCTGCTATAGAGACCCTGTCTCAAAAATAAAAGAAAAAAGGCCAAAAGAAATGTTTTGTCCAAGGCTAAGTTGCAGGGTTAACTTGGCCAATTGCCTGCTGGAACTGGCCTGTGTTTTCTTGCTCTCCCTCCTTTCTGCCCCCACTCTACTTCTTAGAAGCTGCAGCAGCCCAAGTCCCAGAAGCCCTTGTGCCCTGTCACAGGGCCCAGCCCCACAAAGCTGGGCTGTTTGTACAGAACCACGGCGCCAGCTACAGGAAAATTCAGGCCTCCAGGACAAGTTGACCGTGACCACCCAGTGAACCAAGTCTGGCAAAGAAGAGACAAGTTTTGGAATTGTGCCCATGGCCATTGGCCATTGGGAGTTACGGTCTTCAGTCCACTGCAGCAGTTAAGAGAAACCCGCTGCTCTCTGTCCTGTGAGGGCAGCTCCGATGCTCTCTGGGTCAAATTGCTGGCTGCTTGCAGCTTTGCTGTGTGAGCACAAGCACTTGCAAGGCTTTGCCCAGGCTCACTTCTGGCGTCTCTGGGTCAAGAGATCCTGGAGTGTAGTATCGGTCTCATCACTTTCCTCATTTTCATGGATCTTCTGAATTACTTGTCTATTTCAGTATAACAAATTACTCCCCAAAGTTAGCAATGTAAAACAATGAGCATTATTGTACTTCCGGTCAGGCAGCCATTGGGAGCCAGTGTAGCTGCGTGATTCTAGCTGAGGGTCTCTCCAGAAATTGTAGTCAGAGCGCTGTGGGGGGCCAGGGAGATGGCTCGGTAGAATAAGCGCTTGCCTGGTGAGCGCAAGGGCCTGAGTTCAATCCCTGGTTCCACCAAAAATTAAAAAAATAATAATAATAATAATAAAAATAATAAGGTGCCCCTCTTTGGGCTGGGGAGATGGCTCAGTAGTATAAGTGCTTGCCTGGCAAGCACAAGGTCCTGAGTTCAATCCCTGGTACCGCCAAAAAAAAAAGAGTGCTGTGGGGATGCAGGTCTATAATCCCAGCTCTTTGGAAGGCTGAGGCAAGAGGACTGCAAGTTCAAATCCAGGCTGGGCAATAGTGATTTAGGGAGATCCTGTTTCAAAATAAAAAATAAAAAAAAGAACTGGTAATGTGAAAAGACTCTGTTTTCAATTCTCTGTATTATAAAAGAAACAAACAAAACCAACAATCAAAATGTCCCCCAGAGGGGCTGGGGAGATGGCTCAGTGAAATAAGCGCTTCCCTGGCAAGCGCAAGGGCCTGAGTTCAATCCCTGGTTCCACAAAAAAAAAAAAAGTCCCCCAGAAAATGAAAACCTAGGGAGATCAACTTAGCCTGATTGTCCACAACTTTTCCAGTCTTTGAATTGAAAAGTTCAAATTCCAGGAAGCTTATCAGTGCCAGGTAATATAGGAAAGTCATCAAAACAAAAGTCATAGCCTTTAAAGCTGGGTGTGTTGTGGAGACCAGTAATCCTAGCACTTAGGAGGTTAAAGCAGTAGGCTCTCTGTGAATTTGAGTCCAGCCTGAGCTATAGAGTGAGTTTAAGGCCAGCCTTGGATAAATAGCATGAACCTGTCTTTTTGTTTGGCGGAACCAGGGATTGAACTCAGGCCCTTGTGCTTGCCAGGGAAGCACTTATTCTACTGAGCCATCTCCCCGGCCCATGTGAAGCTGTCTTAAAGAAAAAAGGAAAAAAGAGTCAAAGCCTTTACAACCTGCGTGTGAGCTAGGCATGCTGGCACATGCCTGTAGTGTCTTCTTGGGAGACTGAGGTAGCAGGACAGAGAACCCACATGGACAAAATAAAACAAAAAAGTCTACTACTGGAAATAGCATACCCTTATTTCTTCCATATTCTTTCCATTAAGATTAAGTCAGCACAAGCAGGAGGAATCCGGTCAGTGTAGGAGGTGGCACATGCCTACAATCCCAGAAATACAGGAGGTAGAAGCAGGATGATGGCAAACCTGAGGCCAGTATGGGAAACTTCCAAAATTTGGTAAAAAGGGTTGGGGATTGTAGGTCAGGGGTAAAGCACTTTCCCAGCATGCATGGAATCCTCAGGTTCAGTGAAGATACAAGAGTTACAGCTTTGAGTATCTCCGAGCACCCCAGTGGCCTGGGCCTAAGAACAGAACAGTGGCCAAGGCCCAGGGCATCAGGCTTCCAACTGGAGATAGACACCTGTGGCCATCCATGTACAGCAAGTTTTCTATATTGATCCAGGCCAATATGCAATACCACCAGGCACGTATCTATGATGGTGCTGCAAGGACCTCACAGATTCCTGCTTTGGAAGAAGAGACCCTGATAAGACAAAAGCCATTGCTTGCTTTTTTTTTTTTTTTTTT
>NW_004524578.1:20401774-20403309 GCF_000260255.1 Octodon degus
TTTTTTGCAGAACCGGGCCATTGCTTTTAAAGTTGTTAAAATGTATTGGTGTACAAAGACACATGCTATGAAAGAAGTCATATTTTCTCTTGGCCAGTATATCAGGACTAAAGGATTATATGATGGAAAGCAACAATATATTGTATATTGTTCAAATGCTCTCCTAGGAGATTTATTTGGAGTACCAAACTTTTATGTGAAAGAGCACAAGAAAATATATACAATAATCTACAGAAACTTGAGAGTAGCCAAAGTGGGAGCCAGCAGATGGGCCCATCTATGAGTGAGAACAGGTGTTATCTCAAAGTAGGAGTGAACAAAAAGACCCCAGGCAAGAGCTACAAGAAGAGGAACAACTGGGGGAGGTGTCACACTCCCATAATCTCAGTGCTTGGGAGGCTGAGGCACGAAGATCCCTGAAAGTTCAAAGCCAACTTGAACTACACACTGAAACTCTGTCTCAAAAAAGACAAAAAAAAAAAAAAAATAGATGAAGATTATAACATCAATGAAGAAGGATAAGAACTCTCAGATGAAGATGTTGAGGTATAGTGAAGCAGATTCATTTGAAGAAGATCCTGAAATTTCCTTAGCTGATTGTTGGAAATAGACTTCATGCAATGAAATGACTCCTCTGGTTCCCTCACATTGCAACAGATGGTGGCCCTGCATGAGGATTGGCCTACTGGGAGTAGACAAAGGGTACACCTCTGGGAAAACCAAATTAGAAATCCAACCCAGGCAGACCAGGCCTTGGATATGCTCAACAGCTCAAGAACTGCAGCAAATGATTCCAGAGAGTCCTGTGTTGATGAAAATAATGATAAAGTCACAGAAGCTTCCCAGTCACAAGACACGAGGACTTCTCAGCCATCAACTCCCACTCACATTATTCACAGCAACCAAGACATTAAAGAGAAGAAACATGACAAAGAGGAAAGTGTGGAATCTAATTCTCCCCTTATTGCCATTGAACCTTATGCGATTTGCCAAGGCCGACCTAAAAATGGTTGCATTATTCAATGGCAAAGAAGGACATTTTATGTCATGTTTCACATGTGCAAAAAAGCTAAAGAAAAGGAATAATAGGGCCAGCCTGACAGTTTGGCAGACTAAAGCACCTGCTTAGGCAGAGTGCAGCGACCGGTGTTTGATCCCCGGTCCTGCTGTGCTGGCCTAGCCAGTGGGGCACACTGAGACAGTGACTGAGACTGGACATGATGATGCACGCCTGTAATCCCAGTGTTTGGGAGACTGAACACATGAGAATCACTACAAGTCCAATCTATGTAGTGAGACCCTGTAGACCCTGCACTAAATACGGGGTGGGATGGGGGAAGGAATAAGCCCTGCCTAGTATGTGGACAACCAATTCAAGTGATTGTCCTCACTTACAGGTTTTACAGATTTTACGTTTCTAACCATATAAGCCTAAAACTTTAGAAAACAGTTTCTGAACATTTACCAAAGCAAGAAATATAAGTAGGGGGGCCAGGGAGATGGCTCAGTGGGATAAGCACTTGCCTGGCAAGTGC
>NW_004524578.1:20403409-20405329 GCF_000260255.1 Octodon degus
AAGGAATAGTATGTGGAAGAATTAACATATAAAGATGTATTTGGTACAAGCTCTCACTACACAGCTTGGACTCCTAGTGATCCTCCTGTTTTCAGCCTCTCCAGTGCTGTGATTTTAGGCATGCACCACCCCGCTGGGACTCCTTCCCTGGCTCAGCCTGCCCCAGAGGCAGGGATACATAAATGAAAAAAAAAAAAATGTAGATACTCTGAGCCCAGCATGGAAAAAAAGATAAAATGTAGACACTCTGAGGGCCGGCCGGATAGCTCAGCAGATTAAAGTGCCTATTTAGGCAGATGCAGGGATTAGGGTTTGATCAACAACAGCCATTGAGATTATGCATGGTGGTGTGCACCTGTAATCCCAGCTCTTGGGAGGCTGAAAAACAGGAAGGATCACTACGAGTCCGATCTGTGTAGTGAGACTGTGTAGGCCCTGTACTTAATGCATTTACAAAACAAATTGTTGACACTCTGGAAGACCAACCTTTATTTTCTCTCCACTTTTAGAAGTTCTTATTTATATTTGATGCTATTATATTGGTAAAAATGTACCACTTTGTGTAATCAGCAAGAATCTTCAGTGAAAATAACTAGAATTGGTAATAATAATTAAGATTATAAATGACAACATTCAGCTCTGGAAATCAGGTCTTATTTTACATGTTTATGGATTACTAACGTAGTCTTAATTATCTAAAGTTTCTGGTTTAGCATATGTGTGTATATATATTTTTATTTTATTTTCTTTTTTGAGGCAGGGGTCTCACTATATAGTTCAGGGTGGCCTTGAGCTCACTTTGTAAGCCAGGCTGGTCTCAAACTCACAACAATCTTCCTGTCTCAACCTCCCAAGGGCTGAGATTACAAGTATGCACCTTCATGTCTAGTGGAGGAGGTTTGGAGTTTTGAGAAGCCAGAATGAGAAAAAAATAATTGTGAAAAGAACACATCAGGAGGTCTGAGATAGCTCAGTGGACTGAGCAGCTGCCTGACTAGTGCAACCACCCAGGTTTGATCCCTGGTACTGCATGCTGTGCTGCCCAGGAAACTGCACATGGTGGCCCATGCCTGTAATCCCAGGGCTGGGGAGGCTGAGACGGGAGGATCACTACAAGTCTGAACTGTGTAGTGAGACCCTGTACCAATTAATTAATTAATTTAAAAAGAAGAATGTATCAGTAAACTGGGTATGATGGTACGTGCCTGAAATCCCAGTACTTAGGAGTCTGAGGCAGGAGACTGGGGCCAGCCTGGGGCCGGCCAGATAGCTCAGATCAGGGGATTAAAGGGCCTGCTTAGGCAGACGCAGGGGTCGGAGGTTCGTCCCCAGCCTGCTGTGCCAGCCCTGTCCCTGGGGCTGAGATGAGATTGAGACTGGGCATGGTGGTGTGTGTGTGCCTGTAATCCCAGCATTTGGGAAACTGAAAACAGGAGAATCACTACAAGTCTGATCTGTGTAGTGAGACCCTGTAGATTCCATAGACCTTACACTAAATACAAAAAAGAAACAAAGAAAAAAAAAAAAAAAAGCCGGAATGGGCTACAAAGTTCTTTGCATGGTGGTGCCTGTCTGTAATCTCAGCATTTGGGAGGCTGAGGTAGGAGGATTGTTGCTGTGAGTTGGAGACCAGCCTGGGCTTAAGGCCAAGCCTAAACTGCATAGACTCTGTCTCAAGAAAACAAAAAAACAAAACAAAACAAAAAAAAAAAAAGAGGAAGGAAGGAAAGAAGAACGGATGAAAGAAAAGGGAAAAAGAAAACCCTGGGGGCCTGGTGAGATGGCTCAGTGATCTAAAGCACCTACTTAGAACAAGCTTAGCAAAGCACGAGGACCGCGGTTCAATCCCCCAGCACCACATGCCAGCCAGCCCCGCCCCCTGGTGGGCTGAGCTGGCGTCCCTCCCCCCACACACATTAA
>NW_004524578.1:20405517-20411121 GCF_000260255.1 Octodon degus
CGCGGTTCACTCCCCCAGCACCACATGCCAGCCAGCCCCGCCCCCTGGTGGGCTGAGCTGGCCACACACACACACACAAATAAATTAAATAAAATAAATTAAAAAAAATAAAACAAAAAGTCATTAGGAAGGAACAGGATTAGAAAAGATTGATCTATAAGACTGGAAAACACTTACTGAGTAGCCAACTATGGTGGCATATGTTTGTAATTTCTGCATTCAGAATGCTGGGGCAGGACAATTGCCTCAAGTTCAAGGCCAGCCTGGGCTGCACAGTGAGTTCAAAGCCAGCCTAAACTATATAAAGCAACCCTGTCTCAAACAAACAAACAAGCAAACAAACAAGGCTTACTAAAGGCTCCTGTAGTGATATGGTGGATAATCTCTTGGGAAAATGATTTAGATATTTAGGAGGTAATTCGAAACTAGGAAAAGATGTAAAGCCCAAGGAATTAAATTTTCTCTAGATGTAGGGTTCTGACATTTTTTTTTCTCCACTGACTGGGATGCCAGCCTTCCTGACACGTGTCTTCTGAGACTCAGGTCACAATGGCATGCTTGGTTTTTTTTTTCATAGACTGCAGGTTGCCTAAAGGTCAAATCTGACTCACTTGGCTTTATCATAGGTCATCTTAGATCAATCACTTTTTTTTTTTTTTGAGACAGGGTCTTGCTATGTAGCCCAGGCTGGCTTTGAACTCAAGGTGCTCCTCCTGCCTCAGCCTCCTGCCTCAGCCTCCTGCCTCAGCCTCCTGAGTGCTGGGATTATAAGCATGTGTATATATCAAGATTCATAGTGAATAGTGACTTCTGTGTTGCAAAAGAGGATTTACATTTTACATCTATCTGTCTTTGTCCACAAATTAATGCGCACAAGCGCGCACACGCGCGCACACACACGCACACACACACAGATACACAACATTTTTTTTTAAGGCTTTGAAATGTCTTATTTTATGCAAAAAGACCTAGCATGGTCTTTTTCATTGATTGCATATCCTGCATGTCCCACGGAAGGAAGACCACTTAGCCCAACATGATGAAGCCAATGGCCTTTGCCTCCTGATGAAAAGGCTGGCAGCTCCTGTTGAGCTAGATTTTGGGGTCAGATCCTGCCTGACTGCGCAGCACAGCAAGAGGGCGAACCTTGGCCAAGTTTCCTTGGGTGGCTCCAGCAGAGCTGCTGGAGACCTGTGTTGCTCCCAGAGGCCCCAGGACACTAATGGGCTACTTAACTTTTTAAAGCTCTAGCCAAGGGGTTAGGGAGATAGCTCTGAGGCATGAGCACCTGCCTGGCAAGCACAAGGTTCTGAGTTTGATCCCTGGTACCAAAAAGAAAATAAATAAAACTCTAATCAAAACAGGTATTGTATTGCAAACCTGTGATCTCAGCACTCGGGAGGCAGAGGCAGGAAGTTTGCTGTGAATTTGAGGCCAGCCTGGGCTACATAGTGAGTTCAAGGCCATCCTGATCTACAGAGTGAAATGTGTCTCAAAAGTAAAAAACAAGGGCCAAGGAGATAGCTCAGGAGCCTAAGCGCCTGCCTGGTAAGTCAAGGACCTGGGTTTGATCCCTGCTGTCCACCAAAACTGGGCATGGTAGGCGTGCCTGTAATCACAGCGCTAGGGGGGCTGAAACAGGAGGATCACTCTAAGTCCGAGCTGCATAGTGAGACCCTGCACCAAGTACATTAAAAAAGTGAGCACAAGACCATTCCAAACTGCATAGTGAGACCCTGTCTTAAAAACCAAACAAACAAAAACCCAGGACCAATCATAAATAAAATCTATACTCTCACTAGCTTCTCCTTGAGTGGGCAGAGAAAGTCCCCCAAGTTCTCCTAGGACAGGAAGTGGCCAGCACAGGACAGGAAGCTGGTGTGTCCCTCTCCCAGGCAGATCTGTTTGGGCCCTGCAGGTCAGGCGTTTGAGATTCAGAGACCATGATGTTGAAAGCCACACAGCAGAGCACGGTTGGCGGGGGGAGGGGGGACTCAGTCCAGGTAACTTCTGGGCAGAGAGATGACCGAGGCTCTCACCTCTCCCGAGAAGATTTCTGGAGAGAACTCTTTAAGGTCCTGGACAGCTTCAAAAGCAGCAGGAGAAGGAGGAACCAGGCTTCTGGGTTATATGTTTGAAAATGTGATCATGCAGCATTGAGGGGAAGGAACCTGCCAATTTCTTCTTGGCTGAAAGAAGAAAGGGGCATGTCAAGTGTGGTGGAGCATATCTGCAATTCCAACACGTGGGAGACTGAGGCAGGAGAGTCACTGTGAATTTGAGGCCAGCCTAGGCTGCATAGCAAAACTGTCCCAAAAATGAAGGAGAAGGAGGAAGATGAGAAGGAGGGAGAAGGAGGAGGAGGAGGAGAAGGAGGAAGAGGAGGAGGAGGAGGAAGAGGAGGAGGAGGAGCCTTGGGTTTTATTTTAAAAGTTCTTAGAGGGATCCAGGTGTGGTGGTGTGCACCTGTTATCCCAATATTCTGGGTCGCTGAGGCAGGAGGTTGGCAAATCTGAGCCCAACCTGGGCAATTTATTGAAACTCTGTCTCAAAATAAAAAATAAATAGGGTCACTGTGAAGGCCTTGCATTCAATTCTGGTACCACAAAAATATTGTAAAAGTTCTTAGAGATGAGACAGTCCTGTTGTGCATGTGGAAGTCCTGTGGGACTGAGCCCAGCCTGGCACAGAGGGCAATGTCTGCCTCCCCCTGGGCATACTCCTCTCTCCTGATGGCTGCCTTGTTTATTATTTTTTGCAGTCTCCATATTGAACTGACCCCTGTGTCTTCACTCTGACTTGCATTCCATCCTTTATTTATTCTTTATTTTGAGACAGGTTTTCACTAAGGCACAGAATTGTCCAGGCAGGGCCAGAATTTGTGATTTTCCTACCTCATCCTTCCAGGTTGCTGGCATTGCAGGCCTGTACTACCATACCTGGTTCTGATAGTCTTTTTTTTTTTTTTTCTCCACCATGGAAAAGCATTTGGATTTTATTTAATAGTTTAAGGCTTCTTGTTTTTGTTTTGTTTTGGTATTTTGAAATAGTCTTGCTATGTTTCAGACTGGCCTTGACCTCTCTATATAGCCAGGCTGGGCTTTAACTCAGCAATTCTCCCACCTCAGCCTCCTGAGTGCTGGGGTTATAGGCATCTGACACCACACCCAATTTAATAGTTATAATTTTTTTCCCCCAGTACTGGGGATCGAACTCAGGACCTTGCACTTGCGAGGCAGGTGGTTAAGCTGCTAAGCTACATTCCTGGACCGAAATTCTTCAAATGTAGATAAATACAAACTGATGTTAGAGTTGAATGATAGACATAGACTCCTCAGGGCCAGCCAGATAGCTTAGCAGATTAAAGCACCTGCTTAGGCAGACACAGGGACAGGGTCCGATTCCTAGCATGCTGTGTTGGCCCCGCTCCTGGGGTGCACTGGGTGACAGAGAATGGGTGTAGTGGTGTGCACCTGTAGTCCCAGCGCTTGCAAGGCTGAAAATAGGAGGATCACTACGACTCCGATCTGTGTACCCTGGGACCCTATAGACCCTGTACTAAATACATTAAAACAAAACAAACAACAACAAAAACATAGACTCCTCATCCTAGAATGACTTTCCTGAAAAAACAACAACAACAACAACAACAACAACAACAACAACAACAACAACAACAAAACCAGTTCAACCCTAGGCCTGTGGCACACTGCAGGTGGTTCCATGGATCTAATATTCCTCCTGATGGCTTGAGGGACCCTGTGGGAATCTGGGCAGCATGAATCAGAGGTAATTTGGCTAACGTACATCTGGATATGAATATAATGTTCTCTCAGGGCAACTGCATGCAATGATAAGGTCACCAGCAATCCTTTCTGTTTGTGTTCAAGAAGAACAATTACGTTCCTACAGGCTGTCATGACCCTGCCTTCAAAGCGCTCAAGCTAGAGCTGTGGGATTCCACCCCTGCCCGGCCTCTGATTTCCCTGCCAGCGCTTTACCCTCCAATTCCAATGCTCCCCACGCAGCACCCTGGGATGTGGCGTCGGGATTGAGGACGTCAGTCCCAGAGCCAGCTGCTTGGACTCTCACGGCTCTGCACCCCTGTGCCTGTGTCCTTGTCTTTATGCAGGGATTTAGTGTTTGGAGTTTTTCCTTTTCTTTTCTTTGTGGTGCTGGGAATTGAGCCCAGAATCTTAGGCCTGCTAGGCAAGTGCTCAGCTTCTGCCACTGAGCTGAATCCCCTGAGGCCCCTGTTTCTGGTTTTGTTTTGCTTAATGAGGATTAAGTTAGCTAACGAAGAAAAACCACTAATGCCTGACATTTTGTAAATAATGGATATTATCATCAGAATGTCCTCCCACTTGGTGGCCTGAACAGTTTCTGCTTATTCTTTTAGACCTTACTTGTGTCATATCCAACATGGATCCTGCCCAGATTTCCCTCCAGTGAGGCTAATCACCCTTTCATTGGTCCTATGTCTGCTTTTTAGGGTGTTTTTTGTCTGGTTGTTTTGAAACAGAGTCTTGCTATGCACACTGGGAGTGGTGGCACACGCCTGGCATCCCAGTGCTCAGGAGACTGAGGCAGGAGGATCACTGAGAATTCAAGGCAAGTCTGAGCAACATAATGAGATTCTGTTTTAAAACAAAAATAGGGCTGAGGAGATAGCTCAGCTGGTTAAGCACCTGCCTGGGAAGCTCTAGAACCTGAGTTTGACCCTGGTACCACATGCTGTGTGGCCCCAGAACCCCGGGTGTGCAGTGCCAGTCCCCAAACTGGGCGTGGTGGCGTGTGCCTGTAATCCTAGTGCTGGGGGGGGGCTAAGACAGTGTGAGAAGACCCCCCCCATGCCCAATAAATAAATAAACAAAATAAAAACAAAGCAACAGAAAACAGGCTCATGGTATGCATTCATGCTGACTTTAAACTCTATCTCTCAGGCTGGCCTCAAACTCACAGCACTCCTCCTACCACAGCCTCCCAAGTGCTGGGGTTACAGGGTGTGTGGTATCACACGGGCTATGTGTACATTTACTTATCCCAAGGACATGGAACTTTAATCTTCTTCAACTTTCTGAATCCAAAATAAAACTTCAAGGACATTTGAAGCCTAACTCAATCTGAAAAGACAATAATAATCACTATGCCAAAGAGTCATGCTTTTCTAATGAAAAATAAACTTGTTAACACCTTTCATGGTGTCTCAGGAGAACTTGAATTGAACCGGGGAAGGAATATTGGGGGGTGGAGCACATTGTGCCCCCCAACTCCCCCTGTCAACCAGGCTGCTGAGAGAACACAAGTGAGGGCACCCTCCCTCACATCCAGTGCCAAGGAACCTCTGCAGCTTCCCACAGGCTGCTGAGGCTTCTGGAAATGAAGTTGCTGTTTCTGGTCTTTTCTATTCCCCACCTCTTTTGGTTTGTTATTTAAGATTTTGCAGCCCAGGCTGGCCTTGAACCCTCAGTGATCCTTCTGCCTCAGCCTCGGGAGTGCTGGGATGACAAGAGTACACCACCACACCTGGGTTCTTTGTCATTTTTTTTTTTAAATTTTATTTATTTATTTATTTATTTTGGCAGAATCAAGGATTGAACTGAG
>NW_004524578.1:20411221-20413305 GCF_000260255.1 Octodon degus
ATTTATTTATTTTGGCAGAATCAAGGATTGAACTCAGATCCTTGCGTTTGTCAGTCAAGCGCTTATCCTACTGAGCCATCTCCCCGGCCCCTGTCATTTTATTTTTTAAAGAGAATAAAAAATTAGTTTAATAAGCATTAGAAATGATACAGAATTTCTTTTTTTTTTTTTTTGCGGAACCGGGAGTTTAACTCAGGCCCTTGTGCTTACCAGGCAAGTGCTTATTCTACTGAGCCATCTCCTGGCCCATGATACAGAATTTCACTGAACAAAATTATAGTAATTTGATAATGGTTGTTATATTGCATATTGTTGTCTTCAAATCAGTTGTTCAGATTGCCAGAAAGAAGCATGCAAAACTGGGCAAAAAAATTAAAAAGAAAAAAATTTAAGCATTAATGCTCTTTTTTTATGTTAACTATTCTTTTCAATAGAACAATAGAAATCAGCAGTATAATTATTCAAGCTATCGTGTGTGTGTGTGTGTGTGTGTGTGTGTGTGTGTGTGTGTATTTAGTACAAGGTCTAAGTGTATACAAGTACTTAGTACAGGGTCTCACTACACAGATCAGGCTCGTAGTAATCCTCCAAACGCTGGGATTATAGGCATGCATCACACGCCCAGTTTCAGCCTCAGTCTCAGCTCACCCTGGGGGTGGAGACTGCATGACACACCAGGATCGAACCCTGGTGGCTGAGCCTTCCTAAACAGGTGCTATAGTTCATCAGCTTCGGGCCAGCTCTATATATGTCCTCCCCTCCCCCCACTTCCTTCTTCCTTTGTTTTCTCCTTTCCCTCATCTCAGTTGGTCCTTCCCTTTGAACAGTTTCTTTCCTTTTACAGTCTCTACTGTATCTTTTGGATTTTATTTACTCTTTTGGGTTCTTACACTAGGGAGACAATATACTGCCATTTTTTTTACTCAGTTTTCAGATTCCAATCTGACATCATCCCTGCCACACCCGCCCTCCAAGCTTCTTTTTTTTGATCCAGGGATTGAACTCAGGCGCTTGCGCTTGCCAGGGAAGCGCTTATTCCACTGAGCCATCTCCCCGGCCTCCAAGCTTCTTTTATCTCCTATAATGGGTTGTTTTCCTAGGTAGCCTCTTTGTCCCTTGTACTTCACCTACCATAGCACTCAGCACATTTGGTTGCAAGCATTTGTTTGGCTTTTCTGCTAAATTGTAGGCCTCACAAGCCAGGTGGTGTATCTGTTCAGCTAGCCCCAGGTGCAACCCCAAGCCACATCTAATGTTTACTGTCATTAAGAAAGTTTTCCTTTTCGTAGTAGTGCATGTCTGTAAGGCCAGCCTTCAGGAGGCTGAGGCAAGAGGAATGCTGTGAGGTCCAGGCCAGCCTTGGCTATAAAGTGAGCCCAACCGACAGCCCAAAGTGCACAGCAAAATCCTGTCCCCCTCCCCCCTACAAAAAAAAGAAAGAAAAGGGGGAAAAATGGGGCTGGGGCTAGGGATACATATAGCTCAGTGACATAAGCACCTACCTGGCAAGTGCAAGGTCCAGTTCAATCCCTGGTACCAAAAGGAAAAAGAAGGAGGAGGAGGAGGAGGAAGAGGAGGGGGAGGAGGAGAAGAAAAAAAAATAAAAAAGAAAGAAATATGAAGAAAACGCTGGAGGTGTAGCTCAGTGTGAAGTTTTTGGGTTCAATCCCTGGTACCACCAAAATAAAAATAGAGTCAGGTGTGGTGGTACACACTTGTGATCAGGAAGTGGAGGCAGGAGGATTGCTGTGAGTTTGGGGCCAGCCTGAACCACACAGTGAGACCCAGTCTCTGAATGAATGAATGAATGAATGAATGAATGAATGAATGAATGCATGCATGCATGAATGAATGAATAGAAAACTGGGTACTAGAACTTTATCTGGAGCCAGGCATGGTGGCACAAGCCTATAATGCCAGCACTTGGGAGACTGAGGCAGGAGACTTGCCACAAGTTCCAGGCCAATCTGGGCTTGAGCTCAGCCCAGTCTGTACTACATAGTAAGACCCCATCTCAAAAAAACTAAACAGGGGCTGGAGAGATGGCTCAGTGGTCTAAAGCACCTACTTAGAACAAGCTTAGC
>NW_004524578.1:20413981-20415005 GCF_000260255.1 Octodon degus
TATTTATTTGATACAGGGTCTTGGTTCAGGCCGAGTCTTTTTTTTTGTATCAGGGATTGAACTCAGGACCTTGTACTTGCTAGCTAGGTGCTCAATACCCTGAATTACCTCCTTGGCCCCAGGCTGGACTTCAACTGGCACCCAACCCAGCTTCAGCCTCTGAATGCTGGGATCACAGCACTGGGTGTGCCACTATACCCAGTGTCCTCCTGTTTGTTTATTTATTTTATTTATTTTTAGGGAAGGATCTACAGGGTGTTCAGGGTCTCACTACAAGTGATCGGACTTGTAGTGATCTGTCTGTTTACAGCCTTCCAAGAGCTGGGATTACAGGCACACACCACCATGCCTAGTCTCAATTGCTGTCTCAGTGCACCCCAGGGGCGAGGCCAGCACGGCAGACCCAGGAATCGAATCCCCGGCCCCTGCGCCTGCTTGTAGGTGCTTTAATCCACTGAGCTATTTGGCTGGTCTTTTTTTTTTTTTTTTTTTTTCAGAACCAGGGATTGAACTCAGGCCCTTGAGCTTGCCAGGGCCATTTTTTTTAAGTAATAAAATCTTGAAAAATAGCCAGGGGTGGTGATGCATGCAGGATTGGGGAGGCTGCGGCAGGAGGATCATTGATAGCCTGGGCTACAAAGTGAGCTTAAGGCCAACCTGAAGTGCATATAGAGACTGTCTCAAAAAGACAACAAACAAACAAATAAACAACAACAACAAAAAAATCTTAAAAAACAGAAGGATGAAAAAGAGGAAGAGAAAAGAAGAAAAACAGGGGCCAGGAGATAGCTCAGCCACCTAAAGTGCCTGCTTAGGTAAGCTTAGGTAAGTGCAGGGATGGTGGTTTGATCTCCACATGCTGAGCCAGCCCAGTTTCCAAGGCAGGCTAAATCTGTGGGCCAGCCACAGAGTCCAGGCATAGTGGTTTATGCACCTGTAATCCCAGTACAGGGGAGGCTGAAAAATAGAAGGAGCACTATGAGTCCGAGCTGCATAGTGAGACCCTGTAATGACCAAATACATT
>NW_004524578.1:20415565-20420524 GCF_000260255.1 Octodon degus
TTATTATTATTATTATTATTATTTTGCCTTTTTGAGACAGGGTCTCACCATGTAGTTCAGGATGACCTTGAGCTCACTTTGTAGCCAAGGCTGGCCTTGAACTCGCAACCAGCTTCTTCTCTCAGTCTCCTGAGTGTAGGGATTAGAGGCATACACCACAATGCTCGGCTAAAGTATATTGTTAAAATTATTATTTTTTTTTTCTGCAGTGCTGGAAAGTACATACCAGGTACGCAAGGGTTCTATCACTGAGCTACACACCCATCCCTATTTATATACTGGGAATGAAACTTAGGGCCTCATGCTTGCCAGGCAGGTGCTGTGCCACTGACCTACATCCCCTGCCTTTTTTGTTTTTTGAGACAGAGCCTCATTAAGTTGTCCAGGCTGCTTTGTGTGTGTGTGTGTGTGTGTGTGTGTGTGTGTGGTATGAGAGATTGAACCTAAGGCCTTTTCATTGGTTTTTTTTTTCTTTCTTTTTTTTTCTCTCTCTTTTGCATTTATTTATTTGATACAGGGTCTCAGTATACAGTTCAGACTCATAGTGATCCTCCTATCTCAGCCTCTCCAGTGCTGGGATTATAGGCATGAATCACCACACCAGGTCACCAGGTTTCGGGGTCAGCATGGCATATGGTACTGGGGATTGAACTTGGGACCTTGAGCTTGCCAGGTAGACACTTAGATCACTGAGATATCTCCTCAGCCCTCACTGTTTCTTTTTAAAAAAAAAAAATTTTTTTTAACATTTATTTAGTGTGTGTGTGTGTGTGTGTGTGTGTGTGGCCAGCTCAGCCCACCAGGGGGCGCAGCTGGCTGGCATGTGGTGCTGGGGGATCGAACCGTGGTCCCTGTACTTTGCCAAGCTTGTTCCAAGTAGGTGCTTTAGACCACTGAGCCATCTCTCCAGCCCCCCTCACTGTTTCTTATTGAACTACATCCCCACTACTTTTTGTTGTTTGAGATAAATTCTCTATAAAATGGTAAATTGCCCAGACTAGGCTCAAGCTTTCACTTTCGATCCTCCTATATCAGCCTCCCAGAGTGCTGGGATTACAGGTGTGTGTCACCACGTCCGGCCTTTCTCTGCTCTTCTTGCATATGAGAATTCAGCAAAAAATAAATGAGGTCTAACTGATCGTGCTAATGCATGCCTGTAATCTCAGCACTGGGGAGGCTGAGACAAGAGAATCATTACAAGTTGGAGCCAACTTTGAAAGCCTGTATCTTATATATATATAAACAGGAAGAATTGGCTTTGGTACTTGGGACTAAACCCAAGGCCTCTGCATTGAGCTACATCTCTAGCCTTTTTTTTTTTTTTTGCGGAACTGGGGATTGAACTCTGGCCCTTGCGCTTGCCAGGGAAGCGCTTATTCCACTGAGCCATCTCCCCAGCCCCTCTCTAGCCCTTTTTTTAAAATTTATTTATTTATTAACATTTATTTGGGGGGGGTGTGTGTGTGGCCAGCTCAGCCCACCAGGGGGCGCAGCTGGCTGGCATGTGGTGCTGGGGGAATCGAACCGCGGTCTCTGTGCTTTATCAAGCTTGTTCCAAGTAGGTACCTTAGACCACTGAGCCATCTCACCAGCCCCTCTCTAGCCCTTTTTGTATTTTATTTTGATGCAGGGTCTTGTTAAGTTGCTAAACTGCCCACTCTGGACTCATATTTGCAACCCTTCTGCCTCAGTCTCTCAGAGAGCTGGGATTACGGGTGTGTACCACTGCACCTTGGGAGAAGGAGAAAAATTCAATTTTTTTTTTTTTTTTGCAGAACCGGGGATTGAACTCAGGCCCTTATGCTTGCCAGGCAAGTGCTT
Organism: Octodon degus; assembly: GCF_000260255.1. Taxonomy (NCBI): domain Eukaryota; kingdom Metazoa; phylum Chordata; class Mammalia; order Rodentia; family Octodontidae; genus Octodon; species Octodon degus. Next base: position 20,417,387 of record NW_004524578.1, read on the forward strand.
ATTCTACTGAGCCATCTCCCTGGCTCAAATCTTAAGTATGAACCTCTCTTCCTGCCCTCTGGTGATGCAAGTTGTCCCTTTGGCCTGTCTCAGGTAGTGGCAAGTACCACTACAGGAGTGACAAGTACCTGAGCTTTGGAGTCACAGGACCTGGCTTCAGCTCCTGCCTTGTCACTTATCAGCGGTGTGATCCAGCGTGGGTGACTTTGCTCCTGCTGCCTGAGCTAGGGATTTGCCTCTGTGTTGTATTGGCCTCAGGGCCCAACCTGAGTTTTCAAGACAACTCTTCCTTTCCTCGAGGATTCTACAATGATGCTTTGACTGAAAAGAAGAAACATACACACACACACACACACACACACACACACACACACACACACACACGCCTTTCCTGACCTTTAGCAAGAAAAACCCTGCCTCCCTGGGCTCTGGAATTCTCTCTGGTTAATGTCTTACTTCCTCTTTCATTTAAGAGTCAAGGTTCTTGGAGGGCATGTGGTCTCCTACCCCACCTTCCTTGCTCTCCTTGCTTCTGTGCCACATGTCACCTGCTCTGACAGTAGTGTCCCTCAGGGTATATTTCAGCCTTCACTGCCAGCCATGTGTTAAACCCCACTGCTGCCTCTGTCCCTGTCCTTCCCAGTGGCTCCCCCTTTTGGGGTTCCTCTGGCCACCAGAAAGTCCCCAACCACACAGATCCATGTACCTCCCAGTTCACTGAGGCACACTGTTCTAGCCCCCACCACAGAGTGTCACAACTGTCCCTGAGCAACCCCTCCCAGCCTTGTGGTGAGGGTGCATTAGTGACATTCCTTCTCTATGGCCTGTCCTTGCCTTGCTTCAGGGAAGGACTCCAGCTCTCAAGCTCATCTCAGGGGCCATGTTCTGCCTGAGCTGGACCCCACCTTTGCCAGCTCCCTTCCACCTGCCACTAACCTGGGCACCTTTAGGGAGAGAGCAGAATACCAGGGCTGCAGGTCCTTCCAGCCCTGCACAGCTGTCCTCATGACATCCAGGGCTCTGGAGATCAAGACCAGGCTGCCGCCCTTCCCTGCCCTGATTTACCCCCAATGTGGCCAGGAGGCCCCAGATTCCATGTGTTTCACAGGATAGCTGTGAGGGTGGTGACAATCTTGGCCCTAGAGAACACCTGTGGAGTACAGATGGCTTAGGTAGGTCAGCCCAGGTCACCTGCAGTGAGCTGTGTACCTCCTGCCTGATGCCAGATGGCATCTGCTCCTAGCACTCAGGACCAAACCTGGCACGTGGAGTGTGCTGTGCATAGTGGCACATACCTATAGTACCAATACTCCACAAGGTGGTAGGAGGCAGGAAGACTGCAAGTTCAAGCCCACCTGGGAAACTTAGTGAGACCCTCTCTCAACAACAAATAAATAAAATAAAGGGCCAGTGTAATTCAGTAGCAGAGACCTCCTGAGTTCAGCCCCAGGTATGTAAACAAAACCCAAAAGTATGTCAGAATGAATGTATTATACCCCTCTTAGGACAGTCTGCTGAGCTGGGGGTACTATCTGAAAAGTGCTTAGGCTTGTGTTGGTTGGTGCCTGTTGACATTCATTTTTCTGTGTCTGGTCTCATTGTTCCCTTGTCCTCTCCTTATGTCCTGCACAAAGCTATTAGATGATGAGATTGGCAATGCCTTGTTTCAATTGTCCCTGGTAAAAGTATAAGAACAAAGAACTTCCACCCTCTGCAAACTCAGATACTTCCTATTAGCTCCAGGGTTAGGTAGGTCACTTGGAGCTGGGGGGCAGCACAGTGGTAGAGAGTTGCTCAGCATGCTTGAAGACCTAGGTTTAATCTGGGGCAGAGTAAAATAAATAGAAAACCACTTTGGCCCAACCCAGTCAAGACTTCTGTTTTGTTTGGATTTTTTTAAACACAGTGTCTCACTCTGTAGTTCAGGCTGGCTTTGAACTCACTACATAGACAGGCTAGCCTGGAGCTTTTGGCAATCTTTCTGCTTCAGCTTCCTGAGTGCTGGGATCATGGGGTTGTGCCAACATCCCCCAACTCCAACAGCCAAGATTTAGTAATTAATCCCACACATCTCACCAGTACTGTCTCTTGTTTTACTCCCACTTTAATTCTCTGTCGTGGTCCCACTGCAATCTCCTTGTAACTCTAGGAGCTCTGTTCTAATACCTGTCAGTAGTACAGTGGACCCTTGCCTTATGAACTCAATTTGTTCCCTAGGGCTGCTTATAACTCCAACTTGTCAACTAAAGACTCAGGCTCCTCTATAAAGCTCTCAAAGTCTCTCTCTTGTATACAAGAAGATCCCAGTGTCCTTAGAGAGACATTGGCCCAGCCCAGGATTTCTCAATTAATCCCATCCAGCAAAGGATGTGTTCCTTCCAGAATTATGTAAGGGTGGAATCTGTATCTGAGAGCATCTGGAAGCACATTCAGGCCAGCACTCAACACTGGTCATAAGTTGAAACTAAAATTCTGGCAATAACCCAAGTTGTTCGTATGTCAGGCTAGTCATAACTCAAGGGTTCACTGTACATTCAACAATAATGTGTTGCGTTGAGCCGGCTACTGTACCCAGGCTGGGCGTGCAAAGGTGATACAAGCAGACCTTACCCTCGAGAAGATATCAATTGGATTTGAAGGAGATGTGGAAACAGAGGCCCAAAGTATGGAATCACAAGCGGTGGGGGTTACTCTTGCTTGAGGGTGGGTGGAGGGATGGCAGTTTCCAAGTTTAGGGAAGTGGGCAGAGGGTGCAGCTCAGAGATAGTTACTTACTCAGCTATGCCTTTGAGGCCTGAGTTGGGGTCTCAGCACCATAAAAATGAATGTAAATTAAACATGTCTGTGCTTTTTACATGCCTTTTTTTTTTTTATGCAGGGTCTCGCTATGTAGTTCAAGCTGGCCTGGACTCACTATGTTGCCTAGGCTGGCCTTGAATTCCAGGTGATCCTCCTGCCTCAGCCTCCTGCTGGGATTATAGGCATGCACACAATGCGTGGTTGACATGCTTTTTGGTTGATTTTGTTTGCATTGCTGCCAACGGAACCCAGGACCTTAGAACATGTTAGGCAAGTTCTACACCCCAGCCCCTTGACACGTCACTTTTCCAACATGAGGACATTCTTTTTCTTTCTTTC
>NW_004524578.1:20421357-20435898 GCF_000260255.1 Octodon degus
AAAAAAAAAAAAAAAAAAAAAAAAAAAAAAAAAAAAGGCTATAGACAGCTATTTTCCCAAAGAGGAAGTTTTAAGGTCTACCTATCTATCTATCTATCTATCTCCATGTTTGACACCAGCAATCATCAAACAAGCACAAATCCAAACCACTACAAAATTTCATTTGATTCCTCAGTGGCAAGAATGAAGAACCCTAAGAAGAATACACACCAAGTGCTAGAGTTGATGCGAATGAATGGGACCTCATATGTAATGCTGGAACTGCAAATTGATTTAAAAAACAGTTTGGGCAACTTGTGGTGGCTTGTGCCCAGAACTCCTGTTATTCTGGAGGCTGAGGCAGGAGTGTTACTAGGTAGCTCCTAAAAGTGGCTCAACAAACATTACTGGGTTTTGTGGTGCTTGCATCACCTGGAGTTGGATTCTAGGTTCTCATTCAACAAAGAATCGAAGGAAACAAGCAAAAGACAGTAACAAAATGTATTTGAAAAAGTGAAAGTGAAGAGTGAGGTAGAAACTGGCTCTGTAGAGCCAGCTTGGGCAAAGGAAAAAAGGAAAAAAAAAAAAAAAAGCGTACCCTAAAATTTGCAGAGTGGACTATCACAAAGAAGGCCATCATAGCAAGCTCTTCTTGGTGTCTGTGTCCTCTTATGCCACCCATATTTCAAGGAGCCCCACGAGAACATCTACATCCGGATCCCGAGAGGTAGTGCTGGGGCCCACAGCTCAGGCTGAGGTCAGGTTCACGCCATCCTATGGTAAACCTGCTGGAGTTTGCCTGAGGCATCCACGTGCTGTCCTTTGGGAACTGCTCTGCGTAGGCTCTAGGATCTCATAATTAACAGGTTGCGTCTACTTCCCCAGCCAACTGTGCCAGGCCCTCATTTCCTGCTTTAGGAGGAACACAAGTTTGAGGCCAGTCTGGGCACCTGAGACCCTCTATGTATTTTTTTTTTTATTTTTTTGTGTGTTTTGTCTTTTTGAGAAAGGGTCTCATTATGCACTTCAGGCTGGCCTTGAGCCCACTTTGTAGCCCAGGCTGGTCTTGAAATCCCAACAATCCTCCTGCCTTACTCTACAAAGTGCTGGGATTACAGGCATGCTCCACCATGCACAACCTCAGACACTGTCTCACATTCCCACCCACCCTCACACACACCCAGGGATTAAATCCAGGGATTTTCATACTATGCTACATTTCCAGCTGTTTAATTATTTAGAGACAGTATCTCCCTAATTAATTATATTACTCAAGTAAGGCTTGAACCTGTGATGCTCCTGCCTCAGCCTTCCATAGTACCTAAATTACAGGAATGAGCTACCATGCTCTACTGTGTCAAAAAATAAAGCTGGGTATGATGATACATGTCTGTAATCCCAACACTATGGTAAACTGAGGCAGAAAGATGGCAAGTTCCAGCCCAGCTTGTAATATACCTTAGTCTGAAGGCTCTGGATTCAATGACCAGTACTAAAATTAAATAAATGGGAATTTTAATTTTTAATTTTTAATTTTTTTGGCAGAACCGGGGATTGAACTCAGGCCCTTGTGCTTGCCAGGGAAGCACTTATTCCACTGAGCCATCTCTGCAGCCCCATAAATGGGAATTTAAAAAAGGCAGTTTTTAAATCAATCTTTTATTTTAAGAACAAGAAAAAGATAAAACACTAAAACTTTTTTTTCTTTCTTTGGGTCAGGGACTGGCACATGCTAGGCAAGCGCTCTATTTTTGGTACCAGGAATCAAACTCAGGACCTTGCACTTACCAGGCAGGCATTTGTGCCACTGAGCTATATCCCCAGCTCCTGGTTTTGTATTTTTTTTATACCTGGAATCAAACCCAAACTTGCTGGGCTGGTGCTGAACTGCACTTAACTAATCCTCAGCCCTAATTTCTTTCTCTTTTTTCTTTTCTTTTTTTGGTACCAGGGATTGAACTGAGGACCTTGCCCTTGCCAGGCAGGTGCTTATGCTGCTGAGCCATCTCCCTGTCCCCGGCCCCACTTTTATTTGAGACAAGGTCTTGGTGTGTAGTGTGGGGCTAGCTTTGGACTCATCATGATCTTCCTGCTTTGGACTTCTGAGGGCTGCGTTCACAGGTGTGTCACCAGTGCTGGAGTTGAGCTGGGGCTTTGTGTGTTCAAGATGGAGAATATGTGTAAGTTGTCAATTCTAGCTTCTAAGGTGGGTGCTGAGTAACAAGAGATGGTCATAGACATGAAGCAGCTCAGTGGCTGAGCACACATTTAGCGCACGTGAGGCCCAGCATTTTATCCCTCAAACCTAAAAACCAAACCAAACAAAAACAGGCCACACATGGATCGATGAATGGATATACCATATGACTCATAGATTATATTTACTGTAATCCCATATGCCAGGCAGATGCTTACACCACTGAGCTATTTCCCTGGCCCAATTCTACATGTTTTAAATCTAAGAAATAAAATCAGATAGTAGGAAAAAGACATTTCTTGGTGCCTGTAAAACACACAGATGCCACAGAGGAAGAGGCTGGGAGACACTCTCATCCCCAGTGACGTCAGGGAAGCTTGAGCCCCATGGGAGTGGCTGTGGCTGGGTGCAGAAGAGTAAGCAGCCAGCTGTGGAAGGCACAGAGGTGGGGGAAGCATCACTACTGGGAAGCATAGCCTGGGCAGAAGTTAGCAGGGGGCATGGTCAATAACTCAGGAGAGAAAAACAACCCCAGAGAATGGAGGAGGTTGAGGCAGAGGATGGATCCAGCAGACAAAGAGACCCTGACCAGCAGGTTAGTTGTTACTCCACATTAGAGATGACAAAGCGGGCATGAACCCTAACAGATTCCTCTGCCTGACATGGCAGGTTTCAGGCCCTCACAGCACAGTGGATGCTAGGCTGGAGGACACTGAGGCAGGAAGATCTTAGGAGGACGCTGTGATCTTAGACCAGATGAGAGAAGCCAAGGGCCCTGGGACTTCGAGCTCTGCTGCTTGGGTACCTGCGTGCTTCAAAGCAAGAAGTCTGTAAGAGGTAACTGGATGGGCAGTTTCATTTCCCTGCTTTCCTCCACAGCACTCACTGCTGCTTGACATATTTTCTTATCATTGCCTGTGTGGCTCCACTGCAAATGTAAACTCCACAGAACGAGGTGGATTTTGTTTCCTCCTAAATCCCCAGAGCCCCACCCGTTCCTGGTACAGGATGGATACTACATAATTGTTTCTTGAGGCCACAAAGTTTTTCTGGAAGGAGAAATATAGGCTAATAGTCTATGGGGAAGACTTGGGAATGCTCTGGCCCAGTTGAACTCATAGACACCTCTGATTAATCTCTTTCCTAGCTCCAACTCCAGCTCAATACAACAATGAAGCAACAGAACTACCTTGCTCCTGGTCTGCATCTTTGTCTCAGCATGAGCTAATCTTTTCTGCTCTCTTGTGTGTTGTTTTGTTTTTCTAGTACTGGCGACTGAACCCAGAGCCTTAGTGCTGAGCTATGTCCTTAGCTTTTTGTTTTCATTTTGAGACAGGGACTTGCTATGTCACTGAGTTGCCCACACTGGGCTCAAACTTGCCTCCTACCTCAGCCTTCCACAATTGCTTGGGTTACAGGCTTATGTTCCACACTTAAGGCCTCGACCTATGCTTTTTCTTTTTTTGCAGTACCTGGGATTGAACTTGGGACCTTGTGCTTGCCAGGCAGGTGCTTATGCTGCTGAGTTATATCTCCAGCATCCCTCCCATCATTTGTTTGTCTTTTTTGAGACAGAATCTCCCTATGCAGTTCAGGCTGGCCTTGAGCTTACTTTGTAGCCAAGGCTGGTCTCAAACTTGAGAGGATGCTCCAACCTCAGCCTCTCAAGTGCTGGGGTTACAGGTGTGTACCACCATGCCTGGCAACCTAAGGCTTTTATCTGTAGATGAACTTGGCTTTCCAAGTTTCCCTGAGGTCCTTGGCCATATGCTCAGACAATTTCTCTCTCTCTCTCTCTCTCTCTCTCTCTCTCTCTCTCTCTCTCCCCTAGTCACAATGACTATGTTTTGCTTTTTGGCCTCCCAATGCTGGGGATTGGAGCCAGGGCCTGATACACGCTAGGCAAGAACTCTGGCCTTGAGCACCCCAGCACTGGTCACACGCCCGGGCCTCACCCCTCTGGTTATCTCCTCAGCCCTCCTGTTTCACACTGGTACGGGCTCCTAACAGATTTCAGACCCACGGCATTTTCCTCCTGACACTGCCTACACCTCTGTACATGGTCCCTGCGGTAACTCTCCTCAGTCACACATTTTCAGAGGCCCATCTGTTTCCTGCTGCTCTTGGCTGATACAAAAGCAAAATTACACAATTTCTTTTTCTTCTTTTTTTGGTACCAGGGATTGAATTTAGGACCTTGTGCTTGCCAGGCAGGCATTTATGCTGCTGAACTATATATCTGGCCCCATAATTTCTCTTTTTAAGAAAACTAGGACCAGATGAGGTGGCAAATGTCTTTAATTCCAGCATCTGGGAAGCTGAGGCAGGAGGCTCACTATAAGTTTAAAGCCAATTTGGGTTACATAGTGTTGAAGGTCAGCTTGAACTGCATAGAGAGACCCTGTCTCAAAAAGAAAGTGATTCACGAAATTTCTTCTTTCAAAGTGTATAGTTCACTGATTCTTGGTACGCTGTATCCTTTTTCCATTTACCATGTAATCAAATGTTTTAAGTTACCCTTTGTGTTCTCAGCTGTTATATTTCAAGATGTTGAGTGCTATCAGTTACTTCAACCATTTATTATGTTTCCAAATTTTATGTTACAGCTGAGAGGATAGGAAATAGGGGTGTGCTGTGGCTTTTCTCTTTTGGTGAGGATTATTCTCCAGGAAAATTTCCTAGGAGTGGTACTGATGAGTCAGAAGGGAGTCACATCGCTATTAGGGCTCTACAGAGTGCTGTGAAATTGCTTTTTAAAAGGGTTGTTCTAACGCATAAGGCTGCAGCTTTTCCTGAATGGACCAGTTGCATCAGCTCAGCACATGGGAGCGCACAGCCCGAATAGTGAGCTGGTACAGCAGATGATCTACCACTGACAGCTGCATCAACTCTGAGCTAGTTAAGACCATTTGGGGGGCTGCTGGTGTACAGACCAGGCCCCGGGTGTGGGGGTGTTGCATCTTGTCACCAGCACCCAAAAACAATCAGTCAGTTGTTAAGAAAGATGGGAAGACCAAAAGACAGAAAAAAAGTAAAGAGAAAGAAGAAAAGAAAGACTACAATGAAGTCATTTTTAATTAAATGGGACTGGAGGGAGCTGGACATGGTGGCTAAGGCAGGAGGATCACCTGGAATACATAGCAAGAATTTGTCACAAAAGAACAAAAACACCCTAGAAAAGAAAAAGACTGGAAAGAGCAAGTAAAAAAAAAGTATAAAAGTATGTTATTTATTATTTTTGTTTATTTGGATAGATAGGACTCAAATTATTTAAAAAAATTTTTTTACATTTATTCTTGAAAAATGGTGTACATGATTTATTTTTGGCTAATTACAGAAATTAAAGATATTTTATAGTCCATGTACTTTGTTAATGTGGTTATCCTTAGTCTCTTATTCTCTTTATGTTGTCATTTTCTTAAATTAAAAAAGTTATTTTTATTTATTTGGTGCAGGGTCTCACTATGCAGCTTGTACTCATAGTACTTTAGGGCTGGGGAGATAGCTTGGCGGTCTAAGCAACTGCCTGGCAAGTGCAAGGACCCAGGTTTGCTCCCTACCACATGCTGTTCAGGCCCCAGAGTCCTGGAGGCTGTGCTGGCCACTGAAACTGGGCCTGGTGGTGATGCACTGCCTGTAATCTCAGAGCTGGAGAGGCTGAGACAGGGCGATCATTGCTAGTAGCAGACCCTCTACCAAATAGATAACTAAACAGCTTCTCCAGCACTGGGATTATAGATGGCTGCACAGCACACGGTACTAGGGCTCGAACCCAGGTCCTTGTGCTTGCCAGGCAAGCACTTAGACCACAGAGCTATCTCCCCAGCCCAGGACAGCAATATTAAGGGGCGGATTAGAGAGAAGAGGAAGGGATTTACCTAACTTCTTCCTCCCCCTGGCCCCTTTGCCCTGTTCACCCATCAGCTTGCCCTTTTCCAGGCACTGTGGAATGTTTCCAAAACTTGGTGGTGTGCACTAGGTTAGCCCAACTGCTTAGAAGACTGAGGCAGGAGGATCCCAAGGGTGAGCCACATCTGGGCAATTTAGGAAGACCATCTCTAAATAAAAATGTTGAAAAGGGCTGAGGAATGTTTAGTAACTCACTTGAGGCCTGCATTTGAGCCCAGTACCTTTGGGGGAATTTCTTTCCCCTTCCTCCCCTCCCTTCTTTTCAGTAATAGAGGTGGAACCCAGAGGCACTGATCACTGAGCCTTATTTCCAGCTCTTTATTTTTATTTATTTATTTTTGGTCAGCTCAGCCCACCCTGAGGGCAGGGCTGGTGCAGCATGTGGTGCTGGGGATTGAGCTGTGGTCCCTTGCGCCTAAGCCTGCCTATGCAGGCGCTTTAGACGGCTGAGCTATCTCACTGGCCCCATGTATTTGGTTGTTACAGGGTCTCACCATGCAGCTCGGACTCATATTGCTCCTCCTGTTTTTTCAGCCTCCCCAGTGCTGGGATTACAGGCCTAATGCCACTATGCCTGGGCTTTGTGGCCAGCTCAACCTGTCCTGGTTATGGGCTCAAACTGCGGTCCCTGTGCTTGCCTAAGCAAGCAGGCGCTTTAGTCTGCCAAACTATCTCACCAGCCCCTTTGTTTTTTGAGACAGGGTCACACCAAGTTGTCCTGGTGGGACTCAAACTTGTGATCTTTCTGCCTTAGCTTCCCAGAGTGTTGGCACCACAGGCATGCCCATGCCTAGAAAAATAAAAAAGATTTTAGAATAAATAAGTAATGGGAGGGGCCAGGGAGATGGCTCAGTGGAATAAGCGCTTCCCTGGCAAGCACAAGGGCCTGAGTTCAATCCCTGGTTCTGCCAAAAAAAAAAAAAAAAAAAGTAATGGGAGAAGAATGTTAAGCTAAATGCACACAGAGTTGGTCACACTAATTCATGGGCATGAACTGCTTTCTCGCTGGTGGACTCCCTGGAGCCAGCACTTCCCCTTCTCTCCAAGCGCACACGTGAGGATGCCCTCGGATGCTGAGTGCTTTGCAAGGCTGAATTCTCCGGAGCACACTAACACCTTCTTCCGGAGGACGCAGACACCTAGCAAGGGTCTGTTGCGTGTGCTCCTAACCTGCCTCTGTGCCAGTGTGCAACCAATTTAATCACAATAACATAAACTGATGGACCATAAACATGGAAAGAAAGCTGTTTCTATGACATGTCAGTTGAAGGCTTTGGCAATACTAGCTTTGGAAATAAAGCTTTGTTGAAAATTACTGTTGAACTAGAAGTGGTAGCCTTTGCCTATAATTTTACATTCTGGAAGTTTGAGATTCAAGAAAGTTTGAGTCTAATCTGGGCATTTTAATGACTTAGGGAGACTGTCTCAAAAAAGCTAGGAACTGAGGGGTCAGGGAGATGGCTCGGTAGAATAAGTGCTTCCCTGGCAAGCGCGAGGGCCAGAGTTCAATCCCCGGTTCTGCCAAAATAAATAAATAAATAAATAAATAAATAAATAAATAAATAATGGTGGTGCACACCTGTAATCCCAGTATTTATAAGGCTGAGGCAGGAGGATTGCTGTGAGTCAGCCTAGACTACATAGTGAGTTGAGAGCCACTGTGGACTACATAGTGAGACCCTATCTTAAGCCCCACCCTCCCCAAAAAAGTGATATTAAAAAAAGGGTTGGAAATGTAGCTCAGTGTGACAGCCCTGGGTTCAATCCCAGTAACACAGACAGACAGACAGACAGACAGACAGACAGACAGACAGACCAGATCAAGAACCATATTCAACAAAAAGGTTTGGTTCTCTATCTAAAGATTGGTAAAAGCCAGGTGTGGTGGTGCATAGCTATAATCCCTGCACCTAGGCAGTTGAGGTTGGGGGATCACCTTGAGTTCAAGGCCAGCCTGGGCGGCATATTGAGTTCAAGACAAGGTTGGACTACATGGCCAGGTCCTGTCTCAAAAATAAAAAATAATAATAATAAAATAAAGGATAGGTAAGTGGGTGTTTCTTACAGTTTCCAACGTTTATTATGGTATCTATTCACTGTTTTATTTATTTTTGGGGGTTGAAACAGGGTTTCTCTGTGCAGCCCAGCCTGGCCTTGAACTCACCATGTAGCCCAGGATGGCCTGTAATTCAGTGTAATCCTCCTGCTGCAGCCTCTCGAGGGCTGGGATTGCATCTGTGCACCATCATGTCTGGCTCTATTCACCATTTTAAAAAAATGATTAACTAAAAGGTATTTTGATAGATATTAGATCATGCATCATATTTGTGCACTTCTTTTAAGAATGATGTTGCAGGGGAGGAGATAGCTCAACAGGTCTAAGTGCCTGCATGTCAAGTGCAAGGACTGGGGTCAGATCCCTGGCACCACAGGCTGCGCCGGCCACCAAAACTGGGTGTGGTGGCACATACCTCTAATCCTAGTGCTGGAGAAGCTGAGACAGGAGGATCACTACAAGTTCGAGCTGCGGAATGAGACCCTGTACCAAATACATTAAAACAAAACAAAACTGATTTCAATATTTGCTTTCACTTAAACAAAATTAGGTGCTGGGGAGATGGCTCAGTGGAAGAAGTGCTTCCCTGGCAAGGGCCTGAGTTGAATCCCTGGTTCTGCAAAACAAACAAACAAACAAACAAACAAAAAACCCCTGCTTAACTAAACTTTCCCAATTAATTGCCTCATTAATAGGGCAGCTCCAATTTATATGGGCAGGGGCTAGGGTATACAGACCCGTATTTCTTGAGCCTTTTGTTTCTATTGAAGGGCAGATAATAGAACATTTGTCAGGGTTCTTCCACAAGTGACTTAACCTGATGAATTCAGCCCTGCCTGCCTTAGGAGAAGATGTAGTCTTTTAACATTAGATGTGAGACTGGGGATACAGATCAGCAGCATAGTGCTTGCCTGTCAAGTGTGAGGCTGTGGATTCGACTGCCAGTACAAAAAGAGAGAGGAAAAAAATAGATGTGGCTTGGGTTGGTGGTACATGCCTGTAATTCCAGCACTCAGGAGGCTGAGGCAGGATGATCTCCACAAATTCAAATTAGAGGCCAGCCTGGGCTACATAGTGAGTTCAAGGTCAGTCTGTACTACTGCACTACACAGTGAGACCCTGTCTCAAAAAAAAAAAAAAAAAAAAAGTGGTTAAAATGGCTAGATCAGTTTGCTTCAACCACACATATACTAAAATGCTGGATTTCTGCAAGGAGGAAGTTAGAGTTTTGAGAAAATAACTTTTTTTTTTTTTGTATTTAGTACAGGATATACAGGGTCTCACTGCATAGAGAGGACTGGCAATGATCCTCCTGTTTATAGCCTCCCAAGTTCTGGGATTATCACCAAGCCCAGTCTCAACTGCCATCTCAGCATGCCCCAGGGGCAGGGGCCAGCACTCCCGGCCCCTGCATCTGCCTAAGCAGGCGCTTTAATCAACTGAGCTATTTGGCTGAGCCAAGAAAATAAATTCAATTCAAGGAAAAATAGTAAAAAGTCTATGAGAAGCCAGGTGTGGCGGCACATTAAGGCCCTGTCTCAAAAACAAACATAAAAGGGAACGATACACCTATTAGAACTGGAGGCAGGAGGATTAGAAATTTGAGCCTAACCTGAGGAATTTAGCAATTTAGCAAAACCATGTCTCAATGGGTCTGAGAGATAGCTCAGCAGACTAAGTGCTTGCTTTGGCAAGTACAGGGACCAGGGTTCGATCCTGGTCCCACATGCCATGCTGGCACCTGACATGCTCGCTGGGGTGCGCTGAGCCAGTGACTGTGTCCAGGTGTGGTGGCACACATCTATAATCCCAGTGTTGGGGAGGCTGAAAACAGGAGGATCAATATGAGTTCGAGCTGTGTAGTGAGACCCTGTAGCAAATACATAAATGAAAGAAAAACAAGCAAACAAACAAGACCTTGTCTCAAAAAAAAAAAAAAAAAAAAATTAGAAAGTGGTCTGAAGATGTAGCTTAGTGCGTAGGTCTTGGCTTCCATCCCCAACTCCAAAAGAAAAAGTCCATTGGTTACCATCTCTTCCACATTTTTCAGTTCAGCTTTGTTGACAATAAAGTTGATATTTTCATCTTTTCGTTGGTTCCAAACGTATAAGGAATCATACTTACTGCTTCTATGATAATATAACTTTGAGCCAGGATTGGTGATACATACCTGTTATTCCAGCACTCTGGAGGGTAGGCAGGAATCTGAGACCAGCCTAAACTCTTACAAAAACATGGGGGCCAGTGAGATAGCTCAGTGGACTAAAGTGCCTGCTTAGGCAAGCTTAGGACCACAGGTGCCAGCCCCTTACCCCCAGGGTGGGCTGAGCCAGCCAGAGTCCAGGCAGAGCAGAATGGTACACACCTGTAATCCTAACACTGAGGAGGCTGAAAACAGGAGGATCACTATGAATCTGATCTGTGTAGTGAGACCCTGTAGTAAATACATTAAAAGAAAACAAAAGAAAGAAATATGTGCATTTGTGTATTTACACAGACATACATTATACATTTTTAGGATGAGATATAAGCTTTTTTTTTTTTTCCAGTAGCGGGGATCGAACTCAGGACCTTGCACTTGCCAGGCAAGCACTTATTCTACTGAGGTATCTCCCCAGCCCAGTTTTTGTTTTAGTAAAGGGGATTGAACTCAGAGCCTTCATACTAAGCTCCACTCTCAGCCTTCTTTGTTTTTGAGACAGGATTTTGCTAAATTACTTAGGCAGGGTTTATACTTGCAATCATACTTGAATCATCATTCAGCTTCCCAGAGTGCTGAAATTACAAATGTGTACTACCATGCCAGGCCTAGATATTTACTTCTACTTCTGAATCACAATCAGTTTCCAAGCTGGGCATGGTAGCTCATGCTTGTAATCCCGTCACTGGGAAGCTGAGGCAGGAGGATCACTGTGAATTTGAGGCTAGCCTTGGCTACAAAGTGAGTTCAAGGCCAACCTGCTTGTCTAAAACAAAAAACAAAAGTTTCCAAATCCCTGATTTAAGGTACTTATTTTTTTCTTCATTTTGTTTTCACTCTGCTAATTTGCTCTCTAAAACTCTGAGTCTAGTAAATAAAAATTACAGTGGCCATGTGTGGTGGCTGGCACCTGCCTGTAATCCCAGCACAGGAGGCTGAGGTAGAAGGCTCACTGTAAGTTGAGACCATAAGACCAGCCTGGGCTACAAAGTGAGCTTAGGCAAGCCTGAGTTGAATAGTGAGATCCTGTCTCAATTAAAAAAAAAAAAAAAAAAAGTAATAATAGGGTTGCGGTGACTCACTCATGAAACCCCAGCACCCTCTGAGCTTGAGGCAGGAAGATCTCGAGTTTGCGGCCAACCTGTGGCTCAAAATGTGAGCTCAAGACTAGTGTGGTCTCAAAAAAACAAACAAATCAAGCCAGGTATGATAGCACATGCCTGTAGTGCCAGTGCTTGGGAGGCTGAGGCAGAAGGATCAAAAGCTCTAACCTATCCTGGACAATTTTGTGAAACCCTGTCTCAAGATTTAATAAAGAAGAGGGGGGTGGTGGCTGGGGATGTAGCTCACTAGAAAGGTCCCGGTTCAACTCCTAGTATAAAACAAACCAAAAATGTGAAAAAAAAAAAAAAAAACCCCAAACAAAACCAAAATTGCAATTAATAACCAGGAAAGCAAGCCTCAATTCTCACTTTGGGAAAAATGGAATGCAATGACTGTTCTTCCGGTTTCACTGTTCTGAGTCAACCAATTGTCCAAATATTAGGACTAAGGGGCTGAGGTTTCCAACCTTATTGAGTAAGAGCACAGGAAAAATCTACTTTGAAATCGATCACCTGCATGCGCAAGTTCCAGTGGATCTCCCTGACCTGCAAAGTTCAAATAGCTCTGGAGGGTATTTGGGACCTTTGGTATAGTCCTATCCTTTTCAGACTGTCTGGCTCTCCCTACTCCAGTCTATGCTTAAGTCAAAGAGACTGCCTCCATTTCCTATGCGGGGTCTCTGAACTGTTCCTTCTGCCCGGGACAGTCTGCTTACCTAGAACATCTCTTCTTGCCAAAGCTCTTTCCACACTTCAAGAATCTGCTTCCAATTTTCCTCCCTGAATCCTAGTATCTTTTCCTCTTGAACTTTAGAAATATCTTTTTTTTTTTTTTTTTTTAAGTACTAGGGATTGAACCTTGGACCTTTGTACTAAGCTATAACTTTTATTTATTTTTTGTCTTTTTGAGACAAGGTCTCTCTGTGCAGCTCAGGCAGCCCTGACCTCGCGTTGTAGCTCAGGTTGGTCTTGAACTCACAATGATCCTCCTGCCTCACCCTCCTAAGTGCTGGAAGTACAGGTGAGCACTGCCATGCCCGGCCACTTATTATTTTTTTGACACAGGGTCTTATTAAACTACTAAGTTGCCCAGGCTGGGCTCCAATTTGCAATTCTCCTGCCTCAGCTTCCCAGAGTGCTGGGATTCCAGATTTATGTCTCCATGTCTTGCAAAAATACTTTTAAAAGTACTGTAGGGCTGGGGAGATAGCTTGGCGGTCTAAGCACCTGCCTGGCAAGTGCAAGGACCCAGGTTCGCTTCCTACCACATGCTGTTCAGGCCCCAGAGCCCTGGAGGCTGTGCTGGCCACTGAAACTGGGCGTGGTGGTGCACTGCCTGTAATCTCAGAGCTGGAGAGGCTGAGACAGGGGGATCACTACTAGTAGCAGACCCTGTACCAAATAGATAACTAAATAAAAAGATTTTTAAAAAACCACAAAAAACTGGAGAAATTTTTAAAAAGTATTTTAAACTAGGTGTGGTATGGCATGCCTGTAATCCCAGCACTGGGAGGGTAAAGTAGGAGGATCATGTGAGGTCCAGGCCAGCACTACACACGGTGATATCCCGGCCCACCAAAAACAAAACAAAACAAAACCAAAAAACCCAAAAAACTTTATAAATAGGAGAGTGCATACCTGTAATTCCAGCACTCAGGAGGATGGGGAGTTTGAAGAGTGGGGCAATACAGCAAGATCTCCTCACATCTTGCCAAACTCGCAGCAATAGTCCTACCTCAGCCTCCGGAGTACTGGGATTACAGGCGTGCACCACCACGCCCGGCCCTTATAATGTGCTTTTTAACTAGGAACATTTCCCATGTCATAAAATCTTTTCCTTCAACATTGTTTTCAATGGCTGTATATAAAGTAATTTATTTATTTATTTATTTATTTATTTCTCAAATGCCTTCAGGACACTTTCGTCCAGCTGGGGTGTTGTGGGGATTGAACTCCAGCAACCTGAGGATGACAGCTTCGTGGAAGCAGCCACTTAAAGAAGTGAGCTAGGGCCAGGCCCCCTAAAGTAATTTATTTAACATTCACATAACACTGGCTTTTTTTTTTTTTTTTTTTGACTTTCACGTGCTGTGCACTATATCGAGGGTGCATAAGTTATTTATTTATTTTTTTTTTGGAGACAAAATATTGGGGTTAGAGTGAGGAAGTCTGTAAGTTCCCCTATGAGTCTCTGGAGATACAGGTAAGCACGCCGAGGTTCCCATGTACAGTGGGATAAGGGTGTGAAGCAATTACACTGCAGTTTTAAAGGACAGCGAACCTACCTGCCTTATGATCCAGGCAGCTGGACGGTGCAGCAAGCCTGCTTCCTCTCTTCAAAACCTTCCCACCAAAAAAAAAAAAAAAAAACAAAAAACAACCTTCCCACCTCTATGAATCCTTTAACCCTAGCAAGATGAAGTGCCTTCTCACCCTTTTTGGTCTTTCCTGGGACTCTGCAGCATTCACTATTCTTTGGGTCTCTCCCTCAAATTGGAATAAATTAAAAACAAAACCAGATACCCTTTTTGCCTCTTCCACCCTTTGGGGTCTAGGCCTATTTTTCCGTGTCTCTCCCCGCCAAACTTCTGGGGCCGGCGAGTTTGTCCACCGCCCTCCTGGCTCCTCGTCCCGCGCCCCTCTCGCCCCGCCCGGCCAGGCCCCCGGCCTGGCTTAGCAGGCCCTGCCGGCTGCGGTGCCGCCGCGGTTCCGGGCCCTCGCGCGGCCTCCCCGTGGTCACCAGGGCCCGCTCTGCCCTCCCACGCGCCGACCTCGCGCCGCCGGCGCGCTGCCGACCCCGGGGTCACCTCGGGTCTCCCTGCGGTCCCTCTCCGCGCGGTGACCCGGAGGCCACGCGGCCCGGCGGCGCCGTCAGCGGCTGCGCGCGCGTCCTCCCTCTGGCCGCAACCTGGCCTTCAGGCCCGCCCTGGCCGCTCACTTTCACTTTAGGTCCCGCTGCGTGTCGCCCTTCGACGGAGGGGACCGGCCCGGCCCGCGAGGCGCCCGTCGTCCACGGGGCGCCACCTCGGCCCTGTGGGGGCGGCAGGGGCGCGGCGAGGTCCCGGAGTAGCGAGGCCCGGCTCCGCCCCGCCCGCCC
>NW_004524578.1:20436374-20441806 GCF_000260255.1 Octodon degus
CCGGCCCCGACCCCAGCCTGGCCCCGACCCGGGCCCCGGCCCTGTCCCTCCCGCCCTGCCGCCTGCGCCCCCTGCCTGGCCCGGATAACGGTGCCGCGGTCGCCCGCCGGACGCCCTGTCACCTCGCGTCCCCGAGAGCCAGCGCGGTCCCGGGCGGACACGGGTCGCTCCTCGGGGGCGTCCCTCGCCACCTGGCTCCGGCCTGGCCCAGGTGTCGTGTCCCTCGCTCGCAGACAGGTACCCCGCGCCCGAGTTGGAGATTCCGGGCCGGCGCTGCCAGGCCCGCGCCGGGGGTGGGCTCTGTCTCTGCGGGAACTCCTCCTGCCGCCCGGGGAGGGGAAGCCGTGTGACCCGCGGGAGGGCCGGGCAGTGTCTTCGAGACAGATGGCCTCCTGGCCTGGATAGGCGTTTATGAGGGGGAGGGGTCCCCATGACCTCAGGTTCGCCTGCTCTGGAGAACCTCAGGGTTTTTGGAGTTGTTGGGGATCTTTAACTTTTTTTTTAAATTCTGGGAGTAGGTCAGAGGTGGAATCAGAAGTTCTAGCTTAGAATAAACCCGCCGGCTCACCCAAGGAAGCATGTTTGGTGTCGGAGCTGGCCTAGATAGGACTGGCAGTGTGGACTCGGCACTGGGGTAACAGGTATCAGGCCTGAGATTTGCCCACTTGCTTGGTGTACCCTGGGGCTGATGGGGCCTGTGTGGTGCTGGACTCAGGTGTGACACCATGGTGGGGTACATAGGATGTGGACAGGTGGATGCCTGACCTGGGAGTGCGTGCTGGGATTGCAGAGATCTTTCTCTAGGTCTTAGTGCGCTTATTTTGATCGTTTTCCAGTTTTTCCACTGGTTATGGCTTTTTTTTTTGTTTGTTTGTTTGTTTTGGATGCCAGGTTTGGATATGTTGCTCAGGCTGGCCTCTAACTTCTGGTCTCAAGTAATCATTTTACCTCAGCCTCTTGAGTAACTGGGACTACAACTGTTGGCACTATGTCCAACTGTATGTTTTTTACTGAGCACTTCCTATATGCTTATGACTGAGATAAGTGTTGGAGGGGTGCAGTGGCAAACTAGAAAGACACGGATGGAATTTTAGTGTTGGTGCCCTTAGCTTCATGGGAAAGTCTGGTAATAAAGAAAATTCATCCACCAATAGACATTTATCAAAAAATAAATTCCAGGCATTCGTTTTAGTTTCAGTGAACAAAGCAAGCAAAAATAACTGGGTTTGTGGGCATGGTGGTGCACACTTATAATTACAGCATGCAGGAGGCTGAGGCAGGAAGATCTCCAGTTGGAGACCAACCTGGGCAATTTAGCAAGATCATGCCTGAAAAATAAAATGTAAAGAAAAAGGGGGTAGGGTACTTTACCTCGGTGGTAGAGCACTTTTTGGCATTCTGATCACTGGGAGTTCAGTCCTCAGTACAGCAAACAAAATCAAACAAAACACGCCTTTGTTTGAATTTTCTATGTATATGTGAAAACAATAAATAAAATATGTAAGAGAAGGAAAAATACAGAGCATCTGAGCTACCAGGAGTCGGGGCTGAAATTACATTAGAGTACCCTGGGAAGGGTCTCTAAAGTTGTTTTTTTTCACCTGGCATATGTTAGGTAAGTGTTCCACCAGTGAGCTCCACCTTTACCCTCGGTGTCTTTGGAATAAAAGTTCTAAGGAAGTGGTAAGCTAATAATTTCAAACTATGGTGAGTAGCAGGAAGGAAAGGACTGATTTGAGTTAGGGGCACGGGAAGCCCTCCCTGAGGAAGTGCTGTGGAGGCCCTGGCCTGCAGGCGGGTGGAGAGTACTGCATGTGCAGCAGCGCAGGCCGGCAGGCTGGAGGAAGTGAAAGAGGTCCCAGGGGCTGCTGCTGGAGGACGGAGAGAGGGCAAGGGGAGAGGGGAGGTAAACGCCCAGGAGGGCTGGGCTGGCTGGGGCACCCTGGCCTAGGGGAATGCTTTTTCTGTTTAATTTGGATTGGAGCTCCACAGTAATTAGGAACTTTTACATTCAAAAGGTCTCCCGCCCCGATGCTGGGAATGTGCTTTGAGATAAGCAGTAAGGAAAGAGTTTCTGAGCCAAGTGGTCTAACTGCCTGATCTGTTTGGAAAAGCCTCAACCCAGCAGATTGATCCTTGTGCTTGGGGTCTGCTTTACTCAGCTTTAGGAAGCAAAGGGAAAATGACCCAGCACTTATGGAGTGCCTGCTAGGCCCGAGGGGAGAATTGCAACAATTTTTATATACACTAATATATTTATCTCAATCCTCTGTCACCTAGGGAAATAAATTATTGTACCCATTTTACAGGAAAAAGAGTCCAGTGGGGAATGATGACGAATCTGGAGTCACATTCATAATATAACCTGAATTGGCACCAATTCTGCCCTGGAGTCAGGCTGCTGAAATATAAATTTGAAATTTATATTTGCTTCTGCTACTCATTGGAATTGTTTAACTTCTTTTGTGCCTCAGTTTCCTTATCTTTTTTTTTCCTCTCCTGATACTAGGGGTCAGACCCAGGGCCTTATCAGTGACCTACTTTTTAAATTTTGGGACAGGGTCTTGCTAAATTGCCTAAGATGGGTTTCCTCAACTTCTGTGCAAATAAAAATGCCTCTTAGGGTTGTTGAGCAGATCAAATTAAGCATATGTTCAAAGGTTATTGTTGTTTCAATTTAAAAAAATAACTATGTTGCCATATTTGGGTCATTTTGTGAGATTGACTGTGTAGGTAGATAATTCAGTTCTTGAATTCTGTCACTTTTTTTTTTTTTCTTAATAGCTTACTGCCCATGTATCAGTCATGCTACATTGACACCCTTTGGTGCTTAGATATTCTGCTAGAACTTGTGGATACAAGTAACTTCCTTTTTTCTAGGAGCTCAGTACCTAGAGAGGTCAAATAGTTAAAAGATGAGCTACAGTGTCTATTTAAATCCTCTACTGTTGCTGTCCTTAAAGAGTTGTTGGGAACCGTAACAACTAAATGCCTGGGGGAAGTTAGAAAGTCTTCCTGGAGTTAGGTGACCTGACCTGGGCTTTGGAAGAATAGTTTTGCAGGCACTTTTTTTTTTTTTTTTTTTTTGAGACAGGGTCTTGCTCTGTAGCTCAAGCTGGCCTCAAACTTGCAGGGATTCTCCTGTGTCAGCCTCCGAAATGCTGGGATTACGGGCATGCAGCACCACACCCTGCTTAGGCAGATAAGATTGAGCAAAGGACATTGTAGGTAGAAAGAGCTGTTGATTTGAAAGCACCAGCTATGAGAAGGCCTGTTGTCTGGGGACTTTGTAAACTGTGGAGAGGGTTGCACCAGAGTGTCAGATGCATCAGCTGCTCTCCACCATGGGTGTCTGCATCTCAGCTTCTTACACCAGAAATTCAGTTTTGTAGAGCACTCAACTGGTTGTGTCCAAGGAGATTGACTCACCAAACTTGGAAGAGACTGGTGAGTAAATTTAAGATATAGTTGAATCATGAGAAGTAAAGCTGCAGGATGACATTTGCCTCTGTCCCCTGGCGACCCCTCTCCATTTCCTGGCCAGGGCTGGACATACCCACAGACTCTCTCGTTTTTTGTTTTTGTTTTTGTTTTGAAACAGGGTCTCTCACACTGTGTAGTTCAGGCTGGCCTTGAACTCCTTTAAGTAGCCTGGGCTAGCCTTGAACTCAGCCATCATCCTGCCTCAGCCCCCTGAGAGCTGGGATTGCAGGGGTGCAGCCACCTTACTGGGCTTCAATCCTTTCTCTTAACATAATCTTTCCTCAAGATTATGATTTCCTCAGATTCACGTAGACAGCAGTAATTATTAATCGATAGAATGAATAATTCTGTATCGTTAGGGTGGAACCCTGTGCTTGTGAAACTTAAGGATCTAGGAATAATTTTTCAGTACTAGGGGTCTCACACAAGCTAGGAAAGTGCCCTACCATTGAATTACATCTGCAATCCTTTTAATTCTTTTTGTTTTTCTTTTTAGTACCAAGCATCCAACTCAGGACCCTGTGCTTGCCAGGCAGGCACTTATGTCACCAAGCTATCTCCCCAGCCCAACCCTTTTAAATTTTGACAGAGAATCTCATATAGATTGCCCAGACTGACCTTGAATTTGCTGTCTTCTTGCCTCAGCCTTGTGAGTAGTTGGGATTACAGGCTGTTGTGCACGAGGCATGTTGGCACATGCCTTTAATCCCAGAACTCAAGAAAGGCAGGAAGATCACTTTGAGTTTGAGGCCAGGCTGGGCTACATAGGGAGAGACCCTACCTCAGCAAAACCAAACCAAACCAAACCAAACCAAATTAGCCAATGCCACTATGCTCAGCAGGAATAACATCTTTTACAATAAAATATCAGGAAAGGAGGTTCCCTAGCCTTAGGCTAGTGGCGAAGGCATACAGATTATTCGAAGTGGTGTGGGTAATTTTGTGGCTGAGTAATGATGTGGGCAGATGCATTAGAAGTTGTTTTGAGCGAGGTCTGTGAACTCTTGAGGCTGGCAGGGAGCTTTTGGTTGCTTTTGAAAGAGATTGGTTTAGAATCTTCATCTTCCCTATACATTGTCTTTTTTTTTTTTTTTTTTTGAGACAGAGTCTTGGTCTGTAGTTCAGGCTGCCCTTGAGCCAACTGTAGTACCCCAGCTGGCCTTGAACTTGTGGCAGTCTTCCTGCCTTAGCCATCTGCAGTGCTGGGATTACATGTGTAATCCACCATGCCTGGCTTTCCCATTACACATAGAGACTTAAAGTATTTCATATACTCAGTTCAGGCAGTCACAGGTAAGTGTTGCTTTTAGACCAGAAACCCACTGAGGTTTGAGCTTCTACTTACACTTCTCTGCTTTGTTTGTTTGTTTTGAGATAGGGTCTTCCTGTGTGTTTCAGGCTGGCCTTGAACTCGCTTTGTAGCCTACTGGCCTCAAGGCAGTCAGTCATACCTCATCTTCAGTGCTAGAATTACAGGTGTGCACCAGCACCACCTAATAGAATTTGAAGTCGTTATTTTTTCTATACTGTTAAATAAATCTGGATGGATTAACTCAGTGTATGTTATTTTTCTTTTATCATATTTATGTAGAATATTTAGGAAATACAGATAGGTACACAAAGGAAATAAAACTCATTGTTTTATTTATTAGAACCTAAATCTACTATTACCCTTTTAATATTTTGATAATTATATTGGAACTCTTGCGCCAGCCAAATAGCTCAGCAGATTAAAGTGCCTGCTAGCAGGTGCAGGGGCTGGGGTTCCATCCCTGGGCCTGCCATGCCAGCCCCGCCCCCAGGGCGCACTGTGATGGCAATTGAGACTTGGTGTGGTGGTGTGCACCTGTAATCCCAGCTCTTGGGATGAAAACAGGTGGATCACAATGAGTCTGATCTAGTAGTGAGACCCTGAACACCCTGTAGACCCTTCCCTAAAGTACAAATAT
>NW_004524578.1:20441906-20442589 GCF_000260255.1 Octodon degus
CTCTTATTTTTCCTCTGTTTTTACATGTTTAGCTAGCTTTCTTTCCTTCATTTTTACAAAAATAGGAACATCCTGAGTAGGAGAGTTTTGAAAGTGGACATCCAGGCAGCCGAGCCATCTGCATGTCTCCAGAATCTATGGCAGTCTCCATGTGTGGACCAGTGGTCTGGTGCCTGCCTTTGCTTGCTCTAGGGGTGTCAGTGTGATAGGTATTAGCTAATTACATTTGAGAACATTTTTAAGCCAACTCTTTATTTTAATTTGACAGCAGGAAAGTGTTATGTTGAAAGGATATATCTGATCCACTTTATTGTTTTTGTCTTTTTTTTTTTTTTTTTTTTTTTTTTCCAGAACCAGGGATTGAACTCAAGCCCTTGTGCTTGCCAGGCAAGCGCTTATTCTACTGATCTATCTCCCTGGCCCCTCTGATCCATTTTATGGCTTTAAGTTAATAAGCACCTCTCAAGGTTGGTGGTGCCAATAATCTATCTCCCTAGCCCCCTTGGCCCACTTTATGGCTCTAAGAAAAGTTAATGAGCACCTCTCAAGGTTGGTGGTGCCAATGTTTGAGTTGTCCTTGGTTCACTGTGTGACTTTGGTTATGTCCTTTACAGTGATTGTTGCAGACTCTGAAGGTATCAGGGTAGTGGCAGTAGCTGGGGATGTAGCTCAGTTGTAGAGTA
>NW_004524578.1:20442927-20454595 GCF_000260255.1 Octodon degus
TTTTTTTTTTTTTGTATTTTAGGGAAGGGTCTACAGGGTGTTCAGGGTCTCACTATTAGATTGGACTCTTGTGATCTGCCTGTTTACAGCCTCTCAAGAGCTGGGATTACAGGTGCACACCATCACGCCCAATCTTAGTTGCTGTCTCAGCACAGACAGGAGGGGGAGGTGCTGGCATGGCAGGCCTAGGGATCGAACCCTGTCCCCTGCCTGCTTGCAGGCACTTTAATCTGCTGAGCTATTTGGCTGGCCCAGCTCTAAGACTATTGTCCTCTCAAAGATTCTGAAACTTGGAAATATGTTTTTTTTTAAACTTTTAATTTGATTATTTATTTATTTGAGTAGTCTGGAGGTGGCATTAAGGATCCTTCACAAAAACAACCCATAGGCTTCTCCAGAGAAAGCAGGAGCCACATGTCCACCTGCAGGACAGTCAGCTCCTGCCAGTGGAGGGAGGAACTGAGGTGGCTTTTGCTTTTTTTTTTGAGACAAGGTCTCACTGCATAGTTCAGACTATCCTGAACTTACTGTGTAGCCCAGGCTGTCCTTGAACTTGAGCCAGTCCTCCTGCTCAGCCTCCCAAGTGCTGGGATCAGAGGTATGTGCCACCGCACCTGGCAACTTTACATCTTCTTGCTGGCACTTTAATTTTATACAGGCAGGTTTATCTGACTTTTACAAAATGAATATACATGCAGTAAGTCTGTTTTCATTTCAGAAACAAACCTTGAAAGCCCTAAGACAAAAATTGAAGCTACCTATAACAGTTTCCCCATAGCAGAGGTGATGTTGGAGGGAAGAAACTTGCCTTGCTGGGTGAGTGAAGGTAGTGCCTCTGATAGGAGTAGCCAGGGTTCTGCAGAGCGAGGGTTTTTTTTTTTTTTTTTGCGGGACCAGGGAGAGCGAGGTTTTGATGAGTAGAATGTCCTTGCGCAGTAGCTTTCTGTTGGGCACTTTCTTCTGGAGGTCAGCTAGGGAGGGAAACACTGCTGGTGTGGCCCATCCATGTGGCATGGGTGTGGCAGAGGTCTTGGTGTGAAAACTTGGGGACCAAGTTATTGTAAAGAGGTATTCCCTGTGCAAGCCTCTGATGCTACTTCTGGGGTATCCCCCCTTTAAAAATTTTTCATTTTAAGACAGGGTCTTACTGAATTGATAAGTTGCCTAGGCTGTCCTTGAATTTGAGACAGTCCTCCTGCCTCAGCCTCCCAGAGTGTTGGGATTATGGCTTGTGCCACCACACCCAGCAACCTCCACTTTTATTGCTCTGCTTTGCTGCCATTTACGGCATTGTATTGCTTCCTGCCAGTTCAGCTTCTGAAGTAGCAGGTGTTCCTTTCCTCTCTGAAAGGCAGAGTGAGACAGTAGGGAGGGGTTTTGCACATGTGAACCCATTGTAACTGCAGGCCATTTCAGGGCTGTCCAGGTCAGGAGCGCATCTGAGACAGAGCTTGGCATTATCAAAGGAGGAGGGAGCCCAGGTGGGCGCCAGGCAGCTGTTCGGGTTCTTCTGGGTTGGGAGGGCTGTTCTCTGTTCTAGGCTTGTTAGACTTCTAGATCTAAATCAAGTTGGCAGACAGTAAGAAATTGCTCCCCATCTGGTGCTTCATCAAGGTTATACTCAGTCTCTTAGCACATTCAGTGTGTGATTAATACTGCTGCACTTGCATTTAGAATCCTGCAGGGCCTTTTGCAGCAGGGATGTCATCCATCCAAGGATGGGCCTTCTTTTTTTTTTTTTTTTTTTTAAATTTTTTTTATTTTTTTTTTTTATTGTGGGCGGGGGCGCGCGCGCGCGCGCGCGCGCGCGTGCGTGTGTGCGTGTGCGTGTGTGTGTGTGTGTGGCCAGCTCAGCCCACCAGGGGGCGCGGCTGGCTGGCATGTGGTGCTGGGGGATCTAACCGCAGTCCCTGTGCTTTTCCAAGCTTGTTCCAAATAGGTGCTTTAGACCACTGAGCCATCTCTCCAGCCCAAGGATGGGCCTTCTGTAGGTGCCCCCAACAGGCCTGCACCAGGCCTAGGCCAGAGCACTGCTCCCTGCAGCCTGTGAGTCACCAGAGGTGAGCCTGACCCTCAAGACTCTCCTCAGAAGCAATTAGGCAGCAGTTTACTCCCAGATCAGAACTGTCTTAGGGACTACTTTTTTTGTAGGGGGGTGGTTACTCTCCACAGGTCACCCTCGAGGCAGCTGGGAGCCCTTGAATACCCAGGATGGAGGGGATGGTCACTGGAGAGGAGAGAGATGGAGGGAGCCTCCTACTCCTTACTTCACTGGCCTCTTCTGACACCGCTTCCCGGAGTGCTGGACCCTTAGGAAAAGAGGGCCCTTTTGTTCACCAAGTGGGAACCCTGTGCTGTCTTTCTACTATTTTACTTTTTTCCTCCCAGGATGGCTGATTCACTTTCTTCCTTTGTTTTTCTTTCTGTAGTGCTAGGATCAAACTCAGGCCCTCCTCACATACACTGGGCAGGTGCTCCACTACTGAGCTACTTCCTCAGCTTCACACATTTCCATCCGAGGGATCTCTTAAAATCCTTCCACCCCTGGGAAAGGCCCTCCTCTTGGTTCATCAGCAAACTGTAGCTTTAATTATGAGCAATTAATTGAGTCAACTGAGAGAAGGACTGGGGCCAGGCAGGCCCCTGGGGCAGGGTGTGTACAGGGAGGGACACTTACTGCTGAGGGAGGAGAGGTGCTAGGCCTATCTGGCTTGTGACTGGGTGTGGGGTCTAATGGACAGCACTGACTGGAGACCGTTAAACATTGGGGAGAATGCTTTTTTCATTATTATTATTTGACATATGTTTAGTTAAAATAAATTGAAGATTCAAGGAAAAAACATCACTCAGGTTCTCTGATAGGTATATATAGTTAGAGGGTCATTTGAAATGTAAGGCCACATTTGTAGCCTTTCATCAGAGTCCTCTGAGCCTCCCACTCTACATCTCCTGCCTCCAGGGTGTTCTCCAAGCCCTCTCCTCACCAAATGGGCAGAGTGCATTCATCCCCAGTTTGGGTGGGAGCTGCCTGGCACCTGGGTGTCAATGTGTCTCTTTTGTCTGTCTCTTTCTGGTGAACTGCCAGTCACATGAGGACAGGAACAAGATCTGACACCCAGTTGGTGCTTCAGTCACACTGGTGCACGAGTGGATGTATGTGCTCAGGAGAAAGAGGTGTGTACTGGAAGAAGGGGTAGGAAAGCTTGGAGGCCCTGTGATCTGTCTCTGTACTCTTGAGGGGAGGTGATCAGTAGCCTGCAGGAGCCATTTTAGATTGCTGAGCCAAGTGAGTTGATGGTATTGAGAGAAGAGTAATCTTGGAGGTGTGCAGGGTGACCACACTGGCAGGTGAGGTGGCAGGGATGGGTTCTTCGCGGGGAGCCTTGGTGACGTGTGATGGTGAGGTCCCACCTGGAGTGGAATGGGTTTTGGAAGCAGGTAGTCTGGGGTGGGCTGAGGACAGGAAGGATCCTCTGGTGTTGGTGGTTGTAGGACAACAGGACCATCTCTTCTCTTTGTCCTTGTGTGAGGGCAGCAGGATGTGCTTCTAGCTTTCTTCTGTACCTACATTTACTGCTAGGATAGTGTCTGAAACCTTTTGTTCCATCATCTTGTTCCATCATACTTTTATCTGATTTTCAGGACAAACTGTCTTTGACTCAAGCCCACTTGGGTTGGGTTAGTTAGTTGACTGATACTTCTAAATGGTTTCTGTTTCATCAGACTTCTGCCTTTTTCATTGGGCTTCTGCCTGCCTTTTTACTATGGTGCTGTGGATTGAACCCAGGACCTCACCCATAATAGGCAAGCTACTGAGCTACACCCCCAGCCCCTCTAACCCTTTCATTTGTAACAGTCTTGGTAAGCTGCCTAGAATGGCCTTGGACTTACAGTCTTCCACCTCACACTCTGCAGTATTGGGATCATAAACATAGTGTGCCACCACACCCAGCTAGCTTTTCAGCCTGTTTTTGTTTTTTCTGTTTTTGAGACAGGGTCTCCCTTTGTAGTTCAGGCTGACCTTGAACTCAAGATCCTCCTGCCTTAGCTCCAGAAATGCTAGGATTGTAGGAGTGTACCACCATGCCCAGCTCTAGCCTGTTTTTTTCTTTTTGAGACATGATCTTGCTATGTAGTTCAGGCTGGCCTTATGCTCACTTTGTAGCCCAGGCTGGTCTCGAGCTCAGCGATCTTCCTGCCTTAGCCTCCCAATTTCTGGGATTACAGGCATGCACTATCACACCCAGTTCTAGCCTTTTTTTTTTTTTTTTTGCGGAACTGGGGATTGAACTCAGGCCCTTGCACTTGCCAGGGAAGCGCTTATTCCACTGAGTCATCTCCCCAGCCCTAGCTCTAGCCTATTTTGAAAAAGATTTTTCCTAAGATAAGATCAACAGTGAAGGATTTTGGTATAATTAGTTTCTTTATGATCTTTTGGTATAAGCTTTGTTTTAAAATTGGTGTTTTTTATATTTTAGGGAAGGGTCTACAGGGTGTTCAGGGTCTCACTACTAGCTGAACTCTAGTGATCCACCTGTTTACATCCTCCCAAGAGCTGGGATTACAGGTGTGTACCACCACATCCAGTCTCAGTTGTCATCTCAGTATGCCCTGTGGATGGGGCTGGCATGGCAGGCTGGGGATCCAATCCCAGCCCCACAGGCACTTTAATCTCCTGAGTTATTTGGCTGGCCCTTTGTGTGTGTGTGTGTGTGTGTGTGTGGGGTTTGAGCCTAGGGCCTCATGAATGCTAGGCAAGTACTCTTCCACTGAGTTATACTCCCAATCCTAAGATTAGTATTTCTAATGTGGTCATTAATTTTTCAAGTCAATGTGTGAGGGCCTGCTGTTCCCCAAGCATTCTTCTAGCACTGAGGATATGGTAAGGAACAAAATTTAAAAAAATCAGAATCTTGGGCTGAGATATTACTCAGGGGCATAAGAGCTTGCCTGGCAAGCCCAAGGTCCTGCATTCAATCCCCAGTACTGGGGGAAAAAAAAAATCAAAATCTTCCTCCCACAGAGCTGACGTCTGCTGATTTGTGGGTTTAGCGACAATAAGCAAAATACTAGTGAGAGATGGTGAAAAGTATACATAGAAAAATAAAGCAGCAAGGGCATGTTTTCTATTTCAAATACAGATGTGAAACCAGGCATGGTGGTGCATACCTGTAATCTGAGGCATCTTGACCCTGTTGTGTATGCTGTCGCACAGATCTGTGCACTCTGAGACTGGGACAGGAGGATTGTAGACCTGAGCCTTGCCTGGGCAGTTTAGTGACTTAATGAGACCCTGTCTCAAAATAAAAGTGGTGCATACCTGTAACCCCAGCACTCAGACTGAAGCAGGAGGATTGCTACGAGTTTGAAGCCAACCTGGGCTACATAGTGAGTTCAAGGTCAGCCTGAACTACATAGGGACACCCTGTCTCAAAAAGCCAAAGATAAATAAACATGAATGAATGAATGAGCTGGAGGCTAGAGACGTAGTTCAAAGAGAAGGCCCTCAGTTCAGTTCCCAGTACCAAAAAATAAAATAAGCAAAAAAAGCCCAACAAAATTCAAGGCCAGCCAGGGGAGCATATCAAGACCTTGTATCAAAATAAGAGAACTTGGGGCTGGTGAGATGGCTCAGTGGTCTAAAGCACCTATTTGAACAAGCTTAGCAAAGCAAAGGGACCACGGTTCAATCCCCCAGCACCACATGCCAGCCAGCCACGCCCCCTGGTGGGCTGAGCTGGCCACACACACACACACACACACACACACACACAAATAAAAATAAAAAAAAAATTAAAAAAAATAAAAATAAAAAGTTATAAAAAAAATAAGAGAACTTAGAGAAATCTCATTAACCTGCAGCCAATAAAACCAGTCCACTCCGCCATCGAGAAAGGTACCCCACACACCACACCTATAATATTCAAATAACGGAACTTAACAAAAAAAGGCTATACAGATGAATGTGCATTTTGTGTCTGTGTATTCAGAGTGGTTGGAATAGATATATAGTTACATTCTCTTAATGAATGGAATGATTTGTTCTGATGGTGTTTGTGGATAGGATGTCGGGTCCGCATCTTGAACAGCAGTTAACCACTGAGAGGAATGTATGCAGTGTGTTAATTATTGAAACTGACGTACCGATTTGATTTGAAACTGTCTCATTACTATTTATCAATAAAATTATGGCAAAAAAACCCCGATTACAAGTAGTTTCAATAGTTAATACATTGCATATTTTTGTCTTAGTGATTAGTCATTGTACAAGATGTGGACATGATGTCCTGTCCATGAGCACTGTTGGAATAAATCTCTCCATTCATTGTATTAAGAGAATGCAGCTGTATGTCTGATCTAACTATTTTGAATATACAGATACAAAATGGTCATTAAAAAAAAAAAAAGAGAGAGAGAGAAAGGTACCCAGATCATTAGGTAAAGATCAAAACAAGATAACAGGACAGCAGGGAACACAGCCCCAACGGCATCTTGACCCTGTTGTGTACGCTTTCACACAGATCTCTGCACAAGACTGTGGCTCGCTTTTGGGTGGTGGAGATATTTCTCCATCAAACACACAAACTGTAGATTGTGTTTTGAATGGACCTTGAGGAGTAGCTTTTCTGTATTTGTTTCTTTAATGTAAAAGTATAGCAACTGCTATATATTATAATATTTTTGGGTGGACTTGAGTCAGGGTCTCACTATGTAGTTAAGGCTGTTTTTTTTTTTTTTTTTTTTTTCTTCTTTCTTTCTTTTTTTTCTTTTGGCAGAACCAGGGATTGAACTCAGACCCTTGCACATGCCAGAGAAGCACTTACTCCACTGAGCCATCTCTCCGGCCCTTAAGGCTGGTTTTGAACTCACTACATAGCCCAGGCTGACCTTAAACTTGTGACAGTCCTCCTGTCACAGCCTCCTGAGTGCTGGGACTATAGGTGTGTGCCACTATGCCTGGATGTGACTTTTTAATAAAGGAAAAATAAGAGCATTTTAAAAAGACAAGGCTGAGTGAGGTGGTGCATGTCTATAGAGGGTGGCAGTGAATTACAAGCCAGCCTGGGCTATGCAGTGAGTTCAAGACCAGCTTGAACTACAAGGAGACACCCCCTTTCAAAAGACCCTAGAATAGAGATCTGAAAGAGGTCAGCTATGGGAATAGCTGGGGGAGGAAGGATCCAGATGAGAGAGGAACAAATATTCAATCATGCCCTGGAGGCAGAGAATGCTTAAGGTGGTTGAGGACTAGACCATGAGGAAGGGAGGCCACCCTGGAGTTCTGGGGTTAGGGCTCAAGCAGCTGACCCAGATCTAGTCTGCTTAGGTCTGGTCTTGGTTTGTATCGTCTTTTCTGCCGGTACAGGGATTGAACCCAGGACCTTCATGGTGAGCCAAATCCCCGGTGTCTCAGCCCCAACCCCCATCTTAAGAAGAAGCCTCATTAAGTTGTGATTTATGGTCTTTCTGCCTCAGCCTCCCAGCCAAAGTGTTTCTAATGTGCATCCAGGGATGAAAATCACTAGTTTAAGGGTTGAACAAACCCTTTGCATAGTATTTGATGGACAGATTTAAATGGATAATTTAGTGAGAAGAGACTCAAGCCCCATTTCTATGGGAAGGCTAACTCAGTGCCTTGTGGCCTTGCCAGGAACAACAGGAATCTTCCACAACAGTGGCCCTTTTTGGCTTGTGTCTTTTCTGCTTTGATTGCTTCACCTCTCTGGACCTCAGTTTCCTTGTTTGTGGAGTGAATGGCTTAAACTGAGTGATTTGCTAGAGTCTCTCTGGCTCTGACAGACCTTAGTGTTTCTGGTGCTGGGAAACCTTTTAATCCGGAATAATGTTCTGGAACCATGTTTTTCAGTCCTGGTCTTACAACACATTAAGGTGTGTAATAATGGTGGCAAGGGTACCCTGAATGTCTCAATACCAGACCAGAGGGGACTTGGTGCCACATCCAGTAGTGCCCTTGCAGAGGAGGGTATTGGGAAATGGGAGATGTGAACACTGCCTCCCAGAGCACAGCTTAGAGTGAAGGTGCCCACCCAGCCCTGGGGCAGGTGGGCCAAGTGCTCTACGTGTGGTTGCAGCCTTAGGGGTTCTTCTGAAGATAGCAGTGTGCTGTGACTGTAAAGCCTGCACATGTAGGCATGAGCATTGTGGACTGTGGAGGAACCTGAGCTCAGAATCCTCCACTTTCTTTTATGTGTCCCGCCTGGGAGAAGCTCTCTGGACAGCCTAACCATCCCATGACTGGGCTGCCTGCTCACCCTGCAGCAAATAACCAGGTGCAGCCACGAGAGCATTTCCAGACTTGGCTACTATTGGACAGCAGACCTCAGACACCCCTTGGCCCCTGGTCTTTGCCTTTTGTCCTCATTTAGACATTGTTGGGTTTGCTTGTTAATGTTTTAAAATGTGAAGATCCAAGCTGTGCATGCCTGCAATCCCAGAACTTTGGGAAGCTGAGGCAGGAGGATTGTAAGTTGGAGCCCAGCCTGGGCAACTTTTAAGACCCTGTCTCAAAATAAAATTAAAATGGCTGGGGCAGTACACACCTATATATGAGGCTGTGAGTTTAATTGCCAGTACTGGGGAGAAGAACACAAAACAAATAGAATTAGAAATTCAAGGGAAGAGACCTTTGCTTTTGTTATGTGTAAGTTCATGTACCTGATAGAATCTTAACCAGTGTTGGGTTTGTTTTATTTTGTGGTACTAAGAGTTAAACCCAGGACCTTCACATTGAGCTATATCCCAGGCATTTTTTTAAATTTTTGAGACAAGGTCTTATTAAGCTGCTAAATTGCTTGAGCTCCACCTTGCAGTCCTACCCAGGCTCCCACAGTGCTGGGGTTACAGTTGTGCCACCACCGTGTCCTCTTTCAGCAGTGTTGGTGAGCATTGTCCAGTGTGGGTGGTGGTGGTGAAGCATTAGTAGTGACCACATTCCCAAGGAAATTCTCAAGTTGAGCCACAGTTGAAGAACACCTAGCTTAAAACAATGGATCCTGCCAGTTTTCTCTGCTTCTCTCAGTCTCATCACCTGCTCATATTTGTCCCCTCCATCTTTTCTGGAACCTGTGATCCCACAGCTTAATTGTCCGGCTCTGTGCCTTGCCCCCTGCAGGGTTCCTGAGTGCTGGAGGGGAGCTGTGTGGCAGATAGATTGGGCAAGACTTTCCTCGCCCTGCTATCAGAAAATGTGCAAGGGAAGTTTTGCTGGCCATGTATGTGTCTGGTGACAGACACATTTGCTGGGTGACAGGCAGTGTGGCCAGTGGTTTTACACATAGACTCACTGGACCTCTCTGAGAGCCAGCCCCGGTGTAGAAACTGCCCAAGGTTGCACAGCTGGCAGTCAGTCAGTTGGGTTTTGAACCCAGACAGGTTCTGGGCGCTCAGCCTCTAATGGGGGAAGGGCTGGCGCTGGCCAGGCTAGGAGGAGCTCACCCTTGACTGCCTTTGGGGCCTGCTTTAAGTTTATGTTCGGAGATTTTCAAAGGTCTTATCTACTACTGGTGTGAGTATAATTAGAGGTTAAACTCTCTTTCCTTACTTTAACATTTACTTTCAAATCCATTTTAAAAGCATTTTGTTTTTCTTCTTTCGTAGGTCGTGTTTGGACACTAGACCATGTGCCTAGGTAGTTTTTCCTTTCTCCGCAGCTCTGCTCCCCCAGCAACGCTCACCACACCCTTGTTTTGAGAACCTCACTAAGGTATGATGCCTAGGCTGACCTGAGCTGGCCTTGAAGAGCTGAGTTTGGACACAAGAGATCTTTTCTGTTCTTTGGGTTGATTTTATTTTGGTGGCGAAATATCACAAGAAAATTGATCATTTTAAAGTGTAGAGTTCATTGGCATTAAGTGCATTCACAACCATGCAGCCCTAAGCCCCGCCCGTTCCAGAAACTTGTATCATGTCCCCTGGCAACTCTGAACCTACCAGGTGGCTGCTTCCTGCCTCCCCCACGCTCCTGGCCACTACCATTCTGTTTCCTGTCTGGATTTGCCTATTATCTAGGGATGCCATGTAAGTGGACTCAGTCTATGTCTTGTATAATATTATTTAAATGTTATAGTGTTTGTCAGAAATCTTTTCTTTTCTTTCTTTTATGGTACTAGAGATTACACCCAGGGTTTTATGCATGCTAGGCAAGTGCTGTACTACTGAGTGTCTTCCTTTCTAAGGCTGAGTAACACTCCATTTATGTTTATCCTGAATCTGATGCAGCTCTGCATCAGAATAATTGGGTTGCTTCGGTATTGGGCCTCATGCTGCTGTGGATAAGTTGTGCCAATTTTTTTTTTTTTCCTGTTTTGAAACAGTTTTTACTATGCAGTTCAGATTAGCCATGAACTCACTTTGTTGCCCAGGCTCCCATGCCAGTATTTTGAGATCCTGCTTTGGTTCTTTTCTTTCTTTTTTTTGACGGTACCAGGGATCAAACTCAGGACCTTGTGCTTGCCAGGCAGGTGCTTAAGCCACTGAGTTATATCTCCAGCCCTGCTTTGGTTCTTTTGAGTCCATACTTAGAAACTCTCAATTACTAGGTCATGACCTATTTTTATTTATTTATTTATTTTTGTTTTTTGAAACAGGGTCAGTCTTGTTATGCAGATCAGGCTGGCTTCAAATTTACTATGTATCCCAGACTGGCCCCTAACTCCACAGCAGTCCTCCTACCTTAGCCTCTGAGTGCTGAGATTACAGCTGGAGACTACCACATCTGGTACATGTCATTTCCTTTTTTAATTTTCTGAGAAATTGCCATACTATTTTCCAAGAAACTGCTGAACTTCCATAATAGTTATAGGATTTTATATGACCTCTAGCAATGTACAGTAATTTACTTTTTCATATTCTCATCAACAATTTTATAATTATTGTAATAATCACCTGTTGGGTGTGATGGTGGTTATCTCACTGGACTTTGGCGTTCACTAGCCAACTGCTGGGTCCTATACCAGGTTCAACTGTGAACACTTCTGGCCAGATATTTATTTACCCTTCCTATTCTTCTGTCCATCCTAGACATCACATTATATTATCTACACATCTGAGAAAGGTGAAAACTTTTTAAGACAAGTTTGGCTACACTGCCCTTAAACTCCAGGTCTGAGTGGTCCTCCTGCACACCTCCTGCATAGCTGACCTGACAGGTGTGTGTGCCACCAGGCCTGGCTAAGAGCAAGGCTCTCAGTGTTGTTTTTGGCTGAGGATTGGAAAGGTGCATCGCGACAGACCTTTGGGTGGAGTGCACCCTGTTGACTGTTCCTATGGCAGGCAGGGACCAGCGCAGGGCACATGTGGGAACACAGCAGTGCAGTGGCTCTACTGCCATCCAGGGCTGGTGGTGCAGGGCTTGTTGGTGGGGGTCCTGTAGTCCTACACCCCTTCAGAAGGCCGAGTGCCTAAGGTGTGAGTGGTCATGGGAGAAGCTCTAGAGCTCTGTGGAGAGGAGAGCTAGACATAGTGGGGAGAGAATGAGAAGAGGTGGCTCTCATTTTCTGGTTGCCTTTCAGTGGTGTGCAAGTGGTGTGTTGTAGAGGCTCCATCCCAGTGTGAATTTTGGCCCTTTCTTGTTGCTGGGCAGTGACATTCTTCTCATTGAACTAAGAGAAAGTAGCTGTGTATCTATGCTATTTTGTATATATAGATT
>NW_004524578.1:20454695-20463487 GCF_000260255.1 Octodon degus
TTATTTTTACTTTTTTTTATGACTACAAAATTGTCCTTCATTTATATCCCCTTTTTTGTTTACTTTGTCAGAGATGTGTATTCCATTGCCATTCCTATATTGTAGGTGTGTGAATTCAGCAGAGTAATCCAATATTGGACTGAATAATTTTTAAATACTACCAGTTTATTTGGCCCAAGGGTGAGGGGTCACATGTTCTGAGGGCTTTCTTGCTGTCATCGATGAAAAAGGTTATTGGACATGTGTGTGAGATAGAAAATCTGTCTGAACTCGTCCTTATGATCAGGAACTGCACCAGCATTATTAGTCTGTTAATGAGAATGGAACCTATGTGGCCTAATTGCCTCTCCAAAGCCCTCTTTGCTTTCAGGATATTCATTGATTAGTAACACAATAGCTAGTGCTCTGGGAGGCCGATGCAGGAAGGAGGATCACAAGTTCAGGCCCAGCCTGGGCAATTTAGCAACTTAGGGAGATCCTATCTCTTTTTTTTCCCCCCCACCTTTGGCAGAACCAGGGATTGAACTCAGGCCCTCGCGCTTGCCGGGGAAGTGCTTATCCCACTGAGCCATCTCCCCGGCCCCAGATCCTATCTCAAAAGCAAAAATAAAAATAAAAGAAAATAAAGGGATGGGGATGTAGTTCAATACAAGGGCACTGGGTTCAACCTCTGGTAACCTCCCAAAACTCAACAAAAATAGCAAACATCAGTTGTGGAGGGAATGTTTAAACCACAGCAGTAGGGAGATATATTAACCCATTATCGACTTACAATATGTTCAACTTCAGGTCAGTTTCATGGAGCACAACCCTGTGGTACGCTGAGGAACATCCATGTCTGCGTGTGGTGAGAGGATAAGGGGAGGACGTGAGGGCAGCGTGGCTGGGAGGGATCTATCCCCTCACTAGGCCTTTCCCATACCAGTCCTAACCCCTGTGCTGATCTTAGGCCACCACTGAGATGTCAAGGCTAACAATGTGCTTCTTGCCAGTGTCCTGATAAGCCTTTCCCTTGGAGTTGTTGGGATGGCCATCTGCTTATGGAAGACAGTTGGTGACAGCCTCAGAGCCACAGACATATTCCCAGCAGACCTGAGGCGCTTGGCTTCTAGCTTAGATTTGAGAATCCCTATGATCCAGAGGTGATGGCTTTTACCAGTTTCAGTGCAAGTGTTGTCCCCCGGATGGCCCGTAAGCAAGAGGGTCCCCCCGGATGGCCTGTAAGCAAGAGGGGCCCCCTGGATGGCCCGTAAGCAAGAGGGGCCCATCCTCTTCGCTCAGGTCTAGTCCCTTTTCCACAATGGAGTGTCCCAGTAGTGCTGCATGCCAGCAAAGCTCTGGGAGGGGGATGGAGCATGAGGTGCCATTTTTATCTTCAACTCAGCTGTGTAGACGTTGCTATCTGTTTCTGGTTTCTGCTTCTCCCTCAGCTTCATAATCCTGCGTGAGTTTCACTCCTTCCGGTTGTCTTTGCCTTTAATAGGGACAGCTTTTTTGAAATGTAATTCACATGCTGTGCAGTTGGCCCTTTGAAATGTGTGATCAGGAGGGTTTAGTTGCTAACAGATTTGACTCCCCTCCTGAAGAACCCTGTAGTTACCGAGAATACCTTCTCTCTCCACTAGTGTTGAACCAGCTCTACCCATATCATGAACATTTAGCCAAAAGACGTCTTCCACTGGTAAAATAGTTAAAAATTTTTTTGTTTTGTTGTTGTTTTGGTCTTTTTGAGGTCGGGTCTCACTATGCAGTTCAGGCTGGCTTTGAGCTCACTTTGTAGCCCAGGCTGATCTCAAACATGCAGGGATCCTCCTGCCTCAGCCTCCTGAGTGCTGGAATTACAGGCTGTACCACCACACCCAGCAAAATAATAAAATTTAATCAGCTCTTGCCAGGCTTGAGAGGCTGAGGCAGGAGGATCTCTTCCAGTTTGAGGCCAGCCTGAGCTACATAGTGAGTTCAAGGTCAGCCTGAATTTACACAGCGGGACCTTTTCTTAACAAAGTACAACAAAACAAAACACCCCAGAACAAAACAATAATCAGCCCTTCAAGGGGACTGAGATTGCCAGATGTGGTGCATGCCTGTAATCCCAGCACTCTGGAGTCTGAGGCAGGTGGTTTGTAGGGAGTTTGAGACCAGCCTGGGCTACAAAGTAAGCTCAAAACCAGCCTGAACTGTGTAGTGAGGCCCTGTCTCAAACAGACAAAGATGGTGGTGGGGCAAGATTCACAGACAAGGGCTATGTTAGTCTCTTCCCACTAGTGAGGCATCCTGGCCCCTGAAGGTCTATTTATAAAAAGTTTTTAGGGGTTGGGAGTTGTAGGCCAGTGGTAGAGTATGTGTTTAGCAACACAAGGCCCTGCATTCAACCGATAGCACACACGTATGTGTACACACAGACACACATGCGTGTGTGCACAGTTTTATTTGGTTCCTTTTTCTTTCTGTCATATTCTATTTGTTTGATTTTAGGTAGTTTTAAACTCACTGTAGCCCACACTGGGCTGGAACTCAGTGCAGTCCTCCTGCCTCAGCATCTGGGATTGAGTGCTAGGATTACAGGCGTGTGCCACCACACCTGACAGCTAAGTCCCACTCTGTTGGACTGTGTAGTAAGCACAGTGCCACTTAAACATAGACAAGGAAGAAATAGTCATGTGTTGTCACTGCTAAGTACTGTAAAGAGAAGCAGTAGAGTGAAAGGACCAAGGTTGGGCTTGGCATCTCCTATGGGAGAGCATCTGGCATTGGGACAGGATTGTAGGACTGGTGGGCATGCAGAAGAGTCCCCTGGAGGTGCACCGGGGGCAGTAAGGTTTTGCCTCAGGAGGCTGCTGCTGAAGCAGGTTTCAGTGTAGGAGGGCTGTGGTTTGGTCTGTTGCTGGCTTCAGGGCAGTTTGGCAGCTGTGTTGATCCAGACTGCAGAAGCAGGGAGGCGGTAAGAGACCAGCCCTGGCCCTGGAGGTTGGGGTGGGAAAGGTGGCTGGTATGGCGTCTTCCAAAGGTGTGGGGACAGCATTTGCATGTGGATTAGATGAAGACTGGGCCTAAGCAGGTGGAAGGATGGAGGTGTCACTACCGAATGGGGGTGATGGCAAGTGGAAACAATGGGCCAGACAGACAGGGGAGTGCAGATTTCTGGTAGGCCTTGAGTGCAGAGCCAGCCTAGAAGTCCCAGTGAATGATCCACTGAGTGCTGCTGAGGTGCTCTACCAGCATGGGCATAGTGGAGACAGAAGACTGCTGCTGGAAGATTGGAGCAGCAAGAGCTCAAGGGTTGCAGAGGGCCGTGTCTGTATCAGGCCATGTCAGGAATCCTGTTCGCTCCCTGAGCCTTGGGGACTGCTGGCATGGGGTCACACCAGTAGAGGGCCTGGCCTCCTAGGCTGTGTTCTCAGTAAACCCAGCCATGTGCTGTGGCATTTGGTGACTGGTGGTTGTGCTCCCCTCCTGAGTCCTGAATCTCCCTTTGTAGAATGAGGAGGTCAGACCAGACCAGTGGCTGGAGACATCTGGACAAAGAGTGGTGGTTTAGGCCAGATGGGCCTTGGTAGTGACCTTGGTGCTCCTTGTGGCCAGGCCAGCAGCAGTCTGTAGGCAGCATTGGAAAGCTGATAGACTAGAGAATTCCTTATTTTTGTTGTTGGATTTTTTATTTTATTTTATTTTAAGACAGGGCCTCACATGCATTTCAGCCTGGCCTCAACTCTCTCGATGACTCTTCTGCCTCAGCCTTCTGAATGTTGGGATTATAGGTGCCACCGTGCCTAACCTTCTTTTAGTTTTTTGAGACAGGGCCTCAGAAGGTAGTTCAGTTGGCCTTCAACACTCCCAAGTGTTAGGAAAGTATGCCACCATCCTCAGCTTGAACCAGATTTTTTTTTTTTTTTGCGGTACTGGGGATTGAGCTCAGGACATTCTACTGAACTATCTCCCGGGTCCTGAATCAGATAATTTCTGAGGTCCATTTTGGCCCTGATGTGCTATAAATTCCTGTGATGGGATTTGGTTCCTGGGAGATGGGTGCTCTGCTTGGGGTGGTAGAAAGACCATTAGGTGGGGTAGGTGAGGGTAGGTGCCTCAGGGATGGTCTGGAGGCCATGGAAGCAGCTTTGGCTCCTTGCTACTAGAGCCTTTCTTCAGCTGGGGACATCAGACCCTGACTCACAGGCACAAGAGCCAGAGCTGCCAGTGTGGTATGGCAGGTGGCAGGGACCAGGCCAATTACAGGGCTCTATCCCTAAGGTGATGGCGACTTAGAACAGAGACTTCTCTGATCTGTGGTTGATAGCAACCATGGCAAAGTACATTGGAGAGAAAAAGACAAGCAAAGGGTTTTGTTGTTTTGCCTGTGGGCCCTGGACAGCTATTTCCTAGATGCTGCTGAGACTCTCCAGGCCTTTTTGTTTTACTTTTTTTTTTTTTTTTTTCCATAATTTTATTGAGAAACAAATAGCAGTGAGACAGTTTCAAATCAACTTGGTAGGACAGTTTCAGTAATTAACACAT
Source organism: Octodon degus (assembly GCF_000260255.1). Lineage (NCBI taxonomy): Eukaryota > Metazoa > Chordata > Mammalia > Rodentia > Octodontidae > Octodon > Octodon degus. Next base: position 20,459,208 of record NW_004524578.1, read on the forward strand.
TGCATACTCTCTTCCAAGTGGTTATTTGCTGTACAAGATGCGGACATTATATCCTATTTACAAACACTATTAGAACAATTCCCTCTATTCATTAAGAGAATGTAACTATATATCTATCCTAACCATTTTGAATACACAGATACAAAATGGACATTTATCTCTATCCTCTTTTTTGTTTAATTCTGTCATTTGAATATTATAGGTGTGTTAACTCAGCAAAATATTCTAAAGGAGTCCAGTAGTCCATAATAGTATTGGGTCTTCCACTTGACTGGCAGTGTCAGAAATTGTTGACCTGATTCCCCTACAGCTCAACATAACACCATGGCTTTACTTCTTATACTTCGTTTTTATACTTTTCTGCTGGATGGTTAAGACCAAGGTAAAGCAGGACTTATGCAATAAGAGTTGTAGCTTTTGGATCTGATAAGGTCAGTCAAATCCCCTCAGGATTTATCCTGAGATTCTGTACCTCAGATTATAGATCCTTTGTCAGTGTCGCCCTGTGGATGGGTCACGGCCATTGCTTGGCCAATGTGCTCTCTGTGAAAGCCTGAGAGAGTGTCTTCTCCCCATGTGACTCTCCTTAGGCACACTCTACATCATTGATCACTTTCCTCTTTGGCCCCATAATCTCCTTGATCAGAAAATTTGGGACACTACTGAGTTACATGACATTACAGTACAAGTTCTCATATGTCCTGAGTCTTATTTGACCTTGGAAGGCTAGGGCCAAAATGTTGACTTTCCTTGCGGCCCTCCTTTTTCTCTAATTTTGGTCTACAAACTTAGGTTGTTACTACTTTGTTTTTGAGATTGGGTCTCTATGTAACCCAGGCAGCAGTGTGCTCTGTCCTCCTGCCTCAGCCTCCCAAGTGCTGGAACTAGAGGTGTGTGCCACAATGCCCACTCTCATTGTTTGAACTAATGAATTAATGGTTCAGATAGCAGATGCCCCTCCAGGGTGAGCACTGTCCACTGTCTCAGAATATAGTAAGTCCCTGACTTAATGAGTTCCATTCCAGGAGAATTGTTTGTAAGTGCGTTCATTTGTAAGCTGTGAGGCTTATACAGCACATTTGTGACAGTTCCCACACAAATGTTCATAGATTATGAATTTATTGCAGCTGTGGCTTGGGGTCACTTAACCTGTCTGGAACCTGGTTACATAAGGGGGAGGTTGTGATACATGTATAGTAGTTTTCTGTTTGTCCACCTGAGAAGTAATATTATGTAGGAGCCATTAGTTCTAGGTTAATTTGCCCAACCACTGAAGTCCAGCTTTTTGTGTGTGTGTGTGTGTGTGTGTGTGTGTGTGTGTGTGTGTGTGTTTTAGGGAAGGGTCTATAGGGTGTTCAGGGTCTCACTACTATATTGGACTTGTAGTGATCTGTTTAAAACCTCCCAAGGGCTGGGATTACAGGCATGTGCTACCACGCCTAGTCTCAATTGCTGTCTCAGTGTGCCCTGGGGGTGGGGCCAGCATGGCAGGCCTGGGGATCCAACCTCTGTCCCCTACGCCTGCTTGCATGCGCTTTAATCTGCTGAGCTATTTGGCCGGCCCTCCAGCCTGTTAAAGGACTTGAACTCTTTGAGGATAATTTATTTTTATTTTTACTCTTTGCAAAATAGGGCTATCTTTGATCTCACTTTCTTAGTTACTCTTCATTGCTGGGACAAAATACCCAACACCCAAAATGAAGGAAGGAGGGGCCTGTGAGATAGCTCAGCAGACTGAAGCTCCTGATTAGGCAATCCTAGGCAAGTGTAGGAACAGTGGTTTGATCCCTGTCCTCCGCACCACATGCTGTGCCAGCCCCACCGCCTGGGCGGACTGAGCCCTCCACCTTAGGCTTGGTGGCACATGCCTGTAATCCCAGCACTGGGGAGGCTGAAAACAGGAGGATCACTATGAGTCCAAGCGGCATATTGAGACCCTGTAACAACCAAATACATTTTTTTTTTAAAGAGGAAGTTCTATTTAGCTCACAGCTAGTGGAGGTTTCAGGACATACTCAAGGGGCACGAAGCAGAGAACAACTGTTCATGGCTGCAGCAAAGAGCAAGAGAGCACAGTGGAGATTCTCAGGATCATTGCCTTGCCCATCTTCTACATATAACTGTATGGCTTGACATTGTCATGTTTCCTAGCTCTTCTCCTTTCCCTCTCTTGATTAGTTAGTCCTCGAGATCCTGCTTTCCTTTTACTTGTATTATACATTTCTATTGGTATTTCTTCTTTTGAGTTTTTATACTAGGGAAACTATACTATATTTACACATGTGTGTCTGGTTTATTTCACTTATATGTTCAAGTGGCATCCAGTTCAATATAAAGGCTTCAAGTTTATCATTTTTTATAGCTGAGTAATACTCTATTGTGTAAAAATACCACATCTTTTTCAACCATTCCTCAGGTGATGGGCATCTTGGTTGTTTCCAAGATTTGGCTATCACAAATTGTGCTGCTATAAATGTAGGCACACATATATCCCTATGATACGATGTTTTCAGATCCTCTAGGAAAATTCCCAGTAGAGGGAATAGCTGGTTTAAATGGGATAAATCCTGAGGGGATTTCACTGACCTTATCAGACTCAAAAGCTACAACTCTTGTTGCATAGGTCCTGCTTTATCTTGGTCTTAACCATCCAGCAGGAAAGTATAAAAACGAAGTATAAGAAGTAAAGCCATGGTGTTATGTTGAGCTGTAGGGGAATCAGGTCAACAATTTCTGGCACTGCCAGTGAAACAGAAGACCCAATACTATTATGGATCTCTGAACTCTTTTAGAATATTTTGCTGAGTTTACACATCTATAATATTTAAATGATGGAACTTAACAAAAAAAGGATACAGATGAATGTCCATGTTGTATCTGTGTATTCAAAGTGGTTAGGATAGATATATAGTTACATTCTCTTAATGAATAGAGGGATTTGTTCTAATAGTGTTTGTAAATAGGATATCATGTCTGCATCTTGTACAGCAAATAACCACTAGGAAGAATGTATGCAATGTGTTAATTATTGAAACTGTCCTACCAATTTGATTTGAAACTGTCTCATTGCTATTTGTTTCTCAGTAAAATTATGGGGGAAAAAAAAAGAGCACACAGTGGGTGGCTGCGGCTCAGGCAGTTAGAAGACTCTCTTAGTCCTTACATTGTAATGCAAATTACCTGCCCCCCACAGGGGCATGCAGCACCCACACCCACAATAATCAATTGCAAACTCTAGAGGCCTTCCCCATGACCTTATGAAGCTTTGGGAAGGCAATAGACATACCATAATACTGTGTAGTCTAGTCTGCAATCCTGGTGCCTCAGCCTTCCATTATAGGCGTGCATCACCATGCCAGGTTTTCATTAGTAATATTTTATATTTCTCTAATATTTTGTATATCTTGAATATCTTACAACTTTTTTTTTTTTGGTGGAACCAGGGATTGGACTCAGGCCCTTGCTCTTGCCAGGGAAGACACCTTTTAAAAATATGTTGATTATCTCTTTGTGTTTTGTCCTTTGGATTACCTACTTATCACTCAAGCCACCTTGCTTATCTTTTACCTATCACTCTGAGAGTTCTGTTCTGCTGTGTTTTCATTTGAGATAGGGTCTCACTGTAGTTCAGGCTGGCCTTGAGTTCTATTTTTTTTGCTTTGTTTACATGAATAGAACTTTTTGCTGTTGTCCTCTCCTTTATAGTTTCTTTTGCTTTTGTAGTAGGGTGGTTTCAGGCCAGGGAGATAGCTCAGTGGTATAAGAGCCTGCCTGGCAAGCGCAAGGTGCTGAGTTCAATCACTGGTACCACAAGTTTTATTTTCTACTTACAGAAACACCTAGGTTTGGTGAGTCCCTTGGTCATTGTTAATTTATTGCTGTTGGTTTTGGTGAGTCCCTTGGTCATTGGGCTGAGTAGAAAACACACTGTGAACTTTGGGGTTTTTTTTTGTTTGTTTGTTTGTTTGTGAGACAGGGTCTCACTATGTGGTGCAGGCTGGCCTTGAACTCACTATGTAATCCAGGCTGGCCTCGAACTGGTGATCCTCCAGCCTCAACTTCCTGAGTGCAGGGATTACAGGTGTCACCTGTAATTTGGTGCAGGGTCTCACTATGCAGCTCGGACTCACAGTGATCTTCCTGTTTTCAGCCTCCCCAGCACTGGGATTAGAGGCATGTGCCACCACTCCCTGACCTGGTTGTGGCTCAGCACACCAGTGCAGCATGTAGAACTGGAGAACAAACCTGGTCCCTGTGCTTGCCAAAGCAGGCGCTTAGTC
>NW_004524578.1:20463865-20528905 GCF_000260255.1 Octodon degus
TTTTTTTTTTTTTTTTGCAGAGCCAGGGATTGAACTCAGGCCCTTGTGCTTGCTAGGGAAGCGCTTATTCTACTGAGCCATCTCCCCCGGCCCCACACTCTGCTTTTGTAGCCTGAAATACTTAATTTACTTCTTCCTGTTCTTAGCCAGTGCCTGAACTGCCTCTGTGAGGAGAACCTGCTTGCTTCTGATGGGACAGTCTCTCTCATGGCAGGCTGCAGCCATCTGCCTCACCCTGTCCTACCTGCTTTTTCCTGCTCTTTCCAGGGACCAAGCTACTCTACCTTCTTCATTCCTTTTTCTCCTGGACATTTAAGAGAAAGGAAAGGAAAGAGGAGGAGCACAGGCGAAGTGGGAAGGGAAGAGAGAGGACAAACCGAAAGTGAGTGTTGTGGTCATGGTCACCTGCGTGGTAGCTTGCTTAACAGCAGACTTCCTGGGTCACTATTACTTTTGTGTTCCCTGTCTTCAGGTCCTCTTTCTAGACCAAGAGACAGTCATTTGTTCTGCCCAGAAGTTCCACCCCTTAAGGTGTTCTGCCAGGCTGTTTGGATAATTTGCCTGCACTGTGTCTCCTGGGGACCTTCCTTATGGGCAGGTACCTTTTCCTCTTCTGTGAGACCTCCTGCGCCTTGCCTGGGTTTTGTGGAGGGCTTGCAAGGGACGGGAAACCAGACCTGTAGACCCACTGACCCCTTGAGACAGGAAGGGTATGCCTCTGCCCTGCTACCTGCTCTCGTTGTGTTTCTGAGTGTTTTTTTTCCCCCTTTTTAAAATTACAAAAGCAATCTCTTAGCTTCCAGAAAAAATGTTTGTGTGTGTGTGTGTGTGTGTGTGTGTGTGTGTGTTTTAGTAAAAACTGTATTTGAATTCTATTTTTTGCGGTACTTAGGATTGACCTTGGGACCTTGGGCTTGCTGGGCAGATGCTTATGCCGCTGATCTGTATCAATTGTTTATTTTAAAGAGAGGAAAGAAAAAAAAATGGTACATCCAAAAAAAAGTTTTGGAAAATAATATAGCAGTAATCTCACCATCTGCATATTTTTTCTTTTAATTGTGGATCAAATCCATAGTTTTATGTTCTCAGACTGACAGTATTTTTGTGTTAATCTTTTTAAACTTAACATTATATGATGATGGAACTTAACAAAAAAAGGATACAGATGAATGTCCATGTTGTATCTGTGTATTCAAAGTGGTTAGGATAGATATATAGTTACATTCTCTTAATGAATAGAGGGATTTTTTGTAATAGTGTTTGTAAATAGGATATCAAGTCTGCATCTTGTACAGCAGTTAACCACTAGGAAGAATGTATGCAATGTGTTAATTATTGAAACTGTCCTACCAATTTGGTTTGAAACTGTCTCATTGCTATTTGTTTCTCAATAAAATTATGGGGAAAAAACCCATTATATGTAATGTTCTGTACTGCTATATCAATTTCATGATTAGAATTTTTGTTCCAGGTATGGAAGGCTGAGGTAGGAGGGTTAGAGTTCAAGGCCAGCCTGGGTTACAAAATGTGGCCAAGGCTAGCCTGAGCTGCACAGTGAGACCTTGTCTCAAAAAAACCAAGGAAAAAAAAAAAAGGGAATTTTTTTTTTTTTTTTCCCAGAACCGGGATTGAACTCAGGCCTTTGCGCTGAGCCATCTCCCCGGCCCCCCCAAAAAAGAATTTTTATTGTCTGCAATAGTCCAGTTATTTAATCATCCCCTTTTCTTGGGTATTTGTGTGTGTGTGTGTGTGTGTGTGTGTGTGTGTGTGTATGTGTGTGTTTCCTCTATGCTGCTGCTGTTTTCTTTTTTTGTACTGTGAATCAGACTCAGAACTTGTACTTGCCAGGCAGGTCCTGTGCCTTGGAGCTATATCCCCAGCCCTGTTTTTTCTTTAAGATAGGCTATTGCGGGGGCTGGGGAGATGGCTCAGCAGAGTTAGTGCTTCCCTGGCAAGCACAAGGGCCTGAGTTCAATCCCTGGTTCCACCACCACCAAGACAGGCTCTTGCAAGCTATGTTGCCCCTCACTGATCCCCCCCTGCCCCCCAACTGGGCATGGAGGTAGGGGGTGGGGAGTGGTACACCTAAATCCCATGATACCACACAGTCTCCGAAGCTGAGGTAAGAGAATTGTAAGTTTGAGCCCAGCCTGGGTAATTTAGACAGTTTCAACATTTAAAATAAATGAATAGGATTGGATAGCACCCGAGGTCCAATCCCCAGTCCCCGATCTCCCACAAAAAAGTGAACCTCTCTCCTCAGCTTCATGAGAGCTGGACTGTAGGCAGGCACCACTGTGTCTGGCTTCTTTGTACTGCTTTCATACTTTTAGCATTATAATTTTGTGTATGGCTTTTGGGAATTTTTCTTCTTAGGATAAGTATCTTGAAGTGGGCTTCTTGTTCTCTCTGGAGTTTGCCACTTTCCTGACATTGTTGAACAAGTACACTTTTTTCTAAAAGAGCTGTGCCAATCTGCTTGAATGGTTCCAGCATTAACATAGTGTAAGAAATGTGCAAGCCAGGAAGGACCTGTGGTAGGGAAACAGGTGGGCGAGTTATGGGCCGCACAAGGGGAGGGGAGGGTGGAGTTGCTTTTTCTTCCTCCCCAATGTTGGGGCCAGCCAGTTTCAAGCCCCATGCATGTGCGAGTGAGGTGGCTTGAGAAGGCTCTTCCTAAAGCCTGGCTCTCCTCTGCTGGCTGTGCAGTTCTATAGCTGTGCTTCACCGGGTGGTGAAGGAAGTGGGGACATGAAGTTAAAGTTGCATGGTTGTTCTAGTTTTCATGTATTACATTAAAGTTGAATTTAGTCTATTGCCAAACTGTCACTTGGCCTATTTGGTAACTGTATGGCCCCTTGAGGGTCACCCTGCTCTTTAGGTTTATTTTTTAATTTATTTTAATTTCTTTTATTTTCTTTTTTTTTTTTTTTCCTGTATTTAGAACAGGTTCTACAGGGTGTACCGGGTCTCACTACATAGATCGGACTCGTAGTGATCTTCTTGTTTTCAGCCTCCCAAGTGCTGGGATTACAGGTGTGCACCACCACACCTAGTTTCAGTTGCCCAGCACTGACCACTGAGCTTTATTTCCAGCTATTTATTTATTTATTTATAGTATTTAGGACAGGGTATACAGGGTCTCACTGTGTAGATCAGACTAGTAGTGATCCTCCTGTTTATAGCCTCCCTAGTGCTGGGATTACAGGCGTGCGCCACCATGCCCAGTCTCAGTTGCCATCTCAGCACGCCCTGGGGGCAGGGCTGGCACAGCACACTGGGGATTGACCCTCGGGTGCTGCACTCTACCTAATCAGGTGCTTTAGTCGCTGAGCTCTCAGATGTGAGAGTCTTGTTTCTTTGGGTTTATTCATCAACCAGTAACAACTTTAGAGTAAAATCTCAAGGAATCAAGTGTGTTTGCTGAATAGAGAAAAAATTGCCTAGGTAGGGGATGATGCAGTCAGCTGGCTTGTATGAATCAGAGGTTTTCTAAAGGGGGAAGTATGAACAATGCTTGAGAAGAGTGGGACTAGATGTGGTGGTGCACACCTGTAATCCCAGCACTCAGAAAGTGATATAGGAGGATCACTGCGAGTTTGAGGCCAGCCTGGGCTACACAGCAAGACCTTAGCTAAAAAAGTACCCCCCCCCCAAAAAAAAAAAAAAAGAAACAAAGAAAGAAAGAAAGGAAAAATAGGGTGGTACTGTGGGCTGGCTGTTTTCTAGGGTACAGTTCATCACAGAGGGTGCTTACTCCGTATATTGGGCCGTGTGGGACTGGTACACCCTGTCTCATGGCCATACAGGTGCCAGGGACTTGTAGGCCCTGCCAGATAGGCTTGCCACCAAGTGTAAGTTTGTCTTTCCACCTCTTTCTTGTATTCCAGCATTTTAGGACTTCCTGTTGTAGAATGTGGAATTCTGCATGGCTGTGTCAGCAGTGCATGTGGGACATTGTGAAGATAATGTCAGAGTCTGGTGTGGCCCTGGTGGTCACTGATTGTGTCCTGTTTGTGTTACAGCCTTTGGTGAGCTTCCAGCCATGGGGGATATGAAAACCCCCGATTTTGATGACCTTCTTGCTGCCTTCGACATCCCAGACCCCACAAGCCTTGATGCCAAGGAAGCCATCCAGACACCCAACGAGGAGAATGAGAGTCCCCTCAAGCCCTCAGGCATGTGTTTGGATGAGAGTGTGGCCCTGTCTCACTTAGGATCCGCCCCAGATGTGCCAGCTGTGAGTGTCATTGTCAAGAATACCAGTCGCCAGGAGTCGTTCGAGGCGGAGAAAGACCACATCACCCCCAGCCTTCTGCACAATGGCTTCCGGGGCCCAGATCTGTCTCCAGATCCCCCCAACTGTGGGAAGTTTGACTCCACTTTCTTAAATGGAGATAGCACCAGGAATTTCCCTAACAAGTTGGAGCCTCCCAAGTCTGAGCCGTTACCCACCTTCAACCAGTTCAGCCCAATCTCTAGTCCGGAGTCTGAGGATCCCATCAAAGATAACGGGTTTGGGATAAAGCCCAAGCACTCTGACAGTTATTTCCCGCCCCCTCCTGGGTGCGGGACTGTGGGGGGCCCAGTACTGGAGGCCTTGTCCAAGTTTCCAGTCCCGGAACTGCACATGTTTGATCACTTTTGTAAGAAAGAACCCAAGCCTGAGCCTATGTCCTTGGAGAGCCAGGAGGAGCACACACAAGGAGGGCAGAAGGTAGCAGAGCCCCATAGAGAGCTGGATTCTAGCCGCTTCTTTGGGGAAGCTTTGGAATTTAATAACCATCCTGGCCACAGTGTCAGTGAGCCCAAGAGGCCCACCCCAGAGCTGGGAGCTTGCTCATCCGTGCCTCCCAGACAGCGTCTCAAGCCCGCTCATTCCAGGCTGTCCTCTTGTGTTGCAGCCTTGGTGGCCTTGCAGGCCAGAAAGGTGGCCAGTGTCACCAAGGAGGATCAGCTTGGCCACACAAAGGATCCCTCAGGGCCTGCTAAAGAGGTTTCCAAAGGTAGCCCCAAAATGCCCAAGTCACCAAAGAGTCCCCGGAGCCCATTGGAGGCCGCTCGGAAAAGCATTAAGCCATCAGACAGCCCGCGGAGCATCTGTAGTGACAGCAGCAGGGGCTCCCCATCTGTGGCTGCCAGCTCCCCACCAGCCATCCCCAAAGTCAGAATCAAAACCATAAAGACATCATCAGGGGAAATCAAAAGGACCGTTACCAGGATCCTGCCAGACCCTGATGATCCAAGTAAGTCCCCTGTGGGGTCACCTGTAGGGAGTGCCATTGCTGAGGCCCCAGGCGAGGTGCCAGGGGATGAGGGCACAGCCCTGCCTCTGGAGGGGCACCTTCCAGAGGAAGGCACACATTCAGGGAGCCCCCAGGGTGACAGGAAAGGGGATGAGAATGTGACAAAGGCTGGTGACTCTTCATATCCCTGTGGCAGTTCTGCTCCCCAGGTCCCCAAGGGGGCAGCCCAGGGCTCAAAAATGAGCAAAAAGCAACAGAACACAGCCCCGCAGGCCCCGGCCCCCTCCAGTCTCCTGCCCAAAGCTGTGCACCTGGCCAACCTCAACCTGGTCCCCCACAGCGTCGCCGCATCAGTGACCGCCAAATCCTCCACGCAGAGACAGAGCCAGCCCCAGCTCACACAGATGTCAGTGCCCCTGGTGCACCAGGTGAAGAAGGCTGCCCCCCAGATTGTGGAGGTCTTCAATAAGGTCCTGCACAGCTCCAACCCTGTTCCCCTCTACGCACCCAATCTCAGCCCACCCGCAGACAGCAGCATCCATGTGCCGGCCAGTGGCTACTGCTGCCTGGAGTGCGGGGATGCATTTGCCTTAGAGAAGAGCCTGAGCCAGCACTACAGCCGACGCAGTGTCCACATTGAGGCCCTCTGCACGCTCTGCTCACAGACGCTGCTCTTCTTCAACAAGTGTAGCCTTCTCCGGCATGCCCGTGACCACAAGAGCAAGGGGCTCGTCATGCAGTGTTCACAGCTGCTTGTGAAGCCCATCGCCGCTGACCAGATGTTCGTGTCGGTGCCCACGAGCACCCCAGCCCCTGTGGCCTCGGCTCCTTCCTCATCTCCCAAACATGGTGCCTCCTCAGGCAACAACAGTCCCCTGCCCCCAGCTTTTCCGCTCTACCCAGACCCTGTGAGGCTCATTCGGTATGGAACCAAATGTCCTGAATGTCACAAGCAGATGCGGGACTACATGGTCCTGGCTGCACATTTCCAGAGGACGTCGGAGGAAACCGAGGGGCTGGTAAGCAGGCCCTGGCTCCAAGGGCTCCATGTTGGGTGCCGGGAGCACCTCCAGATGCGGGAGCATTGGTGGGGTCTTGATGTCTCACAAGAAGATTCTGGTTCACCTGGACACAGCACCTGGTGTTTACTGGGGGACAAGTCCGGCTCTTAATGAGGGGAGACCCTGAAGATGTGGTGAATGGGTTGTGACTGCCCCACGGTCCACTCCGTCTGCAACTTCTGGGCAGTGGGCCTATTGTCAGGCCTGGGTGGGGCCTTGGCTGGATCACCACCTGGGGGTTGGCAGGTGTCAGCAACCAACCTGGCTTGTTCCCAAAGAACCTGGGACCTGGGTGGGTGAGTCACTGTCCCTGTGTCTCACTCTGTTTATTCAAAGACTGTGTCTTTAGTAAGTTGTTGTTTTGTCCTGTCATGGCCATGCTGTCTTGCAAATTCCCCTTCGGGGTACTGCGGCGAGGCCAGTGGCAGGCTGGTATGGGAGGAAAGAGGATGCAGGTAGAGGATGTGTGGGTTCAGTGGCCTTCTCCTCTTACCCAGGACCACACCACTGCTGGTGCCAATTTCTGGCTATGCTTGCTGAGCTCATTGTCTTAGGAGGCACTCTGCACTGGTGGCTATCTGTGGTAGCAGGGCCTATCGAAGAGATGGCCTCCCAACATACTCTCTCACCTATCCCCTGCAGCCAGTGCTGGAGGGCCTGGGAGGGCAGCAGGTCGCTCTGTGCACCTCAGCTCATCCAGGACCATGCCAGTCTTGGTGCCAGTGGGTTGCACACATTTTCCCAGTGCCTGCTGTGTCCTGGGCCCCATGCTGCACGAGGGATGCCACTTTCCTATGGGAGAGCTCAGCAGCTCAGTAAGGGCAACTGTCCCCACCCAACAGCTGCAGTGGGGGGACAGACTGAGATTGGGCTAAAATAGATGATGAACCTAGTTGCACAAAGTGCCTCAGTGACAGTAATTTATGGTGACCTGCAGGCACAGGGACAGAGATGACATTTCAGCAGGGCCTGAGTTTGGAGGAGGAGACGGGTGGGTGTGCTGGCACAAGGAGCAAAAGTCTGAGCTCAGGCCTCGTGGCTGAGGTGTGTGGGGAGAGGTTGCAGCGCAGTGCTGAGTAAGGGGGAGCTCCAGTCCGCTATATCTCTGAGTTTCTTGGAGTGCAGAGTGCCACAGGGTCATTGTGACCTCTCAGCCTCTCCTTCTTGGTATTTTCCTGCCAGGGAATCAGATGGAGAGTGGTCAGTCCCTCTTCCCTGGCTCTGCAGGCAGATATCCTAAGTGGGGCTAGGGTTCTGATTCTGTGATGTGGACCCAGGGCAGAGCGTTTGGTTTTCCACCCTGTGTCTTACCATCTTCTGAAGTCTGCATAGGCAGAGGTCAGGGTTTGGGTACCCACATAGGCACTCTTGTTACCTTTAGTGCTCTTTTCCCCTGCAGGGAGGCTGGTGGGCTCTCAGCCCCTGGAGTCTTGCATGCCCATGCCCTGCTGCCATGGAGATGGCCTGGGCTTAGGAGGGGGCTGAGGCTTGAGCTCTGAGACCTCAAACTGACCTCAGTGGCCATTGGGCTGCTGGGTTTCTCTGTGACAGTCCCAGGCTTCAGTGTCCAGGCAGGGGTTGTGTGGATGGTGTGAGGCAGGCTCTGAACCAGTTCAGGGCTGCAGGATGGCAGCTTGGATTTCTGTCTTCTGCATGGACAGCTGCGTGCTGTCCATCTGCCTCCCTCCCAACGGATCTGCTCATCTTCCCCCATGGCCCCAGCCACCTTGGGAGGGGGAGGTCCACATGGAGGAAACTTTTTTTCTTTCTTGTTCTATTGTCATTATCACCTTATCATATTCCTTAGTATTATCTAAGGCAAGTCCACACTTTTGCAATAATGTAGGGAAAAGAAGTCATCTTAAAGCTCAGTGGTAGAGTGCTTGCCTAGCAAATGTGAGGCCCTGGTTAAAAAATTGTTTTACATTTGTGCTTGTTTTTTGGTAATTTTTTTGTAATGCTGGGGATGAAAGCCAAAGCACTATATATACTAGGCAAGTGCTGTGCCACTGAACTACACCCTCGCAGTGCCTTATTTGAAATCAGCATCCAAACACAAGCCACATGCTGCTGTGTTTCTATCAGCTCTGTCACTTGTTCTGTGACCCTGCCTTCGCATCCCATCCAACACGGTCTGGCTGAAGAAAATGAGTCATACATCCTGAGAATTTTCTCGGACAGTCCTGAGAGTCACTTTCTCATATAGATCATTTTTCCTCTTTGCACCATATTTTTGTTTCCAAACCAAAATTTAGCAAGAACACTAACTGCAACTCAGCACACTCTGGGCCTTGTGTCCCATCCGCAGCCTGAAAACAAGATAAACTTGCATATGGCCTTGCCTTCTCTCCTATTCTCCTCCCCTCCCCTCCCCTCCCATTCTCTCTTTTGTTTTCCTTTCTTTCAGCTGTACTGGGGATGAAGCCAGGGCCCTTGCATCAGTGAGGCAGCATTGTGGCAGGGAGGCTGCACATTGGGGCCATCAGGAGGACAGGAGACCTGGCTAGGCCTGTGGCCGCTGTCTTTGTACCCCTGAAATGGCCCATTCTGCATGCAGGATGTATTTCTCCTTTTTTCAGACCACTGCTGAGTACTTCTTTTCAGAGCACTTTTTTTCTTTTTCATTTTAGAGTACTTCTTTCCTTCTTTTCAAGGAACAGAACAGCATTCCTAGCCCTTTTTAGTTTTTATCTGGAGACAAGGTCCTGCTAAGTAACTGAGTTGACCAGGCTGGGTTCAAACTTTTGATCCTCTTCACTTGACTTCACAGAGTGCCAGGAATAAGGTGTGTGCCACTGTGCCCAGCTGCATAGAGTTTTAGTGTTGGTTAGTAGGAGGAAGGTAGGAGGGACAGAGAGAGGAAGGAGGGAACAAGGGAGCAATTTAATTAGATTGAGATGCAGTTCCCCCTATGAAGGGATAGGGGCTAGGGAGATAGCCCAGCAGTCTAAGCACCTGTCTGGCAAGCACAAGGACCCAAGTTTGATCCCTGGTACCACATGCTGTGCTGGTCCCAGAACCCCAGGCGTGGTGACACAGGCCTGTAGCCCCCGCACTCTGGAGTCTGAGACAGGAAGATCACTGAGTCTGAGCTGCGTAGTGAGACCCTATACCAAATAAATAAATATTTAAAGAAGATGAAGGGGTAATCCCAGCATTTGGGAGGTTGACACAGGAGGATCACTGCAAGTTCAAGGTCAGCCTGGACTATCTAGTAAGACCCTGTCTCAAAAAACAAAGAAAAAGCAAGCAAGCAAGCAAAAGCCAGACTGGCTGTTTTTTTTGTTGTTTTTGTTTTCCTCTGTCATGGTTGCAGGAGGCACAGATGCCAGATTATTTTTTGGGGGGGAGGGTCTTCTGATTGGATAGTTTATTTTTTTCAATTTTTTTCCGTAATTTTATTGAGAAACAGCAATGAGACAGTGCCGGATTATTTTTTAATGATACTAACTTGATTATTGAGTTTAGGTGGTGATATTCTGATTCCTTCATTATAGAGTTTTTTTCTTATGGTACTGGAAGTCAAACTCACTGAGCTACACTCCTAGCCTTTTATTTTTATTTTTGTATTTTAGGGAAGGGTCTACAGGATGTTCAGGGTCTCATTACTACATCAGACTTGTAGTGATCCTCCTGTTTACAACCTCCTAAGTGCTGGGATTACAGGTGTGCACCATCATGCCCAGTCTCCATTGCTGTCCTGGCATACCCCCAGGATGGGTCTGGCACAGCAGGCCTGGGGATTGAACCCCTGGCCCCTGCTCCTGCTTGCAGGTGCTTTAATCCGCTGAGCTATTTGGCTGCCCCCCTCCCAAGCCTTTTAAATTAAGAAAAAAAAATTGGGGGAATAGGGTCTTACTATGCAGTCCAGGATGGCCCTGAACTCATTATGTGGTCCAGGCTGGTCTTGAACTCATGAAGATCCTCCTTTCTCAGCCTTCTGAGTGTCAAGATTACAGGTATGTATGTACCACAACACTTAGCTAATTTTTTTTTTTTTTTTTTTTAAAAGACAGACTGACTCTATCTGCATACTCCAGGCTGGCCTGGACTCATTTTGTGGCCCAGGCTGACCTTGAACTCACAGCCGTCTTCCTGCCACAGCCTCCCCAAGTGCTTGGATTACAGGCATGCGTCACCATGCCGAGTTTAATTTTTGAATTTTGGGACAACAACTCACTAAATTGCTGAGACTGGCTTGGGATTTATGATCCTATTACCTCAGTCTTTTGGGTAGCTGAGATTAAGCATATACCACCATGCCTGGGAAGCTCCCTATCATTTACCTAATGATTTTATTTTATTGTTTGTTTGAGACAGGGTCTCATTGTGTAGTCCAGGCTGGCCTCGATATTGCAGTCAGCCTCCCAAGTGCTGAGATTATAGGTATGCTTCCCTGTGCCCAGCCCATTAATTTGTTTTATTTATTTATTTATCTTTTTTAGTCTAATGCAGTTCAGGCTGCCTTGAGCTCACTTTGTAGCCCAGGCTGGTCTGGAACTCACAGTGATCCTCCTGCCTAAGCTTCCTGGGTGCTCCAGTAATTTTTTTAAATCTTGGTAAATACACGTGAAGTTTCCTAGTTAGCCATCCCTTGAGAGCTGTGTAGAGGTTCTAGCAGGGAGCGCATCTTCTCTCATACCCTTCACTGAGGAGATGGCCCACCTCTGTTGGGGGTGGCCATCTTGTTGACCCGAAGCCAGCTTCAGGAGGGACACACATGGGGCAGTGAGGTGGGAATAGGACAGCCAGTCACAGGGCAGCCAAATCAACCCAAATGCCTTAGGGTTTTTTTTTTTTTTTTTTTTTTTTGTACTGGGGATTGAACTCAGGACCCTGAGCTTGCCAGGCAGGGCTTATTCTACTGAGCTATCTCCCTTGCTCAAATTCTTATTTTTTTTTTTTTTTTTTTTTTTTGCGGAACTGGGGGTTGAACTCAGGCCCTTTCGCCTGCCAGGCAAGTGCTTATATTCTGCTGAACTGTCTTCCTGTCCCTAAATCAACCCAAATGATCAGTGCCATGGGGTGACAGATGCTGCAGCTGATCATCCTCATGCCTCCAGTTAGCCATTTTTGGTTGTCCAGTTTACCAGCGCTAAATACATTTACATTGTTGTGCAACCAGTCTCCAGAACCCATCTTGCAAAACTCAAACCCTTGGCCCATTGGACAACCTCCCATTTTATCCCCTCTCGCAGCCCCTGCCAGTTACCATTCTGATTTGTCTCAGTAAACTTGATTACTCTAGGTGCCTCATATGGTGGACTCCTGCAGTGTTTGTCATTTTATCCCTGGTTTATATCACTTGGCATGTCCTCAAGGTCATCCATGTGTGTAGCTTTTGTCAGAATCCCTGCTTTTGAAAGGCTGAGCCTGTTCTGTGTGCATGTATGTACTACATTTTGTTTATCCATTAATCTTTATCCATTAATCTTTTGAATGGTATTTGGATTTCTTCCATGTTTTTACTAGTCTAAATGATGCTAATATGAAATTGGGTATAAACGTATCTTTCTTGGGACTTTGCTTTTGAATCTTTATTATTTGGCCAAAAATAACATTTCAGATCATATGGTAAATCTGTTCAGTTTTTGAGGACCGATCGTATTTTTAGCAGCCACACCTTTTACAGTCTCACTTAATAGTGTGCTGCAAGGTACCAGCTTCTCCATCTCCTCTCACGGCACTTATTTTCTTGTATAATACCACCCTAAGGGGCATGTTATAATCTCCTGAATATTTACTTATTTATTTTTGTAGAACTGGGGATAGAACTCAGTGCCTTTGCATTGAACTACATTCCCAGTCTGGTTGATTGATTGACTGGGTCTTGCCAAGTGCCGAATTTCCCAGGCTGGTCTGAAATTGACATTCTTCTGCCTCAGCCTTCCAGAGTGCTGGGATTATAGACATGCTCTGTGTGCCAAGCTGCATGATTTTTTTTTTTTTTTTTTTTTCGGAACCGGGGATTGAATTCAGATCCTTGCGTTCTTGCGTTTGCCGGTCAAGCACTTATCCTACTGAGCCATCTCCCCAGCCCCAAGCTGCATGATTTTTTAAACTAATATAAAATTTGTATGTGTTTTCAAAGGTAAAAAAGTAACAAGGTACGCTCAGGGAAGTGTCACTTTCATCCTGACCTTCTCACTCTGCTCCTTTCTTCCTTACAGGCATGAAGCTGTAAAAGCAGGTGTTTTGTTTTATTTTATTTTGTGGAGGCACGGTCTCCTTATGTAATTCAGGCTGACCTTGAGCTCCTGCCTCACAGCCTGGCAAGTGCTGGGATTACAGTTATGTGCTACTATGCCTGGCTCTTTTCAGTTTTATATATTCCTGTTACCTGTGTGTGTGTGTGTGTGTGTGTGTGTGTGTGCACGTACGTGTGCGCGTGTGTTTTTCTCTTACATAAAGTTGGTACACTGTGTATGCTGCTCTGCATCTAAAATCTATACTCCAAAAAAACTTCTAAAGCTTTATATTATGGAATGTCTCAAGACATATATAAAAATGGAAAGAACTGAATGTGATGGATGATATATATCTGTAGTCTCAACATGTTGGAGATTGAGGTGAGAGGATTACCTAAGCTAGGTGTGTGGTGCATGCCTATAATCCCAGAACTTGATGGGCTGAGGCAGGAGGATCACTGTGAGTTTGAGGCCAGCCTAGGATACAAAGTGAGTTCAAAGTCAACCCGAACTGTATAGGGAGAACCTTTCTCAAAAAACCAGACAAACAAAAAACCCGACAACTGCAACAAAAACACTAGCCTGGACTACATAGCAAGACCTTGCCTTTAAAAAACAAAACAAAAACAGGTGGAGAGAATGTTTTAATTCATCCTCCATTAATAACTGTCAATTTGTGACTCCATTTACTCTATTTTCTTGCCTACTGCCATTCTCCGATGGATAGATTATTATTATTTTTTTTTTTTAAGAGCAGAATATTTATTGGGGGAAAGAAAGCTTCTGTCAAAGAGAGGGACAGAAGAGGGACTCCAGTGGGTTGCCCGGGAATGTATCTCTTCCAGGGATTTTTATAGAGTAAAACTATGCAGTGAGGCAGGTCCAAGATGGAGAGCATGGGAATTTAGGTGGGCATGAGGTGGGACAAAACAGTGGTCAACCAATGAGATTATAAGCACCATTGCTTAGGTAAAATTGATTAAATCAGAATCAAATGGGGGAAGTGAGTCACATAGCAAGTGGGCGTAAATATGGGACAGGGTCTCTTCCTGTTGGGGGTTGGGTTAGTGACTTGGGCTCTTTCAAGGTGATTGAAACCTATTTAGAATATCAATCCCTGATGCTCATCCCTAGGGAAGTATGTGGCTGCATTTGTTTCAATATTTGAAACATAAAAATTTGTTACCTAAACGAGTCAAGAAAAAGTCTATGAAAGAAAAGCAAACTCATACCTCCATCCAATAATCTTGGTGGGTGACCCTCAAGTGATATAGGGGAATAAAGTTCCCAACCTGAAAGGTGCCTGGGACCAAATTCATGTTCTCTAAAACCAAAGAATGAATTGTAGGAACAGATGGAGGTTAAGAGCAGAATATTTACTGGGAAAAAGAAAGCTTCTGTCCAGGAGAAGGACAGAAGGGAGACCTGAACAGGTTGTTCCCGGATAGATTATTTTTAAACAGATTCAAGTATCATTACATCTGTAAACACTTTAGTATGTAGTATATAAGCTAAATACATCAGTATGTACATCTAGTTTGTAGTATGTAGTTTTCTTTTACTTGAAACAAAACTACATAAAGGCTGGCCAGATAGCTCAGCAGATTAAAGCACTTGCTTAGGCAGACACAGGGGTCGGAGGTTTGACCCCTGGCCTTCCGTGTCAGCCCTGCCCCTGGGGCAGGCTGAGGGTGTGGTGGCTTGTGCCTGTAATCCCAGCGTTTGGGAGGCTGAAAACAGGAGGCTCACTACAAGTCTGCTCTGTGTAGTGAGATCCTGTAGACCTTGTACTAACTAAATACATAAAAAGAAAGACAGAGAAAGAAAAAAAAAACTTGTAACAAATATCCGAGGCAATCACCTTATACCACCAACAAGCTCCTTTCGGCTTATGGTTTTGGAGGGTTCAGTGCAAGGGCCACCTGTGTCTGGTGTTATGTTGGAGCAGGTTGGGAACAAGAGGAAGAGGCTGGGATCCACCAAACCCTGACCAAAAGATCTTCTGTGTTTCACTCCTTCCCATAATGCCACAGGCTGGGGGCCAAGCTTTTAATACATAGGCCTTTGGTGGACACTCTGGGTCCTTTAGACTATAACAAGCTCTTAGTTTATACCAAACTCTAATTTAGAGCTTTATAATGAGCTCCGAAACTTACTTTCTTTAAAAACATGACATCATATTAAAAAGTTAGCAATTTTTGAGAGAGGATCTTGCTGGGCAGTTCAGGCAGGACTTGAATTCACTACATAGCCTAGGCTCACCTCAAATGTGTGGCAGTTCTCTTGTCTCAGTCTTGCAAGTGCTGGGACTACAGGCATGCACCACCATACCTGGTCACATCTAAAAATTAATAATTTCTTACTAAATCTTAATTTAATTATAAAATATCCTAATATCATGAAGTTACTATTTATGTCTTCTAATTGTCTTCTTTTTACCCTCACTTGTTTGAGTCAAGATTCAGTCAAAAGGTGTGCATTCCAACTGGTTGAAAATATCTCTTAAAACTTTTTCTCTGGGCTAGGGAGATAGCTCAATTGAATAAGTGCTTGCCTGGCAAGGGCAAGGGCCTGAGTTCAATCCCCAGTTCTGCCAAAAACAGCAACAAAAACCCCCAAACTTTTTCTCCTTTTTTGGCACTGGGGCTGGAACCCAGGACCTGTGTACACTAAGCAGTTGATCCACACTGAGCTACATCACAGCTTATCTCTATAAGTTTCTGTTCTCTCTGTGCCTGCCTTTTCTGTCACAATTTGTTGAAAACCCTGGGTTATTTGTCCAGGGGAGTCTCTCACTCTGCACAGTTTAGTTAAAGCGGAGGATTTTTCCCTGTCTTCCCTGACAGTTTGTCCCCTGAGCACCTACTCTGTCTCTGGGTCAGTGGCCCTCTCGGGCAGTCATACAGGTGCCACCTCCTCACTAAGCAGGCAGCACAGCCATCGCAGGGTGCTGCTGACGTCTTCTGGTCCACCTGGGTTCTTTGTGTGATGAGACAGCTGCAGCTGCAGTCCTGGAGGCACAGAGAGAACAGGCAGGCCTCTGCAACTTGTGAGGTGGCACGTGCTACTTGCTTGAGCATCAGTGAGGACTCTTGGAACCAGGTCTGAGTGTTGCCACTGTCCTAGGAAAGCTGGAAAGTAGAGAAATTGGGGGAAGAGGCTCTTAAACTCATCCTGGGAGAACCAGGCTGCTGGGATGGGAAAGCTGCAGGGCTGTGTCATCTCATGACCTGCTTTCTTGATGTTCTTTCCTAGACATGCCAGGTGTGCCAGATGCTGCTGCCCAACCAGTGCAGCTTCTGTGCACACCAGCGGATTCATGCGCACAAGTCCCCCTACTGCTGCCCGGAGTGTGGCGTCCTCTGTCGCTCCGCCTACTTCCAGACCCATGTCAAGGAGAATTGCCTGCACTATGCCCGCAAGGTGGGCTACAGGTGGGTGCTGCCTAGCTCCTTGTCCTGGCATTGCCCAATGACTAGTCCTTTCCCTAGTCTGGAACGTTAGACTGACTTTTGGTCTTAGAGGTCTAGTGATGCAGGGATGTTGGTTGGTATGTAGACAGACTTATATTTTAGAGGATAGAGAGCAAAAGGGCAGAAAATTAGTTTTAAAAAATGAAATACTAAGAAATTGCCTTTGAAGGTGGGCATGGTGGTGCAGACTGTAATCCCAGCTACTCAGGAGGCTGAGGCAGGAGAATTGTAAGTTCAAGCCCAGCTTGGGCACCCTGTCTCAAAATTTCAAAAAAAGGATGTAGCTCAGTGGCAGAGTACTCCTAGGTTTGACCCTCAGTACCCCATACACAAAAAGAAAGAAAAGAATTTGAGGAAGATTTTGGGGTGATTGTTTTGAGATGGGGACCTCACCATGTTGCCCAGCTTGGCCTAGAATTCCT
The DNA here is from genome assembly GCF_000260255.1 of Octodon degus. Lineage (NCBI taxonomy): Eukaryota > Metazoa > Chordata > Mammalia > Rodentia > Octodontidae > Octodon > Octodon degus. The sequence continues at coordinate 20,480,256 of NW_004524578.1, forward strand.
GGGCCCAAGTGAACCTTGGCCTCAGCCTTCCAAGGAGAGCCTTCTCTTGGGACTGTACGTGTGTGCCAGTGTACCTGCTCTGTCTGTCTGTCTCCCCCACCTCCACTTCTCCCCTCCCCCTCTCCTTCCTCCCATCCCATATCTTACCCTCCCCATCTCCTCCCCTCCCCACCCCACCCCCCTTTCTCTTTTGGTACCAAGAATTAAACTCAGGACCTTGCACTATCCAGGCAGGCCCTATGCTGCTGAGCTATGTCCCTGGTCCTCGATTTGGTTTTATTTTTATTATTTATTTGATGCAGGATCTTGCTACACAAGTTCAGACTCATGATGATCCTCCTTTCTCAGCCTCCCCTGCACTGGGATTATAGGAGTGCACTGCCACACCTGGTTTTGGGGCCAGCACAGCATGCCTGAGGTTCCGGGGCTGGCACAACATGCAGAACCAGGGTCCTTGTGCTTGCCTGGCAGGCACTTACACTGCCAAGCTATCTCCCCAGCTCTCTATTTGGTTTAAAAAGTATATAAATTTAGTTTGCTCACAAAGTTATTGTGGTGGCATACTAAATTTAAAATACTATTTTGATAATTTACTAATTGCAATATTTTCAAATGTTCTAGTTTTCAAAAGTTATCCAGCCTTTTTGTAAGACTTGAAAGTCAGAGGGCTCTAGTATCTTCATTTGTTAGTTTTTGTCGGGTTGTGAGGAACAGTGCCTGAGAATGGAAAAACGGCCTTAGGGTATTTGCACTATTTCCACCTCCTCCCTTTTATGAATAATGCTGAAAATGAACATACATGCATTAGTTATTGTGCAGGCCTGTGTTTTCCTTTTGAGGATATACCTAGGAGTGGAATCCTTGGTTCAAATCATAGCTTTTATATTTAGTTTCTTGAGAATCTGTTAGCCTGTTTTGCTCTGTATTTTTATTCATACAGTATATAAAGGGTTAGAGCTCTGCATCCTTGTTAATATTTGCTCTTGTCAGATTCTGTAGTTGTAGTTGTCCTTGTGGGTATGAATTGGTATCTTATTTATTTACATTTTTCCCGGTGCTGATGGTATTGAGCATGAGTGTCTGTTCATGTGCTTATTGGCCATTTGTGTCTTTGAGAAATATCTGTTCAGATTTTTCCTGTTTTAAAAATTGGATCATTATCTTGTTATTGAGCTATAAGTATTTTGTGTATATTTTAGACAGAAGTCCCATATATACATTTGTAAGTACTCCTCATTTTGGGGGCATTAATGTTGTTTACTAAATTCCCAAAAGATGGATATGTTCCACTTCACTGAATGCTACAAGAGTTTTATAATATTGTCCTTTTTTCCCATAATTTTATTGATAAACAAATAGCAATGAGACAGTTTCAAATCAAATTGGTAGGACAGTTTCAATAATTAACACATTGTATACATTCCTCCCAGTGGTTAATTGCTGTACAAGATGCGGACATGATATCCTATCTACAAACACCATTAGAACAAATCCCTATTTGTTCTATTCATTAAGAGAATGTAATTATATATCTATCCTAACCACTTTGAATACACAGATACAACATGGACATTCATCTGTATCCCCTTTTTTTGTTAAGTTCCGTTATTTGAATATTATAGGTGTGTTAACTTAGCAAAATAATCTAAAAAGAGTTCAGCAGTCCATAATAGTATTGGGTCTTCCACTTCACTGGCAATGTCAGAAATTGTTGACATGAGTCCCCTATACAATATTGTCTTGTTTTATATTATTTTTGTTTTTTCTTGAAGACAGTGTAAAAAAAAAAGACATATTAAATATGTATATCATTGTGCAATGGATACGTTTTATGTGAAATATAGCAATACACATTATATATATTTTAGTGATTTTTAATGTTTTTAGTGATTTTTTAAGTGTAGAAAATAATATTAAAGCAAAAATAATTGATGCAGAATTTCACTTAACAAAATAATATGAATTTCACAATATTTGTTGTAATGCATAGTGTTGTCTTCCAACTAGTTATTCATGTTACCAGATATATGCATGCAAATTTGGAAGAAGAAAAAAAATATATAATGGGGCCGGGGAGATGGCTCAGTGGAATAAGCGCTTCCCCGGCAAATGCAAGGGCCTGAGTTCAATCCCTGGTTGGGGGGGGGAGGGGGAATATATATATATATATATATATACATATATGAAGTTAACAGAAAAATGGCAAACAATTGAAAAAAGGAGACAAAATATATATTTTAGAATTCTGTATGCTCTGCTCTTTGTTGGTAATTTGGGGAGTAGCAGTGATGACATAAGGAAGAAAGTTTAGACTGGTTTTGCTTTTTTTTTTTGGTGGAACTGGGGATTGAACTCAGGCCCTTGTGCTTGCCAGGGAAGCGCTTATTCCACTGAGCCATCTCCCCATCCCCTATTTTTTATAAATGCATTTTGTGCAGGGTTTCACTATGCAGCTTGAACTCTAGTGAGCCTCCTGTTTTCAAGCCTTCCAGTGCATGCACCCCACCCCAGGACTGTTTCCGGCTCAGTGCACCAGTGCAGCATCTTATGACAAGGATCAAACCCCAGTCCCTGAGCTTCCCTAGGCAGGTGCTTAGTCTCCTGAGATATCTCGCTGTTCCCCCACTTTTTTTTTTTATATGGGGTCTCACTATGTAGTTTAGACTGGTCTTGAACTCAGTAGATAGCCCAGGCTGGCCTTGAACTTCTAGCATTCCTCTTACCTCAGCCTCCCAAGTGCTGGGATTACAGGATCACAGATTTGCACCACCACACCTGACTCATTTTCTCTTTTTCTCCCCTCTCTCTCCCTCCCTCCCTCCCATCCTGGAACCTAACTCAGGACCTTGCCCTTGTCATGAAGGTATTTGTGTCACAGGCTACATCCCCAGCCCTGTCTTTTATCTTTCCTGTTTCTTGGTGGTGCTCTGCACTCCTTGTGGGGAGTTGGTGCATGCAGGACTCGGGATGCCCTGAGCTCTCCCTCCACCCCTGACCCTCATCTCTAGGTCCTTTTTCTTGGCCTCACTTTGCAGAATGTCTGTCTCCTTATTTTATTTAATCATGGTATTTTCTTATTTGTGACCATTAGCAGATTTAAATGTCTTAGGCTGTATTCTCTTCTGAAACTTTTATATATTTCACAAAATACAGTTATTCTATAATTGTTTACATTCTTTTAAGAAAAGCTGTCAAAGGTCCTGTGATGAGGTTGGATTTGTCCTCACTGTGTGCACCTGACGGGGCTGGTGCTCTTGGAGCCATGTGTCCCCTCACCCTTGTGTTCCTGCTGTGGATGCTCTGCTCTGGTCTGCTCTTTCTTTCTTTCTTTCTTTCTTTTTTTTTGGCGGAACTAGGGATTGAACTCAGGCCGTTGCACTTGCCACAGAAGCACTTACTCCACTGAGCCATCTCCACAGCCCCTTTCTTTCTTTTTTGAGACAGAGTTTCACTATGCAACTTGCCTTGAACTTACTTTGTAGCCCAGGCTGGCCTTGAACTCCAGAGCAATCCTCCTGCTTCAGCCTCCCAGCACTGGGATTGCAGGCAGTTTTTCAACAAACATTTTTTACCGTATCAAATGGGTTTAAAGTGACATTTGAGAGGAGTATATTTATATTGTTTCTGTAAGAATTTAGTCAAATTGCTCCCAAAAGAGAGAGAACCATTTTACATAGATCAAGTGTACTGGGCCACTTTGAATGAATTTGGAAATGTGTGGATTTTTTTCTTCTCCTAATTTGTAGCAGTGGTGGGAAACCTATGACACCCATGCCACAGCAGACTGTTTATATCATTGAAAGCTCTGAAAGGTTTTTCATCATGATGTTTTACGTAGTATGGAAGCATTTGTGTGTATTAGCAGTTTGTGTCTATGTGTTTTCTGAAAATTGAACCCAGATCCTCAAGTTTCACTGTTTTTGTTCTTGTTTGTTTAATGGCAAAGAAAATAAAATAAGTAACTAGTGCAGAAATTGTATAATCTACAGGCCAGGGATGTAGCTCAGCAGTACAGTGCCTGCCTGGTAATTGCAAGATCCTGATTTTGAGTCCCAGTGCCCTCCCCCCCCAAAAAAAAGAAAGACAAATTTTTGTAATTTGCAGCATGTACAGACAATAATGAAAGCTTGTAGGGGCCGGGGAGATGGCTCAGTAGAATAAGTGCTCCCCTGGCAAGCACAAGGGCCTGAGTTCAATTCCCGGTTCCGCAAAAAAAAAAAAAAAAAAAAGAAAGAAAGAAAAAGAAAAAAAAGAAAGCTTGTAGATTTCACTGCCAGCAGCATTCTGGTTCTGTGAACTATCCCTCATTGCTAATTGACTACAGAGATGATCCTGTAGTCCCCTACCACCCAGCTTCCACTTGTACAAGGAAGAAAAAGGATTGTAAGATTCTGGGATGATTTATGTGTGTTGTGAAATTGGCTAATATAACAAAGTTAATATTCAGGAATCAAAGACTACTTATGTGAAATCTTGTCTCTTCTTATTTTTTCTTTTTGAGACAGGGTCTACTTATGTAGTTCAGGCTGATCTGAATTCACTGCATAGCTCAGGTTGGCCTAGAACTCACAGCAAACTGATGGCAGGTGTGCACCACCACACCTGACTTGTCCCTTCTTTCAGGAGAGTGGCAGCCTTTCTTTCGAATGCCTACTGGCTGTCAAGGTCATAGAGGAAGGAATAACTGCTGGCACTAAAGGAATGTAAAGAGCAGGGACATGGGAGGTGTTTCCTCTTAGAGGGGATCTGTACGTGTTTGCAACTGGATGAATCGCTGAACTGGTGAGAAGCACTGGGAACCTTGAGGATGGGGACAGGGACAGGCTTATCACATTGAGAGAAGGAAGTTTGTAGAGATGCTTTGAGGTTGAAGAGTTTCATGTGACCTCAATTTCAGAGAAATGATTCAAGGTAACTTTTTATTGAGGATCTGGGTTCTTTATTCATATATTATAAAAATAATTACCTGCCAAACAAAACTCAGAAGATAGGGATTGGTAGAAAGAAGAAATAAAAAGTTGAGCCAGGTATGGTGGCACATGCCTGTCATCCAAGCTACCTGGGAAGCTGAGGTAGGAGGATTACAAGTTCAAGGCCAACCTGGGCAGTCCTACCAGTATCACATCTCAAAACAAAGCAAGTGCAAAGCCAGCCACTTTATGCTTAAGAGGTGTCACAACACTTCAGAGGCACACCATCCAGAATAGTACCAGCCATGTGTGGCTTTTAAATGCTTGAAATGTGGTCAGTGTCCACATTTTCTGAGGGTCCCCGGACAGTTCTGCTCTCCGGGGCTTCTTCCTGCTCTCTGAGATATGTGACTCCATCTGGTTGCACCCGGAGCACTGCTTTCTCTGACTCGCCATGTCTGTCCCTGCTTGCTTCGTGCCAGCCTGGGGAAGCAGAGGCCGGTGCAGTTCTCTGCACTTCTGCAGGGGGCCTCACACTCACCTGAGACCGTGGCCAGTGAGCAGTCCTCTCCTTTCCAGGCTTCAGGTATACAGAAGGATGTCCCCTGGACAGGGGAGGAAGGTTCTCTGCTGGTGTGGCACTGGGCTGCAGGCATCTTTGGCGCCCATGCAGTAACAAGCTGCATAGGCATGCTCAGGATATGGTGTGGAGGAGGGAAGCCTTTACAAATGACTAGGGACAGGCCTTAAGGTGACTCTACCCTGCCTCTGTCTTCTCTTCCAGTAGCAGCTCCTCTGGGTCTGACATGTCACCTCTCTTATCCAGGTGCATCCACTGTGGTGTTGTCCATCTGACCTTGGCCTTGCTGAAAAGCCACATCCAGGAGCGACACTGCCAGGTTTTCCACAAATGTGCATTCTGCTCTATGGCCTTCAAGACTGCCAGCAGCACTGCGGACCACAGCGCCACCCAGCACCCTACCCAGCCCCACAGACCCTCCCAGTGAGTGCAGCGAGCTGCGGCCCTGGGGGCTATCGGGATGGACCCGGGATGCTGAGGCTGGTGGCCAGGCCTTGGAGTCTGCCAACAATACCCCAGGCAGGCACTCAGTGGGGCTTTCTAGGCCTCGTGCTGGCTTGGAGAAAGCAGAGAAGGGGTGGAGGGTCTGTGATTCTGCCAGCAGAGCCGTGGTCACCTTACACCCTGGGACTTGTCTCATTAGGCTCATTTATAAGTGCTCCTGTGAGATGGTCTTCAACAAGAAAAGGCACATTCAGCAGCATTTTTACCAGAATGCCAGCAAGACGCAGGCGGGCATCTTCAAGTGCCCCGAGTGCCCACTGTTGTTCCTGCAGAAGCCTGAACTGATGCAGCATGTCAAGGTGGGGTGCTCAGGGCAGGACCCGGGGGTCTGATGCTGGGCCTCTTGTCCCTTGCCCCATCAGTAACCGCTCTCCCCATCCTCAGAGCACCCATGGTGTTCCCCGGAATGTGGATGAGCTCTCCAGCCTGCAGGCTGCAGCGGACACATCCTCTAGCCGCCCTGGCTCTCGAGTGCCCATGGAGCCCCCCACTGCTAGTGTGGCTGCCCGAGGTAGCTCCCTGTCCTCAGGCCGCTGGGGCAGGTCGGAAGGCCATCGTAGGACTGAAGCCAGGCCCCGACTGAGGAGCACAGGCTGGACCTGTCAGGAGTGCCAGGAGTGGGTTCCTGATCGAGAGAGCTATGTGTCCCACATGAAGAAGAGCCATGGGCGGGTAAGTGTAGCTGCGTAGTGAGCTGGCCTTCGTCCAGTGAGTGTAGGACTGCTGACTCAGCCTCTGCTTGGGCTCTGGTGCCATGTGCAAGGTGGGTGTTGCAGCTCTTAAGGGCATCACCTGAGAATATTCCTTCCAGAATGAACTGGTTCTGACCTTTGTGACCTTCCCTAGACGCTGAAGCGGTACCCATGTCGGCAGTGTGAGCAGTCCTTTCACACCCCCAATACCCTGCGCAAACACATCCGCAACAACCACGACACAGTGAAGAAGGTCTACACATGTGGGTGAGTGTGGGGGGGTGAGGGCCCCGTGGCACTGGCATGCTGCCTGCTTCACTCCAGCCCTAGCCTGTCCCAGGGAAGGGCCTTGCGGTGTAAGAGGGTTGTGGGAGTGCGACTGAGTGCCTCCTGGTGACTGCTCCTGCTGTGGGATGTCCTTGTCTCTTAAACTGGCACCTCTGGGCAGTGAGCAGGGAACAAGGTGATGGTGAGGGCCAGAGGTCAAGTGTGTGGGGTCCAGGTGGGTGCATACAGGAGCCTGCAGCTGACTCTCGCCTGTGGCCTTGGCTGTGTCCTATAGGTACTGCACTGAGGACCCTCCGAGCTTCCCTCGGCCCTCCCTCCTTGAGAGCCACATCAGCCTTATGCACGGGATCAGGAACCCTGATCTGAGCCAGACGTCCAAAGTCAGACCACCGGGCAGACATTCCCCTCAGGTGAGCTGCCCGTTGGCCTGCAGCTGGAGAGGCACAAGAGGGTGGGGCCGTGCAGCTACCAGAGTGACCACTTCTCTCAGCATGGTCTTCTAGTCTTTGGTGAGACTCAGGAGCCAGCTCTTTAGCCTTGTGCTGCCAGTGTCCCCACCAGTGCAGCTCCCTGCTTCTACATGGGCCATTCTCCATGGACCCTGGGGTGCTTTTATGCACATTATCCTGCCTTGACCTCAGAGCAGAGCAGTCTTGTCAGTTTGTCAGGTGGTACTGGGCCAAGTCCCCTCCCTGTCCTGTTTATCCTGGGAAGAGTTAATCATAGAACCTGCTCTCCAGACCCCTGGCCTGTGACCCATCACTGCCACATATGCTGTCTCTTTCTCAGGAACACAGAGAGTAGCCTGCTTTCCCTGCCACAGCAGACTTGTGCCAGCCAGTAGAGGGCTGCTTGTGGGCTGGGCGCCCCTGGGACTCAGCTACTCAGAGCTGCTCTCTGTTCTTCTCACACAAAGTAGTGAGCATCAGTTGATTTGTTGGCATCAGTCCCTGAGAGAAATGCTTCTCTGCCCTGTCCCCCAGTGAATGCGCCCTGCCCAGTATCCTGCTTCTGGGGTTTGTCCCTTTGGAGAACACTGGCCTTCAGTGTAAAGCGTGTTCATAGTGTTCGCTGCAGCACCATGGCAGTAACAGAGCTGGAACTCAGCCTAATGCTGGCGGCAGGGACCTCACCTCCTTGGTGGGCCTGTGCTGCGGTGAGGAGAGCCCACCCTCTGTGTCTGAACTATCAACTAAAATTGCAGGTGACAAGAAGTGTGTGTGGCATGTGGCCACTCAGTGGAGGACAACAGTCCTGTGTATACACACAGGCTTTCTTGTATAGGCAGTGAGCCCCACCAGTGTAGTACTCTCTGGACAGAGGCTGGGGAATAAAAAGAGGGACTTAGTGTGCTCTGTGTCAGTCCTTCCCACTGCTGCCATATATTTCGAATTCATGCCACAAATATCTGTGAAATTAAGGAATAAAGAGCTGGAGGCTGGCATGTCGGCTCACACCTGTCATTCTGGTGGAGGATGGCAAGTTCCAGGCTAGTCTGGCTCACAGAGTGAGGCCCTTTCTCCAAACAAAAACCAAACCAAAACCACAGAACTGGAACCAACCAAACCAAAGCTTTGTTTAGGGCTAGGTGAGCCAGGCTGAGTGGTTCCATCGGGCCGTTGGTAGTGGTGATTGAGTCTGGGGCTCTGCTCATACATCTCTCCTTTCAGGTAAACCATCTGAAAAGACCCCTCAGCGGAGCAGGGGATTCTCCAGGCACCAGCAATGGCGCAGCTGTCCCTCCCCTGAAAAGGCACAAATCCCTCTTTCAGTGTGCAAAATGTAGCTTTGCTACGGACTCGGGGCTGGAGTTCCAGAGCCACATACCTCAGCACCAGGCAGACAGCTCCACAGCCCAGTGTCTCCTCTGTGGCTTGTGCTACACCTCTGCCAGCTCTCTCAGTCGCCACCTCTTCATTGTCCACAAAGTGCGAGAGCAAGAGGAGGAAGAGGAAGAGATTGTGGAGGTGAAGGTGGAAGCATCCGAGCCAGAGGAGGGCTTTGGGGAGGAGGTGGCCATGGAGGCCAGAGAGAATGGACTGAAAGAATGTGCCGGTGGGCCTTTGTCAGCTCCCCCCAAGGCCAGGGGACTGCTGGGCCTTAGCCTGGCAGAGGACCAGGCTCAGAATGTGCAGAGCCAGCCACAGGCCTCTCAGGATCAGGACAGCCTTGCATTGACCCCTCAGGTGTGACCCAAGGCTTGGCAGGGTGTGTGGCCGGGGTGTGGCCCCAACGTTCCCCACTGCCTGGCAGACCCAGGGAAGGCAAAGTCTGTGCCCTTGGAAGTGTGGCCACTGTGCCCTGAGCTGCGGTGTGTTCAATGTCCCCAGCCATAGGAAGGGTGGGGTTGTCCAGGATGCTCCTGGCTGTGAAATTTGCTTGTTATTTATGGCTTTGTGCTGCTTCTTGGTACCCAACTCTTGTCTGTGTCCTTCTAACCCCAGGCTGCTTATGGCCCCACCCCAATGCTGTCAGCTCAGCTTGCACCCCAAACTCTGAGTCTGTGCTTGTCTGGGAGGTCCCCATTGCTGCCTTCAGCCAGAGGGGCCTCTCAGAGCCTGCGAAGGAGGGGAGGGGGCTGTGTGCAACACAGTTGCTCTGTGACAGAGCAACTCCCTAGTCTGGCTTGGCAAGGGCCCTCTGTCACCTTGACCTTCCTTCCTGTCTTTTCTGGTTCTTTCCCCCCAAAACAGTCCTGAGAACTAACTGTCACACTGGCTCCTGGTGTCTCTGTGGGTGGGAAACTTGAGCACACCTTTGCTTGGAACTAGGGACAGCAGGAGGTGTGGGCGAAGCAGACAGATTTGGAGAGCCAGGCCCCTTCAGAAGGCCCTTTGGGTGCTGGGTCTTTGCTCTGCAGCTGCTCCTGTCCCTGACAGCAGGCCTGGGCGCATAGCTGGGGGAATGTGTGTGTTCTTGCTCCTGTGCCATTAGAGAGGCTTCTGCCTGGCAGCCCAGCCCTCCTGTTGGCTGCACTCATGTTGCTCAGACTATATTTCAATAAAACTCTTCTTACCATGCAGGCAGGCTGTTGTATTCCTCTCCAAGTCAGCCACTCTTCCCTGTTCCCGCCGAGGGCCCTTCCTGCTTCTTTACTTTCTAGAGACTTGAGAAGGGTCTTAGTACCAGTGCATTCACCTCGAAGGTCTCCCCTGGGCGGGTGTCAAGTTGTCTGAGGTGTCTCGCTCTTTCCTGCAAAGGAATTTGATACTTATGGAAACCCTTCACGGGTGATTGGGTGGAGAGGAGGCACTCTGTCCTTTCCTTGCAACATCAGAGACCTTGCTTTTGCCCCTGCCACAGGGAATTCAGTGTGGCAGGGCCAGGAGTAGACTCGGAGACAGAGGTGGGGCTGCCTTGGCCTTGAGGTTGGCCCTGCAGTTCCAGTGCAGCCCCCGGAATGGTGCTCACCACCCTCTTAGAGGTGATCTTTCACGGGAGGCATGAGTAGCAGTTATAAATTAAGTCAGATAAATATGCCTCACCTTTTCACAATTGAAAAAAAAAAACCCGAACAGTTTTTCCTCCCTGTATCGAGTGCCAGATTGTTAGTGAAATGCTAATGGCAGCAGGGAAGGTTGGTGCTGCCTCAGTTCCAGAGTCTCTGGCATCTAGCATTTTTTATTGCTCTTCCTGGCAAGGCCGCCATTCATTGCCCCCCAGCTGCCAGCGGAGCCAGAACCAGCTCCAGACCCCAGTTCCAGTCACAAGAGCAGGCCTGGTGGAGGGACAGAGGGGCATACAGTGGCTAGAGCCCTTCCTGTTTAGAAACAGTGGTGGCCAGGGGCAGGCAGATGAGGTGGGGAAGTCACGGGCTTGCCACCTGTCTTGAGCCCAGACATGTGTCCTCTTCCTGGGGTGCAGGACAGCCAAGCCTTTTCCCGGGACCTAGGCTCATTGCCTGGTGCCTGCTCATAGCCAGATCTTAACAAACCCCAGTCTCGCACGTCTATCTGGTCCTGCCCAGTCCCTCCTAAGCTCTTACGAGATCACTCTTATGCCACCTCTTTCTGATTTATAAAACCTATGAAGGTGGGGAGGCTATACTGTACTTGATCTTCAGACTTTGAGGTGGAGCCCACCTGCTGCTACATCACCTGGATGCTGCTTGTCAGCTAAGCATCTGCAGAGAGCATCACCTCTCTATGTGTTAAAATTGTGATGTGTTTTAAGCTCTGCTCACATGCCCAGCAATTGACTAAACACTTTCTGGTGACACTAATCCTTACAAAGATCCCAGTTATCTTCTATTTTATGGAGAAGAAAAAGGCTGAGATGGTGAAGGACAGATGTGTTGGGCTACCAGGGACAACAGTGCCATGCTGAGCTTGTCGAGCCCTCTGCTATCTAAGTGACCACAGTTGCTTTGGCTGCCAGCCAGCCCATCAATTGCCCAGAAGTCCACTTTTCTACTTTCCTAACATTTAGGGTGTCCCACAAGTGCCCAGTTCTCTTTGGAGACCATTTGTGCCACTTACCCCTAGGGGGGCCTGCATGTCACCCCTGCTGGAGCAATACCATCCTGGGACTGGTCACTCCTTGGGCTTTCCTTTGCCACTTGAAGATCATTGTTTTTGAGGACTGTCAGAAAACTCCCCAGTCTAGCGTCTTTCGCCTTTGTCTCTTTCATGGCGTTCTGAATGGGGGTGCCGCCATTTGTCATCAGCAGAGGCCTTCACTGCCAGAGAGAGCTCGGCTGATGAAGCTACAGATAAGACCCTCACTACCGTGTAGTATGCTCTGGGGCTTGACAAATGCCTAGTATTTGTTCTCCAACTGCTTTATCTCTGTAAAATGATGTGCTAAATTACTATGAGCTAGCTATTGTAGCGTTTTCCCCTTATGTAAACTGTTTGGTTTAAACAAAAACCAAAAAAAACACTTAACAGTTGTGGCCCTGTGGATCCCACATTTTGCCTTCCCCAAGGCTAAGGAACCTCTGTCCCGTCCACCACTGTCTATCCACCATCCAGCAGTTCTTTTATCTTTTTTTTTTTTTTTGAAAAATTAATACATAAACACAGTAAAGCATCCAACATACAAAAAACATACAATAAAAAATAACCTTCCAATGGGAGTCAAGCTCCGAAGCCCTCGTCTAGTTAATCGCTGCTATCTGTATCCTGTGTATTCCTTCAGAGCAATTCTATGCATTTATAAGTTTTTAAAATATGTATATTTATATATCTATTTTTAATACAAACAGTAGCATTCTATACACAGTGTTCTGAGGCTTGCTTTTTTTCCACTAATGGTAGTACTTGGGAGATTGTTCCAAACACATACACCAGCTTGGTGCCATGCTTGAGGAGCTGGTGGCCCTGTGTTCATGTGCCACAGCCACAGCAGCTTGTGGATGAGCAAGCGAGTGCGCATGTGTGGATGAATCAGCCACTAGTGCTGCAGTGGGCTCATCCGATTGAGGTGGGGCCCTTGTGGGGCTCACTTGCGTGGGTCTGGTCTGCTGTCTCCCTTCTTTCACCACAGATGGTCACAGGAGGTGGGCAGCTGGAGGAGGAAGGGAGCCTAGGACCCAGCTCCCACAGATGCAGTTTTCAGGTCCCCACTTTTCCTTTCTTAAAAGTAGGAAAACAACGTACCACTGTTAGAGAAGGTGTGGGACATGTACTTCCCATCTTTTCCTTGTCCCACTGCAGTTTGCAGCTTTGTGTCCCACTTCCTAGTCTTTGTTCAGCATGTGGGGAGTGGAATTTGTGGTGTCATTGTAATAAGGGTGGTTAACAGTGAACATTTCTGGGCATCTTTGTAGGTCTGTTTTTAATACAAACAGCAGCAGACATAATCACTTGGCCTCAGAACAGTCCTAGAAGATAGAAAAGGTTATTCTTTATCAGACAATAAAATTGCAATTCAGAGTGGTCGAGTGAGTTGCCTCAGGCCACATAGCTAGCAGAAGAGCTGGCTTCCCAATGGGCTGTGATGAACATTACACTGCCTCTGATTTCATACCCTCCTGTTTGTGCTTGCCATCACATCCTGAATATTCTCTCTGTCTCTGTCTCTCTCCCTCCCTCTGTCCCCCTCCTTATGGCAAGTTAACGTAATTTACTTCACCTGTAAAATGAAGCATGCTGGGCATATGGCCTTTTACTTTTGTAGAATTATTTCCTCCGATGTGCTATATTCCTATTTCATCCTGCATAGTCTCAGTGGGGAAAGCTAGCTGGGAGTCAGAACCCTAGGTCCACATTCTGTGTGACGGAGTCACCTTGTTGGGATCTCTTGGTCTAATGATTTTTGAAACTTTTATTTTTGACTCAATCTTAACTTTTTCTTTCTTTCTTTTCTTTTTTCTTTTTTTCTTCTTCTTTTGGCTTTTTTTAAAACCTTTTTTTAATGTTTGTTTATCTTGCTGGCCCTAGTAAACCTGTTTTTGGCCTAGTGAACCTGCTTTTGACCCTAGTGAGCCTCTGTCTCTAAGTTTTATACCTAATGTGTCAGTAACAGCACACACCTGTGTTAAATATTGGCTCTGACCATTTTTTTCTCTTTTGTGTGCTCTTTGGAAGTGTTTTTGCTGCCCACACTTATCTACGGGGTCTCCCTGCTCGGGTGCCAGATGTTGGGATCTGTTGGTCTCTCTGTGATCCATTGTGCCAAGGGAAAATCAGCAGCAGGAATGAGAAAAAAGAGACAAGAACAGGGTTAGGTGGTGACTCATCTGTCTGCTTGACAAAAGGACCCCTGAACAATAGTAAGACCTTTATTTATACTTTTACAAAGTTGTAAGACACAAGGTTGATTAGTGACAGATAGCCCACAATGTCCAGGAAGGAATTTTTTTTTTAACACTGAGGTAGCCTGACTGCTTTAGGCAGTGAAGCGTTATCCGGTCTTCTCACATGTGATCAGTTTTAGCTTTAGTGGCTCCCAACATCACCTGGCCTCAGCCTCACATTAAGTGAGGATGTTAATTCATGTCATTGTGTATCTTTGGTTTTTTATTTTTGAAAATGTATTTTCGTACAGGTACTACAGGGTACAGGGTCTCATTACACAGGTCGGACTCCTAGTGATCCTCCTGTTTTCAGCCTCCCAAGTGCTGGGATCATAGGCATGCGCCACCACACCCACACACAATCACCATCTCAACACATCTCAGGGGCAGGGGTTGGCACGGCATGCTGGGTATCGAACCCTGGCCCCTACACCTGCCTAAGCAGGCACATTAGTCTGCTGAGCTATTTGGCCAGACCTGGTTTTTGGTTTTGAAACAAGAGTCTAGTTCAGGCTGGCCTTGAACTCACAGTGATCCTCCTGCCTCAGCCTCCCAAGTGCTGGGGTAACAATGTGTGCCATCAAACCCAGCACTTTCTGTGTATCTTGTATATCTTTTTTTTTTTTTTTTGGCGGAACCGGGGATTGAACTAATTTTTTTTTTTTTGGCGGAACCGGGGATTGAACTCAGGTCCTTGTGCTTGCCAGGGAAGCACTTATTCCACTGAGCCAACTCCCCGGCCCCCTAAAAATTTTATTGATTCATTTTTATGTATTTAGTACAGGATCTTACTACACAGCTCCGATTTGTAGTGATCCTCCTGTTTTCAGCCTGTCTAATGCTGGGAATACAGGCGTGCGCCACCATATCCAGACTATATCAAGCCTTTCCAAGTATGAACTATTCACAGTTCCTTTGCATATTCTAACCCTCCGGTCACCATGCCTGGTGACAGATGGAACTACCTGTGGCAGATGTTTTCTTGAGCTAGTTCATTGTGTCCTACACTGGCCTTTTTTTTTTTTTTTTAAGCCAGGTGTGGTACTGCTTTAATCCCAGCAATTGGGAAGCTGAGGCAGGAGGAACACTGAGAATTGGAGACCAGCCTGAGCTACATAGTGAGTTCAAGGCTAGCCTGAACTGTAGAGTGAGACTGTCTCAGAAAGCCAAAAAGACTACAAAAAAAAAAAGAAAGAAAAAGAAAACATCTGCAAAAATTGAAATTGTTTTTAGTGCACAAATACTAAAAAACCATTTCATTGATCATATGGAAAGTGGAGCTCTGAGGATGTGGTGGGGGAAGAGCCCCTCACAGTGACAGCGCACCTTGGTACCAGCTTACTTCAGGGAGGGTGTGTGCCGGCTGGACAGCAGTTGTTTAGATTTCCCAGACCCTCTAAAGCTGCAGCACATTGCCTTTGTCTCTACAGTCTGTGAGAATGAAGAAAGCTCACTGTGCTTTTGATGGGCAAAGAGAGTGGTTAAACTGCTGTGTAGGTGCTCACCCCAGTAATCTCCGTATGTGGGAGGCAAGGCAGGAGAATTGCCAGATTCAAATCCAGCCCAGGCAAATTGTTATCTTAGGCTCTGTCTAAGAAAAATTAAAAAGTGTGATTGGGGCATGTAGCTCAGGGCTAAGCCCCTGAGTTCACTCTCCTGTATGGCAAAACCAGACCAACCCAATCCAAACCAAAATTCAATTTCCTTTTTACACACTAGGAAACCTTGTTTCTAGAGCCCCTTTCAGGTACAGCCAGTGGCGAGTGCATGCAACTCCCACTTTCATCTGGAGTTTTCTACCCCTTAGACCCGTTTCCTCAGAGTTTTCTCTCTGCCTTGTACATAGATAGGACTGGATGTTTGGGAACGTTCTAGGAAGCTCTTTGCTTTTGGAAGAAGCCTCACATTTCTTTCCTAGACTGGCTCTGTGGTGGGGTTGGGAAATGACTTTAAAATGGGGGGGAAAATGGCCAGATAGCTTAACGGATTAAAGTGCCTGCTTAGGCAGATGCAGAGACCAGGGTTCAATCCCCGGCGTGGTGTGCCGGCCCTGACCCCAGGATGCATTGAGATGGTGGACATGGTGGTGCCTGCCTAAAATCTCAGCGTTTGGGAGGCTGAAAACAGGACAATCACTAGGAGTATGATCTGTGCAGTGAGACCCTGTGGACTCTATAAACCCTGTCGACCCTGCACTCAATAAATAAATATATAAAAGAGGGGAAAAAAGCTGGGAGTTGGGGGCTACGTGCATGCACACATGCAGGGGTGGTGGGGGTGGTGCTGGTGCCCGTAGCAGGGAGAGGACAGAGGCTGTGGAAGGGCTGGGGTGCCCCAGGGGTAGTGCTTGCCTATGTGCACGATGCACATGTGTGCACATGTATATACACTTGCACACACGCATACACACATGCAGAGGATGAGGCAGGGGACTTAGATTAGGCAGAGCTGAAGCTGGAAACTGCTTTTGCAGGACCGTGGAGGAGGTAGCTTGACTTGTCAGTGGTGTCCCTTGAGGAGAACAGAAATCACAGCTGCTGATGCTGGGTGGTGGTCAACTTCTTACTGGAATGGAAAGATTTTGCTGTTAAGGCAAAGGAGAGCAGAGATACAAAGAACACATAGGAAAAGCCGTGGTGGGGGAGGGGCATGCTGGCTCATCCTGCACCCAGAGGCCTGGCTGGGAGGAGCCCTTAGAGGCTTGGCGAGGCTGCCCTGCTGACTGAGGCAGCGCTCCCCTACCTGCAAAGGGCCTAAAGTTATGGCAGCTTGCGTGGTGTCAGGGCAGGGGCTGGGGAGGACACCTAGGTAGGTGTTATCCCTGAGTCCCCAATTCCCCTTCCAATCAAACTGGAGGCAGGAGTGGTTTCCTGTTGCCAGTAATCCTTTAATTGGTGTCCACTTACCCGAGCACAGCTGTGGCCACATCTCCAGTCCCTGGACAAGCATGCCAGGGTGGCTCACCCACCGTGGGGCCAAGGCTATGCCTGCTTAGAAAGGGGCTCAGCTGTCTGAGCCAGAGCTGGGCAGCTCTTGTGGGGAGGTCAGACAGGCATCAAGAGTGCTATAGGCTGGTGACACAAGGCAGTAGCTTCCCACATGTGAGCAGCACTGGCTGAGACTAGGGCTTTGTTCAGCTCAAAACCAACACCTTACTTTAGAAGAGTGGAAGCCAGGCCTGGAGGCACACGCCCCATAATCCCAGCACTCAGGAGGCTGAGGCTAGAGGACCAACTTGACCTCAAGGCCAGCCTGGCCTACAAAGTGAATTCAAGGCCAGCTTGTACTACATAGTTGAGTCTTTCAGAAAAACAGCACTCTCACAGACAGACACGTGTGCATATGCACACCCATGAAGAAAGGAATGGAATCAAGAGAAAGAAAATAACCTGGGTATAGTGGTGTATGCCTGTAATCTCAGTACTCTGAGAGACTGAGGCAGGAAAAGTCACAAGTTCAAGGCCATCCTGGGCAACCTAGAGACTCAATGCATTTCTCTCTCAAAAAGGGCTGGGGATGTAGCTCAGTGTGAAGGCCCTGGGCCAGGGAGGGAGCTGGAGGGGTATCTGGCACTTGGAGGCCTTTGTGTCCCTCTGAGCTGTCACAGGTCTGCAGAGCTCTGAGGCCTGTGGAGGGAGGGAGGGAGCCGATGCTGCTGCATAAGGAAATCCTCACTGACCTTTGAACCCAGGCCTGGGCCCCAGCTTGTAGGAAAGCCACCCCAGCGTAAGTCTGCTTCAATGCCCAAAAGCACAAGACCTGGAGAGTGCTGGCCAGAGTGGAGATGACCAGAGCTATGCTTCCCTTTGTCCTGAAAAGTGCCTGTGGGTGGCACAGCTGTTCCTGCCCAGTGGCCCCAGGCAGATGTGGGCAAAGGGAGGGTCCTACTTGGAGGGGGGCCCACAGTGTCTTGCTCCCACACATTGTGGAGGGAATGTCACCATATTTTGTCACCACACTGTGTACAGTTGAAGCGACTGTCCACTCACACTAGCCCCGTGTCTATGGAGCAGGTGGGGTGAACCAGAGAGGCCAGGGAGGGATGAGAGCGGGGACAGAGAGGGCAGGGGATGAAATGTGGAGCTGCCTGATGTCAGTAAGGATAGCAGTTTAAAGGTGAGGGCCTTTTGTTGGGCACTTGGTGGGTGGCTAGAAACAAGGCAGGGTGAAGGTCTT
Organism: Octodon degus; assembly: GCF_000260255.1. Lineage (NCBI taxonomy): Eukaryota > Metazoa > Chordata > Mammalia > Rodentia > Octodontidae > Octodon > Octodon degus. The sequence continues at coordinate 20,498,145 of NW_004524578.1, forward strand.
TGTGAGGACAAGGCCAGTGGACTTGTTGCCAGCTGTCCCCTGTGTCATCGAGCAGCTGGAGTGGTACTCAGGGTGAGATGCCGTTGTTTTTGTAAGTTCAGGGGAGGACAGCCAGGGTGTGGGTGTCTCCTGAGAACTAGTCAATACTGGGGTTGGACAGCGGGCCATGCTCCACACTTCACAGGAGGCCCCTAAAGGAGAGAGATGACACTGTCACAAGGTGTGGTCACAATCACCCAGACATTGTGGTAGGGGGCTGAGGTGACAGAGCCAGTGTCCTGGGGCCTCCACTGTGGTTGGCCTGGTTGGAGCATGCCCTGTTATGCCGAGTACGCTAACGGAAGTCTATCTACTACACACATCCAATTTCCTTTGGGCCCCCCAGGAAGTGTGCAATCCTGAGACCAAGGCAGGAGGATCCTGGGACTATGACATTCCCCCGAAGTTCACCTGCTCTTGCATTGAATAGCAATTGTTAGGCTCTTAACCTGGTTCTGGATAGATGACACCACTTTACGTATCCTGCTTTTTCTTGCTAGACTGTAAGCTCAGAGAGGAAAAACATTATCCACCTTTCCATCCCTGGGTGCCTTGACACTCCTTGTACAGTTTTGCCCCTTCCTCAGGAACTTGACTGAAGACAAAGAAAGTTGGATTGAAGAGCTGGGCAGTGGTGTGAATACCTGTAATCCCAGAACTCTGGGAAGCTGAGGCAGGAAGATCACAAGTTGGAGCCCAATTTAGGCAATTTAGAGAAATCCTGGCTCAAAATGTTAAAAGGTAGGGGAAGAGGGACGTGTAGCTCACTGTGAAGTCCTAAGGTTTAATCTCTAGCAACTGAAAAAACAAAACAAAAAGCAAGAAGCTGGTAAGGATGGGTTAGGGCTATCACGGGATGATAGGGACAGAATTCAAAAAGACCTACAAGAAGAAAGGGGATATGAGAGAAAAGATGAAATTAAACTGCAATCCAGAGTAAGCTTTTATTTTGTTTTGTTTTGCTTTTGTCTTCTTGAGACAGGGTCCTGCTATGTAGTCCACGCTGGATTTGAGCTCACTTTGTAGCCCAGGCTGGTCTTGAATTCACAATGATCCTCCTGTCTCAGCCAGTCAAGTGCTGGGATTACAGACATATGCCACCAGGCCCAGCTTGTTTTGTTTTGTTTTTGAGACAGGGTCTCACTGTGTAGTGCAGGCTGGCCTTAAACTCACTTTGTAGCCCAGGCTGGCCTCTGGTTCTTGGTGATCCTCCTGCCTCAGCCTCCCTCCCCTTGAATGCTGGGATCCAAAGTATGCAGGAGGATTTCCTGGCACACAGATTCTGAGGAAAGTTGAGACTGCCACATGCAGGGGGGCTGGGGTCAAAGGGATCCTAGCAATGAGGCCACATTAAGGGGGGCACAGTCCTTCCTCATGGCAGGAAACACACAGGAGGGGCTGCTTCTTTGCCCTGCTCCACTCCTGAAGTATTCTGGTAAGAACTTCCCTTGGTGCCATGGGGCGTGTGGGGGACCAGATGCCAGCCGGCTGCAGTCACAGTGGGATGGAGTAGGAGCAAGGCAAGTGCTGTTAGGACGCATGGAGGGGTGATATTTCCTGAAGGGGCACTGTAGTTCCCTTGGAGGACAGTAGGGTTTGCACCTTCTTTGCTTTTCCTATCCCTCCCAAAGCCCCAAATCCTGTGCTTCACTTCTGGCACACCTGTTCCATTGTTCTTGGCCACATGTCTCTTACTAAGTTTTTATATATTTTTTTAAATAAACATTCACTGGGGGCCAGGGAGATGGCTCAATGGAATAAGCACTTGCCTGGCAAGCACAGGGGCCTGAATTCAATCCCTGGTTCTGTCAACAAAACAAAACATTCACTGGGGCTGGGGAGATAACTCGGTGGTCTAAGCATCTGCCTTGCAAGCACAAGGACCCGGGTTCGATCCCAGGTAGCACATGCCATGCTGGCCCAGGAACCCTGGCATGCTGAGCTGGCCACTGAAACCAAACATGGTGTGCACACTTGTAATCCCAGTGCTGGGGAGGCTGAGACAGGAGGATCACTACGAGTCTGAGCTGCATAGTGAGACCCTGTATCAAATAAATAAAAAAGATTAAAAAAATAAATATTCACTGTCTTTTTTGATCACCCCTTGTATGTCCCTGGGGCTGTTCCCAACACCAGCATGGCTTGGACATAGCTGTAGTCTTGGTGGTGGCCGAGGGGTGGCGGGAAGAGGGAGGAGGGAGGGACAGCAGCAGGTGACGCCCGGCTATAAATAGGGGCAGCCAGTCAGGCTGGGGAGGCAGCCGGGCAGGCAAGGCAGGCAGGCAACACCATGGGGTCGCGCAGGGTCCTTGGGTGGGGCGTAGGTGGACGGGCGGGGGGCGACAGTGAGGATGATGGGCCTGTGTGGACCCCCAGCCCAGCCAGCCGCAGCTACCTGCTCAGCGTGCGGCCCGAAACCAGGTGAGTGGTGTTGCCCAGGGACGGGGTGGCAAGAGACGGAGCAGGACAGGGACCCTTCCCCAATTCTGCCCACAGGCCTGAGAACTGGGCCAGGACTGGGCCCCAAAGTTTCCTGTGGGGGCCTCCTGGCCCCTCAAGGCCTCAGGGTCTCAGGCCTGAGGCCCCACAACTCCCCAGAGAGGAGCTGGGCCCTATTTGGGGCAATGTCCCAGGGGCCCCAGGCTCGCCTTATCTCCTACTCTGTGCCACTGGATGTGGATTCCACAGCAAGAGATAAACACTGCGGGGGCAGCTGAATTCCTGGGACTGGAGGGAGGGCGCAAGGACAAGACTGGGGCCTGACTGTCCGGGTGGGGCCACCTCGCTCAGGGTGGAGCAGTCACCAGCACTGGTCAACCTGTGTCTCAAATAAGGGTTCTCCTGGCCCAGACTTGGATCTGGGGAGAGTGATGGGGTGAGGGGCAGCAGGGGACTGAGGGCATGAAGCTCAGTGAGGCAAAACCCGTCCCCTGGTGTTGGGGGCTGGGGCTGAGGTGTGCAGGGAGGGAAGGACCTGGGGCCCCTTCACTGCTCTTCTAAGAGTGGCAGAGGAGTGGAAGCCTCCCACAGACCAAAGGTCACACAGGCAATAGACAGCCACAGGTGCCCAGATCTGAGCCACACACCTTGCCACCGAGACACCTGCCTGCTCTGCCTGTCTTCCAAAGGGAAATGTGACATTTGTCCACTGGGGACTGGCAGTGTGTATCTGGCCCAGCCTCTGACTTGCTGGGTATTATGCTGAAGGGGTTGCTCCTGCCAGCCTATGGAGAGCCCCCTTGCTCTCCACTCATGAAGAAGCACAAAAGCAGGCAGCAAGGACGATCAGGAAAAGCGCTGGGCACTTCCTCGTGAGTTGGCTGAGTCCTGTTGACCTTGGAGTTGGAAAGGTTCAAATGTAACCGGAACCTGTTTCGGCATAAAACTCGTCAAATGATGTCACATGTCTGGAGCAGGGTTGAGGGCTGGGGTTAGTGCCCGAGTCAGGCTGCACCAGGCCCCAGTGCCAGGAAAGAATGCCCCTTTACCAGGCCCGGGCTCTGGAGACAGCAGCCCCAAGGTGGTCATTATTCCTGTCCCCTGAGAAGCTCAGGCCTGTGGGTGCCTTCTGAGTGTCACAGTGCTTAACTGGGTTTGGCCACCCATGTCTGGCCTTTGTCAATACCAGGGTGAAGGGAGAGGAAAAGGAAGCAGGGTCCTTTGCAGCCCACAGACAGCAGTGACGGAGGGGAGGGAAGAAGGGGGTTGAGACGGGCAGAATGGGGTGGGGGCTGTGGGCTGGGAGGAGACGCCCGTGGCATGATGGGTGTTCTCATGGGACCTGGGTGTGTGCAGAGCAGTGTGGCCACGGAGGGCTGCAGGTGGGAGACGCATCTGGCCCGAGTCCCCCTGGTGCTGCCTATTGGTGCTCTGAAAAGGTGCCTCTTTCCTCCCGGTATTGGGAGTGGGGGAGCACAGCAAGAGTGTGCTTTGTCCCTGCAGGATTTCACTTCTAGCTAGCTGCCCGCAGACCTCCCCTGACACACACCTTCTGAAGGACAAAGAGCTAGACTTGTTTGTTCCCCAGAGCCTTTGGTCACGGGGGAGACTGAAGGGGCTGCTTTGGGGAGGAGGCAAGTGTCGGTCCCCAGGGCCCTGCACAGTCTGACCTGTGCTGAAGGAGGCAAGTGCACAGTCTGTGGTCCCCCCCAGAAATGGGGAGGGGGCCTAGACAGGGAGAAAGAGCTGAGCCTGGGCTTCCCTGGAGTCCCGACTAAAGGCAAGTTCTGTCCCCACTCACTTTTGGCTTCAGTGTTTTCTAAGCCTACTTTTTTTTGTTCACTTATATTGGGGGTTGAACCCAGGGCCTTCATACTGAGCTGCATTCTGAGCCTCTTTTCATTTTCTATTTTAAGACAGGATCTCACTAAATCATCAAATTGCCCAAGCTGGGTTTGAACTTGAAATCCTCCTGTGTCAACCTATCAGAGTGCTGCAATCACAGGCATGTGCCACCACGCCCAGCCTGTCTTGAGTCACTGTTTGAATGGTCTCTTGTGCCAAGAGGCTGCCCCTGGGAGCTGATGGACGGCTGTGCAGGAGGCTGGGGCTCTAGAAACCTCGGTTCTGGGTCCGCACTCTGCTTCCCCACATGTGCCTCATCTCCGCTGCCCGTGACATCCTTTGGCGCGCTCTCCATTCCCACGTCAGGGCAAGCGTATCTCAGTGCTCACTGAGGTCTGAGGCAAGCCTCACCCCTATGGGATTTGGGTTTCAGGGAGGCTGGAGGAAGGTAAGGAGCTGTAGCTAACGGAAAATCCTTATGATGACCTGGCTTTTGTGGAATACACTCATTTCATGGTGGCCCTAGTCCAGGAGGGGTGTGGGGAGCTGCTAAACTCTGGTGTTGCTTCACATTGCTTTGAAATACCCTTTGTTTTTCTGTTTGGGTCAAGCAAGTATCCCGGGGCTTTTAGGGAAACTGAGGCACTGGACCAGGACTTTTTTTTTTCGTTTTCTTCTTTTAAACAGGAAAAAGTTTTAGCTTGGCAGTAAAGAAAGTAGCTTGGGGAGATGACAGAGATGAGGCTGGTCTTTAACAAAGAAGAGTAAAAAACTAGGCAAGGAGGCTGGTTTGAGGAGCAGGTTGGGTGCTCTCTGAGGAGAGGTTCGACTGGTCCATGAACAAGGAGAGGGGGCCATTTTATGGTAGCTGCTGGGCTGGCGTCTGCGTGACTATGACCTCAGTCCCAGGCAGGACTTCCTTAGGGTCTTTGATGACCTGGTTATTTGCTTCTAAGCCTTTTGTTCCTCTATGGAATGAAAATTTCTTTTTTAAAGTTTTTTTTCCAGCCTGTGATACTTGGACCTTACTAGCCACATTGCAGCTTTATTTTATTTTATTTTATTTATTTCTCTTTTGCAGTGCTGGGGGTGGAACCCAGGGCCTTGCACTTGCTGGGCAGGTGCTCCCCACCTAGTGGCTTCCTGCCCCCTGAAGAACTCAGAGGCTTTCTGTCCCACGATTTGATGCTGACTCTGAGTCCTGAGAGGCCATTAAGTGCGCACTGGGCAGCCTTGCACCCTCTGAAGAATGGCATCTCTCTGGGCTGGGACTCACCCTGCCCCTGTGGCCCGACGGGGCAGGCTGAGAGGCAACCTGATGAAGCTGGGGCTGGCTAGCTGGCCTAGGTCCTCACTGCAGGCCTCTCTAATAGGAAAGCTGACTTCCTCCTCCTTCCCAGGGACAAAACCCAAACTCAGAGGAGAAATCTCACGGTTCTGAGGAAGCTTTTGGTCAGGAGAGGATGGGGTCAACCTGGGCTTTGGAACCAAGGGAGGTGCTGCCCACACAGCTCCCTCTTCTCCCATTGTCTCTGGAGCAGCAGTTCTCTCTTGGGGGCAGGGCCCCTCCTGGGTGACAAATGTGTTTTCACTTCCTCCCCTCCCCTTCCCCCACTTCCCTTGTTTCAGAGAACAGCTGTCCCGGTGCCCTCACATGCCTGGAACTTAGCTAGGAGCCAGATTCGAAGGCTGGGTGGGTAGAAAGGAGGGGAGATTTTCTAAGCAGGACAAAAATGAAGGCCATGGATGGATGTGGATGTGTTCACGCCAGTCAGGAGAAGGTCTGGCTGCAGCAGAAGCCAAGTGTTGGGAAGGAGAGAGAACTCCAGTTGTAGAGGGGCTGTGAGCAGATCAGGGAGGCCTTGAGTGCTGAGTCAAGGAGTGGGGTGTCCCAGTGTAATAGCCAGGGGAAGACCTCTGCCTCCTGTACAGAGGAATGGTGCGAGAAGGGAACAAAGGAGCAAGGCCTTACTCAACAAAGGTGGAGCCACGAGGCTTTAACCCAGGATGGCAGCAGCACTAGAGAGAAAGGGAGAAAGGCCCTGGCTTTGACGTGGAGGAGCCCAAGATGGCAGGTCTGGAGCTGGCCTCAGGAGCTGAGCACCTCCTGGATCCTGCTGGATTAACTGCTCTGTCTTCCTTCCTCTTCTCCTCTCCTGGCTGGTCTGCCTTGCTCGTTAACTGTACTTTAACCCACTAATGGTGGGTGTTTTCCCACACCTGTCAGGGGATGTCCAGGAATGTGGCTCCCTGCCTCCCAACAGGCTGGGAGTTGGAGCTGGGCTGGAGCTGCCCGGCCGGCTTGCCCTCGAGGGGGCAGATGCACGGGCCTGAGGAGCCCCGCTCTCAAAGCACAGCCCGGGCCTCCTTCCTGCCTAACCCTTTTCCTGGACTCTGCTGCTTTTAACCAGCTTTTGGTTTCAGAGATATCGGTGTCTGATGGGGAGGCCGCTTGCTCTCTGGAGCAGGCCAGCTGAGACAGCTGGTCCCTTTTAATAGAAAGGCTTCTGGGCCCCAGATGATGGCAGATTAATCCTTCTCGACTGTTGTTGACTTCGCCCCCTAGTCTTCTTGCTTTTTGGCCTAATGGTTCCATTTGCTGTCTCTTGCTTAGCTTACCAAGCAGCCGGTTGTCTCACCCCAGCTCTGGAAGGTAAACGCACTGCATTCCATTCTTTTTCTCGGACTGCTTTTCTCGTGGGCCTGGGCCCTGAGGGGCCTCTCAGTGACAGCTGTCACACTAACCGGCTGCATGGGGTGAGGGGAGGCGGGGGTACTCACGTAAGCATGGGTCTGCAGGGACCAGGGTGACACTTGCATGGCCTGCCAGGAAGGGGTACAGGGGACTCAGGAAGGGACATGTGAGCAGGGGTCCCTGAGACTGCTGTGATGACATCTTTGTGTGCTTGGATGGGCGTCACAGGGACAAAACAGGGAGCCACCAGTCTCATGACCCATCTCTTCCTGTCCTAAGTTTTCATGATTTTGTGACCGCTTATCTAGGTCTGAGCCCGTAGTGAGCTATCTTCCACTCACCATGGCCTCTGCTTGTCACGTTGTGTCCCCCTGGCCCCACGTTCTCCTCCCTCTTCCTTCTCTGAGGCTCCTTTCCTTTCACTCCTGTCTCTGCTGGTAGACTTTGGAGTTTTAAGACCAGCCAATACCACACCTGTGGCCTTCATGTTAGTGAATCCTTGACCCGCTGAGCAAGCCAAGGCCAAGGTTTCCGGGGCGGGAGACTCCTCCTGCCTCCAGGGCTTGGAGCAAGGCTCTATCCCTTACTGTGCAAGTGGGGGCATTTCCTGGGCACTGCCCACCACTGGGGCCCCATACCAGCCCCCGGTAGATTTGGGGAGGCTAACAGCTTCTGATAGCTTATCACCTCCACAGGCCGGATCAACCCCCCCTCCCCCATGTCCTCGCAGAGGACGAAGAAGGAGAAAACTTGGTCCTGGGTGGCCACCAGGTGGAAGAGGATTCATCCCCACTGTTTCAAACTGGAGACCATTTCCAGATGTGTGTGGCCCCCCCTGGCTTTCTAGGGAACTAGGCGAGCACATCCACATCTGGATGATTTGGAAGAAAGGACTGAGGGCTGTAGGATGAGAAGAGTGACTCCTGTGAGACAGTAGTGTGCACAGCTGTGACACTCGCCGCCCCCCTAATACCTCCCAAGCTGCTTCCCCAGAAAGAGGGTCTTTCTTCCTCTAGCCCCATTATTGTACCTGTGATTTCCTAGCCTAAATATTGTTTACTGAACAGTGTAGGACCACACACAAAATCTTTGGTTTTAGAAGATAAGTGTTCTTTTCCATTCAAAAAGAGGCTGAGGCAGGAGGATTGCTGGGAATATGAGGCCAGCCAGGGCTATATAGTGAGACTCTGTCTCAAAAAAAAAAACAACCAAAAAAAAAAACAACTAACCAAACAAATAACTAAACAAATAAACAAATAAAAAACAGAAAAAGGAGAGAGAAAAAAGTAACTACCAGTTGTATATCAAACAGGAGAACTCCTCTCCGCAAGGTTTTGAAGTAATTTTTTTGTTTTCTCACTTATCTAGTAGTTGAAATGATATTTTAAAATATATTTTTTTCTTTTTTTAACATGGTACTGGGTCTTGAATGCCTGCTTTCACACGTTAGGCAAGTGCTTAACCACTGAGTTCTACCTCTAATCCTTAACTATTTTATTTATTTATTTTGTATTTTTAGGGAAGTGTATGCAGGATGTTCAGGGTCTCACTACTAGATCGGACTCGTAGTGATCCTCCTGTTTTCAGCCTCCCCAGTGCTGGGATTATAGGCATGCACCACCACACCCAGTTTTGGTGGACAGCTCAGCGCACCCGGGGTGGGGGTGGGGCTGTGACAGCACACGTTGTGCCAGGGATTAAACCCTGGTCCCTGAGCTTGCCTAAGCAGGCACTTAGTCTGCTGAGCTATCTCGCTGGCCCTCTTTTTAAATTTTTTTTTTAAAAAATGTGTTTAGTACAGGGTCTCATTACACAGATTGGACTTTTAGTGATCCTCTTGTTTTCAGCCTCCCAAACCCTGGGATTACAGGCATGTGCCACACCCAGTCTCAATCACCGTCTCAGTGAGCCCTGGGAGTGGGCCTGCACAGGCATGCCGGGGATCGAACCCTGTTCGTTGCATAGGTGCTTTCGTCCACTGAGCTATGTGGTCAGCGCTCTTTTAAAATTTTGAGACAGGATTTTGCTAAACTGCCCAGGATGCCCTCAAATTTGTCATTGTTTAGACTTAGCCTACCAAATAGCTGGGATTATAGGCATGTGCCATTGTGCCTTGCTTCTGAAATGAGTTTCTCTTTATTTTATTTTATATTATTTGGGTTTTTTGAGACTGGGGCTTGTGTATCCCAGGCTGGCTGCCTCAGCCTTCTCAGTGCCGGGATTACAGGCGTGCACCACCAAGCCCATCTTCTTTTTTCTTTTTCTTCTCTTCCTCCTCCTCCTCCATCTCCTCCTTCTCCATTTCCCTCTTCTTCTTTCTCTCTATTTTTTTTTTTTTCCTTTTTTAATGGCATTGGGGATTAAGCCCTTCGGAACTCTACCACTGAGTACCTCTCTAGCCCCCCCTTTGGACTCAGTGTCTCCCTACATTTCCTGGGTGGGACATGAACTTGTGATGCTCTTGCCTCAGCCTCCCAGGTGCTGGGATTATGGGCACAAGTTACCCATCTTGCAATGATTTTCTTGGTCTTGCCCAAGCAGCTGCCTAACTAAGACCCTAAAGTGAGAATTGGATCCAGGTTCATATTTATGGATGAAGTAGGATTCAAATTACATAGGGAGAAGTTTATGTTATGAATTAGTTACAAAATCATGGAAGCTGGATTACCTTTGGACTAACAGTTTCTAGAAAGTGCTAGCTGCGATTTGGCACCCCACAGTCAGAGATGTCAGTGGACAGCAGGAAGGACATGTCTAGATGCTCCACTTCCTGAGGGTGTTGACTGCCCAGATCCCAGGGATGCCGTGCTGTACATGGCTCCTAGGGAAGGAGGAGATGCTTTCAGGGCAGGTGACTCGTGGGTGGGAGGTACAGCATCTCACTGCGGACACAGCTCAGGTACAATAGGCGAGAGGCTGGGGCCCCCATTCTGGGTGGACTTTCTGGGATGCTCCTGCCAGCTCCCTGAATGCCCAGACACCCTCATCCCACTGGAGAAGCTGTGGTTCCAGGTTTGACCCCCATCTGTCCAGAGCCATGCTTGATTCCAGGTGCTCTTCCTGGGGAATCCAGCCCTTTCCTTCAGTGTAGGGTCCTGCTGGTTCCTTCGTGGTCCCTGGGAGAAAACAGCAAAAGGATTTAGATAATAAAGACAAGCGATAATATCTGAGGTCAGGTGGTGGACCATGCCTGATAGGCAAAGAACCGCCAAACAACCATAGGGGCATTTATTTATACCTTTGCAAAGTTGCAAGACACAAGGTTGACTAGGGACTAATAGCCCACAATGTCCAGGCAGGATGTTTTTCTCAAGACTGAGGTGGCTTGACTGCTTTAGGCAATGAGACCTCATCCTGCCCTCCTACATATGATCAATTTCCACTTTTAGTGGCTTCCAACACTCCAGCCCTAGCCCAGAGTCCTGTTCCTAGGACAGACCCCTGAATGTGCAGTGTGTGGGGCTGTCCCTGCTGTTGCTTGTGCTCCCACAAACTCTGCTTGTGGTGGAGTCACGGATAGGTAAATGTCATCCTTTGGGGACTGCTCCTTCCTGAGGCTGAGAAGGCACGTTGGGGTGACTTGGCATTTTCACTGTTCTTCCTGCTCAGTTCACCCCTCCATCCATGGTCCCCCCGCTGCTCACCAAGGGGAGGGGGCTGGGCACGGCTTGTGCACCCCGCAACCTGGCTCTGTGGTTGTGCTTCACGCCTGAGTGCACGGTGGCTCTACTGGCCTGGGCCAGGGCTGGCAGAGCCATTACATCCTGTGCCCAGAAGGAATGGACTGTAAACCCTGAGCATTGTGGGTGAGTCTGCTGGGCTCAGGAAGCTGCCCAGAAGTTGGGGAACTGTCACAACTGAGAATCCTGGCTTTTGTGGGAGTGGGTCCATGGCTTGGTAGTCCTGCCAGTTGGTCCTGGAGCTCCCAGATCAGTTGTCCCTTCAGCATGTGGCAGCCAGGATGGGACAGGAGCCATAGCTGGTGCTGGTTTGTAGCCCTGCTTGGATCAGAATTCATTTGAGGCTTTTCTTTTATTTTGGACTGGGGATTCCACTCAGGGGCCTGGCACATGCTAGACAAGTGCTCTACCCTGAGCTAGATCCTCAGCTCTTTAACTTTGAGACAGTGTCTCACTAAGTGGCCCAGGCTGGCCTAGAACTTATGCTCCTCTTGCCTTGGGAGTAGCCAGGATTATAGCTGTATACTATGACCTCTGGCTTTCATCTCTTTTCTGATTCCCTTTTGAATGAGAGATATCTTTTGATTCTTTTTTTGTTTTTATGTATTTGGTACAGGGTCTCACTACGCAGCTTGGACTGGTAGTGATCTTCCTGTTTTCAGCCTTCCCAGTGCTGGGATTACAGGCTTGCACCACCATGCCTGGTCTCAGTGGCCGGCTTAGTGCTGCCAGGGGTGGGGCTAGTGTAGCATGCTGTACTGGGGATCAAATCCTGGTCCCTGCACTTGCCTAGGCAGGTGCCTTTTTGATTCTAGACCACTGGGATCCACTGGTGTTCAAGGCAGTGCAGGAGCTTTGCTTCCAAGCCCAAGCTTGGGCCCTTGGAAGTTGGCTGGCTTTTCTCTCTTCAGCATGAGTGGAGGCTCTGTCTACCCATGTGTGTTCCCCAAGCACAGCTTTCCTGGAGCTGGAGGTGGAGGGTGAAGCCCCGCCCATGTGGACAGACTGGTGGCTTGGGCAGGCTGTCCGGCATGCTCAGGTGCCTGGCCTAGGTCAGCGGCCTATTGTAATGGGTCTGGGTCAAGATTCCATTCCCAGCCTGGGCTCCCTGAAGGAAGACTTGCCCAGGGGAAGGCAGACATGGTAAGACCTGGGTAGCATAGGATGTGGGTGAGGGCCGCTCTGAACAGCTCTTTGCCTTTTCTAGGAGCACCTTCTGCTCCATCATTGCGCAGCTCACAGAGGAAACACAGCCACTATTCGAGACCACGCTCAAGTCCCGGGCTGTGTCCGAGGACAGCGACGTCAGGTTCACCTGCATCGTCACAGGTAACACAGCGCTGTCATATGCTCCATGCCGGACTCTGCCTAGAGTGGGGCCGAGGGGCCCTGGGGTGCATCATGATGGATGGTGGGCCATGTGCAAACCCATGCAAGCCCACATGGGCTTTCTTAGCTCTCTCTCTGGCTCAGCCCGCCTGGCAGATAGTTGTCCCTTTCTCTTCCTCTGGAGTCACACACATACCCACATGTAACCTTGGGAGCCATATGACTGGCAGCGTGGCCTCAGAAACCACCACCTTCAACATATTGTAGTTCAGTTGCTAGTGGCTCGGGAGTATGTGGTCTGGGAGGGAGTGGCATGTGTGACACTGGGATAAACCCTGGAGGCAAAGTGCCTGACTTAGTGTCCTGGCTCTTATCGCTTCCAAGGTGTGACACTGAGAGGGTTGTGGAACCTCCCAGCCACCTGGACTGTAGAATGGGGATGATGTAGCATGAGTTTCGTAGAGGCAGGACATTGAACTCGTATGTGCAAAGCATTCCTGGTAGCACCTGGCTGCAGCCAGCACACAGGAGCACTGGCATGAAGAGTGGGGACTGGTATTTTGCCAAGCTTCGTGGTGGTGTCTGAAGCAACAGCTGGGCAGAATCAGAAGTGCTAGACCTTGGAAGCAGAGGAGGGGCCCTTGGAATCTGGGAAGCTGGTTCCAGGCTTTGTTCTCCCCTACACCCCAGCATAGCCCCCCATTGTGCCACCTTCCTTTCCTCTGCATATGCCCTCCACCGCCAGCCGAGTGGCCAGTGCTGGTGTCGCAGGTCCCAGTCCCTCTGAGAGCTTGGCTCTCAGATTTGGGAAGGTCAAGTTTCGAGTGGTGATACCCACTATGCGGGTTAGTCAAGTTTCGAGTGGTGATACCCGCTATTCTGGGGACTGTGATACTAGCCAGTGGGATGGCTTTTCTGGGCTGAGGTCCTCAACCCTCAGGACTCCCAAGTACCAGGTCAAGGACACCACCCTGGGGACAGCTTGTCTGCACCCTTACCTTTGTACAATGTGACATGTGTCGCAATGTTTGTCTGTTTCCATTGTGGTTGAATTCTTACAAAATGCTGTGAAGTAAGTGCTATTATTAGTCAAGTCTGCAGAGGAGGAAACTGGAAGCTGCAAGGTGACTGGGGAGGGAAAGATGCTGCCTTTTGCCGTCCGGCGCAGTAACAGTTTTCTCACTGCCCTCTGCTTTCTCATGTCCTACTTTCTCTATTTGGAACATCCTTCCCTCCTCATTAAAGAAAGTTAGACTTTAGTTGATCAAAATATGAACATCATTTGAGGCTTCAAATCATACTCAATTTCTAGCCAGGGCTGGTGATGCTTGCCTGTAATCCCAACACTTGGGCGGCTGAGGCAGGAGGACTGCCATGAGTTTGAGGCCGTTCTGGGCTACACAATGAGCTCAAGGCCCATCAGCACTATATAGCAAGACCTGCCTCAAAACAAAACAAAACAAAACAAAATCCAACCCCACAAAATACTAAAAAATTTATACCCAACTTATACATTTATCAAAAAGAACAGTTTCAGTTGTTTCCTGAACGACTTTGCAGTGCTTACCTGTCTCTTGGCATATATTTATCCCCACAGTGCTGAGTAACACAGCAAAGCCTCTAACTTGTGCGCCTTTGGTGTTAAATGTTCTCTATTGTCTACCTGTTATTGCAGAGTAAGAATTAAGTTTTTTTTTTTTTTCTTTTTGTGGAACCGGGGCTTGAACTCAGGCCCTTGCGCTTGCCAGGGAAGCGCTTATTCCACTGAGCCATCTCCCCGGCCCCAAGAATTAAGTTTTTTATACCATTGCTTTCTCTGTCTCGTCACTTGTTTTCTCCATACCGTTACACTGTAATTTTTGCACAAATCAACATTTATCATTTATAATTTTTTTTTAAGATTTTATTTGTTTATTTGTGTGTGTGGTGTGGGGCGCCAGCTCAGCCCACCAGGGGGCGGGGCTGGCTGGCATGTGGTGCTGGGGGATTGAACCGCGGTCCCTGGGCTTTAGCTAAGGCTTAGTTCTAAGTAGGTGTTTTAGACCACTGAGCCTTCTCACCAGCCCTATCATTTATAATTGAATGTGATATTCATAACTGAATGTTGTGGTATACAGTTGTCATGCATGTCATGTATTGTTACATTATAATCATACTGCATATGGTTATATATAGTATGTATTTGTACATCTACATGTCCAAATATGTGTATATGGCATGCTATACTATAATCATACTATGTGTGATACATGTATGATGATATTTTTTTCTTTTTTTGTGTATTTGGTACAGGGTCTATAGGGTCTTGCTACATAGATCAGACTTGTAGTGATCCTCCTATTTTCAGCCTCCCAAATGCTGGGATTATAGGTGTGCGCCACCACACCCAGTCTCAATCGCCAGTCTCGGTGTGCCCCGTGGGCCAGGCTGGCATGGCACATCGGGAATCAAACCCCGGCCACTGCGCTCTGCCTAAGTAGGCGCTTTAGTACAGTGAGTTATCTAGATGGAGATATATATATATATATATATATATATGTATATATATATATATTGCTCAGGACCTTCATATTGAATTATACCTCTAGCACTTTTCTAGATCTTTTATCTTGATATGGGGTCTCATTATGTTCCAGACTGGGCTTGATTTGCAGTAATCTTGCCTTACCGTCCCAACTCTGGGATTCCATGTATGCATCACCACATCCAGCCCCAGTAGACTCGTTTTCGTCAAGTATTTGAGACTAGGTCTTGCTATGTAGCCCATTCTGGCCCAAAGTCCCAATCCTCTTGCCTCCACCTCCCGAGTGCTGGGATGACAGGGTGCACCCGGCAGTTTCCTGGACCCTATTCTCCTCCTTGATTTCTTCTCTTGCTTTGTCAAAGCGTTGCTTCCTGTAGCTTCACCAGGTTCTGGAGGTGGCATAGCAAGCAGAAGACGCTTTGTGCAAGTTCTGGACCTGACTCGCCTGTGTCCTTTTGCTGCACCATGGCTCGTACACAATTGTCATGTGTCTTAACCTTTCTCCTGTGACGATTTCCTGATTTGGGCACTCCATATGTTCTCTTTCTTGATTTATGCTCTTGATTTGGTAATTCCCTGGAAAGAGTGCATGGAAAATAAATGTCAGACTCATTGTGTCTGAAAATATCACTTTCAGCAATTATTCCTAGTGGAAAGTTTGGCTGGGTATAGAACTCTAAATTAAAAATAATTTTCCTTCAGAATTTTAAAGGTCTTACCCTACTGTCTTCTTCCTTGCAGTGTTGCTGTTCAGAGTAGCAAGGCAGTTTGAGGCTAATTCTTTGCAGGTGACCAGTTTTTCTCTCTGGAAGAGAGCTTGGAAGAGCATCCTGTTATCCCATAACAGGGCCCTTTGAGCAGGTCTTTTTTCTAGGGTCTGCTCTGATATTTCAGTTGGGAACTGAGATGCAGGCTTTAGTTCTAGGAAAGCTGATGTTTTATTGTTGGCTTCCTGTTCCTGTTTTCCTTTGCCTTTCTT
Source organism: Octodon degus (assembly GCF_000260255.1). NCBI lineage: Eukaryota > Metazoa > Chordata > Mammalia > Rodentia > Octodontidae > Octodon > Octodon degus. The sequence continues at coordinate 20,513,675 of NW_004524578.1, forward strand.
CCTGCATGCTGCTGTGGATGTTTGTTTCCATGAACTTGTTCTCTTATTTTCTTATCCTCCCCTCTCCTTTGTTGTCTTTTAACCTGACCTTTTGGGAGAGTTTCAGAACATCTTGTTCCCAGTGTCATCATGGGAATAACTTTTTCCCCTTTTAAGCCCAACCCATTGGAGTAAACTTTCTCCCTGTATCTCATGATTGCCAGCCAGGTGGGGAGCCCTCCCTGCCAAGGCCTGCTGCATCGCCCCTGGGCCTGCCCCACCTCTACACCTCATGCTCTCTTGTATCTTCCCTTACTCAGCTCTGATTTAATGCAGGAGATTAGGAAAGATTAGCATAGTATGTCTCATAAGCAAGCCTTTTCCAGCCTTCACAGAGAAAATGTAGACCATAGGAAAGAGGAGGAGGGAGATGACAAGAAGCAGCATGTTCTAGGTGCTAAGGAAACAGAAATCAGGTCTGCCCAGACTGGAGAGGTGGCTGGTGGTGACCAGCTGTGGCCTCTCTGTGACACTACCATGCTGCCCCAGCTCATTCCATGGAGACAGAGTGGCCACAGATCTCTGTCTCCTCCCTCGGTCAGTGGTAGGCCCTAAATAGGCTGGAACAGGTAGCTGCTAAGGGCCCACCAGACACAGGCCACCGGCGCTTTCCTGGGGGTTAGGGTCTGGTCTAGGTGAGAATGCCTGATGCTGCCCCTGCTGGTTGCAGGGGTGGGACACACTTGAGGGCCTGCAGGAGGAGGAGGAGGCTCTGGAAGTCTTCCCCTGAGGCTGGGCTTGGTGGGCCTCAGGAGGCCTCCATCCTGAGAGTGCATTTCTGTCCACAGTGGCTGCCTCTGTTGCTGTCCTCCACCCCAGTGCACATTCCCTGTGGGGCTGTGCCCGAATGTTGGGTGGGAAGTGGAAGCATCCGCAGGGCACAGATGTGAGCAAGGCGCTGAGACTTTAGAAAAACCAAGTTTCCAAAGAAATTCTTTTTAGAGAAATAAGTCGAATGTGATGACAGTTGGGAGAAAAAAAAAAAATCAGATGTTAATATCAGAATTCTCTTGGGGCTGGAGAGATGGCTCAGTGGTCTAAAGCACCTACTTGGAACAAGCTTGGCAGAGCACAGGGACCACGGTTCAATCATCCAGCACCACATGCCAGCCAGCCGCTCCCCCTGGTGGGCTGAGCTGGCCACACACACACACACACACACACACACACACACACACAATAAATGTTAAAATAAAATAAAATAAAATAAAATATCAGAATTCTCATTGGAAAGAGCACCTAGGGCTATAGCACATGCCAGCTGTGTGATCCTGGGGGAGTCATTTAGCTTCTCTGGAACTTGTTCTCCCTTTGTGTAAACCAGGGTTTAAAAATTTGCCATTTTATAGCCGAGAGAGACTTAAATGCTGGCTGCTCTGCTGCTCTCTGTGACTTTGGGATGGAGCCGCTGTTTCATGGCCTTGATTTCCTTTTTCTTCAGTTGAAGCTCAGGACCGAGCACTCCTGGGGTCCTCTAAGGATTGGATGAGATAATACATGAAGAGAGTTCAGCTCAGCCTCTGGCGCTTGGTGAAGGTGGCAGTGAACATCAGCACAGGGTTGCTCCGAGGGCCAAATAAGTTCTGTATGTAGAAGTTTTTTGAAAATCTACATTTCCAACTCTTCTTCTGGAGCTGAGTTCTGCTAAACAGGAATGGTTGGGAAGGAGCTCCAAGTTGGGTGTCTGCGTTGATCCTGGGCTGTGATAGGGATTCTCAGGGGGACAGAGGGCTCAGGTTCTGCTGTGTGCACATGTGTGTGCTTGTCTGCCTGTGCCACCAGGCTGTTTTAGGACTAGCTCATGCAGCCCAGCGACCAGGCGCTATATTCTGTATGTCCAAGGCTCCTTGTCAGTGTGAAGCCCTCAGCTGCAGATGGCCCTGCCCCTCACCAACCAGGTGTCCTAGCAGCTGGGGCTACACTGCCTGGTCACAGGGTGGGAGGTTCTGCCTAGGCCTGGTGGGATGAGATCATTCTGCTGGGTTGTGGGGACACCTGTGCTGTCAGGGGCCGCATGCGCAGTGATGTAACCCGGGGCTTTAGCTCACAGTGGAAATTCAGGGCTCACTTTACAGCCAGCTCTGCTCAGTGTCCTGGGTGGCCAGCTGCAGCCTCCCCCTGGCTCCTTGCACCCATACAGTCCCCTGCATGCCTGGTGCCCCTCATGCCAGGCTACTGTTCCTCTGTCTGGCCATCCTGTCCTACCCTTGTCCACTCATTTCCTCCCTGTGGGTTGTGCTCCAGCGGGGTTTTGCCAAGGAGCTCTCATGTGTGTGCACTGTCACAGGTGGCAGGCACAGAGCCTCACTTGAGACCGGCACAGGAGAGACAGAGGCCAGGAGGTCAATGCCGGAGCCATGCTGTGTGGATGGCATCAGATTTGACATCTGGGGAGGAGCCGGAGCTGAGGTTCTGAGGTGCTATTTCCTGCACCACCTGTGTGCCATCACACAGAGAGGATATGAATGGACAGGGGTGGGACAGAATGGCCAGATAGGAGAACAGCAGCCTGGCACGAGGGGCACCAGGCATGCAGGGGGCTGTATGGGTGCAAGGAGCCATCTCCTGAGGTTCCGTGTGTCCTTGAAGTCTTGTTCGCATGCTGCTTTCTCCAAAGGCCCCCATGCACTCCTCGCCCAGTCTCTGCCCCCTGAGATCTTCCATATAATTTATAAATATTCAACATAGGTTGATTTCCTCCTAGGCGTGGTGCTAAAAGTGGGGACAAGTTGGAAATAGCACAGAGAAGTCCCCAGTGTCCTGAAGCTGACACTGAGGGTGGGCAGGAGGGGCACCAATTCACTCACAGGCAATGCACTCATTGCTTATAAGTCAGGAGCAATGTGTTTCATGGGCGGGACAAGCCTATGAGGAGGGGCAGGAAGCACTGAGGGAGAGCTGCTGCCTTTGTGGGGCTGACCTGGAAGATGCTAGCTGTGTCAGAGGTGAGTGGCAGGAGGCTGGGGTGCCAGGAGCGAGGGCACCAAGCAGTATAGGAAGGGGACCCCAGGCTCCAGGGCTGCTCAAGGCTGGGCTCTGGGTTCACAAGTTCATGTTGGCTGGTGGACTGAGACTGGGACTGCCAAGACGCCAAGGTGGTAGTGGGGAGCTTGGTGAAATCCAAGTGGGAGAGGATGGCAATGACTGGCTCCTGGAGCTCTTCCCGAGGTGGACCAAGAAGCTGTGAGAGGAAGAAGGGACAGAGGGTGGCCAGCACGTCACAGTTGGCCTGCTGTGAGAACAGTAGAGCATGTTCTGAGGCCCCTTGGGCAGGTGAGGAGGGGAGCTGAGGAGGTGGTTCATGGCCTCCGAGAGTGTCAAGTGTGCACACAGCTCTGGGCTCAGGGCTCGGGACTCAGGTGTGTGGGCAGGGAGGGGCTGGGCTAGATGTGGAGGTCCAGAGTTTACAGGCTTCCAAAAGCCAAGCCAAGATTCAATCCCTGGCTTATGAGTGGCCCCAATCCCTGAGCCCTGGGGCTGGTCTAGGTGGTGAGCGAAGACTTTGAAAGAGACCAGGGGGTGTAGCTCATGGAGTTTGGGGAATAGCCAGAAGGAGGAAGAGCCTTCCAGAAGTGGGCACATGGGCCAGATAGGTAGGGCATAAGAGCTGGCTTGGGGGGCCGGGGAGGTAGCTCAGTAGAATAAGTGCTTGCCTGGCAAACAAAGGGCCTTAGTTCAATCCCTCGTTCCACCAAAGAGCTGGCTTGGCACTGGCCATGTGCAATTCATGGATGTCCTTGACAAGGGTAATTCTGGTGCAGTGTTGGGTAGAGGCCTGGTTGGGGGAAAAGAAATGATGATAGCAAGTACAGGCAACTCATTATGATTATGATTATGATTTGTATTTAGTGTAGAATCTGCAGGGTCTCACTACACAGATTGCACTTGTAGCTATTCTCCTGTTTTTAGCCTCCCAAGCTCTGGGATTACAGGTGTGTGCCACCAAGCCCAGTATTAATTGCTGTCTCAGCGCACCCTGGGGGCGGGGCCAGCATGGCAGCCCAGGGATCAAACTTCCAGCCCCTGCATCTGCCTAAGCAGGCACTTCAATCTGTGGAGCTATCTGGCAGGCCCATCAATACTATTGTTGTTTTGTTGTTATTTGAGATGGGGTCTTGGTTTGTTGGCCAGGCGTGAGCCTTCTGGCTCAGCCTCCTGAGTAGCTGAGATTATAGGTGGGTGGCACCTTGTCTGGTCTGAACCCCCTTTTTTAAAAATTGGGGGGCAAATCCAGGGGCGCTTTATCACTGAGCCACACCCCCTACTCTTTACTTTTTGAATTTTATTTTTTGAACTGGCTTTGAATTTGCAATTTTCCTACCTCAGTCTTCCAGAGTGCTGGGGTTATAGGTGTGCACCACCCCACTGGCTTCAGAGAGCTCTTTTAATGTTTTATTTTGTAAAGGAGAGAGATGGCAGGAACTAAAGGAAGACATGGAGCCAAATGCAGTTTTTAAAGGAAGGGCAGCGGTGCAGAAGCTCCCGTGCTGCTGGGACTGGTACAGCAAACAGGCGGAGTGCAGGGAAGCAGACGGAGCAAGAAGAGTGCTGGAGACGGGGAGAGGAGTGTGGTTTATCCCCTGGCCGCAGGGCAGGCAGAGTGTGTGCTGATGCCAGGCACCGTGTGTGGTGCTCTCCTACCCGCGTGTGGGTCTTTTTTCTGCAGAGACTGGGCCTTCAGGCTTGTGTATGTTGGAGTGAGTGTTAGGAGTCCTTGATCTCTACCAAGTAGTGCTGTTCAGTTGGAGTCAGAATAAGATATGAAGCAGAACCCCCTGCTAGAGGAGGAGCTTCCTGGACTGGGCCTGAGGAGTGTGGCATGACTGGAACTGGCTTTGGAAGTTGCTGGGGTTCTCTTCTTCCCACCCCTTGTTCTGTCCTGAATGTCAGTTTTATTTTTTTCTCTCATTGCAGATCAGCTTTATGTATTTTTTAGCTGCCTAAATCCTTCAAAATTATATCCAGACACAATGGTAGGCTGTCTCTTGGTCCTCACTCCCAAATACTACGTCAAAGGCTGGATTAGACTGCCTACTTCTGGTTCCACTGGAGGGAACTCACCATCTCTGGCCACTCAGCTGTGGCAGGGAGGCAAGATGTGTGTGCCTGTGACAGCGAGGAGATCTTCCTTGTGGGTGGCCTGGGAGTCCCCAAAGAAAAAGGTCAGGGAGGACACCTCAGTGGGTCTCACTGGTGATAGCATATGAGTGAAAGGGCAGGTGCTGAGGGCTGGCTTAGGTGCACTGTCAGTCCAGTTCAGGAACTTGGAACGATAGAAGGAGGGCTGTGGGCAGTGATGGCTGTGGAGGGGCTAGGGAGACCTTTGAGGAGAGAGCATGTCTTAGTTACTCTTCTCTCATTGCTGGGACAAATACCTGACACTCAAACTGAAGGAAGGAAAGGTTTATTTAGCTCACAGTTACTGGAGGTTTCCGTCCATACTCATCTGGTCCAAGGCAGAGCAGCACAGAGCAGAAAGCAACCTTTCGTGGTGGCGGCAAAGAGCAAGAGCACAAGGGAGGGGTAGCAGCAGCTCAAGCAGCTAGCTTCTCTTCCCACCTTACATTGTAATGCAAATTACCTACCCCAGGGTAGGGCAAGTACTCACACCTACGGGTACTTCCCAGTACTTACCCACCTATGGGTAATCCCAGCAGTACTAAGACCCATAATCCCAGCCTTGGATCACACATAATCCCAGTGGATCATGAGTTGACACAAACTCTAGAAGTCCTCACCCCATGACTACATGAGGCTTTGGTGGGACAACGAGACACAAACCATAACAGAGCCCTTGTAACTGAGGCTGTAGGATGTGCTACTGTAGAGAGGGACCAGATTACTACCCATCAAGGATTTCCAGAAATTCTATACTTCCAACTAGGAGGCTAGTGGGTTTCTCGGCATAGTTTTATTCCAGTGTTCAGCTGCGTGCCAGGCTGTAGTTACTAAAACATTGGCTGAGCCCTACAGGGAAACTGTGGGTCCGGCAGGCCCAGAGTGGTCGGTCTGGGGGCAGCCAGGCCTGTTGTTCTGTCTTCCCACTGTTTTGGAACTCACCTTACTGCAACTCAGTGTCCCACTTCCTCTTCAGGATACCCAGAGCCAGAGGTGACCTGGTACAAGGATGACACAGAACTGGACCGCTACTGTGGCTTGCCTAAGTACGAGATCACGCACCAGGGCAACCGCCACACCCTGCAGCTGTACAGGTGAGGAGAAGAGGCGTGGTGCACACTCTGCCCGAACCCCAGGGCACAGTGTTCTCATTGGAGATGGCTAGACACCCTCTGGACTAGAGGACAGGGTCCTGGGCCCAGCTGAGCCACCTGGTGAGCTGTGTTTGCCTTCCAAAGCCTGGGATCTCCTGAGGCCAGGGAGGGAGGATCTCTGACAGCCACAGAACTGAGAACAACCCCACTGAAACATTTTCCATGAAGTCAGCAGCCAAAAAAAGCAACTGAGTCACCCTTACTTCACAAGGGGCCGTGCTGGTCACCTGCTTTCCAAGAGAGCTCTCCTGAGCTCTGAGTCTAATCCCTCCTGGGACAACATGACCTTGGACAGGGGCCATCCTCTTTTAGTCTTCGTTTCCTCCCCTTGAATGAAGGGTATGGTAGGAGGTGACATGTAAGGTGGGCCATGGCACTCACCTCACCTTCCTGCTTTAGGTGTCGAGAAGAAGATGCTGCCATCTACCAGGCCTCTGCCCGGAACACAAAGGGCATTGTATCCTGCTCAGGGGTCCTGGAGGTAGGGACCATGACTGAGTACAAGATCCACCAGCGTTGGTTCGCCAAGCTGAAGCGCAAGGCTGCAGCCAAGATGCGGGAGCTGGAGCAGAGCTGGCGGCAGGGGAAAGAGGCAGCTGGGGAGGCTGAGGCACTGCGCAAGCTCAGCCCTGACCGCTTCCAGCGCAAGAGACGCCTGAGTGGACCTGAGGTGTCTGTCCCCTCAGCCCCATTCCCATCCAGGGAGGCTAAGGATGAGGCCCCGGAAGCTTGGCAGGAGGGTGAGACAGAGTCTGCTCAGCACCCCAGTTTGGGTCTAATCAACAGCTTTGCTCCTGCTGAGGTGCCCACCAATGGGGAGCCGGCTCCAGAGAATGGTGAGGACGGGGAGCACGGCTTGCTGACCTACATCTGTGAGGCCATGGAGCGGGGGCCTTCAAGAGCCCCCCAGAAGGAGTTTGGGGCCAAGAAGAAAAGGAAAGATGAGGAATCCAAGCCGGGGATAAAAACACCAGAGTCGGAGAAGGCAGCCCGAAGTCACCACTCTGCAGAAAACTGTGTCCCTTCAGGCCAGCCTGCTTCCTGTGGGACACAGGGGCCTGTGGGCACGGAGCAGGTTCAGGCCCAGCGCAGAGGCCGGGCAGCTCCAGGGCCTGGCCCGCCTGAGACTGGTAGTGTCAGGAAGCCACCCCCTGCCGTGGGTACTCAAGATGGGGCCCATGATGCCTCTGCCCAAAGCCCTGCCCAGCCCCCCACTGTCACCCCAGCCCCAGGCCCAGGCCAGGAGGGGTATTTCTCTCTGAAGGACATGTATATGGAGAGCACCTTGGCAGTCAGGCCTCGGGGACAGGGGGAGCCCCAGCCGTCTAGTGTCAGGGCACCTGCAGAGGTTCCTCCTGGCAAGGTGCCCATCCGGTTCAGAGGTGCTGCAACGCCCACCAGTCCTGGCCAGCACACCCCCTCCTTGGTTCCCCAGCCGGCTCTACCTTTCAACAGGAAGAGATTTGCCCCTCCGAAGCCCAAAGCGGAGCCTCGCGCTGATAGCCAGCCCCCCTCTTCCTTGAATGGCTCTAATGGAGCCCAGAGCTTTGGGAAGGTACCACCTCAAGTCTCTGCCCAGGTGCCCACGCCCCCTGCCCGCCGGAAGCACAGTTCAAGGGACAGCCCTGTGCAGGGACGAGCTGGCCACAGGCCTCAGCCAGAGGTGAGTGCGGCAGGGACTTGGGCCTCTCTGGGAAGCTGACCTCATGGAAACTCTTGCTGTAGCAGCCTGGCAGCCCGAAGCAGGGTGGGGGTGGGGGTTATTTATAGTAGGGGTGGGGAGGGGGGAGTGCCAGCCAGCAGGGACCACAGGCATGGATCCACTGGGCCAACTCCAGATGCCAGGCATGCGGGCAGCATAGCCCCGTGCAGCTCTCTCTTCTCAAGTGTGAGAATTCACAGCCAAGGGGACTGCGTTGGGGTGGGCGGGGTGCTGGGAGTTTCCCAGTTAGGCTGAGCCTGGGGTTTTGAGGGGACCAAGCAGCAGGAGTGAGCTGGAGTGTATGGTGTGGCTCAACATGGATGCTTGTTAGAGGACTTACAAAATACTTCGTGTCCAGCAAATGCTACTTTAATCTGGGTTTACCTAAGGTTTTGGAGTCACACTATGAGGTCCCTCCAAAACTCCCCTTTGCTTCAAATGCACGTATCCCTTCATTCTGACCACTTTTAGAAGCTGCTCTGCAAGTCCTCTTTTGAGAGAATCTTCAGTTGTGCTGTTGCAGCTGCCTCAGTGTCCCTAATCCACTAAAAGTGTTCACCTTTCATGGTCATTTTTTATTTTTTATTTTTATTTTATTTTATTTTTTTCATGGTCATTTTGACTTGGATGAAGAGCCAGGAGTTGCATAGTACCAAATCTAGTGAACAAGGTGAAGGGGGTTTTATTGGATGGAAATTGCTGGAGATGTTTTGGATCCCTTCAGGACATCAAGGAAGCCACTTGAAAGATACTGAGAAAAGAGGATTTCCAGGCTGGGGAGATGGCTCAGTGGAATAAAGCATTTCCCTGGCAAGTGCAAGGGCCTGAGTTCAATCCTCGGTTCTACCAAAAAAAAAAAGAGGACTTCCAGAAATGCTTCAGAAAATAGCAAGAGTGATGGGATAAGTATGTTTGAAGCAAGAGGAATATGTTGAGGGAGATTAATGACAATGTGTCCTTCACTGTAATTTTTTATTTTATTTTGAAGAGTAAAAACAACAGAAACATTCACTGTAATTTTTTAAAAAATATATTTAAATATGTATTTTTGTAGGTACTTTATTATTTATTTATTTGGTACAGGATTTCGCTATGCAGCTCAGACTCATAGTGATCCTCCTGTCTCAGCACTCGCGGTTCTGGGATTATAGGCCTGCACACCAAGCTTGGTTTTGGTGGTTGGCACAACACACATGGGGTTCTGGGGCCAGCACTGCATGGGGTACCAGGGTTCAAACCTGGGTCCTTGTGCTTGCCAGGCAGGTGCTTAGACTGACAAGCTATCTCCCCACTCCTGTAGGTACCTTTAAATATGTCTTTTTGCTCACATTTTATCTATGCATATTTGACTGCTCTTACAGGGTGTGATCTTGGGCTGCTTCTAAAGTCAGACTGATAGTACTGCTTCATAAGGTATTGCAGAAACTGGGCTGCTCAGCACAGGACCTGCCCACATTGAGCTAAATGAATATACGCTAGTGTAAAGTACTCCCATGGAGGGACACAGAGACAGACCACTTTCCTTGGGAACCAGAGTGCTGCCATTTTCTGGACAGCAGGTGGCCAATGGGGAAATGACGATGCTCAGTGTGGACGTGGGGTAGTGGGGTATCTGCTTGTCAGTGAGGTGTCAGCACTAAGGATCTAGGAGAGCAGGGTGGAAAGGACCACAGCAGGGTCAGCATTTCATGTTCTAGGGAAGGAGAGAGGACAGGATTCCCAGGGGTTTAAGGAGACAGTGATTTACAGCATGACAGAGAGAAGACAGGATTTCCTATGAGTTGCAGGAGCAGAGGTGAGGTACGTAAAATAGATGGGATGTATTTATACTAAAAACTATGCTTGATAGTTAATGTGGAGTTCCAGTTTAACTGGCGGGTGCTGTATTTCTTTTTGCTAAGCCTGGTGACCCAAGTGAGGATAGCCTCTGATTATGGCAGGAACTAAGATATGGCAGCTTGTAGGTATGGCAGACACAGGAGCCCTGTGCCTAAGGTGGAGGCTTTCTGGAGAAAGCAGTTATGCACAGCAGAGTGGCCTGGGGTGGGTGCTTTTGGGGCACATGGGGGCTTTGTGGAGGGCAGAGGGGCTTCAGCAGGAAAGGACTTCAGTGGGGAGGGAAGATGTCTCGGAGTGCACTGAGGACAGACAGCAGCCTGTAGTTCAGAGGGTTAGGAGCAGGGCAGCCTCAAGGCCTCAGGCCCAACTCCAGAAGCTGCTGGTGACACCCGCAGCACTCTGCTGGCCCCCGGCTCTGCTAGCCATGGTGTTAAAAGTTTACAGTGGCCTGGAAAGCTCCGTGGGTAGCTCCACTTGCCAGCAGCCCAAGGCTGGACTACAAGGCCTTTCAGTAGAGATGGCCCTGGCCAGCCCGGGAGCTCATTCAGGAAGCAGCAGGGTGGCTACCAAGTCTGTGTGCAACTCTGGCCTCTCTGCCCAGAGGCCTCTTCCTGGCTGGGCCCCCACCCAGGCTCCCCACAGGGAGGGAGCCACTCAGGCGCTGCAAGCGCCTGACAGATCGTGCTCTGCCTCTCTGGCGAAGATTTTGTGTAGTTTCTCTTTGTCTTTTTTTTTTTAAAACGGAAAAAAATTTGAAAACCAACCAAGGGGGGGGGGAAGAACATTTATGACATTTAAAAAGTGTTGCTTTGGGACTGGGGATATAGCTCAGCAGCACAGTGCCTACCTGACCAGCATGAGGTCGTGAGTTCAAGTCCTGATACAAAAAACAAAAACAAAGGGTTGCTTTATAAATGGAGAGCAATCGACTGGGTTTTCATATTATATCTTAGCAAATCTTTTTTCTATCCTTTCTTCTCATTAGTTCATGATCATTTCCCCATGGTTTCTTTTGTTTTGCTTTGTTTTTATCTTTTGGGACAGGGACTCATTATGTAGCTCAGCCTGGCCTTGAACTGTCCATGATCCTCCTGCCTTGGCCTCCCCAGTGCCGGGATTACAGGTTGCGCCACCACACTTGGCTCCCCGTGGTTTCTACGGTTTCTCGATGGCTATATCTCTGTTGTTGTTTGCTTTTTCCAGGCAGCGTCTCACTATTTAGTCCAGGCTGGCCTTGCATTCCTGGTCCTTCTGCCTCAGCCTTCTGAGCACTGAGTTTACAGACATGCGACATCATGTCCAGTTTTACAGCTTGTTTTCTTTTTGAGGCAGGGTTAAGCTATGTAGTTTAGGCTGGCCTTAAACCTGTGTTATAGTCCGGCCTTGAACTCTCAGTGATCCTCCTGCCTCAGCCTCCTACTGCTGGTGTTGGATGCACCAGTATGTCTGGCCATGACTATATTTTATATGACTATAGAACCGTGGTGGAGAACCTATGGCATACGTGTTTGTTTTCCTTTTAAGACAAAAGATGTTTGGTCTGGGGACGTAGCTCAGTGGCTGAGCACTTGAGTAGCATGCACAAAGCCCTGGCTTCAATCCCTAGTCCAAAAAAAAAAAAAAGGAAGAAAAGAAAAAAAAATGTTATGTATGAGTTGTTTTTCTAAACTCAAACCTCTTTACTCAGGTTTATTTTAGAATTTATTATTATTTTTTAATGTTTTTGGTACAGGGTCTCACTATGCAGCTAGGACTCACAGTGATCCTCCTGTTTTCAGCCTCCTCAGGGCTGGGATTACAGGCATGTGCCACCACGTCTGGTCTTAGTGGCTGGCTCAGTGTGCCCTGGGAAGGGTGTGGCATGTGGTGCCGGAGTATGTGGTGGTGGGGATCGAGCCCCGGTCCCTGTGCTTGCCTAAGCAGGCATTCAGTCTGCTGAGCTATCTCACTGGCCCTTTTATTTAGGTTTAATAGCAGTGTGGGCAGCCTAAAGTGGGTTTTAGGCTGAAGTTTGGGCACTCAGTCTCTAAGAGCTTCACCATCACTGTTATATAAGATGCCATAGGAGGAATATTTTAACCACTTTTTTCTATAGTATTTATGCTTTCTTTGCCAGTTCTGAGATTAAGCATTTTTCTTATAGAAAAGTATCTATATTTTTTCTACTTTTGTTGTTTGTATTCTTCATTTAACTTTTAAATTAATCTAGAATTTACCTGGGTGTATAGCACAGCAATCTCTAGCTTGCTTTTTTTTTTTAGATTGTTTATTTTGAGACAGGGTCTCACTAGGTAGTACAGGCTGGCCTTGAGCTCACAATGATCCTCCTGTCTCAGCCTCCTAGTGCCAGGATTATAAATGTGTGGCACCACATCTTGCTGGCTTTCTTTCTTCCTTTCATAGTACAGGAGATCAAACCCAGGGGTGCTCCACTACTAGAGTGCAGCCCCAAACCTTTCTTTAGACAAAGTCTTGCTAGTGGTCCAAACTGGTATTGACTTTATGACTTTTTTCCTTCAGATAGGTAAAAAAATATTGGGATTACGGGTTGCACCACCATGCCTGGCTTGATTTTCGATGAATAAATGCATTAATGTTTCCAAATCATTTGTGTAATATTTAACTCTTATGTATTATTTTATAATTCTTTCTTTGTTCTTTTCCTTTTGAAAAATTTATTAATAGTACTATTAATAATAAACCACTCATTTTTTCAGTTCTTATGAAGTTTCTGTTTTAAAGACTATCTTTCAAAAGTACTTAAAAAACAGTGAGACATCACTGAAGCATTTGCAGTGAAGTTTTTTAATAAATTCTTCCTTATATACTAATTTTTATATACAACAGAGCCCATTTTAGCTTCTACATATACACTGATCTGAATCTGTTGATACTTACAAAAAACAATCTTCAGGGCCAGCCAGATAGCTCGGTGGATTAAAGTGCCTGCTTAGGCAGACTCAGGAACCATGGTTCGATCCCCAGCATGAGACCCGGCATGGTGGGGGACCTGAAATCCCAGAGTTTAGGAGGCTGCAAACAGGAGGATCACTAATGAGTCCGATCTGTATAGCGAGATTTTGTAGACAATCTTCAATTTTTTTTAACTTTTTTAAATTTAAAAATATGACTAGTGTTTGAAGCCAAGGCCTTGTGGATGTTAGGCAAGTGCTCTGCCATCGATCTGTGACCCTACCATCTTTGATTTTTGAGACAGGATCTTGTTCAATTGCTCAGGCTGGCTTCAAACTTGATTCTCTTCTCTTAGCATCCCAAGAAGCTACAATTAGAAGTGTGTGCCATGGCACCTGGCTTTAAATTTTCTCTCAGTACTGGGGATGGAACGCAGGGCCTTCACACTAAGATATACCCCCAGACCATGTTATTTTTTATTTTGAGATAGAGTCTCACTAAGTTGCCCAGGCTGGGCTTGAACTCATGATTTTTCTCCCTCAGTCTCCCAGAGTGCTGGGCTCCCAGTTCTGCACCACCATGTCCAGCTCTGATCTTTTCTTAAACTCTGCTGTTTTCTTCCCAGGAGGTCTCTTGCTTGGGGTATAAACTTTAAGGGGAACCAGCGCTCCCTATCTCTGTCATGATTTCCCTTCTTGAGAATAGGAGGCATCTTTGGAAGTTGAGTTTAGTTCCCTCTTGGCAATGGGTGAAGTGCTGATGCTGGAACAGTGGCTACTTTGATTTTCCCTCTGCCCTGGCCACGATATTCAGCTCTTTCTCTGGGGAAAGGAAGCAGTCTCACCCAAAGGCTCTTGGTGAGTGGAGATTCACGCACCAAGTGAGATTCACATCCTCAGAGGCTGCTTCGCAGTTCCCTAACCTGAGTTTTTTCCGAGCCCACCCCAGACCTCTGGAGCTGAGGTACAGGAAAGTGGAGACACAGTAGGATACCTGCTTCTGGGCATTGTGAGGAGACAGCGTAGGTTCAAGAGAGGTTTGCTGGACATCTTGAGACTCAAGAATGCCTCTCTGGGAGGCCCTGCAGGTCCTGAGGATGATCCTCTCTCATGGTTTGGGGCTTCCCCTCCCACAGTGAAGGTGCTTTGGTTGCAGGAAACACATCACTGTAAGTATTTTTAGGGAGCTGTTGAATAGAAGGGCTTGGGGAGAGACGTGACCCTTGCCATGAGGAATTATCTCTGGGATTGAAGGGACAAAATTCACAGCAGGAAATAGGTACAGAGGATGCAGTGAATGCTAACTGCGCTGAGGTTGCAGAGAGGTCTGGGGTCATAGGAAAGCATCGGAAAGAGGCCAGACTGGCTGGTGTGATGCGTAGGAGTTACTACTTGAAATACCATATTGGAAAAATATTGGATAGAATTTAAAATAATATAACAGAGTGCTAATGATATCCCTAGATAGAAAGAACTTGGGTCACAGAGAGGAAGGGAGGTTTTCTAGGAAGGATGAGTGGCAAGAAGCAAAAGATATGGGGAGCCCTGTCCTTTACTTGGAAGGTATAACCTTCAGAGGTAGTGTCTGGCACAACATTTTGATCTTCTTCTTCCTCTGCTGAGAAATACTTCTCAATCAAATTTAATGAGGCCTTGTACACAGACTTGTTTTCATGGTTTAACTTCTAGGTGTACAGCTGAAGGAGGCACCAGTTTTTGCTGTGTACTGTGGTCAGTATAAGTTTGTCTTTCTCTACTAATAACTCTTCCTTAAATGTGGCTTGTCACTGTAGCACTTTTTACAAGGAGACTATACTTGAACAATTCCAAGCTGTAATACTGTATGAAGCTTATCCTCTGAAGGGGTTTCTTATTTCTGTGTGGAATTTCCTATTTTGCAGTGTCCTGTAAATAAAGATTAAATTCCACCCTGCGCTTTAAAGCAAAAACAAAAACAAAAACAAAAAAAGAAGCAGCAGCAGCAAAAGAAAGGTACTGGACTGGACAGGAACTACAGAAGTGACCTGTCCTAATTTTAATGCTCAATGCACGAGAAGCTTCTCAACTCTTTTTCTTCCTGTCTATGTCTTCTCTTCTGCTCTTTTCTTCTCTCTTTTGTATCAGTTATAATACTATTTATGGCCAGGGGTGGAACAGAAAATGGGAAGAACTAACATGTATTGAATATTAGTCTCTGTGAATATTGGCTTAGATAATTGAGGCCAACTTTGCTACTGAGGACAACTAGAGACTCTGAAAAGATTTTTTTTTTTTTTTCTGCTTCAGGCTGACTTGAGGGCAGGTCCTATACAGCTTCTGGAGCTGGGAATTGAACCACAGTCTATACACCTGCCTGCGTTTATCCAAGCAATGCTTTAAACAACTGAGCTATCTGACAAAGCCCCCAAAAATTTGAGAAGGAGGTTTTTTTTTTTTTTTTTTTTTTTTTTTTTTTTTTGGTGGAACC